>NC_088375.1:154305000-154930000 GCF_037993035.2 Macaca fascicularis | reverse complement strand
ACACAGATTAGGAAATTGCTTTTGAAGTGTCTTATAATGGTTGAATTAGTTCAGGACGAGTACTCTGCTATTAGCTGTAGTGGTTTTTGACCTCAATACGCTGCTCCTCTAATAAAGGCCCATGTAAGTCAACAGTACAAATGAATTTAAAGCATAAGGTGTGACAAATGTCTAACTAATGCCAGTGGTTTTCAAACACTGCTACACATTTGAATCTTCTGTGCCCAGGTCCTATTTAGGGAGATTCCTATTCAATTGATCAGGGTTATTTAAAGCTCTTCTGGTAATTTTAATATAGACACAGGGATAGATACACTAGTTTCAGTGAACATTGTTAAGATATCCACATTTGCCAGTAACAGTGATGTCACTTTAGAAATAGAGACAGTAGAAGTTTGAGTAAGCAAACAGTGTGCTTACTAGGTAAGTGTAGTTATCTAATTTGCACTTATTTCACATTTCACAATTATTTGCATTAAAACCCACAAGAAATCTTTCTGGTAATACAGTGCTGAATAATTGTATAGTTATTTTACAGAATCAATTTATTTTTAGTCAGAAGAACTGTTGAAAAGATACCACTTTCTTGTCAAGGTGTGTGGGAGGGTGGGGGGCTGAATTCAAAGAGTGCATACTCTTCAATAAGTCAGTTCCTTCTTTAAAAAGAAATGTACTGGGCACTAGGTAAGCATGATTATAGACACTAACCTAAAAATTAGAGGTACATGGGTAAGACTAATAAAAATCCTGTTCTCATCAATCTTGAATTGTTATAGTATATATAGCTTTATCCTCCAAAACCGTGAACACATTTTCTTTTTACTTTTCTTATAGCACAAAACAAATGCCGGCTATATTTGAATCTGAAATAAATTCCTTTGATTTGGGGGCCACTGAGCAAAATGTTCTACCTCCTTAAAACGACTAAAAGAAAGTAACATATGAGGTTAGCAAAGCAAACAGAAAGAACCTAAAGATGATTTGGAATGAAAAAGGGACTTAACTATACAGATGCAAATTATATTTTTTCAATAATAAGAGAAAATCATGGGCAATATTTGCCAATAAATTTAAAGATGAAAAGTAGATAAATTCTCAATAAAATATAAATGATTAAGTATTAAAAATAAAATCGTAAATAGTTCAAAATCATTGAAGGAATCAAATTGTTAATTATAAATATCTTCCCAAGCACCAAAAACTAAACAGGCAAATAAAAAAACCACCAGACCCAGTTCATTTTAAAAGTCAAACAAAATGTTCATGGAAATGAAAAAATAATAGACCAATATCATTTATGAATGTGGATGCAAAAATAAAAAATATTAAGACATAGAAGCCACCAACATGTAAAAGTAGACAAAAGTAGGTTTACACCAGAAGTGCTAAAATAATTTAAGATTAAACAGTCAACATAATTTATTCATTACATTAATATACTAAAAGTGAAAAATATTATTATAGTAGTAGATACAACAAAAGAGTATTCAATAGAATCGGTTATCCATATACGTTTCAAAAATTCTTAGAAAACTATGAAAAGTCAGGCAATGTCAACTGTTAGAAGAAATAGAACAATGGAAGCTTATATTAAATTTTGCGTGAGTTGAAAATTTGTATAACCATTTTAGAAAAACATGTATTATCATGAAGATTTATAAACTATGACCCAACAATTTCATTCCTAGAAATATACTGGATATCAGTGGTTTTTTACACTTGAAAGTGCATCAGATTCACCTGGACAGGTTGTTAAAAACTGTACCCCACTGCCCCCAGAGTTTTTGATTCAGCAGGTCTGGAGTGAGTCTGAAGAATTTGCCTATTTAACAAGTTCCCAAGTGATACTGCTGGCCATAGGACAAACTTTGAGTACCATTACTATGAAGATACACTTGCATTTGTGCAACTACAGACATATGAAAAACTAGAAACAAACAAAAAACAATTCCATGAGGATCGGAGTATATACATAAAATCCAATGGAATCTAGCACTAGTGATGATGAACGGTCTACAGCTCATACAACAACTTGGATGAATTTCTGATCTGAAAAAGGAAGTCGCAGAAGAATACATACAAAAACCAGTTAGTGTAATTGTCAAATCGTGTAAAACACAAACATATTATATAGTGATATGCAGTTTTCTGATAAAACTATACAAAAAAGCAAATGGAAAATATACACATAATTGAGTAGTGTTCACCTCTGCTGGGAAATGAAAGATCTAATTGGAGCAGAGCACACAGGGTTTTAAAGGATCCATTTTAAGATGAACGGTATGAAAGCAGGTATTTCTTTTTCCTTTTTTTGGTAATACATTTTAACTCTCCTGTGTGTTATAAACTAATAAATATATTGAATGTTCTATAATAAAGGAGTAATCCCTAATTAGTACTAACCTTAATTCAGACTGCTAATCTCTACTTTCACTATCTTTAATAGCTGCTTTTATAAAACTGTCTACATAGTTCTCCACCCTAAAACAATTCTAGGAAGAGACGATTCTTCTTTATCTCATAAACGTCACAGGATCCTTTGTGTTTTAGTCTTTAGGTCTACATTTTGTAAAATGATGATAAGTTGTTACTGCCAGCTAGATAGGCTATTTCTCTGTGACCTTCCTTAGAAACTACTCTTTCAGCCAGATATGTCCAATCACCTGCTTAATTCAGTTATGAATAATTTTATAGAAATTCAAAGCAGTAATATTTTGAACTTGGATTTAAAGTTACCTAGTCCAGTCAAATATTTGTTGCATGAAATTCCCTTTCAATGACACAAATAAATGGCTTCCTAATCTCAGACTGACATTTTATCATCATAGGAAATTGAGTAACTAATGAAAGCATTTTAAAAAAATCATTGCAAAACTAAAGCAAAAATCAAAATGTCTGGAAGAAAAATTTCCCAGACTTCTAAACTTCAAATATTAATACAGGCTTTGGAAGCAGAAAGAATAAGCCTGAATTCCAAATTATGTGAAAGTTTTTCAAGTACTTGTAAGTAGTTTTTATCTTTCCCCTAAATATTCTCCCCTCCAATAGGAACATCTTCAGCTGTTTTCTTCTAACAGTCTCCTCTGTACACACTCAAATTTATCTCTAAGACTATGACAGCACTCAAACCCAAATACCACCTATCATTATCACAATATAACATTTATTAATACTTGCTATCATAATTTTAATTCATTTTCGCAGAAGTATGGCATTGCTAACGTGTGTTGAGGTTCTGTCACGCTAGTGTTCTTCAGTCTAATGAGCCTCTGTTAATACACAATGTTCACCTTTAGGCATAGCCAACAGGCTGTGTAAAAGTTTTGTTGTAATTTTTTTCTATATGTTAAGGTTTAAATTAACTTTTATCTCATCACCATTTACATTGTTAATCTACTGTGTTAGGATATTTTTGGATCTCAGATATGACATCCAACATATCATTACCCCCACAAGTTTTCTATAACCCACACAAGTCACTAACCTATTTTCAGTATCTTCATCAAAAGACATGAAAAAAATTGAATTAGGATCTGGAACAAAACCTTAAACAATTCCCTTCAGGTTAATATTGATACATTAGCGAACATTTTCTGGTAAGGTTGTTTAAGTAGTTACCATTAATGAAATGTTCTTAGTCTAAATTTCATCATGTTTTCCACTAATTTGTTATGAAAGATTTCAAGTGCATTATATCTATAAAGCCCTCTTGATTTACCAGTCTCAAAATCCTTTCAAAAGGTACATAAGGATAGTCTGATATATTTCATTTTCATTTCAATGAACATTCAATGGCTTTTCCTAATTATCTCTGACATTCTTAATGTCCACAAAGTATCTGTGAGCTAATCTGCATAAAAATTTTGCATCAGATCAGTAACAACTTCATATGTCTTTGGTATCCCCTTCTCTGGGATGAATATTTCATTTCTGTTTTCATTGCTTCAGTACCCCTTTCGTTATTTTCCTGGTAGGAGAATCACATTATTTTGTGACAGAATCCATAGAATGTCTTCTCAGTGGGATTATTCTGAAAATGGTCTTGTGACTCTGGCCGGAGTGATTGGCTTAAGAATGGATAGATCGCCAAACCTGGCTCAATACCAAAACTTTTTTGTTGAAAATATTATCCCTTTCTCTTGATGTAACTTAGGTGAGAGCATGTACTTCCCTATTCCGGTCACTGAGGTTAAAATAATGGTGATTGTGTTGTTCAGGAGGACAATACTGATTATAACCAGATGTCTATATAGAAATAAGCAGGGCTGAGAAATGGAGAAACAGGCCTCTGATGTCATTATTTGTGTCCCCATATCTCTTAAATCAGCTGCATATTTAAGTTTCTCAGTGGTGTGAAGCAACAAATTCTAAAGTTAAGAGTCAAATAATGTATTCTCAAATCTATCCAAAACTGTTTTAGGTGCTATAGTGACTGAAGACATCCTTAACAAATAATAGAGTTTTGCTTTTGAAAATCAGCATTTGTCTACTTCCTCAATGTATAGGCAAGTCTTCTGATTTCTCATAGATACTGTTTTGTATGTTGGCTCAAAAATAAAGTGAAACATTGAGAAATTTGCGTATGTTAGTGGACATTTCACTTCTTTCATATTTCCTACTGTGCTAAAATTATCTTTGTCTCTTTCATTACTCTGCTGCTTCCTTTCCTCTATACTCACCAAAATGTGTTTAATAATTTTAGGGCACATTCACAGATAAATGACTTTGGTTTCCCCAGTTTTTAGAGGAAATGTATTTAAAACAGTTTTTAAAAAATACTATTTGCATTTTTAAAATAATCTTTAAAAAAGTTTTATATATTTTTTCTACCACCATACAAAGGCATTAAAATAAAATTAACATGTCTGTTGTGTGATATGTGACCAGAAAACATATTTATATGTTACTTCACATTATCAATCACCATAATTTATTTTTAATATGTGGTCATTTGATTTGTCTTTCTCATATGAACACTGAGAAAATACACCACAATTTGAAGACATAAGGTCTCCCTCTAGGCTTTCTTTGATTGAGGCTGCTTCCTGCAGTACCCAAGATCATTTTGAAAAAATTGAGCTTCTAGAGCATTCTAATGAGAACACCATTTGGAAAATGAACCAATGAGCTGCTGCAATTTAGAGGGTGCTATAAGTCTGACGATGGTACTAGGAGAGGTACAAAGTTCTTGAATTAATCTCAGTGGACTAATTATGGTCACCTAAGTGTCAGTGTTGTTAACTTTTTTCATTGCAATGGAAAGAGCTAACTGCTTGCTTTTCTAGGCCAGCAGAACACCCACCATAGCAGGAGGTGGCATTCATTTGAAATAATGTGCTGTAGGGAGAGCCTTTATGAACTAGATGTGCAGAAACTTGAATATTATTTTGATTAATTGCTTAATTGAAGTGCTGCTACTATTGTCTTTAAAATTAGAATGAAAGTAATCGTTATAGTGTTGTCAGCTAAAAAGTGGCTGGACTCCAACCGTGAAGTTTATAGAATTCTGTATTTTTAACTGTAAAATATTGTCCACCGGCAGGGAAGACAGTTTACCTTAATAAGGTAATAAATATTTTTGAGGAAATATTTCTGTATCTTATAATACTACCTGATATTAAAACCCAAAGAACATCCTAATAAAATAGTGAGCAAATGATGAATCTTTATTTTATTTCAAAGGATACTTGGAAGTTTTGTGTTTTAAACAGTATTCATGACTACCTTCTTTCTTGGCTGATGCTAGGCTGTGAAGTACACAAACTAAAATGACACCAATAATTATAATAAAATTGCATTGTGAAACTAACTAAAACACTCCACTGCTATTATTCATTTTCGTATTTCTTTCTTCACATAAATGCAATAAGGGCCATAATTGATAGAGAAACAAATCAATAGGTTATATGTCATAATAAAAAGATAACATAAGGAATTTTGACAAAACTAACAGTGAAATGTGATTTTTCTTTAGATATAAAAAGAGAAAGAAAACACACTACATCTCATAAAACAACTTTCATTTTGATTTCACATTCACATCCTCCACCTACAAAATGTTGAAATCACAACTACATTACCATATAAAAATAAATTTTATAAGTTCACATAAATCATTTGGAAATGTGCATCCCTATGCAAACTTGTCATTATAATTTTGTATAAAATATTACCTCTTTCAAAGCATATTCGATGAAGTGGTCATGTTCTAATATTCTATTAACCAGAACACTTTAATCCCAATTTTTTTTAATGACTTTAATTAAATAAAGGAGGAGTCTGGAATCACAAAACAATCTTTGCTTTGTTATTCAAAATTACTGCCTCAGAGTCCTCTAATTTTAAACTAGATTAGAATAATCAGATTTCTATAGAGTGCCTTTTCGGTCATTCATCATTCTTGAGTATAATGGAAAAAAATGTCTGTAATTATAATCAGTTAGATCATAAAAATCCTGATATCAAAAGAACAACACTTTAAAGAATTCTTTATACAAAATATTAAAGTGTATTTTTGACTACTTGGTCCATGTATAATGAGGCCAATGAGTTAGTTTTCCTTCCAAATTTCAAGACTGGGATTACTAAAAAAGAGAGAAAATTGATGGCCCTTAGAGATTCACTCAGCAACTACTATAACTACTGTCAAATCAATCAACCAATTAATCATAACTCTGAATAAAATATAAGAAATGCTCTTAAAATAATAAATATCTCTAAAGTTATTTAGAGACATATGTGACACACATATAATATGGATTGTATGTATCCATATGTATATTATACACATACAATATTCATGTACACATGTATATATAAAGATATATACATGAATAATAAAATTTTAAAGTTAAGTAATAGAAACATAAAATTTAGGATAGGAGGGAAACAGGATTATAAGAAAGGGGAACACAGGGATCTTCAAAGGCTTTGTCAATGAACTCTTTCTAAGTGGAGTGGTGGGTTCAGGTAACTATCTTATACTTTATAAATTGCTTTGGGTGAACAATCTATATTAAAGAAGGTAACTATAAAGTAACTAGATTTATAGGCTTAATAGCAGTATATAAACAGCTTCTACTGTTAGGCACTCTGAAATAATTTAAAAATTTTTAAATTTCAAAGACCAAAGCAACTAATATTTTCTCATTTACATGTCTGTTCATTGTAAACTAGTCTACGGTAACTGGTAGAATCATAATAGAGCAAGTCAAAACAAGTGAGCACATTTCAATCCTTTGTTTATTTCACATCCACTCACATTGCTACTACTAAAGAAAATCTCTATGCTAAGCTGAAAGTCACTATGGCTGCACTGTACGCTTTGCCTGTTGTAGGAGTAGGACCTCAAAGCCACTTGAGAAAAAGCACAGATGTATATTAAACATCTACTATAGGGAAGAAATGAAGAATTAGGACAAATAAATTAATCTACCACATTACTAAAGAAAAAATTCGTGTTTTGGAAGTTACCAGAAAAAGAAAAAAAAAGTGGAAGTATTAAGAGAAGAGTTGTTTAATTAGATTTCCAATTATTCCAATATAACTTTACATGCAAACAGGGATATTTGTTAAAATAATAAAAATATAATTTATAATGTAAAAACTGTAATATTTTTACCATTACAACTTTTGGGAAAATATTATAAAACTAGAATTATAATATACCAAAACATATACAACATACAGAATATGTATGCTTTATATAATTATATATGTATATGTTTATTAAGCACATAAATAGAATAAGAAAATGTAATCCAGGTAACAAAAGATAAAACAGAAAATAAAAAAATGAAAAAAATTAAACATCTAACGTAAAAACATTAGATGATATAGTAAGTGTAAATATAACACCAATTACAATTAAAAATGAATTAAACTATAATTCAAAGTACAGAAATGCTATTTGTAAAAACATAATATATATTGTCTACATTTAAAATAAAATAAGACAGAGTTTGAAAGCAGAAGTTAAAAAAATTCAAGACAAATAATCAAAATAAATCATTATTATGTTAATAGTCAAAATTAAAACGAAAAAATAGAAAGAATGTATTCTTTAAAAATAATTTCTTCATACAAATACAATAAGGGCCACAAATGATAGGGAAACAAATCAATAGGTTATATGTCATAATAAAAAGATAACATAAGAGTTTTGACAAAACTAACAGTGAAATGTCATTTTTCTTTAGATATAAAAAGAGAAAGAAAACACACTACATCTCACAAAACAACTTTCATTTTGATTTCACATTCACATCCTCCACCTACAAAATGCTGAAATCACAACTACGTTACCAAATAAAGATAAATTTTATAAATTCACATAAATCATTTGGAAATGTGCATCCCTATGTAAACTTGTCATTATAATTTTGTATAAAATATTACCTCTTTCAAAGCATATTTGATGAAGTGGTCACGTTCTAATATTCTTTTAACCAGAAGACTTTAATCCCAATTACTAAATTGTTCTGTTCATTGTTAACTAGTCTTATGGTAGCTGGTAGAAACATTCCAATCCCAGAGATTAACAAGGTATAATTAACAGCAATTTTCATATGCTTAATAATTTAGCCTTAGCTATACAAAACCACTCTCAGAAATATGGAAAGAAATAAAAAATTTCAAAACATGTAGTTTCTGAATTTAACATATTTATTTTAAAACATGCATTTTAAAATTGTTTGTTGTTTGTGAAACAAAGTAAATAACACATCACATAACATCTATTATCTTAACCATTTTTAAGTGTGCAGTACAGTAGTGTTAACTTATACAGGCATACCTCAGAGAGATTGTAGGCTCAGTTCCAGACTACCACAATAAAGCAAATATTGAAATAAAGTGAGTCACACAAATGTGTTGACTTCCCAGTACACATAAAAGTTATGTTTATACGATACAGAAGTCTAACAAGTGTGCAATTGCATTGTGTCTAGAAAATGTACATACCTTAATTAAAAATACGTTATTGCTAAAAATTACTAACAATCATCAGAACTTTCAGCAAATCATCATCTTTTGGCAGGTGGAAGGTGTTGCCTTGATGATGATGGTTGCTGACTGATCTATGTGGTGGTTACTAAAGATTGGAATGGCTGTGACAATTTCTTACAATAAAACAATGAAGTTTGCTGCACTGATTGACGCTTCTTCTTATGAAAGATTTCTATGTAGCATGTGATGATGTTTGATAGCATTTTAGCCACAGCAGAATTTTTTTCAAAATTGAAGTCTATGTTCTCAAACTCTGCCACTGCCTTATTAACTAAGTTTCTGTAATATTCTAAATCCTTTGTCATCATTTCAACAATGTTCATAACATCCTTACCAGGAGTAGATTTCATGTCAAGAAACCCCTTTCTTTGTTTATCCATAAAAAGTAGGTCCTTATTTGTTGTAGTTTTATCAGAAGATTGCCAGAATTCCATCACTTCTTTAGGATCCACTTCTAATTCTAGTTATCTTGCTATTTCCACAACATTTGCAGTTACTTCCTCCAGTGAAGTCTTACACTCCTCAAAGGCATTCATAAGAGTTGGAATTAACATTTTTCAAACTCCTGTTAATGTTAATATTTTGACCTCTCCCATGAATCACAAATGTTCTTAATGGCACCTAGAATAATAAATTTTTTGCAGAAAAATTTCAATTTGTTTTGCCCAAACTTATCAAAGGAATCACTCTACCTGTGGCCACTATAGCCTTACAAAATGTATCTATTAATAAGAATCGAACGTGAAAATTACTGGTTGAACCATGGCTGCAGAATGGATGTTGTGTTATCAGGCATGTAAAAAACATTAAGCTCCTTGTACATCTCTGTCAGAGCTCTTAAGTGACCATATACATTGTCAATGAGCATTAATATTTTGAAAAGGATTTTTTTGTGTGAGCAGTGGGTCTCAACAGTGGGTTTAAGATATTCACCAAATCATTCTCTAAACAGATGTGCTGTCATATAGACTTTGTTGCTCCATTTATTGAGCCCAGGCAGAGTAGATTTAACATAATTCTTAAAGACCCTAGGTTGGAACAGTAAATTAGTATTGGCTTCCACTTAAAGTCACCAGCCACACTAGCCCCTAACAAAACAGTCAGCCTGTCTTTTGAAGCCAGACATTGATTTCTCCTCTCTAGCTATGAAAATCTTAGATGACATATTTTTCCTATGGAAGACTATTTTGTATACTTTGGAAATCTGTTGTTTCATACAGTCACCTTCATCAATTATCGTAGTTAGATCTTCTGGATTACTTGATGCACCTTCTACATCAGCATTTGCTGTTTCATCTTGCACTTTTCTGTTATAGCTGCTTTCCTTAAACCTCATAAACGAACCTTTGCTAGCTTTGAACTTTTCTTCTGAACCTCTCCCAGCCTTCAATAATTGAAGAGAGTTAGAGTCTTGCTTTGAATTAGGCTTTGACTGATGGGAAATGTTGTGGCTGTTTTGATCTTCTGTCCAAGAAAACTTTCTCTACGCCAGCAGTAAAACTAGTTTGCTTTCTTATCATTTTTGTGTTCACTGGGGTAGTACTTTTAATTTCCTTCAAGAACTTTTTCTTTGCATTCACAATTGGCTGTTCCGTGCAAGAGACCTAGCTCTCAGCTTATCTTAGTTTCCGACATGCTTTCCTCACTAATTAGAGGTTTCTAGCTCTTAAGTGAAAAACATGTAGCTCTTCTTTTCACTTAAACATTTAGAGGCCATTGTAGGGTTAGCAAATGGCCTATTTTCAATATTGTTGTGTCTCAGGGAACAGGGAGAACTGAGGAGAGAGAGAGAGATGGGGGGATGGCTGGTTGGTGGAGTAGTCAGAACACACACAACATTTAGTAAGTTTGCTGTCTTATATACATGCAGCTTGTGGTACCCCCAAAACAATTATGATAGTAGCATCAAAGATCAATGACCAAAGACCACCATAACAGATGATAATAATAATTAAAAAATTAAAAATATTGTAAGAATTACCAAAATGTTATATAGGGACACAAAATGAGCACATGATGCTGACTTGATAGCACATAGGGCTATCACGGGTGAAAGGCAAAGGCTTTTTTTCTTTTTTGTAACAATTTGAATGCAGCTGTTTGTGGCTTTTCATTTGCTTAGGGTGCTGCAACCTCTTAATTGGTTCCAGAGTTCTCATTAAGGCTTTTTGGACTATATATTCCTGTTAAATCAGTGTCTTTGTAGGGGAAAATTGTCTGGGGATTTTTATTTTATTTTATTTTTTTCTCTGACGGAGTCTCCCTCTGTTGCCCAGGTTGGAATGCAATGGTGTGACCTCCACCTCCTGGGTTTGAGCAATTCTCCTGCCTCAGCCTCCCAAGTAGCAGGGATTACAGGCGCCCGCCACCACACCTGGCTAATTTTTGTATTTTTAATAGAGACGGGGTTTCGCCATGTTGGATAGGCTGGCCTCAAACTCTTGACTTCAAGCAATCTGCCTGCCTTGGCCTCCCAGAGTACTGGGATTACAGTCATGAGTCACCACACCCAGCCTGTCTGGGGATTTTTATTCAACTGTTCTGCTGATGTCACTTGGAATACATATGACTTTTAAGAACATGTGAAATAATGATAGAAGCTTATTGTCCGTGAGGTCACAAAAGAAAGTTTCAATAAATTTCAAAAAATTTACAAATAGACTGAGTTCTCAGACATTTGTGTGTGTGTGTGTGTGTGTGTGTGTGTGTGTTTATGATGGAATAATAATTAATAGCCTTAAAAAATATTTTGTTTCAAGAAACTAAAAAAAGCACCCTTAAAAATAACCCATGGTTTACACAAGAAAGTCTCAAAGAAATTAAAAAATTATCAGTGTTATATAAAAATATAAGCACTTGTCAAAATATGTGGAGTTTATTTAAGGTTGTCATCACAAGAACACTTTTAATGTAAAGAAGCACAAGATAGCCTAAATGCAAGCCTATGTGTCCATTTAAGTGGTTAGAAAATAATCACCTGATTAAAACCAAACATAATAATAACAAACTAGTAAAGAACTTAGTAATGAGAACATCAGAACTTAATGAAATATAAAGGGATTAAAAATATGAGAGAAAAGCAATATAATAAATGAGAGTCAATATAATATGACCATTACTTTTAATGGCAAAAACCACCATTACTTTTGCACCAATCTAATAAAAGGGAGACTAAATATAACAAATATAGAGGTAATTGGCTAAACCTCAAGATAAGCACTTCTGGAACACTTGTACACCCAGCATACTAGGAAGGAATAATGTGCTGTAACTAGGATAGCATCCTGTCACTTTTTTTTTGTTTGTTTTATTTTTAGATAGGCTGGATTTAAAATACAATCCTCCATTCTTCAATTTTAGTTTTGGATCTTACTAGCTTGTTACCTGTAGCATGAACTTTAATCTCTCTATGGCTCTATTTTCTCATCTGTAAAATTCTCTCTCTGTTTGTACACGGGCTTCAGAAAGAGACAGAGGAAGGTTGAGTCAATGCCCTTAAGCATTTATGACTAATTGTCAAATGTGGATGCACAGTAAATATTGAATTTTAATTGATTGCTCTGGTGGAAGATACTTTGTTCCTTTAGTGAGAAGAGTGTGTTTGAGCCTTAGATCAGCTACTTGCAAGGTGAATTACTTCAGCAAGTCTGTGAGACTTTCTTTCATAATCCATTAAGTGGCAATATTAATTTCTACATAATAGGGGTTGTTTTAAGGCGATAATGTATATGGAAGTGCTTAATAAGAAATCTCAGTTTTATAATTAGGTTTAATGACTGATTCTTCTTAATCCTCCTTAAGGATCCTTTCTGGGACTTATTGTATGAAAATAAAATAAGAATTCGAATAAGTTTTTCTGGAGGGGATGTGAATAGTAGCATTATAAAAACTAATACTCAACAAGAAAAATAACCTAGCTAGGTAGATAAATTCTTTAGCATAATTTGTTAAGTTTTAAGTTATTATGTCATTTTATTCTACTTTGAAAGATTATGCTGAAATAAAAACATAATATTGATACTAAAACTGGGTTATTAAAAAGAATAAAACAAGACTAGTGTATAGTACTATTTGTGACACAATTTTCTGAAACGTTAACTATGATAATATCAAATGTATTGATTTGTAGTCCATAATCCAGTTATATAGGTAACAATTTATATCTTTGGAAATTGAGTTTTGTTTGCAAATAAAATCAAGGTTAGGGAATAAAAATTTGATGATGTCGGACAGATTAGATTGAACTTTTCATATACCTTAAAAAATACAAAAGGATTAGAAAAACAATTTGTTTATATGGCACAACTTCAGAACACAAGGCATATAATGCTAGGGAGACTAGAAATTTGATGTATTCAATATTAAAAATATTGAGTAAATATTCACTAAAGAAGTGCTAGCCAAGAGATTTCAGTTTTTTTTAAATTGAAACAATAAAAGTAAAAATGCTTGAGCTTATTGTATAGAAATATATTTTAGTTTTTAGAAGTGGTGAATTTTTCAGCAAGGTCGAAGTTTGCACCAGTTATGTCTCTGCTTCTCTCTGGGGAACTCCATTTACCTGAATCTAAGTATCTCAACACATTCACCTGTGTATGCCTTCAAACTGTCTGAAGTGCCATGGGTGTATTAAGTGGAAGTAAGAGTAAACATTGTGTTTTTTATTGCATTGTATATTTTAACGATTTCAATATGTGATTGGAGTTTGTGCTTGCATTACCAGGTAAGGAAGAGTCAGTAAAGCAACACACATTAAGACAGTGAAGTAGGGCCAGGCCAGTGGCTCAAGCCTCTAATCCCAGCACTTTGGGAGGCAGAGGCGGGCGGATCACGAGGTCAGGAGATTGAGACCATCCTGGCTAACACGGTGAAACACCGTCTGTACTAAAAATACAAAAAATTAGCCAGAGGTGGTGGCGGGTGACTGTAGTCCCAGCTACTCAGGAGGCTGAGGCAGGAGAATGGCATGAACCCGGAAGGCGGAGCTTGCCGTGAACTGAGATCCAGCCACTGCACTCCAGCCTGGGCGACAGAGCAAGACTCCATCTCAAAAAAAAAAAAAAAAAAAAAAAAAAAAAAAAAAAAAAAAGACAGTGAAGTACTTTATATTCCAAGTTCTGTACTTTTATTAAAGTCATTACACTAACAATATTGACTTGGTTTTGTACTTTTATTAAAGTCATTACACTAACAATATTGACTTGGTTTAAGTAATGAAATGTATTGTAGAATGCATACTGCTTATTTATGTCTAGGCTATAGTTTAACATCTTTTAACCCCAAATGTATTTTAATTCAGAAAGTAATAGCCAAAATGTCTCACTTGATTTACCTTACTCCAAAGGAATAATGGCTATGTTGCTCTCGAATCATAGAAACAAGTTAGCTGATTGTTCAAAAGTACATAAAACAATTTTCAGGAATGCTTCATTGCATAGTAACATTAGAAATGTATTTTAAGATTATGATAATTTTTCACAATCTCTCAAGTTTGATTTCAAAGGACTTTAAAGTAAAATACCCAGCTAGGCACAGTGGCTTACAACTGTAATCCCAGCACTTGAGGAGACTGAGGTGGGAAGATTGCTTGAGGCCAGGAATTTGACCTGACTTGGGAAACAGAGGGAGAGGGCATCTAGACCAAAAAAAAAAAAAAAAAATTACACCCCTAGCTATTCAGGAGGCCAATGTCAAAAGATCTCTTGAGGCCAGGAGTTCAAGGTTACGGTACGCTATGATCGTACCACTACACTCCAGCCTGGGTGACAGAGTGAGACTTTTAGCCTGGGTGACAGAGTGAGACTTTGTCTCTAAAAAAAAAAAAAAAAAATTTAAGAAATCTGTATTTCTGAAAAGAAATTTAAGCACAAATTTATCAAACAACACATATGCCAGTAAACAACTAGAGTTTTGATTTCAAGGTCAGTGATTGTCCTATCTCATTATCATTATGTTTGTGTCAAGAAATGTATACTTTCTTTAAAAGTCATCCTTTTAATTATTCACAAAGATAAAGTTTTTTTTTTAAAGTCAGTGACCAACCAAACAAAATCTCCCACTACTTCTTATTTGCTATATTTGGCTCTCATATGCACAGTTTCTGGTTTTTTTTTTTTTTGTATCTATGAATATGCCCAGTTTTTTAAAAGTTGGGACTTAAACTTACTATATCCACAGGCCTATATAGGTACTTGCTGAAATTCATAAGATCAAAGATGTTGCTAATACAATCTGTAGATTTTTAAGTTTGCTTAACATCAAAGTCAAACACAAATTAAGCAAACACAAATCAGAAGCAATATCAAGTTGATGGAAATGAGTAAAGCTACACAGTATCTAACCTTGTTGCTACATGAGTTGTGCTGAAGAACATTGAGGTTCAAGATGATTTACACAAATAGTGTCTCTTTTTCAGAATGTTTATTCTAGTAGACACATGCCTTCATATTGTAGGACATTAACATTTGATTTCATTAGTATATTACAAACTTGTGGATTTAAATTTATCATATAAAACCGCACAGTTTAGCAAAGTAATACAGACTGACTGCTCAAATTCAAATAAGACCACTTCATAGGCAGCCTATTTAAGACCTTTAATTATTTGGGAATCTATAACCAATCTTATTTTCCCACTAAGTAGAGTCATTAAAGGAAAATTATACACCTCATCTCACACTAAAAATGCAGAAAATATATTACTACACCCTTCATAATGTATCTCAATAATTCTGTTTAAAATATGCCTTTTTACTATAATTTAATATAGCTAATTTAGTGATAATATTTATATGCATCATGTTGAATGTGCAATAGCTATAATAGAATCTTAATTTTCTTCAGAAATATAAATATTAAAACTCTATGTGTATACCTATATACACATATACACTTGAATATATACTTATATATTATACATATATACACACGTATATACATATATATACACTTAAAAATGTATACTTAAAAGTAATAAACTAAGAAGTTTGGTCATCTAGACATGTTTGGAACAAAGTAATATGCCTCAGGTGGCCATAGCATTTCCCTATTTGTTCTCTGAACGTAAACTATATGCCAAGTAATGTATTAAATATTTATATTACTCTATCATTTAACTCTTAGGAGCCTATAATAAAGATGCTATTATAACTTTCACTTAAAAGGTATGAAAAATGAAGTCGATTGAGGTCAACTGACTTACCAAGGGTCACATAACTAGTTATCATTGGTGCCTGTGTAGCCTTACTCTAGAATCCATGTTCTTAAATATTACCATATACCCTCCTTTCTGCCACTAGTTTCATGACATCATTCAGGCATGCCTAGTGGATAGGGGGAAGATGTGTGGTTCACCCTGTATCCACAATTGAGAACACACTTTCCCACAAAATAAATGGCATAATAGATGATTAAGCCCCTAGGTGAAACATATAAACATGAACAAATATGTAGCTTGATGAGTAGAAAGATTCAAAGCAACCATAGGTCAATAACAGAAAATTTTCTTGAATTTATGTTTTACAGAACATTTAATGATATATACAGCGAGCACAGCAATATGCACTCATAAAATGCCTATCATGTTTATACATATTTAGGATAGAAAAAAAGGGACACAGATTAATTACTACCAAGAATTAATTGAAATGTGATTTTTATCATTTGCATTTTTATACCCACCCCCCCGCAAAAATAAAAACATTTTAAGTAGGTTAGAGTTATTTTAATAATAAAAAGAAAAAAATAAAATGGAACCAAATAAAATCAAGTGATCATCAAATAATCAAAGTACTTCAAAATGATGGTTATTAGGTAAAAGATTAATATGAATTTAGAGCAAGATTTTAAATTATATATATTCATGAATTTAAATTACACATTATGCCTTACCTAATCTTCACAATTAGATTTTTTTTCACAACTAACTGGATTTTTCTTACATATATTTATTAGTTATAGAATGTGGAACACTAACCTTTTACTGTCTATTAAATTTTTCTGAAATACTTGACTATCCAGCAATAAAGATTGGGAAAGTAACTCTATCAGATAGATTAACACAAAGACATAAATTAGATAAATAAAAAATTACTTGGAGTTTTGAGTTATTTAATATCTAGCCACCACGTGGTCAACATGGCGAAACCCCATCTCTACTAAGAATACAAAAAGTTAGCTGGGCATGGTGGTGCACTTGTAGTCCCGGCTACTCAGGAGGCTGAGGTGGGATCACCTGATCCTGGGAAGTCAAGGCTGCAGTGAGCCATGATCACACCATGGTTCTCCAGCCTGAGTAATGGGAGTGAGACCCTGTCTCAAAAAAAAAGAAAAAGAAAAAGAAAAGAAATGTACTCTACACCCATTTCAAGCATGTTATCTGAAAAATAAGTTATTTTATATTACTTATTTTCTAAGTTTGCAATATTATACTAGGTCATATGTATCATTCATCACAGTTTCCAATACACAATAAGCTCCTTAGAAATAGTTATTTTTATTATTTTATTTTTAATTTATGTAACTCCATTTGTAACTTGGGAATGCCTTACTACTTCCAGTTAAAAATAAATACAGTTTGTAAAACTAGCATACTAATTAAAGATAATTCTTATGTCAGAAAAAAAAAGGAAGCATTCCTGTTTTAAGTCCCTTTATGTTTTAAATTATTTAATTATAACAACTATATTAAGATACTGAATGGGTGTAGAAGTGAGGAGTCATGTTGAAGAAGGATTATACTTAAATGTTTATAAATCAATTGCTCATAGTTCTTAAAAACATGACAGTAAAGTTTCCATTGATCTCAAATCTTCAGTTCTTAATCCACAAAGGATTTTAGAACAACTTCTATCTTGTGAAGATAAATGGAAGACCTTAAATGATTTCAACAAAACACTACTGGTGGACATATGAGCACTATTGTAAACCATATTCTCACGTTCAGAAATACAAGACATCCTTCAAGTATATCTTGCTGCTTCTAATTTTTCCTTTCTATGAGATTATTCTCATTAGCATGCAAGCATATCCTAATTTAATCCATCTTAAAAACAAAATCCTGTAAGCGAACCCTTATTGACCCCCTAATTCCTTCCAGCTATCTCTACATTTCTGTTATCCCCTTATAGCTAAAATACATGGTAATCATATTTATTGTATTTTAGCCACATTGATTATAACATGCAATTAATGTATGTACCATTAAGACAGAAAAACTGCTAAACTATGACCAAAACTTTCATATCACATAGAATTTTTATTTTATGTACATTGAAAGAGCTTTTTAATTTTATTTTTATGTAACTGCGATGAAAATTTAAGCAACTATGAAAAATTTCATGAAATAGCAGGCAATGACAAGTGCATTGGAAGAGCTGCCTAGGTAGTCATAAGCCTAAATGTTGTAATTTTTTTTTTTTTTTTTTTTTTGAGATGGAATCTGGTTCTGTCACCCAGGCTGGAGTGCAGTGGCCAGATCTCGGCTCACTGCAAACTCTGCCTCCCGGGTTCATGCCATTCTCCTGCCTCAGCCTCCCGAGTAGCTGGGACTACAGGCGCCCTCCACCACACCCAGCTAATTTTTTGTATTTTTAGTAGAGATGGGATTTCACTGTATTTGCCAGGATGGTCTCGATCTACTGATCTCATGATCTACCCTCCTCGACCTCCCAAAGTGCTGGGATTACAGGGGTGAGCCACTGCTCCTGGCCAAATGTTGTAATTTTAATCTACATCCTAATTTCAGAGATTTAAAAGATAAAATAGTGCATTTGTTAGAACTAATGAAATATAGGGTCTATACTCTGTCTCTATGGGCTGTCCTTTCTGTTTGCTCTTAAATCATGTCTAATTAGACTTTTATCTATGCAACATCAAATGAAAATGCTTTTGTAAACTTCTCCAGTGATCATGTGTTTAAATATTCAATTGGCAATTCTCAGTTATTTGTTTTAATCTATTAGCAGCATTTGACATAAGAAATTACTCCCTCCTTCTTGAAATGCCTTATTTTCTTGGCTTCTAGTGTGTGGATTCCCTATATTTCTCCCACTTCTTTTTATGCCCTTAGTTTTTTAGTTTGTTTGTTTTTGGTTTTGGCTAGTTCCTTTCTCTTTAACTCTAAGTGTTGAAGTAGCTGTGATTCAGTTTCTGGATCTTTTCTCTCTTTGCACTCATTCTTTTGTGATCTAACAGTATTGTGTGGTTTTTTTTAAAAAAAAGACTAGTAAATATCTCTAACTGGAGATTACCACATACTAATTTTTCATTCAGACTTCTTCCCCAGATTTCAGGATATTCAGTTACATACTTGAAACATCCATTTGCATGTCTCAATGACATTTCAACGTTAAGATATTGATCATTCTTTTAAACCCAGTGCTTCCATCTTTAGTCCCATCTCAGGAAAAATTTAATTTCATCTTTCCAGCAGCACAGGCCCACAAAGCCTCCATTTCACACTTGGCTTCTCTCTTCCACACTCTACATCTATATTATTAAAAAAAAAAAATCCTATTGTAGCTACTTGAAAAATACGTTCTCATCCTCCTTCCCATTCTCACCACTATCACAACCCTGGCTGAAACTGTGATCTTTTTACCTGTTTTGGTAGTACTTGACACTAGCTGATATCCTTGTTGCCACTCTGGTTCCTTTAAGTCTTCTATTAACACAGAAGCCAAAGTGATCCTTTGGAAATAAAGTCATGTCATTGCACTATTCATAAGGTCCTCTGATGACTTCCTATCCCACTACAAATAAAACATTATAATGGCCTCTAAGAATCCTACAATTTGTATCACCACCACCACCAGCACCACGCTTCCCTTGCCTTTTTGCCTTTCTTTCCTCCTGTGTTGCCTTTATCTTTATATGCATGTAGTGATCTTCTTGATGCTCTTTTGAACAGGTAAGCTCTAGCCTCATGGCCATTGCATATGGGGTTCTTCCTATGTATAATACTCCTGCCTCAGGTATCCACATAGTTGTACTTTCTCATCTTCTTTAAGTCTTTGCCCAAAGTCCACATTCTCAGTGAAGAGCTTAGTGACCACCCTATTTATTTATTTATTTAATTTTATTTTACTGTTTTTGAGACACAGTCTCACTCTGTCACTCAAGGCGGAGTGCAGTGGCATGATCTCAGCTCACTGCAACCTCCACCTCCCGGGTTCAAGTGATTCTCCTGCCTCAGCCTCTCTAGTAGCTGGGGTTACAGGCACCCACCACCATGCCCAGCTTATTCTTGTATTTTTAGTGGGGATGAGGTTTCACCCTATTGGCCAGGCTGGTCTCGAAGGGCCCACTTTCTAAGTCATAGATTATAACTTTTCACTATGTCCTCAGATGAACGAGTTGCCTAAGGCCTATTTTATAAAGACGCTAATCCCATTCATTTTGGTCTCTGACCCGGTCACCTTCCCAAGGCTTCACTTCCTAATTTCATTACATTGGTAATTAGGTTTAACCATATTAATTTTGCAGGAAAGCAAACATTCAGACCATAGAAGCAATAACTTCAGTAAAAAGAATACAGAGTAAATTAAAACTTTTTTATTACTCTTGAAGCATATTTTTAACCTGAATTTATATCTTGACTAATTAAAACTGTCATTCAGAATCATTGCCACTGGATTAATGAGGGTTCTCCAGAAAGACACACCAATTGAATGGATAGATGGATTAATAGATAGATTATAGATAGATAGATAGATAGATAGATAGATAGATAGATAGATAGATAGACAGATAGACAGATAGATATTAGGAGAATTGGCTCATGCAATTATGGAAGCTAACAAATACCATGACAAACTATCTGCAAGCTAGAGACCCTGGGATAGTGGTAGCATGACTCAGCCCAAGTCTGAACCCCTCGGGACAGGGAAGCCAATGGTATCATTCTAAATTGGAGGGCAAAGGCCTGAGAACCCCAGGACTGTTGTTTTAAGTCCTGCAATCTGAAGATTGGAGAGACTACAATTCTGATGTCCAAGGGCAGGGGCAAAGGAGTGCTCTAGCTCCAGTAGAGAGAGAAGGAAAATTGCCTTTCTTCTGCCTTTTTTGTTCTATCCCGGTCCTTCGATGGTTAGGTGGTGCCTGCCTACATTGAAGAAGCATCTTCCCTACTCATTCCACCAACTCACAGGCCCAATCTCTTCTCTGCACACCCTCACAGACAAACCCAGAAATAACCCTTTACCAGCTCTCTTAGGTGTTTCTTAATACAGTCATGTTGACACCTAAACTTATTTTGAGGTTCATCAATCAAAAGTGGTGATAACTCTAACCCCATTTTCTTTAGTTAAGAAAACCAAGATGATATGAATTACTAGCAAACCACCAAATTAAGATGAAAATATTTCCCTAATTAATTATTTGTCCATTATTTTCTGACACTACAGAGTGATAAATCATCCCAACAAATAAACACTGAATCCCAGTACTTCTGAGGTACTATGATTCTTATTATATTAGAGATATATTTGTTTACTATTATTCTAGGGATATTTTAAATACAATTGTTCCAGGTACCAAAAGAAGATAATTTTTAAAAGGAGACCAATCCATTTATTTATTTATTTATTTTTTATTTTTTTTTTTTTTTTGAGACGGAGTCTCACTTTGTCGCCCAGGCTGGAGTGCAGTGGCCGGATCTCAGCTCACTGCAAGCTCCGCCTCCCGGGTTTAAGCCATTCTCCTGCCTCAGCCTCCCGAGTAGCTGGGACTACAGGCGCCCACCACCTCGCCCGGCTAGTTTTTTGTATTTTTTAGTAGAGACGGGGTTTCACCATATTAGCCAGGATGGTCTCGATCTCCTGACCTCGTGATCCGCCCGTCTCGGCCTCCCAAAGTGCTGGGATTACAGGCTTGAGCCACCGCGCCCGGCCGAGACCAATCCATTTAAAGTACACATTTAGAAAGTAAAACAGTTGAAATATCTTTGGTTCGTATGTTACAAAACCAATGTTATGAGAAAGAAAGGAAAGTGAGTCCTATTGCATTTGCTAATATTATGACAAGGTATACTATGATGAAAAATATTGATTGGCTTTTTTCATGTTAGTGAAATGCATCATAAATGCATTATGATTTAGCAACTCAGAGTAAATTTAAGTCAATTCTAGAAACAAAAACCTTTATGAGTAAAGCTTTATGAGTAAAGCTATAAAGCTAAATTCCTCAAGCTTCAGCTTTTTGAGTAAAACTCTCTCTACTTTTCTGTTAGAATATTTAACTATTCTCACTGAATTTTTGGGGTTTCAATGATTACATTTTTAGATGCATTTTTACCTGCTTCAACAAAGGTAAATCAACAGAGAGACAAACGTCTTAAAAAATGCATTTAATTTTATGTTTCATGTAATTTTAATCACAAACATGAATGTTAGCTAAGAGTAGTATATCATTTATCTAAAGTTTTAAATATAAATGTTTAATTTTGGAACTACTTTCATGAATAGGACTAAGCTCTGAACATCATTTTATTTTTTTTGATCTCTACCAAGAATAACATAGAAATGCAGGAAAAAAAAAAAAGATACTTGAAAGTAACTGTCGGACTTAATTAATTTCTTAAAATAGCACTTTTTTTTTTTTTTTTTTTTTTTTTTTTTTTTTTTTTTGAGACAGAGTCTTGCTCTGTCGCCCAGGCTGGAGTGCAGTGGCACGATCTTGGCTCACTGCAAGCTCCACCTCCAGGGTTCACGCCATTCTCCTGCCTCAGCCTCCTGAGTAACTGGGATTACAGGCACCCACCACCACACCCCGATAATTTTTGTATTTTTAGTAGAGATGGGGTTTCACCATGTTGGCCAGGATGATTTTGATGTCCTGACCTCCTGATCCGCCTGTCCCGGCTTCCCAAAGTGCTGGGATTATAGGCATGAGCCACCGCGCTCGCTCGTAATTGTATCTTAATCTCTTAATAACAGTAACAATAAAAATAGAGAAAGTCTAGGTATCAAACACCTACTGTGCACTGGATGTTGTACGAATATTATTTCAAGTATTCCAACAAATCTTTCAAAAAAACTTCGTTATATAGATGAAGAAACTGTGTCAGACCAAACAGTAGATTGCATCATTATTTTCAATTCTTTAGTCCTTTCTTCATTCATAAACTTTGCCTTTTGGCCAGTTCTTTCAAAATAGGAGTCGAGTATATTTCTCCATTCTTTGACTGTCAATGGCTTTTGTTGGAAAATAGTGTGTCCAAATTTTTAATCTAGGCCTTAAAAACTGGGATGTTTCTACTTTCTTCTTGCAACATCACTATTGCAAAATTAAGTCCACACTCTAGCTTGCTTGCGAGTCTGAAAATAAGAGAAAATCATAGCAGAGTTGCCCCACCTCATATACAGACCAGCAGAAAAAGCAGATCCATCCGGCTATTGCAGGGTGAAATAGACACTCAGAGTTAAATCCGTTCTAAATAAGATAAACTCTAGTTAAACATCAACTGTCCTGTAGATGCATAAGTAAAAATAAATGATTGTAGTTTTAAACCACTGAGTTTTGGGGAAGTTTGTCAGGCACGAAGAGCAAACCAATGCAGGAAGTTTAATAGTTTGCTCAAAGTATCACAGCTAGCATGTGGTGGAACTAGGTCTGAACCTTGAATAGTCTTGCTATAGAGCTTGAACTCTTTAAGCATTATGATTCTACTCATATCCTTCACCCTTCAAACCATCAAGAGTTAGTAATGACAAATATGAATCTATTTTAGGCCCATATTTCAAGCTACAATTCATAATCAATAGAGTGATCATACCTTCAGATTTACCTAAGATAGATCCAGTTTTCCTAGCATGCTTATTAATAGTGCCACCTGTGCTCTAAAAAGTTCCATTTATTCACCAAATGAAACTAGTGACGAAGTTGATGCTAGTGAACACTGGTTAATCTAATCATTAATCATTCTGTATTGTCTTCATTCTGATAGCCAAAGAGAAGGAGCCAGTTGGAGAACAAAAGTGTAATTTGGGTTGAGGATTAAAAAAAGAGAGACTGTTGGCAACGTGACTCTCAAGATCATCGTTCCATCAACTGTGTTGGAAAACTGAACTTAGAAAAGATAATCAGTTTCACAACTCTTGATTTTTGGGTACCCAAGGGGGTTAAAGGGATTGGGTCATTTATTTAGAGATGTTTTAATTTTGGAATATCTATAATATCCTGTGGATTTTAATACAAAAAAAAGAAATCTGGGAGTCTGTAAAGAGAAACGGGATACAGTCTCAGCCTTGAATTAATAAACTGTATTATATTAGATATTTTAGCTAGTCTATGTAAATCTTTATTAGTCTTCCATAAACTAGAAATATAATAGTACATTATCCAACTAACAGGGTCATGAGAATTAAATGAAATAGCATTTAAGGAAGTGTTATATAGTTATACTGTTAATTTTAGCTTTAAACATGATATCACTGGAGTACTGAGAGACATTTAGGTTTAGCAGTAAAATTTAGAATAATATATTTGATTTTTAGATATTATATTTAATATAAAATGATTAAAATATTCATTTTTTCCTGCTTTATTGATTTGTAATTGACAAAAATTGCATGTATTTACAACATACAATATGATGTTTTGATATATGTATACATAGTGAAATGATTAACATAATCAAGCTAGTTAACATATCCATCACGTGACATAGTTAGTATTTTTTTGTATGTGGTGAGAACATTTAAGAAATACTATCTTAGCATGTTTCAAGTATAAAATACAGTATTATTAACTGTAGTCATCATGTTGCTCATTAGATCTCCAGAGTTTATTCATTCTGCATTACTAAAAGTTTGTACCTTCTGACCAACATCTCTTCATTTCCCCTATTCCTGCACCACCTGGCAACCAACATTCTACTCTCTGCTTCTGAATTTAACTCTTTTAGATTCTACATTTAAGTGAGATAATGCAGCATTTTTGTTTGTTTGTTTGTGCCTGGCTTATTTCACCTAGCATAATTTCTTCAAGGTCCATCCATGTTGTTGGAAATGATGAGATTGTCTTTGCTTTTAAGGCTAATATTCTATTGAATATATATATATTCATATATTGTATTAAAATATATATATATATACACACACACTCATAAAACACATTTTCTTTCTGATTATTCACGGCCATAAGATAAAAAAGTTGTCTTTTATACCTAACATTAGCACTCTGACTGCAATCTCTAAAAAACTATACTTAACAAGACTTAAAGTTAATAAAATTGAAGAAATATCATTTGGATGTAATTCATGTGGTTCCCTGAAGATTCTTGGCCTCTACTTTGTGTACATTTTTTTTACGTGTTATGTGTTATGATACCTCTAATCTCATTGGCCCATAATAATTAAAATACTATCATTTATGACTTCTGTTACTGGCCATGAGGAAATAGCTGTATCACATCAACCATTTCACTTAGAACAGTTTTGAAACTATATAACATTTTTAACAATTAAGTATTGGAAAACAACAAAGACATTCAGAACTTGAGGGGACACTATCCTAGGAAGAATAATGAAATACAAAGAGGTAAGGACAACCATTTCTTTAATTTTTCCAATAAGATAAATCCCTGATTTCTAATTTCAGATATAGAGGCCAAGCTGAAAAATGAGGATTTTAAGCTTTTAACAGCTTCATTGTAAATTCCTAAACTGGACTGGCTTCTGAGACCAAGAAAACAAACAGAAAGTGACTGTTAACAGGGCAAAAACAAACAAACAAAAACACTAAACAGAGCTTTCTAAATTTAAATAAAGGGAAACTGGAATTCAGAAACCAGTAAGAAAAAGGAGGTTTGGTAAAAGCACAGGCTTCCAGTTGTGACCCTTAAAAGATTATGTTTTCTAGGAGTAATGCCAAATCAGAAATAATCAAATCCCTCGAAACTTGAAAATCACACCATCTGTCCTCTTGACCAAGTCAACTTGATCTGCTTTTATTACAGTTTTGGGGCAGGAGAATTTGAATCTTATCCAAAGGAAATTAACATCATTCTCATCTTCTATAATATGCACACAACTCACAGAATTTAATTCTCTAAAAAAATAGCATACATACCACTTTGAAAAAAAGTTAGCAGTGTTCACTAAAGTCAAATATACTCAATCCTATGGACCAGAAATTTTCAACAGAATTGCTTATTTGTGTCAGAAGGCATGCACGTGGGTGTACATAGCAGAATAATTCGGAGCAGCCCCAACAAAACTATAAACAACTCAAATAATCATTAACAAGAGAAATTGATAAATAATTTCTGTGTATTTATTTAATGGAATGCTGTAAAATAGTGAAAATGAACTAGCTGTTTCTACATGCAACAACATGCATGAATCTCACAGAACTCATGCTTGAGTAGAAGAAGGTAGACACAAAACAGTAGTTCCTATGTGATTCTACTCCCAGGGACTTCAGTAGCAATAAAAGTGATCTATGATAAATAGAAGTTACAACAGTAGTTAGGGAGCCTTCCAAGATTCTGTTGATGTTCTGTTTCCTTCCTGGGTGATGGTCTACAAACATGTTCAAATAGCAAATTTATCAAACTGTATGTTTAAGATTTATACACTTTTCTGTATGTATGTTATGCTTCAAAAATTCACTAAAAGTATACATAGGATAGTGTTTTCACTAATCTATTTGTTGTATTATTATGTAAGTTATATTCACACATTAGTAGGTGAAATGGAATGGAGCATTCAGGTGCATAAAGGTTGAATCTATTTTATTGTAAAGAAGACATTTTGAATTAGATGGTAAAGTGTGGTTTATTAAATTGGGTATGGAAGTTTTGATGAAAAAGATGAGATAAGACAGATAAGTAGAAGTTAGCCAAGTGAAGCACCCAGAGTTAAAAGAGATTACCTGAAAATATCCTGTAATCCGTAGAAGTTAGCCAAGTGAATGACCAAGAGTTAAAAGAGATTATCTGAAAAAATCCTATAATCCAATCAAGTGCACATTGGTCAATCTGGTTATCTAATGAAAATAATGGCTTATTTTCTGTGTTGTTGATTTTGAGACCACAGTAAATGTTTTCTAAATTCTTCTTGGGTCTTTATGCACTTTTTGTTTATTTTCAGCGGACTCTTCTGATGCTTTTACCTTTTATTTCTGATAGACCTGTAACAAATTATTATTGCTCTACTTTATATTTGAAACATCCGCAAGGTTCTCACTTTGCTCTACGTGCTATACCTATTGTTTACCTATATTATCTAATTCAATCTTAACAGTAACCAAAAGCAAATATGCATGTAAACATATATTTTAACAGCATATATAGACATTTATATATGTGTGTATCTGTACATTTGTATATATGCATCTATTTGAATGTGTGTATGTATTATAATTGTAAACATGTGTGAGACCAAGGACAATGACATTTCTCTTTAACTTTCAGGTGAAAGGGGATTATGATATATAATATTCTTGCATTGTTCTTTTAGTTTATCCTTTAGATCCCAACTTAAATGTTTTCTTCTCTGAAATATTAGTTTTTATGTCAAATGACATTTTTAGTTTTATCTTCACACTTAATCACAGTTTTAAATTATTGTTATGTATTTTATAATGTATTTATATTTCTGTATTTTTTGTGTAATATCCATCTCTTCCAAAAAGGCAGGGGACTTGGTTGTCTTATTCAACTCTATGTACCGAGTCTAGAATTTTTTTTTTTTTGCATAAAAGTAGTACTCAATACTCAATAATTTTTTATTGAATGCATAAATAAGAAAAAAGAAAACAAAGTCAAGACAGAAAACCTGAACACTCTTACAGAGAGATCGAAGTTGCTCAGACATCTGTTCATTATCTTTTCAGATTCAAGCACTTAAATTTGAGGAACTCTGCCATAGGAAATCCCAGAATAATCATATTACAGTATATTTTCTATTGCTTGTATATCCAAAATACTATCTGAAAAGTAATACATTTATTATTTAAATAAATTTAGGTCAGGTTTTTTCCTCAAGACTTAAGATTTTAAGCAGAATAATACTATGAGAGATGAGATTTCTGAAAATAGTCTTTATGAATAGCTAATAGAAGCAGGTACTATCCAGAAATATACCATGTAAGAAGATTGTTTGAATGTGGTGACCTATCTAATCTTCTCTCTCAATTTTAGTCTTTCTTTTAGTCAGGTGGCTCCTGTAGACAGTGATCATCTGTGTTCAAGAAATGCTTTGGGTTCTGGTGAGACTTGACACAGAAAATTGTGGAAATTCCTCCTTCTTCCCCTTGTGCTAGACAAAGACTTAGAAGAAAATTCAAGGCTCTTGAGTAGAACATGAAAGAGACTAAACATAGAAGGACATTGTCCCAAAGATATAGGAGAGGGGAAAGAAGGCTGGGAGGCTGTCTTAGTCTATTTCTGCTGCTGTAACAAGACACCCCAGACTGAATCACTTATGAAGAATGGAAGTTTATTTGGCTCATGGTTCTGGAAGCTGGGAAGTCCAAGAGCATAGCACTGGCATTTGCTGAGAGCCATCTCATGGTGGAAAGCAGAAGCAAGCATGTGAGACACAGGTAGAAATTGGGCCAAATTCCTTTTTGTATCAGGAGCCCACTTTTGTGATTCCTAACCCACTCCTAAGTTAATGGCATTAATCTCTTCATGAGAATGGAGCCCTCATGACCTAATCATCTCTTAAAGTTCCTGCCTCTCAACCTGTTTCAGTGGTAATGAAATTTCAACATGAGTTTTGAGGGGGCCTTTTAACCATAGCAGAGACCTATGAGAATGTATTAAAATATTTTACTGATATGGAAAAATTTAAATATAGAAATAAGTGATTGTTCTAGAAAAAATGTTTAACACAAATGGCAGAGGGTTAATGTCTTTAATATAGAACATTTTCTTACATATTCTCTAAAAATGGAAAAATTATACCATAAAAAGTAAACATAATTCATTCGGTGAACTTTAATTCTTGAAGAGCAAACCCAAATGGACATAATACTTAAATAAGATGCTCAAATTTAATGGTATTTAAGCAAATACAAAATAAAGTACAGTAATCCCTGTGTACTTTAATATCCATGAGAGTTTGGTTCCAGGACATCCCACAGATACCAAAATACATGGATGCTCAAGTCTCTGATGTAAAATGGGATATTCCTTGCATGTATCTACCCATATTTTCCCAAATGCTTTAACTAACTCTATATTATTTATAATATTTAATATAATGTAAATAGTTGTTATATTGTATTGTTTAGGAAATAATGACAAAAAATCTGCATATGTTCAGAACACAGGCAACCATTTGTTTTTTTTTTTCTGAATATATTTGACTTGAGATCGGTCGAATTCATGGATAGAGAACCCATAGATATGAAGTGCCAACTGTAAATGATGTATCATTTCATGCTGATCAGAATAACTAAAAATATTTTTAAAAATCAGCTGCTGGTATAAGGTGAACCTTATAAGTTGAGGTGGACAATAGTGTATAAACAGTTATCAACATTAAAATAAAAATTATTGCTTATAAACCCATTTCACAGACTGGAAGACATCCAATCTCCAGAGAGAAAAGCATCAGCACACATTATTAAATGCAGATGTAAAATCTTTTTTAGTGAAGTATTATTTGAGTTGGCAAACTACTCAAGGAGTATGCTTACTGTTGGAGAAATGATGAGTAAATTTTGGTACAACTCTATGGACTATTCTAATTCTATTAAAAGAACGAATTGAACTGTGCTAGTTTCACTTTTTTTGAGATGAAGTCTTTCTCTGTTGCCAGGCGGGAGTGCAATGGAGCGATCTTGGCTCACTACAACCTCTGCCTCCCAGGTTCAAGCAATTCTCCTGCCTCAGCTTTCACAGTAGCTGGCATTACAGGTGCATGCCACCATGCCCAGCAGGTTTTTGTGTTTTTAGTAGAGACAGGGCTTCGCCATGTTGACCAGGATGGTTTTAATTTCTCTTGACCTTATGATCCACCCGCCTCAGCCTCCCAAAACGCTGGGATTACAGGTGTGAGCCACTGTGCCCAGACTAGTTACATGTTTTTTAAGGAGAAAAACAAGCTACATAAATATGTACATAAATGTATTTTTTTTGCTAAATTTGTATACATCTGCACATCTATCTATTTTTCTATTTCTCTCTATATAAATAAACTCCAATATACAAATTGGGAGAAAAAGAGTTGTTCTTGTGTTGATGTGGATAAAGAAGAAAATAGTGAGAAGCCAGTGATAAAAGCAACATAAAAGTAAATTAAAGTTTAATAAAATATAATAAAGACCCAAACACACGAGAAACTGCCAATGATATATGATGTTTGCTCTTATTCTCTGCTTTTTGTCTTGTATATTTTCCAAGCAATGGATAATTTCTTTGTCAACAAAATCCTATCTTCTCTCAAATATGCAAGAAAGCACACTACCAGTTTTCTCCCATTATCCCATTCTCCTTTTCCCATTCTTTCGAGACTGCTTCTATATCTAGCTACACCCAATTTTGTGTTCACATTTAAAGCAAAATTTCACAAGGACCTATTTATATCTTCTAGCACATAACTAAATATGTTCTTGTTAAATTCAAAAATGTCCTTTATGTTAGTAAATCCAATGGTCAAATTCCCATCCTCCTCTTTCTTGATTAATTAATTAATGCCTTTTAACTTATTAATTTTCTCTTCCTTCAAGCACCTCTTCATTTGAATTCCAGGACACTCAAATCTGATTTTATTTTTAAATTTCCTAATGGATTGTTTTTTGATTTTGTTACTCCTCCTTCCTCATCTACCTGAGTGTTGAATGATGGAGAGTCCCGAGCTAAATCTTTTTGACCTCTTCTTTTTTTCTATGAATACTTATGCTCTTGGTTATCTTATTAGTCCCAAGGTTTTAAAAAAATTTATATCCAGCAGATAAAGGCCAGCTTTCTTTATCTCCTGAGACTAGTGTAGATTTTGGAAAGAAATAATAATAATATTAATAAAGAATTTTATCTCAATCAATAAACAACTCTATCTTGTTATCCTTGATTTCTCTTTTTGTTTTCCCTAGATACCAGGTTTAATTTATGAGTAAATCCCATGGACTCAACCTCAAATATACATTTATAATCTGACCACTTCTCACATCTCTACTACCACCAGGCTAGCATAAACCAATATCATGAGTAGTCTGTATTATAAGAGTTTTCGTAATAGTTTGCCTTTCTTCCGCACTTCAAGTCTATTCATAACATAATAAATAACTTGTTAGGTATGTGACTGCTTAATTCCCCCCATAGACGTCCTATCTGAATAAGTGCAAAAGCCGAACTCCTAGCATTGACTAACTATTGTCCTTTTATTTCTCTTTGTCTACCCTCTTTAGTTCACTTGCTGCATACTCTGCTACTCTGCCTCACTTGCTTTTTTTACCCCCCTTTAGGTATCCCCATGGCCAACTTTCTTGTCTCTTTAAGATCTTTTCTCAAATTTCACATCCAGAGTGAGGTCTTCCCCATTAACTAACCTACTTAAAATTAAACCATAAGCATCACCCTAACATCTGCCCCTTATCCCAATCTACTGCATTATTTTTCTCCATAGCATTTCTATTGCCATCAATATACCTGTGTTTCCCTTTGGTTTTCTTTACTGTCTATCTTCCACACTAGAATGTAAAGGCAGGCATTTTTGGCATGTTTTGTCCTGTGTAGTTAAACCAGTCCTGGCATCACAGTTAGTACTTAATAAGTATTTGCTTAATGAATAAATGAAGAAGTAATATGATCTCATTTATGATCTTCATAAATATACATATGCAGGTATAAATATGTATTCTTTAGACACATATATAAAGAAATGTTAAAAATAAAATTAAAATGAATGTCTATGTAGAATCTGGTATGATTTGAATATACCAAAAATCTGTTGGTCTAAGGAAGACATTTCTAATAGTTGAACAATTTGTAGGAATATTGAAGATAGATGAACTTTTGAGAGATTTGATATAAATATAAAGAAGTTATTGTTATTTAATGTTTTTAAAGGACTATGAGGTTTTAAAGTTTTTAAAGTTTTAAAAGAGCTATGCATTAGATAATTTTAGAATATTCTTGCTATTTTAAAGTTGGCTTTAAAATATTAATCAGCACATTCCCCATGTTCTTCATGTGTGGTAGAGGTAACCAAAGTTCTTTTTCCCTATATCTGAAAGCTTGAACTATCCCAGATTTAATAAAGGAAACTATTTGTATGGATATTAAAAATAGTATAAAATATATCTCAAAAGACACATTTTTTATTATGTTTTGAAAGCATTTCTATGCAAAACATAAAATTTTGGTTTGCTTTTCAAATAGACAGCACTAAAATTTTTAATTTAAAATGATCAATAAGTAATAGGAGCATTATATCAGCCTTTCACTTCTTAAACTGACACTCAGAATTCTTTATGATTTGTAATAAGTGTGAGAACAAAAAAGAGGATTAAACATTGATTCCCAATAAATTGAAAGGATTAGTGTTTTCTTTGGCATAGAAACTTGCTGAGAAACTCAAGATAGAGTGGTTCATTTCAAAATGGTAATTGATGTCTTAAAAACACACAATGTTGTAGGTTTAAAAACGAAGGCTCGTAGAAGAAGAAAAATAAATGGACAAAATAGCTTCTTTCTGATACCATCTTTCAAATAGCTGAATAAGTAATGCACATTTTTTAAATGAGAATTGCTGATGTAGTGACAATATACTTTCTACTAAAATGAACTATTTACTTATTCTTTTCAAAGAACAACTTGGTTCATTTCAAAGCATTTTGAGGCTTCCTCAGAATGAAAGAATATGGCAGCTGTAAGAATTTTCTCCATATACAAATGCATGAATTTTTTCCATATACAATTGTATAATTTAGGAGAAAATCACCTACCTGCACAGGGGCTTTGTTTTCTTTTTGGGTATTAAGCCCATAGTAAATATAGGGTTGATTTGGAATTAGTTGGACTATCAAATCATAGTCAATTCTACAAGTTGCTTTATAAATTAATGAATTCTTATAGTGATACCTGCTTAATAGGTGGATATTATGGCATGGCTTTATTTAGTCATCCTAAGTAAGAAGATGAGAAACTATTTTAGAGTTTCTGGTTATCACAGATGGAAATTTTAGATAAAAATTATGACCCACTAGGTTTTCAGAAGGCTAAGAAGTTATACACACTTGAAGTTGAGGGCCTTGCCATTCCACACATGTGTGATCTTGGACAAATCATTTATCACATTTGAGTTTCAGTTTTCTCATTGAAATACATAACAATACTTTATTCAAAGGGGCTTTAGATAATGCCTGCAAAAACTCAATATAATAAGCAAAATGTTTGTTCTCATATGAATTATTACAATGAAAGAAGGTGATTAAAAATAGGTAAAATTATTGAGTAAATGATTCATGAAACAAGGACATTAAGAAATTGAGAATGATGGTTCATGTGTCATTGGCTTACGTGGTGATAGCTATCACTGAGAATTTAAAAAAATAGTTTTAGAGATCAAAGGAGGTAAAAATAGTTTTTTGAACTTAGAGCCCTGGGGCTACGTCTAGACTATGTAAAGCACTCAGCTGGAAATTGAAAAAAAGATCGATTTTGGTGTTTTTGTCCCCTCCTAGTTTGGGGCATTTTAAGGATTCCACAAATTTCACTTGCTTATTTAACTAATACCAGTCAACCATTTCAAGGGAATTTTTCACTCAGACTGGTTGATTTTCTGGCCCATTAAGACAGCTGATTCAATTCAACTGAGATTATATAGCTTAATCCCCCATGCATGTTGATTGTCCTACCAAGTGGCAGCGGGCCACAGCTATAGGTAATCTTTCATGTAACTTTTATCTACATTTGGGTATTTCTTTGGCTTTTAATGTGGTGGCTAGGGGTTGGATCTCAAGTACTTGGAATTGCATCATAGATCCACATGCTGAAAATGATAGCTAGGAAGTCAAAAAACTTAATATATTTTGCCTTTCACGAAGGCACATCTCTTAGTGGAGAACTGACTGAAGTTTCACTGCTAGAATCTGCTTCGAGGAATTAAAGACACAGAGCTGTAAATCTTATCTTAAAGTGCTTTGGATTTTGAAAAAGTTATCTTTTTTAAATGTTACTGAATTTGAGAAGACAATAGAGGTCTTTAGGTCAATGATTCCATTTAGAATAGATCAGTATTATTTAGTGATTTGTTGATTATAGTAAATATGTCCAGAAAAATCTGATTAAACTCCTATTTTCCTTGATGTAGATTTACAGATCATAGTAAAAAGTTTGAATTTTATGCTAAGTGCAATGAGAAGTCACAAGTAGAAAAATGACATAATTTTAATTACATTTACGGAGGATTACTCTGGCTACAGTGTAGAGGATGGGCTGTAAAAAGATGTGAATGGAAGTGGGATATTAGCTAATAAGCTATTGCTCTAATCTAGATGGGAAATGAAAGTGGCTTTGACTGAGGTTGGGAGCAATGAAGAAAGTTAAAGTGCTTAAATTCTACATATACTTTGGAAGCGCAGCTGTGAGATGAGAATAGATTAATTTTAGAAGGTAAGAAAGAACCGTGGTTGAGTTTGAGCTATTTTGATAAAGCAAATCAGTAAGAGATGGAAAAGATTGCAAGAGAAGCAGGTTTAGAGATAGAAGAATAAAATGTTCTCTTTAGAACAAGTTAGTTTTAGAACAAATTATTTTCGGGACAACCAAGTGGAGGTGTTGGGTGTTTGATTGGCTATGAGTCTGGATTATGAGGAAGAGTCTGGACTTCAGATAGAAATTTTCACCTTAAGTATTTTAATCCACGGAGTTGGATAAAAGTCTGTTTGTCTATCTATCTATCTATCTATCTATCTATCTATCTATCTATCTATCTATATATCTATCATCGATTGATCTATCTACCTACCTACCTAACTTCGTACCTACCTAATATATATATATATATAGAGAGAGAAAGAAAGCTATTTAATGAAAAAGGGCCAAGAATCTATTCCTGAAATTATTCAATATTTAAAGTTCAGACAGAGAAGAAGCTAACAGAGGAGGTTAAGAAAAAAAAATATAGAGAAATAGTAGAATTTATTTTCATTAAGATCAAGGAAAAAATACTAAGATAAAAGGAGAAACGTAGGGATCATGTGGCTCAGATACTGTGAAGAAGTTCTTAACGTATGGGGAAAGTAATAATTTTGGATTTTCAATATAAATTCACAAACATCAATGGAGTGGTGAGAATGAAAGTCTTTTTGGAATGCGAAGAAGATAGAGTGGGAAGTAAAGAAGTAAAGATTGAAAGGATACACTATTCTTACTAATTCTGATGGACTTTTCCTGTTAGAAATATGAACAAAAAAGAATAACTACAAATTAAATATTCTTTGGAATATTATACAATAAAAGTAACATTATTAAGACAATATTTAATGTTTTTCTAAGGAGAGAAACTATAATTTGATTATCATGACTGCATTCTAATGAGAATAGAACCTAGTATAATTGGTGGGCACTTTTTCATGGCTGTGGTTATTAGAGACTGGCTCTACAAGGTATAAGAAACTACAGGAAAACTCCTGATTAAAGAAACATGTCAAAGGCAGACAACAAAGTTTGAAACTATGAGGTGTATAATACAAAATCTTTATCTCTCACATACAACAATTAGTAAAATTGACTTTGCTTATTAATGCCATGGAGAGTGAATTTTCTTTTGGTCATATGTTAGCCATTGGGCTTATTTGCTTTTGTATCTATTTTTGCACTTCTTTTTCTCTTCTTAGTATCAGAGCTAGCCCTTACAGGCTACCCTTTCACAGACTCCAATTTTATCTAGTTTCTGTAGGCTTTGCTCAATGGGGAGCAATGACAAGGACTGAGAAGATGGAGGGAAGGTATTCTAAGATATCCCTCTCCAACTACCCTTTTCAGGGGGATTGTGTCCAGCAGTGGATCTATCTCCTCTACAGCATTTGTTTCAACCATGTAGGCCCCCCGTGAACCCATCTGGGCCCATCTGCTAACACTGTCTCAAACCTTTGCTTTCCAGATTAAGGGTGGTAACACCTGCTTTCTTCTTTGGGTTCTCAGCTATTTCATCAACGATGTAGCAAATTCACTGGATTAAATTCCTTCTTTTTGAAGTATTTAGAAAAGTTTCTTTTTGTCTGCTTACTCTTACTGATAAAAACATAAATATTGTATACAATATATTTTTTTATATATTAAAATAAATATATTTATAATTATATAATTTATTTATAAATACATTATATTTATAATATATATGTAAATTATAATCTAGGTGGGAAGTGAGGTGGCTCTGACTGAGGTTGGGAGTAATGAAGAAGTTGAAAGTGCTTAAATTTTACACATACTTTGGAAGCACAAATATACAAATATACATATAATAAAAATATATATTTGTATATTTTGTAAGCAGACTATATATACATATATTTATCAGTCAGAGTAAGCAGACAAAAAGAAACATATATATTCTTGTTTTGTATGGGATGAAAGAAGAGCCTGAGTGCATCAGACAGCAGCTTCCATATATCTCACAACAAATAACAGTGTTCATACAGGACTATTTTAAGAAGCAAATCTTCAGAACAGTTTTCCTACAACTTCTGCACTACTCTGGATTATCAAATATAATGGAATCAGAACTTACAAGTTAATTTTTGTTTTCTCACTGATTTTTAAGACTTCTTTCTTTCGTAGCTGCAATTTTTATATTATCCATGATGGTTTAGTGGCAATATCCCTAACAAAAGTTCAGCAATATAGTTCTACTTCTACTTTTATTAGATATTTACCCTAGCATTCTTTTTTTTTTTTTTTTTTGAGACGGAGTGTCTGTCCTCCAGACTGGAGTGCAGTGGCGCAATCTCAGCTTACTGCAAACTCCGCCTTGCAGATTCAAGTGATTCTCGTGCCTCAGCCTCCTAAGTAGCTGAGATTACAGATGCAAGCCACCATGCCAGGCTAATTTTTGTATTTTTAGTAGAGATAGGGTTTCATCATGCTGACTAGGCTAGTCTCGAACTTCTGACCTCATGTAATCTGCCTGCCTCGGCCTCCCAAAGTGCTGGGATTATAGGCGTGAGCCACCATGCCTGGCCTACACTAGCATTCTTGATAAAACGGTTTCTCTTTTCTTAGTTCCCTTCCTTAACCAAACTTCTGTGAGATTTTCCTTCATCATTAAAGCTAGAGTTTATTTTTCTATCTCCTCATAATTAGTTCCTTCTGAACATATAAAAGTTAACTACCTTGATAATATTCTTTTTCCAGTGACTTTTTCCTGTAATCTGGATCAGATTTATCTCAGTGCTCCAGCAACTAACATTTACTCCATATTTACAACTAATTCAACCTTGTCCCTCTGTTCCAATTAACAGTAGAATAATGAAATATATTTTCCAATTTTGACACCTCAGACATTTGCTCGTAGTTTTAGCAGCTTTGCTGAGATAACTTTAAAACAGGGATATAACCTTTTATTGTTTGCAAATTTTTAAGAACATTTTTAAAAATCGTGGCTCTTGACCAAACATTGTAGTGTTTATTTAATACAAATGGGACAGGGAATAATCTCTTTCAAGGGTAGAGCTAGAACCTAAATTCATTTCAGCTTAACAGAAAAACAAAACTGTCCAAAAGTAGAATGAACTGACTCTGGAGATAGCAAATTTTATAGCCCTGTAGGATGGGTAAAGATTAGTAGGATGACTGCTTGGCATATGGATTGTAGAGGAGAATTAGCTATCGGGGACGGGCAGTGGAACATTATGATTAAGATCACAAGTTAGAGAAAGAGAGAAAGAAGGTGAGCGCTGAGCGCTATATTTAAGTCCAAGTTAAGTCATTTAGTAGCCTTGTGACCTTGAGATAAATACTTAATATCTCTAAGCCTCAAATTTCTCAACTGTAAAATGAAGATAGTGACTTTGGTGTACGTTGTGAGGGTTAAATAAAATTCAACGAGAAACTATATGTTAAATAATCATAGTGACTACCGTATAGTTAGCTCTAACACTCAGTAGATGTTTTACTACTTTATTATTATTATTAGTCAGTTGGATTGTTTGATTTTATGGGCTCTACCAACTGGGAAAGTCTGTGATTACATCATTCCATTAGAATAGCAGCCTCCTCAAAACTGACAGTTGTATTTTAAGTCATGGCAAAGAAAATGCAGTGGTGTTTAACCATTACAAAGAAAGTTATAAGGAATGTTATCACTCTCTGTGATGTGTGTAAAGACCCAACTTTCTTATCTGTATGCATACCTAGATTTAGCTCTACTTATGCGGAGCCTAAATACCGCCTACAGTTCTAAAAATTAATATGCAAAATAAAGGGGGAGGAAGAAACCCTCTTTTATGATTTTTTATTCCTTGGAGTTTATCAAATAAAAACTAGAAATTTGGAAGTATGCGTTAAATTCTATTTTCCATAGAATCATATCAAAAGACAGACAAAAAATATTAGTGAAGTTAATGCTCTCTAATTTGCTTCTCTTATGGATAAGGCAATACACGAAGAATTTAATAAACATTATGGTAAAGCCTCATAACCACAATCATTCTGTTTTACAGATGAAGAAACCCGTGTTTAGGAAGGCTAAGCAAGTTGTTCAAGGTCAAAACGTTAATATATGAATGGGGTCAAATGAACTCAGTTCTCAGCCTTTAAAATCTAGGCACTCATTTTATTCCTTCATAGTTCTCTACAAAAGTTTTATTCTAAATTAGCAGAGTCTGCATTCATAGATAAAGGGCTAATTCAAGGAGCTGAAAAGTCACAATCTTTTTAGTGCTATTTCACAATTTAGAAGTTAGCACTCTTTCTGACTTTTAGATTGCATTTTTAGCTAACCCTAAAAACATCTGAAACAAAGTAATTTAGTGTTGATTTCTTGTAACAGGTCTTACCCTGACAAGACTTATCCCTCCATCACAGCCCCAGTGGCTATGGGATGAAGATGCTTGAAAGGCACAGGGTTTCCAACTAAAATACAAGCATCTCTGCAAACTATTTTCTTCTTTTTTAAAAATAAACTTTTTATTTTAGAATAATTTTATGGTTACAGAAAAGTTGCAAAGATAACACAGAGAGTTCTCATATATCTCACACCCAGTACTTTTTATGATTAACATCTTACATTAATACAATACAGTCATCATAACTAACAAACCAATAGTAATACATTATTATTAACCAAAGTCCACACTTTATTTAGCTTTCTTCAGTTTTTGCCAAAAGTCCTTTTTCTGTTCCAGAATCCCATTCAGGATATCACATGACATTTAATTGTCACATTGCCTTAGACTCCTCTAGACTAAGTTTTTCCAACTTTCCTTGTTTCTTATGACCTGGAAAGTGTTGAGGAATACTAGCCAAGTGTTTTGTAGATGTTCCTAAACTGGGGTTTGTCTAATGCTCTCTTCGTTATTAGACTGAGTTAAGGGTTACGGGGGAAGAAGCTCACACAGGTAAAGTGTCATTCTCATCACATTACATCATAAGCTCATATGTCTCATCATATTGGTTTGTTGATGTTTAACATGGCCACTTAACTGAAATAGTATTTTCAAAGTTTCCCCACTATAAAATTACTATTTTTTTCCTCTTTCCATAATGTACTCTTGTGAAGGTGTATTAGTCCATTCTCACACTGCTATAAAGACATTCCTGAGACTGAATAATTTATAAAGAAAAGTTTAATTAGCTCATGGTTCCTGTGTACAGGCTTCTGCTTCTGGGGAGGCCTCAGGAAACATAATCATGGTGGAAGGTGAAGGAGAAGCAGGCATATTTTCACATGACCAACAGGAGGGAGGGGAGAGGAAAGGTGCTACATACTTTCAAACAACCAGATCTTGTGAGAATTCTATCCCAAGAGAGCACTAGGAGGATGGTGCTAAACCATCAGAAACCACCTCCATGATCCAATGACCTCCCACCAGACCCCACCTCCAACATTGGGAATTACAATTCAAAATTACATTTGGGTGGGGACACAGAGCCAAACCATATCAGAAGGCAATCAGTATGTGTAGCCCATGCTTACGGGATTCTCCTGCATACTACTGAGTTTTAATACCCAAACTTAATAAAACATATATGTAGATATATCTTTCAAGATAACTTTTTTGGCCCATGGATATGCAGAAAAATTTATACCCTAAGCTCTTACATTTTAAACAAAAAAAAAATGTGCAAAGTCTCAAGTTACATTACAAATGCGATTTGTAGAATGTCATAATCACTTGGACACGCTATGAAAAATTGCTAAGGCTCGAAGGTGCCATGCTCACTGAGCTATTCTCTGCCACTGTGCACTTTTCTGTAACACATTTCTATAGTGTCTTTAATGTTTAGCTCTTGATTTTGCCTGGTTTTGTAAAGAGTTCCAAATATTTGGAAAATGATTGAAGAAAATAGTGGAGAATGAAGCAAAATGAACAAAGAAAGCTGGTATAATGGAAGGAAATGTATCAGCATAAAAACAAATCCTTTGTTAACAACCTTAGTCCTTTTAAACATTTTACTCTCTAATATGATGATTTATTTACATATATAATTTGTTATGGCTTATTACTTTCATATTTTAGAACTTAATTGAGGAATTGTAACTGACATAAACAAGTAACAGGAAACAGCAAAAAGTGAAAAGGAAACTGACTTCCTGTTAGCATATTTTTAAAGAACATTTGATTTTCAGGAATGGATTACCAAAGTAAGTGGTGCCTGTATTAAGTATGACGTCAACCTCTACTGGTCTTTTAGTAGTGAATGTATAGTCAAAAACTATGGTTAGTATTGAAGAAGTTGTCCAGTCAGGAGACACTTTTGACCTATGTCACAAATACTGATCACCCCCTCTGGAGATGCTGATGCTTGAATCTGTGAGGGACAGAGTTCTCCAAATGAATGTTATTTTTAAGAAAGTTTAGAAAGCTTTTGTAATTATCTTCAAATTGCCTGCCAGGCCAATACTACACTAAGGTCCTAAGAAATATATGTACTCAACCAACTCTTTTCAGCAAAAGGATATCCATACAGACATTTAGGGAGGGGAGTGATAAAAGATAAACTTCCAAAATATGGACACTAACATTGTTTTAATTCACGTTTGACTTTTTAGTGATTTCACATGAACTCAGTATTTCCAAATAAATTTTATTAGAAAATAACTATTGTATTAGTCTAACGTTACATGAACTACTCTACTGATATGCACAGTTTGTAAAAAATCTGCCACACCTGATTTCTGTGTTTTATTCTCTGACTGCGTTCTCAGACCTAAATGCTGTTTTTCCTCTTTTGGTAGAAAATTCTTCCATCTTTCAACTTTCATCTCAAGCATTATTTTTTCTCTAAAGTTTTCTAATATCCCCTTCCAAAGTAAGCTCGACTAATCTATTCACTATATTCCAACTGTGTAAATATTTCATCCCTGTACCGATAACATGAAGATGTACCTATTTTAAATACCTGCTTATATTTTGCTTTATAATATGCCTGATTAAAAAAGCAGGGGCTGGGATCTTATTTATGTCATGGCCTTTGTGCCCTCTATACTTTTTGAAACACAGTAAATGCTCAATACACATTTATTGAATGCGTGAAATGTGAAAATAAGGCTAATGCACTTTTAATATTTATGTTTATTTAGTTCTTTTTTAATTAAAAATTCTACTGAGGTCCCTGTAACTAGTTCAGCAGTGCATACTTTAGCAATTTTACTCCTTTATAAAATGTATCACTGCATAATGTTTTAAAATACAGATTCACATAGAACCAACATCTGAAGCGTATTCTTTAAAATAAATAATGTAATGATGAAGTTGTTACACGTTGTTTCCAGTCATTTATGAATGTTATTATCAAACTGGGGAAAACAAAATTTCCCTGGCCCTCCTAGATGATTTCTCTAAACCCTGGAGCAAAAGGATTGATATATGCTGTGGCATCTGAATCTAGTGTAGATAGCTAGTGTAGCTGCAAATGTTATTCATAGTCGTATAAATACCTAATCCCTGTGAATCGTGCTGGGCTATTTGCCTCAATGATTTACTTCACTAGTGAATTACAGATTGATTTTGAGTCATATTAAAGGTATTGCAGTTAAAATGTAGATTTGAGTTCCCCCAATGTCATCTTATCTTCATATTTTAGTAGTTTTGAAAAGGAATGTCCAAAGAAGATTTTTGCTGAACCACCCATTAATTTTTGTGCCTATTAAGTCTGTGTCTTTCTGCTATTGTATTCCTAAACAAATACACAAACTATTTGCTTACTTTTAATTTAACAATTGAACACATTGCCAATTATTTCTCAGTGTTTTCTAATAAAGTGCCTAAAATAAATACAGCCCAGTATGAGAACGCCATTGATTGATGTAATTTCATGTTAATAGTTTTCATATCATTCCACATGCTCAAATTATTACCTAAAAGTGTGCTATTGGCCACTTTAAATGCTTGTGCACATTGAGCAGGTTTCTCATCAAACTCTCCATAATGACTTCTAAATGCTTTCCCTAAGAGGTTCAAGCTAATTCGGAACCTATTGGTGTGGATGGAAAGTTTAAATTATGTTTCCTAATATGCATTACCCTGCACTTATCAGCACTAAATTTAATCTGTCATCACATTGTCCAATCATCCAGTTTAATTAGATCCTTCTGGATTTCCTCATAATCTGCATGTTTTTTCACTAACCTAAATAATTCTTCGTGATCAGCAGAAATGTAACACCTCACTATCTACTACATTCTCCATATCACTAATGTGGTTTAACAGCCCTCAGCCTGCTATCAGCATCTTGAGCACCCCGCTGTGAAGTTGCTTCCTCTGGAGAAATATGTACTCTTCATTTCAAACAGCTTAATCCGTATTTATCCTTAAGAAAGCATACCCTTCTGATTCTACCAGTTTTATGTGAGCTATCAATATATTTTTAAGGAATTTCACATTTAAACGTATTTCCACAAGTATGTTTTGAAAGCTTAACCAGTTTGGAATAGTGGATGAGTGGTGTGTTGGCAGAAGTTAAAGAATGAAAAGAGTGAATGAGTTCTAAGGTTTCTTACCAATGTAAGAATATCATGTGCTTGCAGTACTGAGGACAAGAAAAGAGGAAGTGAAGATTTACCAAGTACCTTATAGTAGTGGCTGCCACACATGATTAGCATTGCCATGTGTACTTTATGTGTACAAACTCAAACGCTGAGAACAACTTTATCATCACTTGACTACAAATAGGGAAACTGAAATTCAAAGGAATCTATTCAAGTGCAGCACAGACAGAGTTAAATCCTTCCCATTGGGTTGGTCAGGCTTCAAAGTCATTGATCATAGCCATTAAATTTATTCCAGACCTTCTTTTATTATTTTTTACTCTCTTTGATAAATTTTATAGATTACATGACATACACAAAAATCATGTGGTCAGTCATTTCATGATTTGCCATGTGGCATTATACAGGATGTTTCTGAATATTTATTTCTAGAAAGTGTTTGTTTATGGATTTATATTTTCTACACTGCATAAATTGTTTCTTCAAATGACATGATACTTTTCGAGATATGGGTCCTTTTAAACTTATGTGGAATGTAAACAATGCGTTTAATAAAAATTATTATTTCTGTATTATTCTATCAGTTAGGACTTCTTTGGTTGGCAGTGAAGGAAAAACAAACTCAAACTGGCTATCAACAAAAACATTCTTGTTGGTGTACTTAAATCACAAGGAAGGCTTAATGCTGAGGCTAAAATGAAGTCACAACAACCCATTTCCCTCCATATTTTGATTCACCTATCCAGCATGTTGGTTTTATATCCAAGTGCCACATGATAGCAGGACTGTAAGCAGGTCTAAGCCTGCACTTCCAGGGTTAAACCCAATGTTAGAAAGCTCTTGAGCTTTCTGACCAAAACAGTCTGAGTCTGAACAAAACAGTCATTGTAATCTCTTTTCTCTGGTTGGGGCATGTGTTCAACTCTCAACATTTTCTATGACCAAGGAATAGATAATCTAAGCCATGCCTTAATCATAACTTTGTACCTAGTGCCGCAGTTGGAATTGACTATTCCAGAAAAAATCACACCAAGAGTAAAAGACCTGGGTATCACTTTATTCTATACAAATATATACCATATCTGCAGACATATTCCCTTCTACCATGATTGGCCTTAGCATACTCTTGTTCAGTAAGGTGTATAAAAAATAGTATTACTTAATGTTTGTTGAATTAATTAATAATTGTGTAAGTATATAATGTATGTATAAAGACACATAATTCATGCATAAGTACATCAAACCAACTTAAAATTACAATTTAGTAGGTTAACCCTTAGTTTCTTTTCAGTTGTTTTCCTAGACACTGTTATTATCTTTTTGCCCTGTTAGCTTGAACAAGTTACAACAGATACATGTAATGATTATTAACAAGGCATATTCTCAATAAATTTGCCAGTCATATAGAAGCAAGCTAAATTTAAATATTCAAAAATCTAGTTAGTTAGGTGATAATTTTGCATTACAAATACTTTTAAGCTTTGCATTATATTTTTGTTTCTTATATACTTATTTCAGAAAGTAATTTGCAATTTTAAAAACAATGTGGCACTAAAATGGATAAAAAGTAGACAAAAGTTAGTATAATAAAGAGCACAGTTATCAAAGTATAGATAAAATAGTTGAAAATGCTAGGAAAATTTAATGGAATAAAAATTACTTAAAGAAGACAATTGACAAAAGTTTATATGTTTTTCTTAGTTGTAAAAAATATCCTGGCCTGGTGTGGTGGTTCACGCCTCTAATCCCAGAACTTTGGGAGACCAAGGTGGAAGGATCTCATCAGCCCAGCAGTTTAAGACCAGCCTAGACAACATAGTAAGACCCCATCTCTAAAAAGTAGAAAAAAAAATTAGCCAGGTGTGGTGACATCTGCCTGTGGTCCCATCCACTTGGGAGGCTGAGGTGGGTGTATCACTTGTGCCTGGGAAGTCAAGACTGCAGTGAGTTGTGATTGCACCACTGGACTCTGACCTGGGTAACAGAGTGAGAACCTGTCTCAAAATATATACAAAAATAAAGGAAAAGATGCTGTCTAAGTCTTTGTAGTTGTGGAAAATGCATTTCTATGTTATAAGCCAAAATAGTATCTATAGCATAAATTTAATAAAAATAAAACAAATCCAATTAAAACATACCCAGCAGCAAGAAGTAGATATAATCAGTGCTTTAAACACCCCTCAGTGGCCCTTGATCCCCAATGCCACGAGTAACCATTATACTCAATATTGGATCAACAATTCCCTTGATTATCTTTCTGTTGTATGCTGATATTTTATTGTTTAGTGGTATTATATTTTGAAATTTAAATAAGCAGGGAATCATACTATATTTATTTTTCTGTGATTTGGTTCTTTTGTTAAGTTTTTTTCTTTTTGAAATTCATCCATGTCAACACAATTGCAATTTATAGATTTATATCACTTTAGAGCATTTTAAAAAATTATATGAACTTATTTATTCATCCTTTTATTCCTACTTTTTCGTTTTTGTTTGTTTGTTTTTTGGCTTTTTTTTTTTTTTTCTTTTTAGACAGAGTCTTTCTCTGTCACCCAGGCTGGAGTGCGGTGGCACAATCTTGGCTCACTGAAACCTCTGCCTTCTGGGTTCAAATGATTCTCCTGCCTCAGCTTCCGGAGTAGCTGGGACTACAGGCACACACCACCACACTCAGCTAATTTTTGTATTTTTAGTAGAGACAGGGTTTCACCGTGTTGGCCAGGCTGGTCTCAAACTCCTGACCTCGGGTGATCCGCTCACCTCGGCCTCCCAAAGTGCTGGGATTACAGGTGTAAGCCACTGCGCCCAGCCTTTGGCTTATTTTTGAATGGCAATTTAAAACCTTTAAAATTTCTCCTGAAACAGCTTAAGGTGTGCCACTTGCAAAAACTGTGATTTGAATGATACTTTCTGGAGATCCACATATAATGGTTATATCAGTTAAGTTCTACAAGGAGTTAATATACTCTGCTAGGATTTGGAAACGATTTATTTTTTATTTTATTTTATTTTATTTTATTTTATTTTATTTTATTTTATTTTGAGACGGGGTCTCAGTCTGTCGCCCAGGCTGGAGTGCAGTGGCGCAATCTCGGCTCACTGCAAGCTCCTCCGCCAGGGTTCACGCCGTTCTCCTGCCTCAGTCTCCTGAGTAGCTGGGACTACAGGCGCCCACCATCACGCCTGGCTAATTTTTTTTTGTATTTTTTTAGTAAAGACGGGATTTCACCGTGTTAGCCAGGATGGTCTGCATCTCCTGACCTCATGATCTTCCAGCCTCAGCCTCCCAAAGTGCTGGGATTACAGGTGTGAGCCACCGCGCCCGGCCACTGGAAAGGATTCGTAATGAAGGTACAATAATAGAGGCGTGGGCAGTGATGAGGGAACAAATCAGAGATGTTGAGAGACTAAAGAACTAACAATAGGAAACCATTAGAGCTTATTGGCCTGAAGATTCCTAGGAAATAGGGTTCTCAGAGTTGATTGGGAGTCAGGGCTCTGAGAAATGGGCAGCTGACAGAAGCCATGGCATGAGAATGAAGCAATCAATCACCAGAATAGCTAAAGCAGGGCGAGAGAGGGAGGACAAATATCTGACCTGTTTCTCCTTTTCTTCTTTCCTTCCATCTCGACTTTTAAAGTGAATGAGATTTGTTTTCCATTTCCTTCGATTCTCCTCTTTTAGCTTTAATATTGTACAATTGAATTTTACTTTTTTCCTCCCTCCCTCCCTCCCTCCCTCCGTCCCTTCCTTCCTTCCTTCCTTCCTTCCTTCCTTCCTTCCTTCCTTCCTTCCTTCCTTCCTTCCTTCCCTCCTTCCTCTTTACTCCTGAGAATAAAAATTTAACATGTTCGCAGTGTGCTCATTTCCTCTCTTTTTCATGAAAGAAAGCTTATAATTCTATTTAGCTTTAAAATTATAACTTAACTAAAAATAATTTTTTAGCTTTAAAATTATAACTTAACTAAAAATGTGTTCCTTTCTCTTTACTCCTGAGAATAAAAATTTAACATGTATGCAACGTATTCATTTCCTCTCCTTGTCATGGAAGAAAGCTTACAATTTTATTTAGCTTTAAAATTATAACTTAACTAAAATGTATTTTTATATACATGACATTTTTCTAATGTACTCAATGTGTCCAACAAAAACATTAATGACCACCTTTCCATTTTTTTCTCGTCCTTCTTGAAAACTAATAAATGATCATCCTTTATTTAACATTTAGGTTGTTACTATTTTCCTTTCTCATACACACAAAAACTCTAAACTTTCTGTCCTTTAGAAAATAATTCAGCCTTAATATAAGAATATGTAGTTGGAGGTTTCCAATAGGAGGGCTTCCGTTGATGCTCCGTGCTCTTGAGCACGTAGAAAAAGACTTTTTTTTTTTTAAATTGGTCAACACAACAAACAACCTCACAAATAAGTCTGTTAGATATGACTCTAGGGCAGCTACTAGTATCAGTTTACTCTGAACTATTCTTAGCAATAAAATACTATGAGGATTAAGAAATCTTGGAAAATTCCTTGAAGTTTTGTCTTTGTTCCAGGTGGATTGTGTTGCTCCTTCATCATCACTTCCTACTCTTCCTTCCGTCTTGTCTACCCAAATCCATCTGCTACTGCTATAGTTTGTCTGACATGACTAGTTCTATAATGCATCTCCCTAATAAGTCTAGGAATACTGTAATAAAATGGTATCTTCATGCTTTTTCCTGGTTTCCAATATCACTTGCAAGAACTTTCCTATCAGCAACCTAGACTTTTCTCTCTGGGCTTTAAACCTTTATCATCTGTATTACATAATTAATACATTTACATAACACTAGTTAAAATGAACTTTCATAGATAAATGTTCTGATGTTCACAAACACATAAAGAGATACAAAATAATTAAGATTAATTCTATTCCCATTATTCAGGTAGAAAATTTAGTCTCATAGTTGATAAATAGCTAGATTTAGTGTTGCGGTTTGTACAACCTGGAGCATGGACTAGAATGCAGTTCTTGAAACAAACCCTGTGTGCTTTCCACTACAGCATTCTGCTTTATTCTGTCTATGTACATTCAAGGATTTTATACTCTCATTTAGAGCAGACATTGTTTAGCTTTTTGCTTGCTAATTACCATGTCTGTCATTGACTATCTTAAATCATTTTACATAATTGTTCATGTCCTAATCATATGTCTACCATAACATTTAATCACTCCTTTATTATTAAATATAAGGTAATATCCCATTTTTTTTTGTTCCCACAAATAACAGTCATGAAATTCTTCATACATAAATCTTTGCTCACATCACCTTAGGAAAAATTATGTTAGAGGGAATTGCTGGGTTAAAGAGTATGAACATTTTAAGATTTTTGAAATGTAATGCCAAATTGCTTTCCAGAAAGGTTGTATCAATTTATGTTTCTGTTGGTAGTGAATGAGAATTGCTGTTTTAATTTGCTTTGGGGTGGGGTTGGAACTAGGGACTAATAGTATCACATTTTTACAGTACTTTGGAGGAAATTTTTCTTCCTTCTCTCTATATTACTTTCATGACTAAACCATTTTTTTTATGATGAAGTATTGAATCCATTGCTTAACTAAGAGCTTTTCTGAGTCTCTCATTGATTAGCTGAAAGAGAAAAGATAGAATAAAAGGAAAAATTTCAGAGTAAATATAGAGGTGTACCTAAAAATGGGATTTTTAGGGTGCTGAATGTTATTTCAAGCTTTTCTCCCATTTTGCCATGAGCCTTCTTTGCTAAATAAAATGCATGTGAGAGATTCCATCAAAGTAGATTGCACACTTGCAGAGACTGAAGCTGGATCCACAATGCCCACCACCCCTGAGTTGGCTTTCTGCATCAACAATGCAGGAAGTGCAGGGCACATCAAAAAAGCAGTCAGCTAAACATATAACCCCCATTCAGCTAATATCATACACACCATGGTAGCTTAAAAGGCTGTTTCTAGAAGCTCTTATTTATTTTAATACACCTAGGATGACTCTCTCAATAAGCTCATGTTTCTGAAAGTGTTGTCTCAGGCCAACTAGCATTCTAATCAACTAGGGTGTTTGTTTGGTTGCAAATTCCTGGACACTACTGGGGATTTATTGAATTAGAATCTCTGGGTGTGCAGCTCAAAAACTGAATTTTAATAAGCTCTGCTTCTTAGACTTTAATGTACATACAAATCCCCTGGATATCTTGTTAAATGTAGATTATGACAGAATATATCTGGGTTGAAGCCAGAGATTCAGCATTTCTAAAAGGCTCCCAAATGAGGCCAATATCCCTGGGTCATGGGCTCCGCTTTGAATAGCAAAGCACAGGAGTTTGAGAATCACAGCTTTAAACCATTATCTATTTTCAGTTTGAATTTCTTTATGGTTAGCCAATCAGGAGGAATTGAGCTAAAAACAGGTTATCCTGTGAGTGAAGCCTAAATGGGATGCTACCAGCAAGAAATCAATCCATCATAGAACTGGCTATGAAGGCACCCAAATGTGGAGCAAAATTTGTGTAGAATAAGAAAGGAGAAAAATATTAACACAAATGTGGCCTGTTTTATATTCAGGGTCAGGCCTGGAATTCATAACAACGACAAGGTCATTTTCCTACCCATTCTTCACCCTGCACATCCAATGATTCCTCATGTCTCTCTGCCTCACTGTCTCCCTGATTTTCTTGTCCTTGTCATGGACCTTTTGCCATGTTTTTTGTTGTTGTTTTTGTTTGCTTTTTTCTTTGGTTATTGGAGTAAAATCTAAACTATATTATGTGGCAAATTCTGGCCCAATTTATAGATACTCCTTGGTTCTCCTTTTGTCAGAATAGAGAAGTCTTATCATTCTTTTCATAAAAAAAAAAAAATGGTTATCCTACCTAAAATATTACTGAGTAATCAAGTGCATCATTTTATGGTAAAACACCTGATAGACTATGTTACTTAAATTCAAGTGATCTTGAATTATCTTCAATTCAATGTTTAAACACTGAGGGAAACAAGATCTTTGAAGGATTTTATGAAAGGTAAGGTATCTATCCATTTTTCTAGGTGAGAAAATTCTAAATGTATTCTAAGAACCTCTGTTCTCTTAAACACTCTGAATAAAATGAACTTTTGAACAGAAGCTACATGTAGGAAATCTGTGCATATACCACAGCTTCTCTGGAACATCTGTAAGCACATTAGTACAATAAGACACTGAGAATTTAGCAACCAGCAAAATAAAGAAATTATTTTTAGACATTGTAAATACCATTCTAGGCATTTAAAAATCTACTTTGGTATTAAGTTAAATCATCAGAAATCTACATGCTTGTTCTAAGTCACATTAGGTACTGCCTAAACACATATTGAACAGTAACTGTTAACCAAGTACTACTCTAAGCACTTTATTGTGTTATCTCACATGCTTTTTATTTACTTTTCTCAGTAAAACTAAAAGGAAAATACAATTATTTTTCAATTTTATAGGTAAGGGAAACAAGGTATGTAGATGTCAATCAGTTTGCCCAGGGGTGCATAGGTGGGAATCTAGTTTGTCAGAATTCAGAAATCAAATAAAATACTTAGGTATATATTTTTTTCCCATTTGTTTCATTTAATGCCAGCAGGTTATTTTGTTATATTTTTTAAACAGTCTAGGAATGCTAACAGAAATATTCATTAAATTACCCCTTGTTTCTCTACCCACCTCCCAGAAAGAGGCATTGAATTAAATTAACTTCTCTTTCAATATCAGTAAGGATTATGCTTTTCCTGAATGACCATTTTTATTTTTATCTTATGGAAACTATAAGGCAGGACATTGATAGCGTTTCCATTTTCCATGTTGGTGCTGGAAGGATTAGAGCTAACAAGCGAATAGTACTGCATATGCTGTTCTAAGAATATTCTTGGAATCTTCAGTGTTTTTGCATTGTAAGTACAATGGCAAATAGAGAGAAATGGACTGTTTTGGCTTGGATAAAACTATAGTTACCAAACTGCAGCTAAAGGAAAATAAGCTGGCTGAAAAAAACTGTTAGATTCATAGATTTTAGAGTTGTTGAAGTTGTAGAAATTTTTAGCCTGAATACTATATTTCATTCAGAATAAAATAGATTTTTATTTCCTTTAGAGAGATAATGACAGCAACATCACAGCAAAACAAGTCTGTTTACATATTTTTTCAATTAAACAAGTATTATTTGTCAGATGTGTCAGGAAATGTGGTATATTCTGTCAAAACCCAAATATAACAAGGTCTCTGGTCTCAAGGACTTTAGAGCTTATTGGGAGATATGAACAAAGAAATCAACAACTATGCATAGTGAGAAACAAGGTGAAAAATGCAATGTCTTAACAGCTGGCACCACAAGTTTTTTCAGGTCACTCTGCTTTTGTTTAGAAAAATACCTAAGTAATAATTTTGGGGTTGAAGATGGGACACAAGCACAGCAAAGGAAAAATCAACTTTTCTACATTAGAAATAATATAAATTTAAAAAGAAGAAAGAAAAATGAAGAGAGAGAAGTGAGAAATATGTATAGACCTTATTAAATATGGAAATGACTGATCAAATTTTTATGACAAGAATATGGAGTAATGAATTTAACTTATTTCTCTTGTTGAACTATGCATCTCTATCATTTAAGACTTTTGTAGGCAGGGGTTTAAGCTAATTTTTGCAAAAAAGAAAAATAAAAGAATTTCTTGGTTCATAGAAATGAGAAGCCCATGGGTTGACTTCAAACATAATCTGACCTCAGGGGCATAAACAACATCATTAGTAACATTTTCTTCTGCTAGGGCTCCTTCCTTTCACCTCTGTTTGTGCCTGTCCTCTTGTGAGCTAGGTAGAGCAGCTCCATCCACAGTGTCTTAGATTTAAATCCAGCAGGAAAGAAGAATATATGCCTCGCAGTTCCCACATAAATCCTAAGATTCACTCTGATGGTCCACTTCTGAAGCCAACACTCTGAAGAATTTTCATGCTCTCATTTGCTCAAGAAACCAAATGTAAATGGTTAAGTTTATTTTTTAAATGGAAAGTATCACTTGCAAATGTATACGAATTGCAACCTGAGGACTTCTGGCCTGACTTTAATGCTCAAATATTTGCAATAATGATTCAGATACATTATTATAGTGATCTTTATAGGAGGAAACTACAGAAAGTAATATTTTCATGGAATCTTATTAAAATAACATTTTTATTTTAGACTGGTTTTAGATTCACAGAAAAATTGTGAAGCTAGTACAGAGACTTTACATACCCACAAACACCTATTATTAACATTTTATATTAGTATGATACATTTGTTATAATTAATAAAACAAAGTATCAATTTATTATTATTAACTAAAGTTCACACTTTAGATTTTACCTAATGTTCTTTTTCTGTTCCAGGATCCCATCCAGAATTCATGATATTTAGTCATTATGCTTCCTTAGGCTCCTCTTGGCTGTGACATTTTCTCAGAATTTTTGGTTTCAGTTTTAGTGACTAAGACGATTTTGAGGAGTACTAGTGAGGATTTTTGTGTTTGTTTGTTTTTTACATTTTTAAATAGAATGTTCCTCAACTGGAATCGGAATTTGTTTGTGTTTAGAATGGGGTTATGGGTTTTGGGTAAGAAGACCCCAAGGGTAAAGTGTCATTCCTATCTTGTGGTGTGTATCAAGGATACAAACTATCAACATGACTTATCATTGCTATTAATGACCTTCTTTACCTGACTGAATCAGTGTTTGTCATGTTTCTCCACTGTAAGTTTGTTTCTACTATAAACAGATACCAGGATTGAGCGGGGCGGGGAGGGGAGTGTATTTGGAACTACCATTAAAAGAGATATGGTTTGGAAAGAGTTTCAGGTAAAATAGACTGCAAAAAAAGAAACCGAGGCTTAATAAGAAAGGCTAAAATGCTTTTTTTAAGTTTAAATAATGCTGCATACCTGAATACAGATTTTTTAAAAGGGTTCTTCAAAGAGCAGTTATATCATGTAAGTAATGATAATTGATGGCCATCATCTGGATTTTAACTTCAGATTATCAAAAAAAAAAAAATAGAAATACAAATTCTGCAACTTTGGAAAAGTACAGTAGATTGAAGAAAAAAAAAGTGATTCAGTTTTCTTATGTTATAAAAATGGAAACCGATGACAGCATTTCACATTTATTTAAATAAATGCATAATTAGGAAGATAAAGATTTGGGAAAATTGGAATAAAAGATTGAGATCGGGCATGGTAGCTCACGCCTGTAATCCTAGAATTTGGGGAGGTTGACGTGAAAGGATTGCTTGAGGCCAGGAGTTTGAGAACAGCTTGGGTAACATAGCAGGACTCCCTTCTCTACAAAAAAGTTTTAAAACTTAGCTGGGCCTGGCAGAGTGTGCCTATAGCCCAAGCTTATTCAGGAGGCTGAGGCAAGAAGATACCTTGAGCACAGGAGTTAGAGGCTGCAGTGAGCCGTGATCCTGCCACTGCACTCCAGCCTCTGTCTCCAATAAATAAATAAATAAATAAATAAATAAATAAATAAAATTCAGAACTAAGATTTCTGAAGGGGAAAAAGAAAGACTGCTATTACAAGAAAAATATGATACAAAAGCTGGTAAAGGTTTTTAAAAACAAACTGAATACATTGTTGATAATCACTGTCACCATAACATTTCCATGAGTGATACTACGTACTAGATCATCCTAAGACCTTTTTATGTATTATCTGCTTCTCACAACAACCAAATAAGATAAGGTCCATGATCATTTTTACTATAAAGATGAAGAAATTAAGACTGAAAATCACAAAGCAACAGTGGATGGCATTATAGTGTCTCCCTGATGAATTTTCTACCCTGCCTCATGAAGTAGAAGCCATGAGATTTGGCTGAAATGTATTCCATCCTTAATCCAGGCTGGGCTCTGTTTCATTTAAAGTTAATTAGTGTAACCAGACCCATTTTACAGCTGTTGTTGATTCAAATATTCCTCCTTGCCCAAGCCAATCAGTTAATTCTTTCACCTTGGTCACAGAAAGTGATGGCCCAATTATTGAAAAACTTATGAGTTTCATTTCATTGTGATTGGAAGAGACACATTCCATAACTCTCTATGCAAAGGAAAATATGAAGATCTGATCCCCCTGGAAAGCTTTGGTAGCTTTAAGAAAAGCCACTATGAAGGTAGAACCAAAACATGCAGGGAGACAGAGTTGAGAGAATCCTGGAAAATGGAAGCCAAGTCCATGATGGAACATGCCTGAAGTGTGCCCTCTCTCTATACTCCCTAGTTACACCAGCCGACAAATCCTTTTTATTGTGTGAATCAGTTTAAATTGTATTGTCTCTTACTTGCAGCAGAAACATTTCAGAATGAATCAACTACTAACTGGTCCAGCCAGGATTCTGCCTGAAACTAAAGGTTCCTACAAAAACTATGTAATAAAATGCCTAAAACATAGAAAAAAAAAAAAAAGGAGATCTAAAATCATAAAACATAAAGGAGACAAAAAAAGAAAAACATCAGTTATAATGATATCTTATGACTCTATAATTGATATATCTATTTGTGTAATTGTGTTAGATATTATTTATGTATAATCTATGACTGTCCACATTAATTATGAGTTTCATAATCAGAATGTGCTCTGAAGCGCAATGTGTAGTTTTGGATCCTGGCTGTATCCCTTTCTAGTTGTGACCTTGGGAATGTTACTTAATACATCTAAGCCTTGATTTGCATCTTTAATATGAAAAATTTGATGGTACTAATAGCGATAGGAGACAAATTCCTAGACAGACAGGGATACGTCCTTAGTGAAACTTGACCTTCAAGCCAAGGACAGTCTAATGCCTGAAAACAGAGCTACCATTTCTGGATAGAATCCATGGACCAGAGTGAGAACTTCCATCCCTGTCTTACCTGCTATCTCTTGATTTGATTTTTCTGAATGGTACCCTTTAACTATTGGAGTGGTACCTTTTCCAAGCCCATCCATATACACATCAGAATGCACTCCCCGATTCTAAGTCCATAAAAAAACCTGGACTCAGCCTCACAGATGGCTACCCACTTTCAGGTCTCCCCTAGTTGTCGAGAGCTTTACTTTCGCTCAATAAATTCTACTCTGCCTTAACTCTTTTCCAGTGTCTGCGTACCTTCTTCCTCTTGGTCACTAGACAAGAGTCTGGAACTCACTGAACTGTGGGAGGGGAGTGAAAGAGCTGTAACTCTCCTGCTCTCTGATCTATGGACAGGGGGAATAAAAGAGCTGTAACACTCCTGCCTCACAAACTACAGGAGTAAAAAAAAAAAACAACACAACAGTACCATCAAAAGTTTCTGGTGAAGACTGAATTACCTAAAACATGTAACGTGCTTAAAACAGTGCCTGCAACATAGTAAGAGCTCAACAAATGTTACTCATTTATGTTCACAATTTGGATTGATAAATTACCCTACTGAAAAATAAATACTTTCAGATTGAATTTAAGAGCAATAATAAAATATCTTGATGTTTACAAGAGATGAACAAGACAGCAAATAAACTTCATTGTTGAAAATAAGAACAATATACAAATTCTTATCAAGGACATCTCAGGGATCCTGTAAACAGTTGTCTGTTTATATTTGTTGTTGTTTCTTTACAGGAAGGCATCCAGGCAATAAGAGAACTGGAACATGAAATCTACCTACTCTTCTTTTTCCAAAGCTCTGAATCATGCTAATTTTACTGATCCAACTAACAGGAGGGGTGACTTTTTGTCACTTACAGAAAAGCATTATAAGTAATATTTGGGGGATTCACTAAGATAACAAGACACTATGTCCAATTGCCTGTTGGTATTTGAGTGCTAATGTAAAACATAAAATCATTTGTTTAAAGTTAAAACAGTAAACAGCATGACTCTAAAAGTTGTTACCTCACATTCCAAGATCAGAGATGCTACCATCTCTGGGGCCTGCCACAAGTTGATGATACAGTCATTTCAGCAGAATCATTCACTTGATTACATAAAGGGAAGACTGGGAAATAAAAGATGGTGACTTTTGAGGAGAGTGCAGAGTGCCTGAAGAAAGATCATTGTGCTTCCCTACCTTCTGTGATAAAGGGGAGAGAGGGACACTTCTCTCTAGCAAAAGATCTGCTTCTTCTGGGCTTTGGATACAAGCTAAGGAAAGAATTGACAGAGCTGATAGAGAGTGTCATTAGCAGAAGCATGCGTTTCCACCATGTGGTTTGAAAAGTACCTATGAAACTTCGCTGGGTTGGATGGACACCATTAGGGGCGTCTGACTTGAAGCATCTGACTACTGCCCCTCCTAGAACTACTCTGTGCATAGGAATACTCAACTGATGACAATGAGTGATTTATGTCACAACTGAAGAGAGAAGGAAGAAGTCGAGTCTATGCTGGGAATTCTATGCCCAGAGTCTGCATAGTGTACAGCTTTATAAAACCCCTAAATGTGTCTGACGCAGAGTTTTCATTTGGACTCTCAGTCTTAGGAAGGAACAACAGCCTGCAGAAATTCTTCTGATATTTTCAACATACTTTAAGTGAGACATTGATAATTTGCTACTCTCCCAATAATACTATGAATTATGAAGTCATGACTCATCTTTTCCATTATATAGCTTTATGAAATTCACTCAAAGATAATTATTTAAAAGTGTGTTTAGTTGGTAAGAATATACAATGAAGGTATTAATAAACGGTTTAATTATATAATAAATCCTTCTATAGTTTAGGAATTGTTATTTTTAAATTAACAATTCCTAGACATGACTGGATGGTGAGAACCCAGATCATAACGCCAGCTGTTTGGCTAGCATTAGATGTGATCTTCTGTTGATCTTGGTTTGAGTCTTAATCTTATCCTCCTTTGTTGCTATTGGATAGTAAAAGCACCATAATGTTGATTGTGCCAAAAGGAATATTTAAACACTAACACTGCTCAAAGGTCTGAGAACTTAAGCTAACAAAATTATGGTTCTTTTTTTCCTCCCTTTCTGGCATTTGGTTAAATAGCTTCTAATTATCCAATTTGGGAGAAGTTCTGAAACCATGTCCCAAAGAGTTAAAGCAACCAGTGACTAATAGAAATTCTTGAGTTTGCAGAATGGTTGATAAGAAAGGAAACAACTTGCTAAAACACTGAAACTCCCTCCACTTATGAGATAAAATAACTGGGTGAAATCAGTTTGGCCAACTGGAGTTTGTGCAGAAGTAGCTTGCTGACATCGTAGCTTGAATTTTCATTGCATGTTCCATACCAACTCCCTCCAGAATTTGCACATGCAAATGAGTTAGCATAAAAAATGTAACTGTGCCCGCACAAGGACTTTCCAGACCTCTCCTTTCCTTCCACCAATAACCTGATAATCTCAGAATCCAACCCCTGAACCCCTTCTAATAAAAATACAGTCTTGAAGCCAGCACAGGGAGACAGCTCGGAGCTTGACTCCTGTCTCCTTGGAAGTGGACTTTGAATATAAAGCTTTTCTGTCTTCAAAAACCTGGTATAGTATTGGCTTCTAGCATATTCAGCAGCACACCCCTTTTGCTTGATAAAAGTTCCAGGATTCTTCCTGCCAGAGGTTTTACATGTCCCTCTTTTTCCACTGCTTCTCTTAGCCCCTAAAATCTGTTCATCTCATTAACTCTTACTCTATGTGTTAATTTCAAAGCAATAATATCTTTAAAGAAACATTCCTAACCTTCTCAAATGCATTTGTTTTTCTAATGCATACTTTAATAGAAGAATGTACTTCTTCCTCTCATCTCTCTCACAGGATAAATTTACCTTAGTGTGATTTGTTGATAAATATCTGTCACTATACCAGATTGTATGTTGAAGTCATGCGAAGAATGTGTCTGTTTCCATTCATGATGGTATCTACATTAAATAATCCAATGTGACAAGAAATATTTGTTGAATGAATGAATGGATAAAATGATGCTCTGATATATATGAATGTTGATGTTAGACACACTTATCAATTATATGTACTGTAAATAGCATGTAGTAGCATTTCAATGAGTGTTTGCTGATTGACAGATTTGACTATCAATCTCTGCTCCGATCTCCTTTTTGGATTTGATTACATTCTTTTTACCCCTTCCAGCTTTATTAAAGTATAAGTGACAAATAAAATTGAATGTATTTCTAGTATACAACTTGATGTTGTAATATATATATAGTAAAATTATCAGATCAAGCTAATTAACATATCTATTATCACACATACTTATTGTTTGGGGGGTTGAGAATATTTAACATGTATTCTCTTAGCAATTTTTAACTATATAATGAATTATTATTAACTATAATCATCATGCTGTGTAATAGATCTCCAGAACATCTACATCCTGTCTAATAAACTTTGTACCCTTTGACCAGCATCTCTCCATTGCCCCTCACCCAGCCCCTGGTAACCACCATTTCATTTTTTGCTTCTGTGAGTTCAACTTTTTCAGGTTCCACATATAAGTGACATCAGGCAGTAATCGTTATTCTGTGCCTGGCTTATTTCACTTAGCATAATGTCCTCCAGATTTATGCATGTTGTCTCAAATGGCAGAATTTCCTTCTTTCTGCATGCTGGATACAAATGGCAGAATTTCTATATGATGTCTCAAATGGCAGAATTTCCTTCTTTCTATATGCTAGATAGAATATAGAAAGAAGGAAATAAAAAGATAGCATGTGTATATATAGATATATATACACACACACACACACTAGATTTTCCATTAATCCAACAATGAACACTTAGGCCAATTTCATATCTTGGCTACTGGGAATAACGGAATAATGCTGCAATGAATGTCGATATGCAAATATCTCTTCAAGATCCTGTTTTCAGTTCTGTTGAGTATATATCCAGAATCAGAATTGCTGAATCATACAATTATATTTTACATTTTCTGAGAAACTTCCATACTGTTTTCCATGATGGTTATATTGATTTACATATCCGCCAACACTATACAAAGTGTTCCCTTTTCTCCACATCCTCATCAACACTTATTTTTTAATAACAGCCACTCTAACAGGTTTGAGGTGATATCTCAATGTGGTTTTAATTTGCATTCTCTGGTGATTAGTGATGTTGAGCCTTTCCGTTGGCCATTTTTATGTCTTTTGTTGTTGTTGTAGAGAATTGTCTATTCAGGTCCTCTGCGCTTTTTTCATTGTTATTTATTTTCTGACTGTTGAGTCGTTTGAGTTCCTTACATATTTTTGATAGCAACCCTAGTCAGATACATGGTTCACAGATACTTTCTTCTATTACATAGATTGTCTTTTCACTCTGTTGATTGTTTCCTTTGCTGTGCAGATGCTTTTAATTTTGATGCAATCTTTCTTTGTCCATTTTTACTTTTGTTACCTGTGCTTTTGGGGTTATATCTGAAAAATCATTTTTTCTACACCAATGTCAAGATTTTTTAAAATATTTTTTTCTCGTAGTTTTATATGTTCAGGTCTTACTCTTAAGTCTTTAATAAATTTGAAGCTTTTTTTTTTTTTTAACATAGTGTGAGATAAAAGTTCAATTGTATTCTTCGGCATGTTGGCATCTAGTTTTCCCAACACCATTCATTGGGGAGACTCTCCTTTCCTCATCATGTATTCTTGGCATCTTCCTTGAAATTCAATAGACTGTAAATGAGTGGGTTTGTTTTTGAACTTTCTGTCCTGTTTTATTGGTTGATATATCTGTTTTTATGACAGTACCATGTTATTTTTAATACTATAGCTCTCTAGTGTATTTTAAAATAATGTAGTACAGTGCCCCGACTTTGTTCTTTTTGTTCAAGATTGCTATGGCTATTTGGGTTCTTGTATGGTTCCATATACATTGCAGTATTTTTTTCTGTTTGTTTTCTTTTTTCTGTTATTTTATTTATTTATTGTTTCTGTCACTGGAATTTTGATTGAGATTGCATTGAACTTGTATTTGCTTTAGGTAGTTTGGACATTTTGGCAATATTGAGTCTTGCAATCAATAATCCAGGAATATCTATTTATTTGTGTCTTCTCAATTTCTCTCATCAATATTTCATAGTTTTCACTGTTTAGATCTTTTATCTCCTTGATTTTTTCCTAAGTATTTTTTATGTTATTAAAAATGAGATGGTTTCTTGATTTTTTTTTCATCTAGTTTGTTGTTAGTGTATAGAAATGCTACTGATTTTTTATGTTAATTTTGTGTCTTGCAACTTTACTGAATTTATTAATTCTAGCTGTTTTCTGGTGGAGTCTTTTTTATGCATGAGAAAATGTCACTGGCAAACAAAGACAAGTTTGCTTCTTCTTTTTAAATTTAGATGTCTTCCCCTCCCCTCCCTTCCCCTACCCTTCCCTCCCCTCCCTTTCCTTCCTTCCTGCCTGCCTTTCTTCCTTCCTTCCTTCCTTCCTTCCTTCCTTCCTTCCTTCCTTCCTCGCTTCCTTCCCTTCCTTCCTTCCTTCCTTCCTCCCTTCCTTCCCTTCCTTCCCTTCCTTCCCTTCCTTCCCTTCCTTTCCTTTATTTGTGTCTTGTCTTTTTTTTTTTTCTAATTGCCCTTGCCAGAACTTTCAGTACTCTGTTGAGTAGAAGGAATGAGAGCAGACATCCTTGTTTAGTTATTGATCTTACAGCTTTCAGCTTGTCATCATTCAGTATGATGCGTGAACTTCTCATGTATAGCTTTTATTATGTTTATGTACATTCCTTCCGTATCTTCCATTTGTTGAGAGTCTTTATTACAACAGGATGTTAAATTTTGTCAAATGCCTTTTCTGTACCTATTTAGAGATTTATTCTTTATTGTGTTAATGTCATGTATCACACTTATTGATTTGCGTATACTAAACCACCCTTGTATCCCAGTGACAAAGCCCATTGATCATGGTGTATGATCCTTTTAATGTGCTTTTGAATTCAGTTTGGTAGTACTTTATTGAGGATTTTTGCATTTATGTTCATCAGGGATATAAACCTGTAATTTTCCTTTTTCGTAATGTCCTTGTCTGGTTTTGGTTTCAGGGTAATGATGGCCTTGAAAACTGAATTTGGAAATATTCTCTCCTCTTCAACTTTTGGAAAGAGTTTGAGAATAATTGGAGTTAATTCTTCTTTAAATGTTTGGTAGAATTAACTTATGAAACCATCAAGTCCTGAGTGTTTCTTTGTTGGGAAACTTTTGAGTATTGATTCAATCTCCTTACGTGTTATCAGTCTATTCAGTTTCGCATTTCTTCATAAATTGGTTTTAGTAGGTTTTATGTTTCCAGGAATTTATCCATCTCTTCTGGATAAATTGGGTTATCCAATTTGTTGAAATATAATTGTTCATAATTATCTCTTATGATCCCTTGTATTTCTGTGTTATTGTTACAGGAAAGGGGTCCCGATCCAGACCCCAAGAGATGGTTCTTGGATCTCGTGCAAGAAATAATTAAGGATGAGTCCATTTGTAAAGTTAAAACAAGTTTATTAGGAAAGTAAAGGAATAAAATAATGGCTACTTCATAGGCAGAGCAGCCCTGAGGGCTGCTGTTTGCCCATTTTTATGATTATTTCTTGATGATATGCTAAACAATGGGTGGATTATTTATGGCTCCCCTTTTTAGATCACATAGGGTAACTTCTTGATGTTGCTATGGCATTTGTAAACTGTAGTGGCACTGGTTGGAGTGTAGTAATGAGGATGATCACAGGTCACTCTCATTGCCATCTTGGGTTTGGTGGGTTTTAGCCAGCTTCTTTACTGCAACCTGTTTTATCAGCAAGGTCTTTATGACCTGTATTTTGTGCCGATCTCCTGTCTCATCCTGTGACTAAGAATGCCTTAACCGTCTGGGAATGCAGCCCAGTAGGTCTTGGCCTCATTTTACCCAGCTCCTATTCAAGATGGAGTTGCTCTCGTTCACAGGCCTCTGACAATATCAATTGTAATGTTTTCTTTTCCATTTATAATTTTATTTGAGTCTTTGTTCTGTTTCTTAGTTAGTCCAGGTAAAGGTTTGCCAACTTTATCTTTATAAAAAACAGTTTACAGGTGCTGCCCTGGGGGCTAGGATTGCAGGAGCTGCCCTGGAGCCTGGGCCACAGGGACAGGCCTGCCACTGGGATGGGCGTGGAGTCTTAGTTTGCAAGGCGCGAACCTGGACCCTGGGTCTGCTGCAGTATGTAAGGAAGGGAGCGGCTAGTTTGGATCCTGGGCTCACAGGGGCCAGTCTGGTACTGAATGGATCTGGAGCTTGTATTCATAGAGAGTGGTCTAGAGCCTGAGTTTGTGGGTGGTGAACTGGAGCTGAGTTCTGTGGGGGCTGGCCTGGTGTTGAGGTGGGCCTGGAGGCTAGGTCTTTAGGAAACAGCCCATCACTGGGATTTTTTTTGGACAAAGCCGAAACCCTGGATGTCCGGGAGCATGGGGCTGAAGAGGTGGGACTGAAGCCTGGAAATACAGGGGCAGGCCTACAGATGAGGCCATGGGTGCTGGCCTAGAAAATGAGGTTGTGGAGGCCAGCCAGGTGCAGGGTTTCATGAGGGCAGGCCTGGTGCTAGGATCCACAGCAAAGTCAGGTTCCCACTAACTTCACTCTCCTTCCCCTACAACACAAAACATCGGTCTCTTTGAGCTGTGCCACCCAGGCTTGGGGGAGGAGTGACACTGGTAATATGAAACTCCTTTTCCTGTCCTCTTCAGTGAGTCTTTTCTTATGTCTGTGCTCTACTCAAGTGTTGCAATCTCTCACCATTTAGCTCTTGTGAAGATATTTTCACACATACTTGTTGAAATTGATATTTCTCTAAGGAGACACTGAAAGTCCAATTCGGCTACCTTACTCTAATTACATTCTCAGTTGGATTTTATTTTCCTTTATATTATTTGTCTCATAAATATAAGCATCACCTCACCACCAAGTCTTAATTTGAATAGGCCTTGTGAGCCGCTAGTGAATATGACTCTGATGACTAGAGAAACACCAGGGTCCTCTGTGTCACGCAGATTAGATAAACAACATGGACGTACATGAAGTGGTTTTAAGGAGTGGAAAGTTTAATAGGCAAGAAAGAAGAAATGCTCCCCCTTGTACAGAGGGAGAGGGTCTCCGAACGGAGAATAACCCCACGTGCTGTGGGAAGCAGTCTGTTATATTGGGAGGCTGGAGGAGGTGGTCTCTAGTTTGCATAGCGCCCAGGGCATTGGGTTGACCAGGTGTGTCATTCAGGTAGCCCAGGAAAAAACTGGCCCTCCCTCAGTAGTCTTTTAATATGTAAATGCGGGTCACCATGATGGTGTTATCTGGAGGCGGCTATGATACCCGGCCCACATGGTGACAGGGAGAAGAGGGCTGCCACCATATTGGGTGGACCTGATTTTCTAATCACCTGCATTTGCATATCAATGCTTGCTGGTCTGGTTTTTCAAGCTGCTTTCTGTTAGTAAAGAAATGTTCTGGCAGCTGCTTTTATTAAAAGAAAAAGCCTTACCAAGGACTCATTTTACCTTCTCTATCTACCTAAAATAATTTATTAATAACTCTGTAATACTACTACTCCAAAAAGTGCTTACTGAATTAAATTAAATTGAATGATCAGGTTTGTGGTTTCATTTACCTTTTTTTTTTTTTTCCGCCTCTGTCATTTCAATTTTTTTTTTTTATGGGTATAAATTACATTACTATAAAGAAATAGAATGTTTTTCTTGAAAAAAAAAAAAATTCTTCTGCATTTGACCCTTCTGAAGGTCTTATAGGCTTTATGAAACTTTTAAGATTAATATCATTGTTTTTTCATACTGGTTTCATTTTCATTCTCTTCATAACCACTATAAAACAAGTAGAGTTCAATTAAGGAAAGTATGTTAAATCTGAACTCTGACAGCTTTCAGAACTATTCAGGTTAAAATATATGAATAGAGGCAAAATAAATGTTGTACTTCAAAAACCCATGTTTTGATCTGAAGTCAACATTTTGCACTTTTACAGCCAGTTTAGTATAAAAACTAAAGTTTTTCTAGATATGATTCTCTTATGCATAAAAATTTTGGTTTAATATTCATTCATCTTACTAAAATATAATCAAATAAACATCATTCATTTTTACCATAAACTTTAAATTATACAAAGATATTCATCAGATATATTTCATAGCTACAGTGAAAATGTCTGACAGTTTTGCAAGCAAAATACAATGCTGCATATAAATTATATTACTGCTCATGTTTTATTTAAAATATTCATAATATGCATTTTGTAAATACAATATGCAGTACAAGAAAATGACAATATTGTAATTGGACTTCTATGAAAAAGTTTGTCTCTGAAAATTTTAGATGAAATCAATCTTTCCTGAATATTACTGGAGGTTAAGAAGACTAATTTGCTCATCTTCTTTCTTACACTGGGAAGTGTATTATGAAAGACATTACTGTCACTATTTGATTTCACTTTAATCAATAACCTGGTAAAAAAGTATAGCGCAATTATAAACAAATATTCTTTACTCTTTACAGACCTCATCATGCTATGAGTAAGTCTACACAAATATAGGTACTTCAATGTTTCCTATTAGATTGTTATATATTATTGTTTCAACTTAAATAAGGTGGTTTTAATGTAAATATTGTACAAATATTGTGAGAATATGATGTAAGCATTAAGTTTGAGGAATATACCATTACTCTATAAATATGTGTCATTAATGATACCTCACCACAATGAAAATATTATCATAAAGTTGTCTTTATGTGAATAATGGAGTAAAATGAATCTTGGGGCAACAAATAATTTAGAAGAAATATTATTAGAGTGTACTGGGTCATTGAAGGATAACCAAATTAAATAAGATTTTCAGTAGTTTTTTCCTTGCCATTAGTAACCTTTGTAGGTCCAGAAGCATGATTTCCAAGTGATAAGTCTATTATAAAAAGTATTCACATCTGATTGGCAGGTGTTTATTTTTTTGATTCAGTGAGTCAGATGATAAGTAGCAATACAAATGCTTTTGAATTTTTTTACAGTGTTTCGAAAGAAAAACCAAGTAGATTTTTTTAAATTAAAGCCAGCCTGCATTGTTAGATGTTCTTAGTAAATTTTCAAAATATCAGAATTGGGGATATTCTAGCATTTGATATATTTTTTCTAATGTTTTACAACTAAAACCTCAGAGTGATAAAAAATTTTCCCCTTCTAAATGCTTGAATTATCTTCTTAAAATAAATAAAACTTTAGAGAATGCCTATCAATTTAGGAAGAATACAGTCTGTGGGACCTGGAAAAAACAAAGATAGTATATCTGCTTAGACTTTTGAAGCAGACTATTCATGATTTCACATCACATATGAGAAACATTACAATGCCCATTTATTCTGCCAAACTGCAAATAGTTTGAAGCATGAAGTTATGAAATCATAAGAGAATAATTTGCAACATGACTTGATATCACCTATACAATTTGAGATCAATGAGTTACTACCTTTATTGAGTGAAGTTTGTTACCCAGCCCAATCAACTTATCTTTATATATAATGGTAAAATATAAAACATTTGGAGTGTGTGATGGCAAAAAAGACCACTGTCGAGATTTTTAAAACTAGCTTTGGTTTATAAACATCTGCAGCTAAAGAGGAATGGAAAGGAGTGTTCACAAACTGAAAGCTTGGTGATCGCCACAGTCCAGATACTTAATACAAAGACACAATAGGCTTTCTTATACTTCATTCTAATTTAGAGCCTCCTTTTAGAAATTCCTTGTAGTCAGTGAGGTAGAGGGACCTCATAATGCTCAGGTACTACTCAGGCAAGAGAGCAGAGACTTGTGATACTGAGAAGGGATGGGTGGATCTGGCAATCATATGTTAACAAACTTTATAAAAACTATTTGGGAGAAGTGCAGAGAACCAATATTTGAAAGAGTTCAAGTTTTATAGTAAAATGCTAATGTTTTATCATTTAATTGAGATGAGGATTTTTTTAATCTAATTATTATTACATTGAATGTATGTAAGAGTTGAATTCTTCATTATTTGCCTTCGTTCTCTTCAACTGAAAACTTTAAATAGCCAAAGAATACCATGATCTGGAGTGTTATTTTTCTGATATGGCCTTCTTAGCATGTAGTTGAAACATAAAACTAGCTTACTGAAATGTGTAGTATCATGAAATGGCAAAAACAGGTGAGAAACTAGAGCTCATTAGTTGAAACACCTTTTTTTTAAAAAAAAAAAAAAACAGATGAGAAAATACAGTCTCTGTAACTGAAATGAATAATGCTTACAGTGCTTATGAGAGTAAATTGGTTTACCTGTAGTGAATTTGTTTATATTTAGCTGTCAAATAGTATATAAATTACTTGTTAATATAAAAGAGTTTTCAAGATAAAACTAGAAATAGACTCACATATTTCTGTCTCTTATTATGTTATTAATATGTTAAACATTTCATTGAACAGTGTTTCATTCAAAGTAGAAATTAGTGTGACTGTCAGAAGCTCCTTTTCTTTGCATATATTGTATATTGATAGCTAATTAAATCAAATTTATCATATTTTTACAGTGCCCCTAGAAAAACACAGTATGTAAACATAAATTTCTCCTAAGCAAATAACACGAAGATATTTGTTCATACTTGTAATCTAACAAGTATAATCAAGTGAAGAAAAATATCAGAAACAATCTGCTCACTTACCCATTTATAAAAGTCTTATTTTTAAGAGTATTTTGAAAAGGAGTAGAATTTTTCTATTAGAAAATATTAGGAAAGTAACTCTACTTTTAGATAGCAATAAATAAACAAAAAATGTGGCTATTGGACGGAAATTCGGCCAGCTTAGAAGTTTTATTATATGTAAATAAAACCAGTCCTTGGTAAGCTTTAGAACTTCCTTTCCACCTCTCAAAATCTATGTGCCAAATATTCTTCTGAGCATTAGGACCCAAAAAGTAAACAGACAGTTTAGTGACACTAAACTGAAACAGTCTATAATGTAATGTACCAAAAAACATTAATCAATAATTTTACAGTAATATAATCAGTTAGGATTGTATGAAAACATATGCATGTATATGCAAATCACAACAAGAAACAATATCTGCAGCTATGAAACTGTGTAACAGGTAGGGGTTAGGCTTAATTTATAGGGGACAGGGAGAACTGAGATCTCAGTGAGTTTTATCAGCAAAGAAGAGGGAAGTTATAGTAACGTCAGAGCTTCTAAAGAGAGAATTTCAGGTGCAAAGTCCTGAAGTTATAAGAGAGTTTTGTACATTGAATAGTAGATTAAAATATTCTGTGGAATATTGAACAGCATCACAAGAAGCGTTAAGATAATTAGAAATAACATACATATTGACATTTCCAAACAAACAAGGTGTCACTCATCAGATACATTCATGTTGATTTTATTACCTTAATTTTGCCACATCCTTCCCTGGCTCTCGGTTTAGTTATCTTCTGTTGCTACTTGTCAAAGTCAGATTCTAGAAAGCCCAGTGGATCTAAATGGTAGAGGACACTGCTTCCTTTAATAAGCATGTGCACTTTGATTAATCAAATCCCTTCCTTACAATAAGCTCCTAAGAAGAGTTTTTTTTCCTGGGATGGAACAGAAAAACCCAAGAGATCTGCACAAATTGATATGTACATGTTCTTTTTCCACATTTATTCAAAAGTCAGTATTTTGGCAGATATGTAATTCAGAAAAAAATTGAGGACTAGATTATTGATATTGTACCTATTGGATCGTAAATGTATACTGTTTCCCTTTCCTCACTCTGCAAACCTTGAAAATCCATGGGAAAAAAAAATATATTTATTAATCTCTGTATTCCCCAGGATCCAGCATGGTAGTTGTTAAAAGTAACTATGAAGTGGATGCCTAGAGCTTGTTATATGTCTGTGCCAGAGATATGTTCATAGACATTACTATGTGGTGGCTAGCAACTGGGCAGTGGTGACACAACTTTTTTTTTTTTTTTTTTTTGGAGACAGAGTCTGGCTCTTGTCACCCAGGCTAGCGTGCAATGGTGCTATCTAGGCTCACTGCAACCTCTGCCTCCCGAGTTCAAGCGATTCTCCTGCCTCAGCCTCCTGAGTAGCCAGGATTACAGGCTTCTGCCACCATGCCTGGCTAATTTTTGTATTTTTAGCAGAGACGGGGTTTCGCCATGTTGGCCAGGCTGGTCTCGAACTCATGACCTCAGGTGATCCACCCACCTCGGCCTCCCAAAGTGCTGGGATTACAGGCATAAGCCACCGTGCCCGGCAGGTGAAGCGACTATTATACCAAGAGGAATGAGTATGGAAATCAACAAACTCATTTCAGGAAGAAATGTGTTTGAGAATAGCTTTTTAAAAAGACAATCCAGTCTCCATTTTATGCCTCCTGGGACAGTACTCTCACACCTTAAAGGGAAACTGTTCCATATTTGTATAGCCAAGTGTTACACTGATCTAAAATCGGTGCTCTTGTGTCTTCTGCCCATGGATGCAGACTCTGCTGCATAATGCAGCCCATAATTTCCCATAATGCAGTTCTCCAAGCATTTATAGGCTCCTCTCAAGTTTCGTCACTGCATTGCCCCGGACTCATTTGTATAATGTTTTCTTATAAGAAGCAGATTTTATATCCATCCTCATTCTTGCACCCTGCTATATACATTATGTATTAAATATTTTCATAAAATGGTATCTATAGTTAAATTCATCAGAAGTAAAAAATCTGTTAAGAATAGTAAATTATATTAGGAGAAAGAACACATAAGGAAAAAACAAAACAAAGAAAGAAAGACAACACGAGAAACACAGCCACGTTAATTTATTACACAAACATTTTTTGTCAAGCAATTATATATCAGACTGAGATTTAAAGAAAGAATAAGATACATTATTTTCTCTCAAGAACTTAGTGTCTAAATGAGAAAGATGGAAACGTAAGCAAATAATTTCAATTCAGTGTGATATTTGCCATAAAAGAATAATATATTCCAAAATTGTTACTTTATTTTTAATTCATGAATGTACTCAAACCCAGTTTCTTTCAGAGTTCTAAAATAATGTGAAAAACATATTATTCTCTGGATTCTTTCTCTTTTTCCTAGTAATTGCCATATACCAAAACTTTGCTGCCTATCTAAAAACTGACCACAAGTCTATCTACCACTTCCTAGTATAACTCTCTACAGCAACAAAGAAATTAGAAATAGAAATGGCTAGTTCTGTAGAAGGTAATGGCACTTCAAAGACCACAGAGCACACTCCAAACAAAAGTCTCTAGGCTATCTCCTTTCACCTCCTCCTGCTATTTCAAAAGAGCTAAGATTTCAGTCTCTTCCACATACAGCCGCCTTCTTCCTCTAGGTCAGTTACTCCAAATTCATTCCAAATTAGCCTTCAGTGGGCACGTGATGTATTGTGCTGACTACACCTTTCAATATGATCCCTAAGAAAGCCAGATATTTGCTCCCATCCCCTTTAGTGAATGGATTATTTTTGATTTGATTTGCTGGGATTTGGGGCAGAGATTTGCAATGAATTTAATTTTATTAAATTCAAAAGAAGAACATACTAAGGGAATTACGGGACTTTGTTTTCAATAGGTTCAATGGATGTGAAAGTAGGTAAGTGAAAAGATAATCCATAAAAACAAACTATTGCTTGGGGTTTTATAACTGTAATTGTATTCCCCTTTGTCTTTCTCGTCCATCCCTTTCACACAAATCATCTATTCCAGAGTTGATTTAAAAAAGCAATTGTTTAATGATGAACCTTGAATCAAGAAATAAGGCTTTCTGGTGATAATTTCATTTTTAAGTGAAGGAGGCAATTTATTCACTCAGGTACATTTCAAAACTGAACATCTATTTCTCAGGAGACTTTTTAGCAATTATAAAATGAAATATGTCTTTTTCTTTAAACTATATACTTACCCCGTTTGGGACAAATTATGTGAAGGATTAATACATCTACTAATAATCATAGGAGAATAGTATACATTACAATCAATCAGATTCCTACTTTACAAATAATTAGGGGATGATCAGAAAGCATAAAAATTGGAGAAAAAAAATGTTATTTATAAACTGGACCTTTAACCTTATCATTTAAAGGTTAAACCTATTCGTTAGAAGTTTTCTCTCCCTGCCTCCAAGCAGATATGTTGATATTTTTGGCATAGATATGCAGTCAGGCAAACCAATTACCTTCTTCCCTGTCTGCTAAGGATAAAACATAAGTTATGAGGTTTAGCCTATAGGTGACTTACACAGCAGTTCAAGGGAAAAAAATAACTTTTAATAAAGTTTTGAGCCCATGCTTTTTTTTCCTAAGGCACAATATAGCTGTTATTTATAGTTTCACTGAAAAAGCTAGTGGTGAATTTTCAGCACTTCATGTAACTAGCTTTCTGCTTGGGAAGCCAACATTACATTCTAAAACCAGCTAAGAATTTGTCTCTGACAGCAAGATTTTAAAGGAGAGAAAGGAATCTTTTTGAGAAATCCATAATTAAACAATAACAGTGCTGGTATGAAACCAACTGCAGTTTTGTAAAATGTACATTTTTACTTTAACTATTAAGAGAGCTTATTCTTTTATAGTAGTGCCATATCTAGGCAACTGAAGTAAGGTAAAAATCTTCAATAAAGCATTTCATTAATGGATATATTAATTTCCTTCAAAGACTGGATGAAGCAATTCTTAACCTAGCAGAACCTGGGGTATTCAGAAGCATGTCCCATCATTTGATGTTATTTAGAGAGCTACTTAACCCAATCCCTGCACCCGTGTTTCAAACATTATCCATTTACCACCTGGGTTATTTTACTTTCCTTTTCCTCTCACTTATAGTGCAAAACTGGTGGTAGTGTCAAAATGAGAAGGTACTGACTGCCGGAGAGAATCTTTCAAACTATAATTGTCCTTTTTTCAATGTGCTTTAGACTGTACATATATCCTTTCAAGCTTACCTACAGGAGGTATTTCTCAGCTGTTCTTCTGTGCTAAATTCCCAACAGTACCTCAGAGCTCTAAACCACTCTTTCTTCAAAAATGTAGAGGTCTCTCCCCTTCTCTTACTCTTGAGGCTCTCTCTAGAGACTTTCCTATTTCTTGCTTTCAGTTCATTGGCAAATGTCTTTCTCGATTGGAAATGCGATACTCATTTTCAAGACGATTCCATCTCTAATATCTCTGCCATCTTATTTTCATTATTCTACTAAAAATTCACTTTCAAATATCTCAAAAGATGTCTTCTTATAAAATCCAGTGGCTTTTTGTGACTCAACCTGCAGCTATCCCTCTGCCTTTCTTTCAAAGTAAACGAATCTTTTATTTTTAGCTAAACCTATGGCAATCTAGAAAAAGACATGCCCTGATCTCCTTTTAGTTAGGAGTGAACAGAGCACTCATTCTGGCCAGTGGGATTTAATCAGAAATGTCCTGACATATTTTTAAAATATTTTCTTCAAAGGAGAGGTCACCCTCTGTTTCATCCTTTCTTCCTTGATACTGGCTGTAATGTGCACATGATAGTGGGGATCTGGCATCCACACTACATCATGATTTGGAAGCAATAGATTGTGAGGCAGCTTAGTAGAAGGGGCCTTTATCTTTCACAACTTCATGTAACCACCCTACCCCAGAAGCATTATTGACATAAGATTCTTTTGGTTGCTGCTTCACCAGCCAGAAATTTCTGAGGCCAGCAGCGCTCCTGCCTGGGCTTCACTTGGCTCCAGGCTCGCCACTTGACTTGCTCCGCCCACTTGGCCCAGCAGGCTGCGCTCAGCTGTCACTACTGGCCCGGGTCTCATACCTGTTGAGGATGAGCCAGGTGTGCTGGCTTCTGTGGCAGGATGGGCAGCTCCAGGAGCTGACACAGGTGCCGGCTCCATGCAAGGCTGTGGCTGGACCAGGCATACCACAAGCGGCTTCCACCCTGGGCTCTGGTGTCTGGACGAGGGGAATGTGGAGGGGCCCAAAAAACTAGGAGACACCAGCAACCATGGAGCTTCAAGTGAGTGTTAAAGCATGTCACAGTTCTGGCTCGGGGAGTACCAAGATCTGGGCCCCAGAAGGGTTGCAGCTTGTTCATATTGCAGTTCATTAGTTCCCACCATCCACACGCTTTGGCAAATGGCGGCATGTCTCAGCTCATTTGGTCCCTCCACCCCACTCCAGCCCACAGCTCTTGGGCTGGCCTGGCCCTGGTGCCACCACTTTCTGTCATGTGGGACAGCGGCCCAGTGCTGGGGGAAGGCAGGACAGCTGCAATGGTACAGCTCCTTTCATACCAGCTGTTTGGCATGTCCTGGATTTTTGTCCTGTATTCAAGAAGAATGAGGTTACATAGGCAAGTGGAGAGTAAGCAAGGTGCAGAAGAGCTTTATTGAACAAAAGAACAGCTCTTAGTGGAGAGGGGACCTGAAGTAGGTAGCCCCTACCTGAAGGCAAGTACTCCCAAAGTGTGGCTAAGTCCAGGGTTTTTATGGGCTCAGAATGGGGGAATGTGTGCTGATTGGTCCATGGCAGGCCTGGAAAAAGCATCATTTGATTGGCTAAGAGGCATTGAGAAAGTTCTCACTCCGGTTCACGGACTTCACCCGGAACTGGCAGCCTGGTTTTCAGACTTCGGGCTGTTTTGTGCTTGAAGATGGGATTTCATTGGGGACCCGCCCCTTTCTGCCTAGGAATTTGTCTACCTCCTGCCTCTATTATTATCTCCAAACTTCTTTTATGTGAGATTGAAAATAAACCATTTTGCTCATCAGCTAAATCTTCTTAAAAGAGAACATTATGACATTGATTCTACACTAAAGCAGTCTTTTTAGTCAGGCATTCTCACATCTTTGTTTCTTCCTATGCTATTTATTTTCTCCAGAAGACAATTAAATTCAACACAATGATGTAGTAAATTTGACACACTACCAGGCAAATATTTGATAATTTCTCATTCCATGGTGTATATGTAGCACATTTTCTTTATCCAATCCACCATTAATGAGCAGCTAGGTTGATTCTTTGTCTTTGCTAGTGTGAATAGTCTGTGATGAATGTATGAGTTTCATCTACCTTTTTGGTAGCTAAATTTATTTTCTTCTGAATATATATACCCAGCAATGGGATTTTTTGGGTCAAATGGTACTTCTATTTTAAGTTCTTTGAGAAATCTCCAGACTGCTTTGCACAGTGACTGAACTGTTTTACACTCCCACCAACTCTGTATATGTGTTCTCTTTTCTCTGCAGCCTCACTGGCATCTGTTGTTTTTTGACTTTATAATAATAGTCATTCTGACTGATGTGGGTTGGTATATCCTTGTGGTTGTGATTTGCATTTCTCTGATAATTAGTGATGTGGAGCATTTTTTGTATGTTCATTGGCTGCTTGTATGTCTTCTTTTGAATAGTGTCTGTTCATGTCTTTTGCCCACTTTTTAATGGGGTGTTTTTTGCTTGTATATTTGTTTAAGTTTCTTATAGATTATTGATTATAAGACCTTTGTTGGATGTATAATTTGTGAAAACTTTCTTTCATTCTGTAAATTGTCTGCTTACTCTGTTGATAGTTTATTATGCTATGCAAAAGTTTAGTTTAATTAGATCCCACATTTCAATTTTTGTTTTTGTTGCAAATGCTTTTGAGGACCTAGTCATAAATTCCTTCCAAAGGTTGATGTCCAGAATAGTGTTTCCTAGATTTTCTTCTAGGATTCTTATAGTTTGAAGTCTTACATTTAGATCTTTAATCCATCTTGAGTAAATTTTGTATGGGATGAAAGATAGTGGTTTCACTCTTCTGCATATGGCTAGCCAGCTGTCTCAGCCCATGGATTAAATAGGGAGTCCTTTTGCCATTCCTTATTTTTGTCAACTTTGTTGAAAGTCAGATGGCTGTAGGTCTGTGGCTTTACTTCCGGGGTCTCTATTCTGTTCCACTGGTGTGTGTATCTGTTTTCTGTTTTCCTACCAGTATCATGCTGTTTTGATTACTGTAAACTTATAGTAGTTTGCATTCAGGTAATGTGATGCCTCTAGCCTTTTTTTTTTTTTGCTTAGGATTGCTTTGGCTATTTGGACTCCTTTTAGGTTCCATATTAATTTTAGTATAGTTTTTTCCTAATTCTGCGAAAAATGAGATTGGTAGTCTCATAGGAATATCATTGATTCTGTACATAGATTTGGACAGTATGGTCATTTAAATAATATTGATTCTTCCAATCCATGCGCGTGGAATGTTTTTCCATTTTTTTATGTGTCGTGTATAATTTCTTTCAGTAGTGTTTTATAGTTCTCATAAAGATCTTTCACCCCTTGTTAGATGTTTTCTCAGGTATTTTATTTTTTGCGTGTGGCTATTTTAAGTGGGAATGTGTTCCTGATTTGGCTCTCAGCTAAGACATTCTTAGGTTATAGAAATGCTACTGATTTTTGTACATTGATTTTTGCATCCTGAAACTTTACTAAATCAGTTATCTGTTCCAGGAGCCTTTTGGTAGAGTCTTTAGGGTTCTCTAGGTGTAGAATAATATTGTCAGTGAAGAGAGTTAGTTTCACTTCTTTTCCTATTTGTATGTCTTTTATTTATTTCTCTTGTCTGATTGCTCTGGCTAGGACATCCTCGATATTAATTTTTAATTAGATTTGTACTCAACATAAACCTTGACAACCTTTGAGTAGTGAGATGATATGATTGGGGATTTGTTTGAAAAAATTTAACTTTCAGTGATGAATGAGAAACCTCAGAGAAGACTGAGGCAAGAGATAAGGAAACCTCTGAGGAATCTACATGTTTTTCATGTAGGTAGTCTTTTTTTTTTTCTGCAGTTAGATTGTAATATCCTTGAAAGCAGGCATCATATCATTGTGATGTATCTCAATGATCATAATATACTTCAAGATAAGTATTTTGCAGTGCATTGTAGGCATATATTTTACAGTATAATAGCATTTCAATACATTCTTATTATTGAGTTGCAAGAGTTTAAATGCTCAAGTATTAAAGCTATTTGGGAAAAAATATGCTGAGTTGCCAAATCTGAAATGGATTAGCTTCTATTTTACAGCAGGACATAAGCTATTAAAGGGTTATTTTCCTATTCTTTCTAAAAGCTAGATGCTGGTATTTATAACCAAGAAATATTTCTTATATGTGTGCTGATTTGAGCATAAAGTTCATGTATACGGGAAATACAATATAACAAATAGAAAAATGTACATACTTAAGTATTTATTATACCATAGCTTAAAAGTAAGTGATACCAAAGACATATTCACCGAGCTGCAAATGAGAACACAGTGCAATTGCATAGTTCAGTTAAGTAAATGAAGAAATTGGAGAAATATTCTACAATATTAAAAAATTATAAACCAAGAGAAAATGTCTAAGATTTAAAAAGTATGAACAGTTAGGTGAGTCTGCTTGTATTTTTATGTATCAATCTCATCATCATTCAGCTGACAGCATGTATTTAGCATCTTCATTTGCCAACCATTTTGATTTATAGAAATCCTTGCTCTCAAAACTCTCACTTGATATAACCTCAACAGTTCTCCTTGATCAAAAATATGTCCTTTTATACTTGGACCGAAACGTTGCCAAGTTTTTGCTGATAAACCATTACATTAGATGTAAAATTAAGATAGAATCATATTTTACAATTGACTAGAATGCCCCTCTGTGATGATTAATATTATGTATTGATTTGACTGGGCCATGGAGTGCCCAGACATTTGGTCGAACATCATTCTGAAAGTGTCTGTGAAGATGCTTTGGATGAGATTAACATTTGAATTGGTAAATTGAATAAAATAGATTGCATTCCCTAATGTGGGTAGCCTTCATTAAATCAGCGGAAGTCCTGAGTCAAACAAAAAGATGACCTTCCCTTGAGGGAGGGGAACTCCTCCTGTCTGATTGCTTGAGCTAAGATGTTGTTCTTGTCTCTTCCTGCCTTCTGACTAGAATGAAAACATTGGCTGCTCTTGGGTATCAAACAAGAAACACCATCCAGCTACTCCATTGGCTCTCCTGGGTCTCCAGCTTGCCAACTTCAGAACTTGGGACTCCAGCTTTCATAACCACACGAACCAATTCCTTATAATCTACACATGCATACAGGTATACATATATACTGTTAGTTTTGTTTCTCTGTAGAACTCTAACACATCCTCCTCAACCTTGGTCAGAGAGATTATTTTACCTAGAAAAGGAATTGGTATTTAGGTAGAAGTTACATGGTTAAAGCTCTCAAATACAATTTTAAGATGTTTAAAGGAGAATGGTCATCAAGTTGACCTTTCATATGTGAACTGATCCAGATCTGACTTCAATAATATTATCTAAAAACAAAACAAGCAAAATATTATTTAACCACTTTTTTGAAGTGAAAATACCTAATCAATGGGTGTGCATTTTTTGCATTATTCATAGAATCCACAGGTTACCAGCTGACTATTGAATCCTAAATATTTGGGTAATTTATATACTCTCTAAAATGATATTATTTTATCAATCAGTTTCATGTCCTTAACATGTATACTAATATTATTTAGCTTACTGAACATCTTTTGTGCCAATAGTATAAAATTATTAAGATAACTGTTCTCCTTTTCAAAATCACTAATTAGAAAGGTGCAAATATCACACAAACACACACATACGAAACACACCATAAAGAATGTTGGCATTCAGTTGGAGTTGTATTTTTCTTGTTTGTAGATTACATTAAGCCATTAATTCCTGTCTATTAGAGATTTCAGAGTAAAGAGGGAGAAAAAAGTTCAGCATGGTTTCAAGAAGAAGTGGCCTTAATATGTGTCAGTAAATTGATGATAGCTTACTATGGTTCTCTAGGCAGATGTTAAACATCTCATGGTACTTGGGTGAGTAATACCAATGTCATGCCGTGCACTTAATAAAGTAACTCCTGATAGCATTATTAATGATTTAAGCATTCTTAGAGTGCTTCATCTCTTTGAACACATTTTTTAAAATGTCTAATGCTGTTTCTGTCCTGTGGCTAAGCAGATAATCATGGCCATTTTTATTCAGTCAGTCACTTCTTGAATTGTTCGTTGTTGCCATGGGTATAAAAAACATCATGTAAAACACAATTCTATCCAGTAAACATTTGCTCTTTTTTTCCCCTAAGAAAAACTAATTTGTAGAAAAAAAGACAGTTGAACTGAAGAGGCTTTCAGTGGAATGATGGTTCCAAAACTAGTGTTTAACTGCTGCACAGACATTTCATATTCTGGTGTACAACAGATGTAGTTAAAATAGTGGATTTACTGTTATTTCTGGTGAAATTATCCCTAAAAATGACATAGTCATAAGTATTACAAAGAACCTTAGCTGACAGATTTATGAATTGAAGTCATTATTCTTAAGTGTTCATAAAAACTTTACAAATTTAAAATTAACATCATTGTTGATTTTGGTGATCTTTGTGATTGAAAGCATATGCCTGAAAGAAAATGAAGGGGTTCTTCTTCAAACAATATTCTGCACACTGAATAAACAACCAAATATCCTTAGATTGGCACTGAAAGCCACAAGTTAAGCTTGGAAATGATGTCTAGGCAATACCTGGCTTTTTTTCAGTACCAGTTGTGTGAAACATCAAACCCAAGACGTTAGGTTATTGCTATCTTTTAAATTTGGAAACATATTCTCACATCAATTGCAATTCAATATATAAGTTTAATTCACTCCATATTAATAAATACTTACTGTGTGTCTACTATGTGCCTGTTATTGCACTAGACTAAATTTAAAAATAGACCAGTCCTCTTCTTTTATGAGATTTATGTGCAATCATGAGATTTATAATTATAGTTTGTGCTAATTCCTATGATAGAAAAGCATACAGCATCAACTGGAGCTCTTGCATATTGCTGGTAAGAATATAAAATAGTACAACAACTTTGGAAAACTGGCAGTCTCTTATAAAACTAAAAATACATATGACCCATCAATCCTACTTTATCCAAGATAAATGAAAACCTGTGTCTATGGAAAGCTATATGCATGAAATTCCTAGCAACACTTTATTAGTAATGTACAAAATATGTACCTCAGTGGGTAAATGAACAAACAAGTTGTGGCATATCAGTAAAATGGGATAGTTTTCAGCATTAGGAAAGAACCCATTGCTAATACATGGATGAATTGCAAAAAATGTGAAAGAAGCCAGACACAAAATAAGACATATTTGTGTGAAATTCTAGAAGAGAAAATTATAATCTACAGTGCAAAAAAAACCAAAAAAAAAAAAAAAAAAAAAACAAAACCAAAAAACAAAACAACAACAACAAAAAAAACCAGACTGGAGGCAGGGACAGAAGCAGTGGCATTCACTGAAAACAGGCACAAGAAAACTTTCTGGGTGATAGGAATGCCCTACCTGTTGATTCAGTGATGTTATTTATACAGGTGTATAAATCAGTCAAAACTCACAGAACTGTGCATTTAAAATGGATACATTTTATTGAATAGATGTTATATCTCAATAGTCTAGTTTAAAATGTGTATGGTAATATAGCAGCGACTAAGAAGGGATAGATCTCGGTTTGGAAAGTCAGAGATGTCTTTCTGATGAAGAATTTGTTAACGGAAAATAAATCTGGTGAACGAAGTCATCAAAAAGCATAGAGGTAAGAGGAGGCCTCTGAGAGACAGCCTGCTATATAGCCTGCTGTAAGTGAAGGACTGGGGTATGCCTGAGCTTTAAGGCAGTGGGTAGTATACAATATTTTAAAAACTGAAAGAAAATTGAAGTTGGAATTCAAAGGCTAATGGGAAAGTGAAGGTGAAATGAGCCTGGAGAAGCAAGCAAGTGCTACATCAGCCATGTATGCCATCTTAAGGATTTTGCTGCCTCTGCAAGACAGCTTGATTAGAAAGGCTAGGATAAAGGCAGAACCACCTGTCTCGACTTGCTGACTTCCTCATGATGAATTCGGTAGCTACTAAGTATCTTCCATATATTATTGCAAAGAGTTGCTTGTTTCTTAATCAACTTTAGAACTTCAGTGGCTTGTAGATTCCTGTCCTGTAATCTGTGTAAGTGCCCGGAAGGGTGTCCAGCACTAGCAGGTACTCAATAACTACACATTTCATAAAAAGAAATATTAAAATCTGTGAGAGAAAAAAAGAATGCATAAAACATACTTCTATGTGGGTGATACTTGTACAAAGTATAAAATGAGAAGCATAGAACATGAGCAAAACTGCTCACTAATGAAAAGGTTGAGAAAGAGCTAATTTCTTTAATTTACCATGTGTTCATAAAAAGCAATAAAAAAGTTGCCTGCCAGAGAAACCGACAAAATTGAATTTAAAAAATTACAAATATTCAGCCAACATTAGAAAAATTTCCATCACAGTTATAATTTAAGAAATGCAAATAAATATAAGATTTAAAAATTTATCAGATAGTGAAACATGCAAATGTTTGGTAATATTCACAGTTCGTGAAGGATTGGGGAAATATACAGTTTCAAATACAATTGCTGTCAAATATTTGGAAGAAAATTTGGCAATATGTCTCAAAATTAAAGATGCATATATCAACAGACCTAGATCTCATTGCTAGAAAGTTACTCTACTAGAATGCACATAAATTATATCAATATATTTACCACCAACATATAACATTTGTGGAATGATACCTATGAACAATGACTATTCTTGAAGCTGATGAGAATGAGCTAAGAAAGGAAGATAAGGTCCTTGAACATAATAAGTGTCACTAACTGAGGAGTTAACATCCTAGTTAGAAGCTTGTGAGAAATGTATAAGAGTGGTCATTGAATCAGTAGAGTACTTGTTAGTTAAGTGTTGACATATCTACCCAAAAGAACATTAGGTAGCCATTGAAAAGAACCTTGTGGATGTATTAATTATTCATTAATTAAAAATGGAAATAATATGTACTTAAATAAAAAAAGCAAGATGTGGAATAGTGCATGTAGTAATGTATGATTAACTTTATGAATATTTTTTATGTCTAAAAGATATTTATCCTAAAGATTCACACAGAAATTTGCATCTTTTTTGGAAAGAGAATTAACTTTTTTTTTTGGAAAGAGATAGGATGAGGAAGACAGTTTTCTATTGATTTTACATGTCTGTAATGTCTGAATTTTTAAACCATGTCCAAACAATGTCAACAGAGATTAATAGAACCATTAAAAAATTTCTTCCTTATACTTATATAATTAATATTAAATCCTAAAATTTTTTGCAAAAAAAAAAAAAATCCAGAAGGAAAAAAATAATAAATGTTGACTTCCTGAGACCATAGCTGGATGGAAAAACCCTTTCTTTTCACAGTCTGAGGGAACATACTCTCTCAAATTTATTACAAAAGGAGACTACTTCACTTTTTCAATTCTCTCAGAAAGATGGCCCTAAAAAGCATGGTATGCTTATTGAATTCTAAGTTGGAATCTGAAATAAATCTTTCTGATTTCATTCTTGGAATCAACAGAAGCAGGAATTGTTGAAGTGCTGACACCTTGCAAACTCTAGTCCTGTGCTCTAGTCCTGAACTGTAATAAGTGGGGCTCCTCGTGTCTCCCAAGGCATGGACTTTTTATTTATTTATACTTTGTGAAGTCTTATCAGGTTGATGCTCTGTATCACTTGCACTATACAAGACTCAGGATAAAATATTTTATGTGTTTGCTAAAGACTTTAGGAAATAGAAAATGTCTAAGCTTAATTTTACAAATTAATCAGGAATAAAAAATATCTGTCAGTCAGGATTCTCCATCAAGATGCTGGATTTTGCTGAAATTTATTTATTTTTTCTAATGAGATGTTTTTGATAGCCACTGTCTCTTCTCTGTAGTTCATGGAAGATAGATGTTATCTGCATTATTTATTATTGAAACGGTGGTATATCTTGGTTAGACTCTAAACTCAAAGCAGTTCTTATGACTAACCCTATGTCTCCCATAAAAATAATGAATTATGTAATGTTCAAATTTCTCCACTATAACATCAGTGTTTCTGGCAAGCTAGTTGGCTATTTTTATTAAATGTTGCTCATCTGCCATATGGACTCCCATTTTGAAGTTAATTATGAAACAGAGATGAAGACATATTAAATTTCTAAAGTAACTTTCCAATTAAAAATATTTTAGGAGACCACATCATATAAAATGGTTTCTACACAGTTCTATACCTCAAGAGCAAGTGTTCCTTTCCCTAATTACATGTAAAATGACACAAACTGCTAAAATGTTTTATTCAGGTGAAGTCACCAACCATTGGCAACGCACCATTACTTCAAATGGAAACAAAAACCTTGCACAATTGGGTAGTATACAGAGCCTATAGTACTTTTAATTGACTATAGTCTTTAAATTATCACTTAAACTGTTGTCAAATGTTTTTAAGTTTGAAAATGTTGTTGTATTGCTTGTTAAGACAGTATCAATATGAACTTATGGTCATTATAATGATCGCTAATAACTTATCATTTATCATCTTTGAAATCCCCCAAATTACACCTTGTTTATCTTAAAACCTTCTCCTTTAATTGCATACATCCTCTGGGCTGACTTTCATTATTCTACATAACGTTTCTTTTCAGTTTATATCTAGACTGTGTTTCCTAAATTAGAACTCTCTCCTTCCTTATGGATTTTTTTTTCTGACAAAGCAGTGTTGATCTTTCCAGCCACGTAACTCTCATAAAAACCATTCTCTCAAAACTACCTGAGTTTTCTGTGTATACATAATGACTTAGTTATATGTTAGGGTGATGAAAAAGAATATCTATTTTTGCTAAAATAAGGGTAAAATATTGGATCTTTTTCTTTATCAGTTTACAGAAGTGTTAAACAGGAAACAAACTCTCTTATTTGTTCTCTAATTACTACCAATAAAAAAGAATAAATTAAGCCAAAAAAAAGGAGAATCTGAAGTCAAGTGTGAATTTCTCAGATCAGTTGTGAATTCTTAATGTGAGAGTTAACTAGGATCTCTACTATCACGATCATGGTTGCTAATAACATTTCTTCTTAGGAATCAACATTATTTATTTACTTAAATCAGAAAAAATTTAGTTAGTGCTATGGCATGCAAAACACTGCTAGACACTTTTGGGGCTCAAAGATAAAAGTGATTATTTCTTACTCTCTATAAGTTCTCGAAGAAACTGACATAATTACTTTAAGTAAATAAATGCTTATTGAATGACTACTGTTATAATTATGGTCAAATATTGTTACTATATCCTCACAAAGAAGCCCAAATGACTTCCCCAAGTCACATAATAATGATTGATGGAGTAAATACATTTGATTTGAAAAGCCATTCCTCGTGTCTTTTTAAAAATATTTTGTTTCTAAAACTAGAAACAAAATTATCAATGTTTGTGGGTTTATCCTACCATTCAGTTTAGAAAACATCTTAAGAACCAGTGTGGAATCTGTTCTGAATAGGAACTCACTGAAGCATGAGTATCAGGACCTTTTATCCCTACTCTATAGGCAAAGAAGTTCAAAAGTGGACAGCTTAAGGGACTTGCAAGAAATAGCACATTAAGTTAACATAATTCTATCTGCTATAACACATCCCCTCAAATATTAGCTCTTTAACTCCCCAAAAATATATTGCTTTATTTAAGTTAGTGCAAACCTCAGATGTGTAGATAGTGGAGGCTTACTTCTGTATAGTTCAAGGACCTAGGCTGACTTACTCTGACCTCTTTACCATGTGACTTCTAGAGTCACTCTGGGCATCAATCTCCAAAACATGGAAAGAGAATGGGTATTGTATTACATGGAATTTTTTTAATGCGCTAAGATTGGGAATAGTGTTTAACATGTTCAGTGCACATTTCATGGGCCAGAATAGTCATATGGCCTGAGTCATAATTGCATTAGAAAGGAGGTTGGCTCTATAATTGTTGTGGTTATTTATTATTGCATAACTAAAAACTCCAAATCTTAATCTTTCAAAGAAGAATTAATTGTTCTCTCTTGTGTTTCTGAAGTTGACTGGACTCAGCTGGATGCTTTTGGTCTCTTGTGGTTGCAGTTTGAGACTGGCTGGGTCAGTAATCATAGGAAGGCTAACTGAACACTTTCAAATCAAGTAGGCTCACTCACATAACAAGATTGACACTGTTTGCTAACTGGTAGCTCAGCTGGGGCTATTGGCCTTCTGGAGTAGCCTTTTCAAGAGATGTAGGTTTCTTACAAGATGACAACTGAGTTCCTAGTGGAAGCATCCTAAGAGCAAGCATTCCAAGGAACAGGAGGAGGCTGCCTGTTAAATTCAGAATTATGCTGGGACTGACACAGTGCCACCTCTACCATAATCTATTGGTCATAGAGCTCACTCTGTTTCAAAGGAGTAGAGAAATAGACATTGACTCTTAGATAGGAGAGTGACAATATCACATTGAATGAGAGCATGGGAGATACAGGAGAAAATGTTGCAACTATCTTTAGAAAACACAAGTTGCCACTATAAAGTAACTATATGCCTAGTAAGGCAGGGAGACAGATTTGATGAATAGCTAGCCCATATCTACCATATTCAGTTGATAAGATAATATACCAAGGCCACAGACTCCACAAGCCTGATTACCCAGTATAAACACTGAATAATCAAGTTGAAATAAACTTTTATGATTATTTTGCTAATTATTCATCTCTACGAAGAGCTAAAGAGTAATAACATTGGGCTAATCATTTGTACTGGATTATCTGCTACTTTTTTACTAAGCATTATAACTAGTCAGCTACATAGAAGGCAAGTTAATCAGACCCCTCCATTATAGAGAGAACTTCTTTTCCTCACTGGGAAACACTTATTCTGGATATGGATTTGCTTTGTCTTCCTGCAAAGCTCCTGTTAGAACACATGTCTATACTTACTTCATCATTATAGTTTTGCACACAAAAAATTTTGATTTCTGCTCAAGGAGCTAATTTTAGAGCAAAATAAATAAGCAGTCATCTCACCTCATATGATGTATGGGTGGGTCTTAACAATTACCACATTACCCAGATGCAGGTGGCCTTAGAGAATATTGAAATAAGCTATTGAAGACTCAGTTAAAGTCCCAGTTGGGAAAAAACATTGGAGAGTCAGGTGTTATTCTGAATATATTTGATGGAGTAACCAACATATGGTGCTCTTTCTCTTATAACTAGACTATATTTGTCTGTGAGTCAAAATAATGGAAATCAGTATAGCTCTAACACATAACTCAGTAACGTTCTGCTTCATTTGGAGTTTGCTTTAGTTTGGACTTTTCTGGGTTAGAGTTTTAGTCATCATGCTAATTAATTTTATGCAAAGAACAAATAATCTTCAAAATCTTAGTGGCTTAACTCCACAAAGCTTTTTTTTTTTTTTTTTTTTTTTTTTTTGCTTATGTAAGGTTTGGTGCAGTCTCTGCTCTATTGTGTGCATAGGCAGTGTGGTTACAATCATCTTGTAGCACTTCCATCTTAAAACATGACTTCCAATATCTGACTGACCAGGAAAAAGAGGGATGAAGAAAACATGTCATCTCTAGAGTGCTACAGACCTGCTGTGGTGCATCTCCATTCACATGTCCACTGGCCAGAACCAAATCACATGACTCTACGTCAATTTCAAGGAATGCAGGGAGGCCAGTAATATTTGTTGACCCTAATTCTCTCTGCCACAGACATTTTAATCAACACAAAATTGGTGCTTCCTTCAGAAGATGCAGCAATGCTCCCACTGAAGTACAAATTGAGACTGTCACCTTTTGGGCTCCTAATGCCACGGAGCCAACAGGCAAAGATGAAAAAATATGACTCTATTTGTTGGAGTAATTAATACTGATTACCAAGGACAAATAAGGCTTTTACTATACAATGGCAATAGGAAGAACTAAGACAGATACTCCAGGGATGCTCTAGGGATGCTTGTGAATATTACTATATCCAGGGGAAGAGTGCAGGTAAAAAATAAAGACTACAGTAGCCACTGGAAGTGAGAGAAACTGTATTAGCTTTTGCTATATAACAATAAAACCACAACCACCACTAAAACAAACACGTGAAATTTCAGTGGCAAACAAAAATATATTGTCACAATCACAGGCTTGCTGCTGTATGACTCAGCTAATGTTAGGCTGAATTTGGCAAAGTTCAGCTGAGCAAGGCTAGATTCCAGGTTTCTGAAACGGTTCAGATCTGCTCCAGAAGTTTTTAAAGTCAGGCTAAAGAGGCAGAGTGACACTTTGTCCCTGCCTGGAACATGCCCTTCTCACATCAGACCACAGGAGAGCAAATCACAGTTAAGGCTCCTTCTCATATCACATCGGTTAACATTCTGCAGGTCAAAACAAGTCACGTGGCTAAGCTCAATATCTGTATAGCACAAAAAATACCCTGACTTTCTTGGTTGTGTGTGTGTTGTACAAAGTTACATGGCAAAGGATGTTACTGAATAATCTGTAACAGGAAAGAATGAAGATTTGGAAATAATACACTTAATACTACTTATGTAATAATGCTACCATAAGTAATAAAAGTTTCAATTTGTTACAACACCAAGTCATGAGACTCTGGCTTAGGATAAAAAGAATATGGAATTGGAAGTGAAAGAGAACAGTAAAGGTTAACTTTTTTAAGGGATAAAAAGAGTTAGTTTCATGGAAACTAGCTGCTCTCCAATAATTAAAGCATTTAATCTTGGTCAACTATAATACTTGCATTCCAGTACCTCTAGTTACATTAGGAAGGACTTTGGTAGTCACCCAGTCACATGAAGATAATGAGTAAGGCCATTAGTTCAACACGTTTTGGAACTGCAATCACAAGGCATGGGCACAGCCTCTTGATCTTGTCGGGGAAGGGGATGCTATTTCCTTTCCTCATATGCAGAGCTAGAAGGAAGAGGCTACAGCCAGGATTCTAACACATCATATGGCTGTTGTATCCCTGTCATTAATCTTGCCACTGACTTTCTAATCAAAAGCCTCTAATAAACCCCCTCAAGTTCAAGTTACTTAGCCTCGTCCTTAAAATCTAGTGTTTGTCCCTGCTTGATTTCTGTGTGCTATCCCTAGAATTCCAAGAAAAGAGGGGCTTGACATGTCTGCTACTGCTACTGCTCCATCCTCGTGAGTTTTCCCCAGCAGTCCTGTGGTGCGTGTGTCCGTGTGTGGTCTGCCATTGACTTTTGTCTGCTTGATCACTCACAAATCCTGATTTTCCACAGGACTCTTTATATGTTTTAGGTTCAGCTAAACATGAAATGCGTTTATGTGATAGTTAGAAGATGGAGGGGATAAACAGAATAATTTGTCTTCCTCTGGAAGAAGTGGCAGATATTTGAGGGTTTTGTTTTTTCGTTTTTTGTTTAGTTTATGACTTAGATTTTATTCCCTCTGAAGATCATGAATGACTTAGCTACTATGACGTAAGCGGCAATTTTCTGTAGGTGACAACAGCAACTTTGAATCTCCCAGGACTATAGCTGAACCTCTACTCAAAGTCCATCAATATTTTCAGTTCTTCAGTTCCTCCCAGTGCATGGTAAGAATCTTATTTATTTATTTATTTTTTAGTAAACCCCTTTCTACTTGAAATAGAGAGTGGGATTTCTTTTTTTCCTGATTAATCCTTGAATGATGCCATATTGCTGACTGAACACTTAGCATTCAAGTTTGACTTTTCCCAAAATAGATGTTTCTGTCTTCATGAGTTAAAGGCTCATCTATTTTTTGCTACTAACTTCTACCGTGTCTTTTATTTTTTAATGCCTCGCATAATTCTATTATAACCTGCCTTCAACCGTTTAGGGTTGGCTGCCAAGTAAATTCACCCTGGTACACTATGTCTGTTAGAACTTAAAGAGTCTAACTAGGCTTGTCTCCCAAAATAAATCGGCCATATCAATCAAATTCTCAGCCAAAAGTGTCAGGGGTTTCAGATGAACATACAGGTCAGTAAAACAAATGAATGAAACAAGTTCAGGCCAGGCTCGGTGGCTCACGCCTGTAACCCCAGCACTTTGGGAGGACTAGGTGGGTGGATCACAAGGTCAGGAGTCCGAGACCAGCCTAGCCAACATGGTGAAATCCCGTCTCTACTAAAAATACAAAAATTAGCTGGGCGTGGTGGGAGGTGCCTGTAATCCCAGCTTCTTGGTAGGCTGAGGCAGGAGAATTGCTTGAACCCAGGAGGTGGAGGTTGCAGTGAGCTGAGCTCACACCACTGCACTCCAGTCTGGGTGACAGAGGAAGACCTGTCTCAAAAAAAAAAAAAAAAAAAAAAAAAAAAGTTCAAAACATTTGAGTACGTAAACCATTTTTCTATATTGAAGTTTGTATCAAAATGTTTTATAATTAGAAGATAATTGTGCCACTGTACTCCACCCTGGGCAATGAAGTGAGGCTCAAAATAAATAAATAAATAAAAGAAGATACAATTGTTTGGGAAATAAAAAGCTGATCGTATGTGGACATTTTAACAGCTAGAGATCCATCGATTGCACTCTGGCTCAGCCCAACCAGTAACTCTCTAACTAGCCAGATATCCATTAGAAGCAGATAGAAGCCAGGCACGGTGGCTCACGCCTGTAATCCCAGCACTTTGGGAGGTCGAGACGGGCGGATCACGACGTCAGGAAATCGAGACCATCCTGGCTAACACGGTGAAACCCCCTCTCTACTAAAAATACGAAAAACTAGCCGGGCGAGGTAGTGGGCGCCTGTAGTCCCAGCTACTCAGGAGGCTGAGGCAGGAGAATGGCGTGAACCCGGGAGGCGGAGCTTGCAGTGAGCTGAGATCCGGCCACTGCACTCCAGCCTGGGCGACAGAGCGAGACTCCGTCTCAAAAAGAAAAAAGAAAAAAAAAAAAAAGAAGTAGATAGAAAAAGCAGATAAAGGGTGGCCACATTAATTGGAATTTTGTGAGCCTACATGTGAATAGTGTAGAAGTAGAGCTAATGATGCAATACTTTAGAAAGTTTGAGTTACTACAATGAAGAACTTAAAATTATCTTCACACATATAACCATTTAAAAAAGTTATTCACAGATAAAACATTTTTATGGGTACTTACGAAGAAGGATGGAAATGACATAGAATTAAAATCCTAATTCTGATTTCTTAAATTTCTCTCTTTCGTATTGAGATAGGATAGGTCCCTTGCCCCCCTTCACGGGCGGGAGCAGGAGCGGCTCGTTTCACTCAGCCCACCGCTAGCCACGCCTCAAGAGGGAGCACGTGAACGAGCAGGTGTGGGAACTGGAGAGAAGAAACGATAGAACTGGCCAGTCGCTTTTCTCTGGTGGAAGCAGGTTCTGTCCGGGCCCCACAGCAGCGTCCAAGCATGTTACAACCAATGCTCTTTCAGCTCTGCCATCTGGGGATGGCCAAGTGCCAACCAGCCCAGTGGAGGGTCAGGGTGGCAGCCCCTGCCCTCCGAGCATGCAGGTTCTTTTCCGGCCTCCAGAAAGAATCAGGTTACATGAACTGTTTGAAAGATGATGAATGCAGACTTTAGAGGGCAGTGGGTTGCTCTCAGTGCAAAGAGAGGCTGGAAAGTGTATGAGAAAGTGTTTTTTCCCTGAAGGCTAGCCGTCTCTGTCCTGGCCCCTCTCTGAAGCCGCACCATCTGAAGTTAGCCACGTCTCTCCGTGGTTTCCGACGTTCAGCCACTTGTATCCTGGACGTTCAGCCGCTTGTGCAGCTCTCCCAGCTGAAGTCTTATACGGGAACAGGATAGGGACCGGGCAAGCCAAAAAGGCAACATTTGGGCAGAAATATAGGGTCAGTTGTTTTCACTTAGGGCCGTGGTTCCAGGCTTAAGGGTGGGGTTTTAACCGGGACCCCATCCTTTCTGTATCAATATGACAAATTTCTGAAATATCTGGACGGGAGGGTCATTTACTATTTGCTCTTTTCTTGCCTCCAAAATTGAACTCACTAAACATCTGTTAAGTGCTTACATGAAATCATCATGTTATTATAAGGAATACACAATTGAGTCACACAACGTGCATAAAGTCCCAAAAGGGCTTAAAATCTAATGAAGGAGACAGGTACACCAGTTAATTTATTAAAAGCTACATCTTTAAGTGCTGAGTGAAAGAGAAGTCCATTGTGCTATTGTGCTATTTACGAGTTTAAGTGAAGTAGCGTGTACTTTCAATTGTGAATATATGCAAGAGTGCATAGGGGAGAAAAAACTCAGGTAGAATTTGGAAGATAAAACTAATAATGTGATAAATTATTTTGAGTAACATTTCAATATCAAGAAACTTATTCCTCATAATCTTATAATAAATTGAAAGTGATTTAAAAGTGATTTAGTAGGGGGAAACATATTTGTTTCATGTAAATGTACATGCATTACTCTCTTTAAACTACTGTGGCAATATATTAATGGACTGTGAAATCATTTAGTAGGTTTCCATCAACATTTTAAAAAATTAATAAGAGAAAATATCAGAGTTTATTGCCTATGTGTAGCATAAAAATTCATGAAATATTGTTTCATTAATGTGTGTGCATGTTTATGTGTCTACATAATGAATCACTGTGTAAACTGCTGTTATGTTCAAAATGTTTAATCTATACATATACAGTATCTATATGTATACTATATGTATGTGTTATAATCTATATTTATACTGAAAATACATCAATCATAAGATTCAAATAATTCAAAAGTAATTCCATTAGGATGTCTCAATAATGAAGCTTAATGTCTTCGTTTTGTAGCTTTCTATTGCTGTTCTCCAGAACTATGGTGTAATATCCTCTATTATTTTGGAGTTTTGCTATCATCATTCCAGGTGCTTATTTTGAGCATATGATGAGGTCGTTGAGCCATTCTATCTTGACATCTGTCTTTAGCTATTTTTCCTTCCTCATATTCTGTCTCCTCTAAGTGTTTTACTATCGTTGTTGTTGCTTTATTCATGATGGATTAAACAGAAAACATGAGAAACAAAGACGTAATACTTCCCAATCTGGATCAATGAGAACCGGCATAGATTTAAAAATTTTTGGTTCCTCAGGCTGAATTTTTGTCTCCTGTTGTCATAATTTACTTGAATCATTTAATAGAACTTTTGTAGGCATCGGAAAACATAAAGTTTGATTAAAAATAATTTTATTGAATATTTAAAAAGAGTAGAAAAATTATACTTATCAAATATGCCTGGTTTCTTTGAAACTTGTTGAGCACAGATTTTTACTTAACACTTGACCTACTAGTTTCCAAAGAGTTGTAAAATTCTGCATTAGATAGCCTTTGCAACATTTGATAGTGATAACAGAAACCTAGTCAAACCCAAGTTCTTCTCCTCAGAGAACACACACACACACACACACACACACACACACACACACACATTCAAAGACCTTTGAATTAGGAGATCATAAGGATGGATCTTAGGTCAAAGACTTCTATGTTCTCACAGGACAGATTGTAGGGATCAGAAACTGACCTTATGACTTGGTCGCCTTTAATAAGCAATGTTATTATATATTCACAATAGTAATAATAATATTTATACTTACATTTATTTTTACTCCAGAGAACTCCCAATTAGCTTTTTTCTTTCAGGAGATTTTAGATAATAAACAAAAAAATTCCACTCAAAAAAAAGTGGAATAGCAATATCTGTAAGACACACCTTTTGTGTGAGACAATAGTATTCAAATTTGTTATTACCTAGGAGGAAATCAATATGTGACTGTGTGTGGATATGATTTAAGTGTTTCCTATTACTTAGAACTCTAACAATGACAAGTATTGTTTTACAGATCTTGCAATTATTATTATTATTTTATATAGGCAATGATTTGAAAATCCCTTTCAACTTCAAGTCTCCATGATAGGAGATTATAGGACTATAAGATATCTGGAAATACTGTACAGTTTGTCTTTAATCCCACTAAGCTAATATGTTGGCTAGCATCCATTTGAAAAGCAAACATGTTATAGTGATTATAGAAATATTAATAAGCGGGATATAAAGTGAAATGCCAAATACTAGTTAAATTGTAGATGTGAACTTCTAATTTTCCTTTTACTTTATGGTAAGAAAAAGTAATATATAATAGAAATAATTTATAAATCTGGGGACCTAGTTTTTAAGAACTGTCCCAATTTATTTTACTACTCTGGACTTAGTTTTACCTATGACATTTAAAAAAACTGAACTTAATAGTCTTTAATAAAATTTTATAAAATATATTTATTTTAAGGAGATACAAAATATGTGTATTTGTGAATCACTCACATCCATTCTTCTCTTTGCACAGGAAGCATAATCCATTAGAGTTGGTATGAAAACTCTTGGTAATCTTGGAGTTTAATATAGATATTATAATGAATTGAATGTATTATGCTTATATAATAAGTTAGTCTCACTTTTTTCTTTAAGAGCCAATGCCTAAAGGAATTCCAATTCTTTTAATAACAGTGTACATTCATTTTTGAAAAGAACACATTTTTTAAATTGTGGTAAAATATGCATAAAATAAAAATTTACCAACTTAGCTATTTTTAAGTGTACACTTCAGTCGTGTTAAGTCTATTCACATTGTTGTACAACCAATCTTCAGGACTTTTTCATCTTACAAAACTGAAGTTCTAGGCTTTAAATAACTCTATTTTCCCTTACCTCAACTCATGAAAACCACTGTTTTACTTTTGGTTTCTTCGAGTTGGACTACTTTAGAAATCTCATGTAAGTAGAACCATACAGAATTTCTCTTTTTGTGACTGGCTAATTTCATTTAGCATAATGTCCCCAAGTTTCATCTATGTTATAGAATGTGTTGAAATCTTTTCCTTTTAAAGGCTAAACAATGATTCATTATATCTATATACCATATCCATCCATTGACATTGGAATTGTTTACACATTTTGGCTCTTATGAATAATGCTGCTTTGAACATAAGTGTACAAATATTCTTTGAGACCCTGTTTTTAATTGTTTCAGATATATATCCAGAAATGGAATTATCAGATCATATAGTAATTCTATTTTTAATATTTTCAGGAAACTCCATATTGGTTTCCATAGTGGCTGTGGATAGAACACCTTTTAAAAATTGAATTGTCTTGTTTAATGCAGCTTGTCATCTTTCCAACTATATTGAGATTTTCATGTTTTAGATAAAGCTTAATTATGAAACTTTTTTGACTGTTATAGTGAAATAAGTCTTAGCAGCAATAAGTCACTACTGATTTGATCACAATCTATTCATTCGGTCAGCATTTATTGAACATTTACCATATACTAGGCATTCTTTTAGAGGCTAGGGATATATGAATAAGCCAAATACAAAATCTCTGTCTTCCTTTGCTGTGGAGGATGAATGAAAAATTATATAATATATTGTCAAGTGAATTATATGGAAATAAATATAATAAGAAGATAGTGAATAAATACAAAACTTTAATGAGATAGGCAGGCAAATAATCTCTGGGTGGGTGTCATTTGAGCAGAGAACCCATGAAGTTGATCAATTGTAAAAGTCATAAGTCTCTAGAGATGGGATTAGGAATAGCAGTTTTAAGGAATAGTTTAGCCATTCTTATCAATGTATTTGCTTTTATGGGACTATTTCTGGTATGTATATGAAGAAGTTCATTCTAAATACTATTCAAATCATAGAATTAAACTAGCAACATACATTGTATAAAATTTATATTTTATAATTTGCTTTCATTTTCTGCTGTGTTGAACACATAGCTGCTCAGTAACAACTATTCTGAAAAAAATCAGCAATTTCCTGCTGTTATATGTCTGATAATTTTAGGCATCTCATTAAATTTCCTCATTTCTTCCTTGAGATATAACTGAATTTAACCTTTTACTTAGTTTAGCTGTTAAGTAATGGACTTTAATATAACTTACAAATATTTAATATTCAAAAGGTATAGCACAAATGAATTGGCATTCAGCTACTACATATTTAATATATATAACAATGCTTCATTCTTTGAAAATAAACTCTCTCTCTAGTATGTATTGCCATTTGCATGGCACAAGGCCCTATGATGAATAACTCCTTGTACTCAAAAACATTTATTTTAGACCAAGATGAACATCTGTAAAATATTTGACCTATTTATCCTAACAATAATTGGTGAAAAATCATAATCACTAGACAAAAAACAGGAAGTGAATTTCTGTACTAATTGTGTACTAATATTGCTCTCTGAAATAGCTCCTAAAATGTTTATATGTAAATCAATTGTTGTATTATTAACACAGAATCCCAATATATAAGGTGAAGCGAGCTAAAAATAAAGCATTTCAAAAACAAGATAAAAGTTAAACAGAAAATAATGAACAATTTTCATAAAACGATCTATATTTCCAACAGGAAAGTAAAACCTAGTGCACCTCTACAGGACAATTTTGAACTGTTAAAGGGGACTTCGTAGTTTTAAAATATAACCTCTAATGTTGTTGGTTAAAATTGCATTAGTTCCATCAATTTATGCTTTGTGGTTTTACATATGGCTGGTTATGATTACTTACGTGTGGGTCATAAAAACCCAGTGTGTTTTCCAAGCAGTCAAATTGCCTGTCAGCTGCTAAAGGGACAGAATTAATGAGAAACTTACTTTATAGTCTAAAGAATAGCAGCTGGGGTCTGTTTTAACAAGTCCCGGGAAACATACATGGAGGGAAATTCTTTGTGGCTAGACTTATACCCAGCCTCATTTCTAAAAAGTTCTCATTGAATTGAACAGTCAGACAGACAAAAATCAAGGACGTTACAATAGCTTTACACATCATTGATTACTAGTAAAATAGTGGAGGACAATTTTATCCTGTGGAATGGAGCTCTGTGAAGGTCAAGATCACCTACGATGATTCCAGAGTCCCATCCCATATCTACTGAATCAGAAATGTCTGGGAGTTGTGTAGTGACATCTGCATATTTATAGCAAGATTCAGAGTCACTGTCCTAAACGTTTCCGGACGTTTCACTTGACATACTTTGCCTCTTTACCCCAAACACTTTCCCTTTATACCCTTCCACTCTACATAGATTTTGCATATCAATATTTACACATTTATCTGTCACTTTGATGCTGACTCTATACTCGTAAATGTATATATGAACCAGTCCTTTTATTATTAAATATCAATATTTGTGTAAGAAGAATGACTCACAGAATTATAATCCTTTGATGTTTTCTCTTAATCATTGTACTTTCACTTACTCAATGTTATATAAAGTAATAGATTATTATCCTAATACTTTATATTTGAATTTTTATTGAGACAACTGCATATTGTCTCAATAAAATAAAATGTATACAATACATGTATATACATGTATATTATATAATAACATGCAATGATAAAAGTAATACATAGAGACCTCATGAACCCTTTACTCCCAATTAAATATTTCTCCCAATGATAGCAATTTTTCAAAACGGTAGAGCAATACCACAGCGAAAATATTGACGTTGATATAACCCACAAATCTTATTCAGATTTTCCACTTTTACGTATACTCATGTCTGTGTGGGAGATGTGGATGTGTGTATTTAATTCTATCAATTGTATCAAATGCATAGGTCTGTGTATCCACCACCATGATCAGGATACTGAACAGTTCCATTGCCACAGGATTTTTTCTCTTGCCTTTTCCTTAACACAGCTGCCTCCCTCCCAGACTGTCCACTTCCATAAGCCCTGGAAACCACTAATGTTTCCAAACTCTTGTCATTTGAAAATGTTATATAAAGGTGTCATACAGTATAATTAACTTTGGGAATCAGCTGTTTTTACCCAGCATAATTCTCTGTTACATGTATCAATATTCATTCCTTTTTATTGCTGAATGGTAGTCCATGGTGTTTATGTAATACAATAACTATTCATTTGTGTAGCAATATCTGGACTGTTTGAAATTTTTAGCTATTATGAATAAAGTTTCTGTGAGCCTTTGTGTACAGGTTTTTGTGTGAACACAAGTTTTCATTTCTCTGATTTAAATGCACAAGAGTGCAATTGCTGGGGCACATGATAATTGAATGTTTATCTTTTTAGGAAACTACCAAATGTTTTTCAAAAGTGTCTGTATGGTTTAAATCATCACAGTGATGTATGAATGATCCACTTTCCCCACATGCTAACCAGCATTTGATATTGTCACTTATTATTATTATTATTTTTGCTATTCTGGTAGACATGTAAAGATACTTCATTGTAGTTTTAATTTGCACTTCCTTGATGATTATAAAATGTTACACATATCTTCATGTGTTTATTCTCCATCTGCATATCCTCTTCAGTGATATAGCTGTTCATGTCTTTTGCTCATTTTATAATTAAATTGTTTTGTTTTTTACTGAGTTTTGAGATTTTTTGATATACCTTAGATACTATTCCTTTTTCTGATGCACAGTTTGCAAATATTTTCTTCAAATTTATTATTTTTTAGAAGGTAAATACAAAATCGTTTATCTGGTTTTCTAAAATCATCATGGTAAGACAAAATAAAATTATTTAATTTTACTTTAAACTAAAATTCATCTGTAACAAGAAATGAAATAAAGAGGAGATTAAGGAATAAAAAAAAGAATAAAAAGAGAAAACATACCAAAAGTATAAAGATAACATGCACTGAAAGGGAAAGATAACATTTTCTTTCGCTGCGTAGTGGCATACTAGAATTTTGCTTCTACAGTCTAGAAGGTAACATTTGTATAAGCATCAAAGGAAGATTAAGTCAATATTATCTATACGAAATGAAAAGCAAATGAGTTAGATGTGTTTTTTCATTTGGTTCTTTTCCAGTGTTTATTGCATCTCTTAATGACAGTTAAGGATGTATTAAATGCCCAGAGTCAGGAACAATCAGACAACTTTTATTTGGATATATTATTCATGAACAATATGCAGAATTTTAGAGAAAATATTTTTGTTTATTATTTTTCAAAACACCCTCTACAAATATTAAAAAAATGAAGTAAAATTGGAAAATTTTACACTTAATTACTGTCTTTCTTTTATTCTTGAACACTTTTTAAGTAGCAAATACTCTTAAAATTTTAAATATAAAACAGACATATTAATATATATTAATATCAAAGTGTTCTTATAAATGCACTGAGAGTTTTTCTGTGAAAATACAATTATATTTTTGGTTAATTTTAAAATCAGCATTATCTAAAAGTCAATAAAATTTAATAATTTTTTTGGTATATTAATAAGACAGCCCAAAAAGTCTCCCATTTCTTTTTTGTCTTGCATTTCTCACTAATTCAACATGATTTTAATGCAGTGAAGGCAAGAAGTGCATTAAAATCTCATGGTTACTCTCTGTCTAAGTTTCAGGAAACAAAAATAAACGTAAAATATGTTAAGCATTTAATAAATGTACAAAAGTTACAAAACAATATACAGCATTTTATTAGATGATAAAATAGCATATTAGTGAAGGTGAAATTAGTAACGTTTAGGAAGTCAGAAGATTTATTATAATTTTGAATAAAAGTTTTATGGTACTAAAAAATAGGAATCTCAGCTTTATGAGTTTGGATAATCTTCTTAATCTCCCTTTGATCTCAGTTTCTTATCAAATGGGAAATTTTATTATTATTGGTTATAATTAATGTAGGTTAAGAGGAACATAAGAAGGGATACTCACAAATGTCTTTTATTAAAGAGGTAGAATGAGAACTGGATCTGAGACATGGAGTTAACCTGAAGATGCAAAAAAGGAGTCATGGAAATCTTTCATTGAAAATGTGGGAAGCAAGGTATATCCTTAAAAAGTGGGTAAAAATTAGGTAAGGGGGAATTCGATGAAGATGTTTTAGAGAGTGGAAGCACTAAAGTCAAGTCACACAGACAGACAGCCAGAGCCAGAGGATAAAGAACCTGTATGCCAGACAGTGGACTTTGGATGCACTGACAGTGAGTCCCTTCTGAAGTTTTTGAATGAGGTGTTACCAAGACAGACACAATTATTTTGGCAGTATTGCCAAACATTAAAATGAGAAAGAGGCCATTAATAAAAATCGTAAGAAAATCAGAAAACCTGTGATTAAGTCCCAAGGTCCAAAAAAATTTAAAAAAGAAAAACTTATCCTCTAACAAAGATAAAGTTCCTGCCAAGTATGTTGATGGCCTTAAACATGCAACCAAGCTCAAAATCCCTGAGCTCAAAATGTTGGATGCTTGATTAAATGTACATTTTATCTCAAAATTTAGCACTTTAGTTGACAGGGCCGAGGTCTTTAAATAGCAGTTTGCGCTACAGGATGAGCTATATTTTCAAGAAATAGACTTTTCTTGAAAAAAGAAAAGTTGGGAGTCTGACTAGACTCTCCATTACAGTATAAGAATTTCAACAGAGAATGGAAAGGAAAATCCTCTGAAATATGTTTATCAGCAAATGACCTGATCAGCTATGATCCATCACAGGCAGATCATGGGTCTGTAAATCAGTACATCCCAAGAAGCAAGTTTAAATGGATTTGAGATTACTGACACTTTTTATAAAAGCTCCTTCATAACTCAGGGAAGGAAACTATAATACCCCAAATGTTGCACCTTTTAAAACTTCATAGGTTATCTTATTTAAAACAGAAAATTTTCTTATTTGTGGATTCTTTATAAACAGCTTAAGCTACTAAGGTTTAAAGGCAGAGCTGACAATTCTAAAAGGCTCTTTGAGGCTGTATGCCATTTTTAGAGCATTGAAAGCTTCCTATCACAAACTTGATCAGTCTAAGGCAGTTCTCTTGAGAGCCTCCTCAGCTACCAGACAGAATGATATAATATACCATCCCAAGACAAGGGAAGTCAATGAGAATAGTGGCCCAAAGCACACTAAAACTATAAAGGGGGTTCTTCCTTTAACATTAGTGAAACAGACGTTTGTTTTTACAATCATCAACTTGGAAACTTTTGTCTTTGGGCATAGCTAAATTAGAAAATGATCCCTGCTTCGGGAGAAATACCCAGGTCAGATTTTTCTAATTTGCAAAACTGAGGTTGACCTCAGTTCTTTGTATGACCTTAAATGTGAATCTTGAATACATCGTTTTCAGTAGTATTAATTAGTTTTACATACTTAAGCAGTATATGCAAATATATGTAAATCAATGTTCTTTTTTTATGTAACATAATATAAATATGCGTGCCCTAGATTCTTTGAAAACAAGCTTCTTTATTCAAGAGAAAGTAACACACTGGTCTTTCAGTAGTAACAGGGGAAAAAAATCACCTGTAATACTGTTAAGTAACCCTATAACAATTGTAAGCCCTTCAAAAAACTTTTGGAGAAGGCATCTTTCAATATTTGTTTTCTCAATTTTAGACTAAAATTTTATGCTCTGTTTTTATTAACTGGCTTTGATCATTGTCCTTGCCAGATTTCATCAGACAGGATAAAGACATCATAAAGTTCAATTAAAATCATAAAGTGTAAAGACATTTATATTTTCTTATTATCACAGACCTCTGGGGCTCTTATTATTTCTTTTCACAAAGTTGATCCATCTTTATTTGTGGTATAGTCTGTTAAACAAAATGTCTTAAAGTGATTAAGACAAAATTAGTTTAATAAAAATGTTCAAGGAAGCACCTCACTAGGTAAATGCTGACATGGGTCTAAAGTAATATTTGAAAATAGTGGTTTATGTATATTATGGGAAAGCTCTTTATTAACAAATTTTTAATATTTATATAACATATGGCACACAGAATAGAATCTTACTCCATACTCACGATGGTCACCGGAATCTTGGTTGTAATGAGTAAATTACAGTTTATCCAGTCTTATCTATGACTATAACTGGAGATACTAGTAACATTCTGATTATGGTAGAAAACATGAGTTAAAAATACACACATAGGCACACGAGCGCACGCACACACACACACACAGAAAGCATGGAATGGGCCTATCGGAATTTTCTATATAGTTTCAATATGAAAACATAGCAACTAAAAATGATATGCAGAATAGGTTCAAGAATAACAATCTTCATTCACTAGGAATACTCAGCCACATGTAGCTAATGGTAATCACTGTCCTGGTCTCATTTAGAAACTTTCATTCTTTCTATATATATTCCTGTTAGCATGTGAATGAATATTTTCTAGTATTAGGATTTATGTACACACTTCAAGGAATTTTGTCTCTTTCTGCAATTAATAATATTTTTCATATTATTGCATCTCCACCATCTGGATTTCTATTATAGTTTTTCCAGAAATGAATCACATTCCCCTCAAACATGACTAAATAATGTCTGTTTCAACCATTGTTCTTAATAGTGGGGTGTCTACTTTTTTACTGTTACTCTTTATTTCATAAAAACTTTATACAATTCTTAGACATAAGCAAAAAGGATTGGCATATACTTTTAATTTCATACTGATGCATTATTTTATAAGCACATGGAATGATTGTTGAATTCTCTAGGAGAATGTACCTGTGCTTGGTTTTGCTGCTTATCTAATAGATTAGAAGCCAGATACTGTGAAGTTACATGTTAATTTTTAGATTTCTATCTAGTAGAAAATATAATTCCAAAAGTTATGGCTTTGATGCTGTTAAATCATTTAGTCTGAAGGTGCCTCCTTACATATTTTAAGTTCGACCTAAAGGTTTCTCTGTGGATGGTGAACTATAACCTATATGAACTTGTAAGCAGACTGTAGCTACTCTTGTGCTGATCACAGAGTTTGGGCCAATCAAAGTGGCCAACTGTTCAAATTACATTCAAATAAGGCAAACGCCAAGCTGTAACCAATCTGGCTGTTTCTATACCTCACTTTCATTTTCTGTAGGTCACTTTCCTTTTTCCACCCATGTATCTTCTTCCACCATGTAGCTGCGCTGGAGTCTCTGAGCCTCCTCTGGCTTGGGAGACTGAATCATTTGTGAATAGTTCTCTGCTCAATGAAACTCTGTTAAACTTAATTCAGCTAAACTTTCTCTTTTAATAATGTTTTACAGAATACTAATCAGTTTTGTACGTATGACCCTATTCTAAAATTTGTACTTATATGAACTTCAGTTCTCAGTTTTTTGAAACCAGTTTTATCATTTTACTCCTTTCATTCATTAATGTGTTCAATAAATTATCTGACATATATCCTTTCTCTATTTGTATGAGTCATGTTTTAGCCCTTTGAAGTTACACTTTGATTATTCCATGCATTATTCCACCTAAGCTGTCCCAAATTATACATTTTTGAATGCTTCATTCATGCAAGTATCAATTCTCCTTTTAAAAATATTCAAATATTCTAAACAAGCCTAAATCCAAAGCATGTTTCCTCACCTCTTCTTGAAACCTACCTTTTGCTACTAAGCCAGATCCTTTCCCAATTTTAACCATAGCGATTAGTTTGATGTTTTTCAACTGCAACATTTTCTATGCTTTTACATGTATCCATATATGCTTATATTAACTTAAATTGTAGTAAACTGTGTGAAATAGACTGCCCTATATGTCTTGATAATCTTTCCATTTTACTCCTCATTCTTGACTGCTGTATAATATTCTGTGGTAATAAATGTCATAATTTGTTTAAATTTTCATCTATTAAGATGAATTTAGGCTACTTCCAATGTTTCATTATAATAAACAATGCCTGAATGAAAGTTCTTTTAAATATTTCCCTGTCCTTATTTATAAATATATCTTTAGGGTTAAGATCACAAATTGTTATTGCTAGATCATTTGCAATTTTAAATAAGAAAACATATTTTCAAATAATCCTGCAAAAGAGCTCCATCTTACATTTCCATAAGCAGTTAACCACACCAATAAACATTTAAAATATGTATATAATATTTTTTCAGCCCTTCAGTAAGATAATTCAATGGAATAATATTTTTTCAGGCATGAGATTATAAAATCATGAGATTATAAAAGAGGAAAATACAGTATAGAAGACAAAAAAACCTCTAAAAATGTAACTGGTTTGCATATACAACATTACAGACATTTTTTATCAGTTTCTTTAAATTTTCCTTAATATATTGATTTTAAATATTGTGATGGTGTTTAATTCTTAAAAGGAAATACAGAAAAGCACACTTGTTTGTAGTTTTTTTTCTTACAGTAAACTTAGAAGAATTGTATCTTAGTCTGTTTAGACCACTATAACTAAATACTATAGACTAGGTAGTTTATAAATAAAACCTCACAATTTTGGAGATTGGGAAGTCCAAGATCAAGGCATGAGCAGAATTAGAATCTACCTGAGGGCCAATTTTCTGGTTTATAGGTGGTGCCTTTACACTGTGTTCTCACATGGTGGAAGTGGGAACCAGATCCCTTGACCCTGTTTTATAAGGGGCTAATACCATTCATGAGGGCTCTCCCCTTAAGATTTAATCCCATCCCAAAGGTCACACTTCCTAATACTATCACCTTGGATTTAGCCTTTTAGCATAATTTTGAGGAAGACACAGATATTCAGACCGTAGTATATTATGTATTTTGCTTAAAACACGAGCTCATTGAGCTGATAGGTACGATTTAAATTTAAATTTTTTACCTTTATATTTTCTATAAACCATTTGGGAAACAGTGAAGTTTTTATAAGTTAAAATTGTGTCTTATGATATTCTGCACTGCAGCAAATTGATCTTTTGAAAATGTAAATTGGATCACATTTCTTCACTGTATTTACCATGGTATTGGTCATGCTCCACTACGATTTAAGATTTCCAGAAAGAAAAGTGTGTGGCACACAGCAAATACTGGGTACATATTTGTTAAGCAAATGTCTCGTTGTTACCTGAATAAATCAACAAGTGGTTAGTCTGTCAGTGTTCTATGAACACTTTTAAAAGTGTGAAATCTCAGCCCGGTGCGGTGGCTCACGCCTGTAATCCCAGCACCTTGGGAGGCCGAGGCGGGTGAATCATCAGTTCAGGAGATAGAGACCATCCTGACTAACATGGTGAAACCCCATCTCTACTAAAAATACAAAAAAAAAAAAAAAAAAAAAAGTGTGAAATCCCTATTTGTTTCGAAATATATTGCATATCAGCCTATTAGTGTAGACATCTCAATTGTGTTATTGCAATATTTGATCTGCTTATTCCTTTTTCAGTCTATTTGATCTGTTGGCTTCTGACACAGGTGTGTTGAAATATCTTGCTCTGGTTTTGGATTTGACATTTTATCAGGTGTCACTTTGTAAATTTTAAAGTACTTTTTAAGAGTTTTTTAAATGTGCACAAAAGTTGGTGACCATTGCCTTATTTTGGTATATTGCTATTCCTAAATCCATAAATTATGTCTCTTTATAACATTTAGGGAGTTTTGCCTTGAATCAGGTTTTGAATTTTTTTGTTTTATTGTGTTTTTATTTAATCTGAGCAATTTTGCTTTTAAAACATTAAAAATTTTAGTGAGTACTAGTAGGTATCTTTACCCTGGCAAATACACTCTTTGTGTTTTCTACTTGCCATGCTTGATTTTTATTATTTTGCATCTCTTTCCTATCTTTTGTTAGATTGGTTGAGTGTTCATTGTACTGATTTTCCGTTTTAGTTGTTTGAATGGTATAGCTTCTTTTTCTAATCTCTCAGTATGTATTTCTAAATACCTAACACACTTAATTAACTTTTAATTTTCAAACATCAAATGTTAGTGAGTACACCCAATTGTCTCCTACCAAGACAAGATTTATGAAATGCTTTCACTTGGTTTGGCTTTTTTACATACTCAACGTATAGATGGTGGTAGATATTATACCGGTATTTCATTTTATATTGTGAGATTTTTTTGTTCATAATCAATATTTATTTACATTATTTATCTGGGCCACAATTTGTTTATAACACTTTGGCAGACATATTGCTTTTGTGGCTTAGCATCTAAATTCACTGAGCTAAATCACAGACATTAATTTAATTCTCTCCTCTGGTTTTTTTTTTTTCTGATCATATTTATTTGGATTTTTTTATATTAACTGTAGATTTGATGAATTCCCACTTTTTCAAGTCTAAATAATAGTGACTTAATTATATAAAGCACATACTCTAAAAAAGGTCTAAGAGAAATGGCCAGAGATGTCACACAAAAACCTACTGAATTGCAAACTCAAGAGTTAAGCATAGCAATCTCTCTAAGACAGTACTAAGGTTCATTTCTAATCCAATTGGCATGGAAATTAGCATAGTTATTTTTGCTTCTTAAATACATTCCAACTTTTCTGCATGCATAGTTTTTCTTTTGCTTTCCCCTAACTCTATCATTATGGGTTCAATCAACAAAGTAGATACCTGCTTAGATATTTCAAGTAGAAAGATAATCAGGATACAACATTTTTGGAAAGAGCAAAAGATGTGGTGGCATTACTCAGATGAGGAGCTTCAATAAGTTAGGAGTTCTACCACCTAGGTCTGCACTTCTCTGAGGCTACCATGTCAAGCGTCTGCATTTAGCAGCTACAGGAGTTCATATTCATCTGCTGTTGTGTCTTTAAGAATTCAAACTGGGCTTTTCTATTGTCGACATTGACATTGGAGAGACAGAAAACAAAACAAAACAAAACAAAAACAACCTTTTGTCTTTTAATTTCATGTGAATGTCTCCCAGTGACAGAACCGAAACCAGAACTCCGGCGTCATATGTGTCTGAGAAATGCAGTTTCTCAGATTCTAGCCCTTGAAATACAATGAAGTACAGAAAATGTCAGAAATAATGCTATGACATAGAAAGAAAATTTTGCTTATCCGAAGGATAGGGGATATCTTTTCCCTTATTTCTTCCACTTTATACTTATTTATTCTCTACATACATGTTAAAGGCCACTACTTCCATGAAGTCATGTCCTATTCGTAATATGATGCAAACTCAATGTTCTTTAAACTCCCTAGAGTGTAATGCTTATCTATTATTGTATTTGACATATTCTTTGTATTATAGTAGTTTTGTAGCATCTAATCTCTTCTCTCACTAGTCTGTGATTTGGTATGGAAAATCCCAGACTAGATTTAACATAGGATTTAAAGTGAGGATAAAAATAATGAATTCAAATTTCTTTGTTTTCTGCTGATCTGAAACAGGTTTATATGCACTCATTGATGAATGCTTAGCTAGGGGAAAATAGCTTTCTGTTATTTTCTGTTTTTCAAAACACAATCGAGATGCCCTTTTGACTAGACGTGTCAAGTGAAATTGTTCTACTAGGTTTCAATATCTCAGATCATGACAAATCATGAAATTCTACTATTTAATACTGTTTAATACTGATATGTAAATGAATAATAAGTTAGAAATACATCCAATGAAAATAATTTAGTAGCACAATACTTTTATGAGTAGTTTATGAAGGAAAGCGTTACATAAGAAGAATATAATTATGTAAGTTTTGAAGTCAAAGAAATGAATTTCCTACCATGTAAACTTAATAATTCACTATAGCTTTCTGAGATCCCTTTCCTATCGAAAATATGAAAAATAATTGAGAATTAAATGAAATAATACACATGATAGCATTTTGCAAATTGTCTTACAACTTTTTGATTGCTGTTATAACAAGTGTTATTACTACTTAACAATTATTAACTTCTTCCTATGTTTCAGGCACAGACAGAGGAACTTTGCCACCATTAACTCATTTAGTCCTCATAAAAATCTTATAATCTAAGTTCTACTAAGATTTCCATTTTATAGATAAAGAAACCAAAGTTTACAGACCTCAAATAACTTGCGCAAAGTTTCTCAAGACACTGGTGATTGAGGTTATGGTAAAAATCGTAATTCTCTCTGGAGAAGATTATGCTTAATTATCTGATACGTCGAAGTAAAACTTTTATCCAATAGTAGCAGGAACAAGAAATAGTAAATTAACTGAAACATGGAAAGCAATGGGAATCATAAAAATATATTTAACATTTTTAAACAAAAAATGTATATTTTGCCAATAATTCTGAATCACTTTCTTGCCTAAAATACTAATATATATTTATCTACCATTTGTAATTTATATTTATTTAATTTGGAGTGAGGAGTTAGACAATTGCAGTTATCTGAGTGCACAATGTCTCTTTGTCTGTCCAACAAAACATTCTGTGATGATGGAAAGGTTTTATATCTGTGCCATTCAATTTGGGAGCCACGAGCTCTATGTGCCTATAAATCACTGAGCAATTTAGGAACTGAATTTTTATTTTATTCTAATTCATTTGAATTTGACAAGAGCCACATGTGGTTATCGGCTATCGGCTATTGTATTTGACAGCAAAGCTCTAGATCTGTATGTTCCCAACTAATTTCTCCCCACTCCCAAAATAATTTACCATTTCATTGTTTACATCTAAATTCAGTAACACTTTGGAGAGTTATGTGACTTACTGGATTATGCCAAAGCACTTGAGTTTTTCATGGGAAGGATACCAAGCATTTTTTCACTCTCTTTATTCTTTCGGTTCATGCAATAATTAATATGTTTACCTAATTTCTATAGAAAGTTCTTATGGTGTAAAAGATGGTGGAACAATGTTTCTGACTCGTGGAAAAGAGGCAACTCCACTGGTAGAAGCAAAAGTACACATAGTAGAGGCAGTGCTGTGGCTACAGATATGAAGTGTTGCTGTGAGCATTTGTAAGCATATTTTACAGGAGGAAAGAAGTGTGCCTGATATTGGTTAATGGATTAAATGGAGATCAATTAAACCAGACTTACTATACTACATCTGTTACTATAGAGCACACACCCTCAGCAAAAGTTAAAGAAAGTATTATATGCAATAAAATAACATGGTAGTATAAAAACCATTTACACACAAAAATGTACATTCACATACAATACAGTTAATAAAAAGTATAAAGTCAAAATATTACAAAGAAGAAAAGGGAATTAAGATTTTTTAAACAGTTATTTTCTTAGTTATAGAAATCTCATTTGAAAACATATTACATGAGCCATCTCATTCTAAGTGTGGCCACACTGATACGAAAGAGAAAAATCCTACTGATGTGCTTCATAAAAAATTTCCTAAAGCTGCCTGCTGAGTTGCTGTGAGGAAGTGACTGGCTCAGAATGAATCCCAGGTAGCTCTTTCCCTCCATCCTGAAGGTGCCCTCTCTCAGTTACTACACCTGCAGAAACAGGTGTAGCCAGGTTATAAAAGGCAGCTTGATTGGTTATGTGCCAGATCAAAGTACAGCGTACATTTGAAAATAGGAAAATGTCTGGAAAATAGGAGTCTGAAATGAATGTCGCCCTGGGGGCAGTAATAACAGATGTGCTGACAATTTATGAATATTTCACTATAAATGCTCTCTTGTTCTTCTATTAAATAAGGAATTACGTAGTGCCAGACACCATATCACAATGCCTGATACTTATTTAGAATAACTTGCAATAACTGAAATTATCTGAAAAATAAGACTCAGAAATGTGTGTTTGTGGGATGGATTCAGTTTTTTAGTTAAGAAACGCTTGTGTATCTACATAAGGATGTACTCATCCGCTAAATAGATATTTAAACAAAAAATATGTAATAAATATCAACCCATTCACACAGCATGCACACTCATAAACAGTTATAGAGTGGGATATTGTTTTTGGTGGTCCATTGTCTCTATTTTTACCATTAAATACATTTGATGAAGAGTGAACTTTGAGAGAGAGGAGTTGCTTACATTTGCTTGGGGCACAGCACAGACAGGTCTTCACTAAACTTCTCAAACTGCTCCACTAACTAGGTTGTGCTTTGTATCTAGGACTGCATATAAATAGGCCATAACAGGAGACAGTCATGAAGCACTTCCATTCTAACACCTCTTCTCCAGCAATACAAATCAAATCTGAATATGAAAACTGTACTACTATGAGTGTTATTTTATCAAATTAAAGGGGCTGTAGAGTGTTCAGATTTGTCTAACATAGGTGTTTCATGGACTGATTCTGAAGTATGGAAAGTAAAAAATAGTCGTTCCAAAATACTGATAAAATAGATTATAATGGATTCAAAGGAAATATCATAGACCATTATAGTCTCAAAATTAGCAGCCTCGCCAGAACATTCTAAATGACTGAGGGGACCTTTGAACATCATATTTTTTGAAATACTATTTCATTTGTGCTTTCCTTGAAGGAGAGAAAAGATTAGATTGTTGAGAAGTAAGGAGCCAGTTCCCCAAGGAAGGCTTATAATATACAATTGGCACTTTAGCATGAATAATAGATATGATTTTGACTGTTATTTGGAGAAATAAGGAAATTCATGAAGATAGAACAACGTGTTGATATTAAACAAAGAGTTGGAATTATACAAAAGACAAAAACTAAGGTTGAAACTCCACTCCTGTCTCACACTGCAGTGACATGATCCAACTTTGTATGGTTTGTTGCTTTGCATGACAAACTCATTTAAATGAAGATTAAAAAAAAATGATTATCCAAAAGACAGACTATTCAGCAGAAAGGGATAAGCACCATTAAGAGAATACTTGGTGTGGTAAACATTCATATAGGCTATAGAAAAAATAATCCTCTCAAAATCATTGGTTAAATTTTCTTCCATTTCAAATCCAATGCCAACCCAGTCTTAGCACTCGGAAATGTTAAGGATTTATGTTAGAGTTTTATGAAACATATTATTATTTTTTAGAAGATTTACCGAAATAAATACATGGCCAAAAGCAGACTTTCCTACACTTAGTAAAAATAATGCAACTATTTCTAATTATGGCTGTTAAATTATTTAGCCCCCTCCAAAATCTAGTATGCATAGGTCAGCTTTATGATTAATAACAGCAACGACGACAAAAACATCCAGATTTACATTTTGTTTAAAGGAATTTTCCTAAGATTCCAGTCACATTATTCATTTATTTATTTTTCCTTATTTTTTGTCTTTTCTATAATAGTAGAAATCTCACAGCTTGATAAATTACATGTCAGAATAAGTTTGCTTATTTTTCAGGGGTTTGCATGTTTCATTTAAAATATGTTTTCTTTTAGTTTTTTTTTTGTTGGTGGTAGTGGTCACTTGGATATATTGACAGGAAAACAAAGACATAAAAACCTTTTGGTCAATTTATAATATCTATTTGATATCATTATTTCAAAATATAATAGGGCTTCCTAGATTGCTATGTATTATTACATAATGATATCAAAGAATCACATGTTAATCTTGCCTTTGAAAAATAAAATGGTTTTCCATTGTAAATAACTTCCTGTTATTCACTGCAAACCACAAATATGCACAGCCCTGAAAGTAAATATTATTTAGGTATATAAACAAACTTGAAATCAAAGGATGGACACAAACTTTAAATGTAGCACTAATTTCAATACTAAGTTTTACTTCTTTATAATTTTTTTCAGTTAATTAAGCCTGCTATATTGCTAGCCTTTATGACTTTTTTCAATATTGTCTTTTAAAATACAATCATTGGATATATCAAAGTATTTGTATCTGAGAAGAGCAGTATGTATTATATAGGAACTGTGTGCTTACAATTCTTCTGCAGTCATGAGCCCATGAATAACAGATTTACTAATCTTAGAAGTAAATAAAAGAAAAATATGTAATGCACCTTTTAGAAAAGGAATCTTGTTTGAAAAAGTAATTTGTCTCCTATTAGAAATATTAATTAGTTACAAGAATGGTCTGAAGTTGTCTAACAAAATTGTTGTAGAGAAAGACCATCATCATTATGCTAATAACTACCACTAAAATAGTGGGAAATGTGGGTATGAGTGATTTAGTAGGAAACAAACTCATTTATAGCCAAACTGAAATGAAACTAACACAGTTTTGACGGCTATTATTGAATTACAGGCCATTTATGAAATTGCAGAAATATGTTTCAGAGCCTACACAGTATACTTCTTGTTCTAGCCATATATATAATGACCCCACTTTCTCCTCTGTTGCTTTCAGTTTGAAGCCCTAGGGAGAAAGTGACAGAGTAGGAACCAGATGCTTCGTTGACATTATAGAGTAGGCAAATTGCAGCTTGCAGCAAGAATCTCGGCTGGGTTTATGCAGTTATCATTCTAATTCAACAAATAGTAATCCATGTTGTTTAGGAGCCTAGTACTGTGCAAGACAAATTAAATTAGAATGAAAAAGAAACTCTGCAAATATATGTCTGTGAATGTGTGTGTGTGTATATTATATATATATGCGTGTGTGTGTGTGTGTATGTGTGTACACCCACACATTCACATACAATTTCTTATTAGAATTGTTCTCTTCATGAAATAGGTCATTTCAGTTTCTCTAACTATTTGATTCACAGTGGTTAGGTTTGAAATAGCTGGAGACACTGACTCAGAGTTTGATTTCAAAGGCTTCAGAGGTTCAGTCTGCTTTTTCAAGGTTTTGACTAATAATAGATTGACAATATATTTTTTATAACTTAACCTGCTATTATTTATTCGTATATCATTTGATGAACATTTATCTTGTCCTGTCTGTATGAAAGGGGCCACACCAAACACTGAGGTTGAGTTTTGAATGAGACAGACATGATCCCAGATCCTATGGGGTTAGGAGCTTTATTTCTGTGTCTGATGGTGTCTGCTTTAAGCAAGAAAAGTAAACCTCCTAACTCATTAAACTGGTAGCACCTTAAAATTTGATATCTTTTTAAATACATAAATTGTAAGTAAGAAAGTTTGAGCCAGAAGACTCTTAAATTCTAAAATAATCAGAACCTAAATTTTATGTTATCCACACCTAGGCATTTGAGCACATAACATATGCATTGCTGTATTAGATGCAGAGAACACAATATTAAAATATTCTCAGTTTACAAAGCCTCATTTAATTCTAGTAAAAATTTGAAGTTTATAGATATAGATAAATATTGAGCCTAATCACATTTTGAATTAAATCTAAACTTGCAACCTGTAGAGGAACTTAGTGAAGCTTGGTTTGTTGTCTTATATATTTCTTTTTATTGCTAGCCTGTGATCAAGGTCTTTTTTTCCTCTTTCAGTACTCCTTTCTTTCAACCAGGCACTGTCTTAGTCTTTTCAGGCTGCTATAACAGATACACCCTAAACTGGGTGGCTTCTAAACAATGGAAATGTATTTCCCATGGTTCTGGGAGTTGGTAAGTTCAAGGTCAGGGTGCCAGCCCATTCAGTGTCTTGAAAAGGCACATTTGCTGGTTAATAGATGACCTTCTCCCTGAGTCCTTACATGGTAGTGAGTGAGGGTTCTCCCCGGGCTTCTTTATAAGGACATTAATCCTCATTCATGAGGTCTCTGCCTTCATGACCAAATCTTCTCTCCAAAGTCCTTCTAATACCATCACTTTGGTGGTTAGGATTCAACATAGGCATTTTGGAGGACACAAGTAATGAGACCATAGCAGACCCCAATATTGAGGCCTGGTATGCAAGGCCTTGCTGGAAGGGAGGAGCATGTGCTTGGTATATTTGAGGACTTGTCTGTCCATCGGTCAGGGGTAATATTCAGGTACCTTTTTTCTTAATGCTGTGTGCACTCCTGTTTAATTGAAGTTAAATGTTATGATCTTAGCAAGACAGCCCTGGAATAAAAACTTTTTCCTGTCCCATTAAAAAGGAACAGAACATGTGAGATAAACAGGTTTATCCTTTCCTCCTTTACTTTTCAGTTCTTCTATGTGCTCTGTAGCACGTCAGTGACACTCAAGTCTATACTACTGACTGGTAACATGATGAGAATTGCTTGCCAGTGTCAAAAGACAAAATTACAACAAATTTACTTTAAAGATTTCATTGACTTTCATTAACAATTCTAAAATCAGACAACACCTCTTTGTATAAAATGGAATGGGTTTTCCAATGAGCTGGACAGAGGAGTTTGGCTTTATAGGCAGAAAAGAGCTGAAGAAAGCAGAAACAGGGAAAACACAGCAGATTGGTTAGCATCAGGTTACTTCAGGTTACTTTCCTTGTAAAGATTAAAGCAGAGGAGACTTGTTAACATCTTGACTCAAATAGGTCTCTTCGGGGATTTGGCTATTATCTTTCTCCTGATTTCTTGAAAGATCAGATAAACAAAGTTTGGTAATGTAGAACTTTCACACAAGTGACTCCATTTTGGTTTGGTCTGTTAAGGCCTGGGCAAGGAGCTCAGTCCAAATCAATGACCTCCTACAAGTGTTATTTAATATCAGTCTCTGCAACAGCCATAGTACTATGTTTACTACAGATAGAAAGTATGATCTCTGTGTTCCTTTTACATATGACTTTTTTACATTAAAAATTACCTTTTGTACTATACTTCATACTCTCTTTCAAATGGATAACAGTATCTATTGTTCAGTGACTTGGCTAAATAGTCATCTAGCCTTCATGTTCCACTCTACCTTTCTGCTATGCTAACAAAGAACAGGATTTCACTCAAATAAAAAAAAACCTTCACTACCAGTGGCATGCATTTAAAAGAAATAAACACTATAGCCTTGTAACTCAAGTATATTAAACTTAAATTGTTTACTAAGATTTAGAGAAACGGTTTCCAAGCAGATACACATGAGAAAACAACTGCTTATAATAGATGCACATTGGATGACGAAATTAAGTGGGTCTTGCTGAAATTCTTGGGAAAAATTTCAGTAAGTAACAAAATATTCATTTATGCCCTCAAAGCATATATATGCTTTTTATTTGTCAAGAACTAAATATGCTTAAATTCAACTCCCTGCCCTCTGAGAGCTCACCATCTAGTTAAGAATATGTTATATATGCAGGATTTTATGTACGCTTACTTTTAAAGAGGCCCTGGGAGCACTGATTTGAGGCTACTGTCTCAGCTTGGAGCTTTTAATTAGTGAGTTGACATCTGTTGGTTTTGCCTAAATCATATGTCCTTCCCTTTAAGGATACTCCCAATTTTCTTTTGGAGTAATTCTCTTTATCCATTGCATGTAGTCTATGGGGAATGTCAATCGGGATTTTTTTTATTTTTTTATTTTTATTTTTTTGCTTTGTTTCAAAAAGAGATAAAATGAGTACATTAGACAACCATTTAGTAAAAAAAAAAAATTTAGGAATGATACATTATGTATGCTTGTTTAAAAATGAATAAAGTATCTTTGGAAAGAGTCATGAGTCATGAGTGTCTTCTATCAGTGTTTGCTTCAAGGGGATAAAACTGGGTGGCTAGAGAACAGGGATGAGTAAGAGACTTATTTTTTTTGGAATAGTATTCTGCACATTTTAAATTTTTAAAAGATGTGTATATATAACCTATTCAAAAATATTTTTAATAAATATATATCAAAGCCAAAACAAAATGAAAACTTCATGAAGGCTTGAGAGGACACGAGAGGTTCAAGAAAGACCTTGTAAGTATTAGTTTGAACCATATGGGATTGCTAAGACTTGATTATTTTCTCTTCAAGACCCTGTAATTTATTATGGTTAACAAAAAAATATACTTTTATTTGAACAGTAGGCTGAGGTGGAAAGGTAAAAGTAGAGAGAATATGGTCAACCTAATAAGAGCTGGTTTTTTCTTACCAATTACTTATAGCCTTCTGTTGTTTTGCTTTGTTTATCCTAGTTTTTAAACTCCATCTCTGTTTAATTATCTAGAATTTCTACTTTTAGCTTTAAGGTAATTCAAGATGGTTCATCACCCAAAGTAACAGAAGTAATAAGTGACAGAACCAGGTTTTAGACCCAGGTATTTCTGACTTGAAAGCCAATGTTCACTCAATTAGGCCACCCTGCCTTGGGACACATAGTGGAATCACAGGTGTTTTGAATACCGGACAAGACCTTATTTCAATCTTATTAATCTTTGACAAATCATTTAATCTTGCATATGCCTCAGTTTGTTTAGTCTTAAAATGTGATAATATTCCTTATTCTGCTCACCTCCTACTGGTTATAAAACTCAAATAAAAATGTATGTGCGAGAACTTTATGAACTGTAAGATTTATCCAAATGCATACAGTTATTATAGGTTATTAGTATTATAATCCAGACTGGAAGAGCAGCAGCAATATGTGGAAAGAAATAACAGAGTGTGGATAAAGGAAGAATAAGAAATTAAATAAGAATGTGAGGAATATATTTTATTTTTAACAAACAACATACTTTGGGGTGCTGAGGCAGGAGGATCACTTGAGCACAGGAGTTTGCAATAAGCCTAGTCAACACAGCGAGCCCCCATCTCCACAAAAGAAAAACTAAAATATTAGTTAGGCATGGTGGAAACGCACTTGGAGTCCCAGCTCCTAGAGAGGTAGAGGCAGGAGGATTGCTTAAGTCCAGGAATTCCAGGCTCCATGATCACACCACTGCACTCCAGCTTGTGTAATGGAGTGAGACCCTGTCCCAAACAAGCAAACAAAAATGACAATAAATACCAGGGAAGAAACACATGAAACATACACCACTTGTTCCTAAATAAACAAGCCAATTATTATTCTGAAGGTGTTTAAAGAAATTAATGGTAACAATAGTTGTCACTTCGAAACAACTGGCCTTTATTTTATGCAAAACATTGAATAAAAATGAATATTCTGTGTGTAATCAGATTTCACAAATTTTATAAAGTTAATTTGGTGGAAATAGATTTCAACAAAGAGCATTAACAAAAGCTTTCTCTTTTGCCTCTTACAACACATTTGGAATGATAAAAGGGCGAATATAAGCACAACGGTTTTAAGATGAAATAACACATCTGTCAGCAAAAGACTTGAACAACTAGTCATTATACTTTTTTCCAGGTTCATTCAACCAAAGAGCCAAAAGGACCAGTAATCACTAGGCCTAGAGGACGGGAGTCTGCTGCTGCCCTGGAACAGGAGCAAGCCCCAGCTGCAGCCGTCCCTGCAGGTTAGAAGGCACAGGAATTAACTATAATACGTGCAGCTGCAATCCTTGGGGCTAGAGACTCAGCTACAAAACCCTTGGGAGATGCTTGCCTCTGTCTGGCCTTGGGCTCTAAAGTAGTGTTCTTGATATTAATTACCCAGGAAGACAAAGCAGCAGCAGCTGTAGAAGACGAGATGGCAGCCACAGCGACAGTTCTCTGACCTACACTATGGCTCAAAAATGTGTTTTTACCTATATTCCACTGACTGTAACAACCCCTGTTTGCTGCACCCATCATTTCTAAAATGATATCAAAGGCTAATTAGGGCTACCTCTCTGAATATAGCTCAAGTTTCTCCTAAGTTTGAGTGTTAGCTCTAGTTATCCAGTGCTTTGCTTAGATTCACCAAAGTGTTAGGAGCAGTGGTAAAGAAGACAAACTTTCTGATTTTACAGAATGTAATGTCTTTGGGTATTGTAATAATAACAGGTAGCATTCTTTGAGTGCTTTTTTTTTTTTTCTTTTTGTGGGGATGGGAGTATTGCTGTCTTGCCCAGGCTGGTCTTGAACTCCTGGACTCAATGGATCTTCTAGCCTCTGTCTTCCAAAGTGCTAATATTACAGACATGAGTCACCACACCCAGCCTTTGAATGCTTTCTTTGTGCTAGGCCTAGTTTAAGCCCTTTGCATGCATTACTTGTTTTACCACATTCTAGCTGAATAAAGTAGGTATATTACTCTTCCTGTTGTTCAGACGAGGAAACTGAATGAGGCACAGTGAGAGTAAATTGAGAAAGCCTTAAACACATTTTATCTGGCTATAGAGACTGCAGCCTTAACCACTACATTTTGCTTCCTCTCTTTATATTTGAAAACTGGTTAATAGTAATAAAATCACATTCACTATACTGACAATGGAGAAATTGCTCCTAAATGAGAAGAATATTCCATGTATGTGTCTCTTCATGTTGCTCATTGTATATTATCTTCCTTTACTGAAGGCCTACTGAGTAAGCTGACAGCATTTGCTGAAGGCGTATGGCAAAAATAGGCAACAAAGTATAAATTTTTGAAATAACTTTTACTGTCTATAAATAAATATACATATTTAAAGTATCAAGGCAAACCTCAAAACTTTGTTGAACATTTTTACACGTATTACATAATTTGCCACTCCTTCTATTTTGAATTATATGATGTAGGGCTCCAGCATTTTTTTCTGGTAACTAGAGTGTGTAAATGCCTTAAATAAGATATCATCTCAATAAAATGCCAAGCTGAAATTTCTAGTGATTTTTAAGAACAATAAGCATAATCTTTTTTCTCCTTAAATGCCATCATGTTAATTTCAGAATAATACTAGTTTTATTTCCTAGACTTTTGAATTACGAGGAAAGAAACTTTCTTGTGTATCATTTGTCAAAAAAAAAAAAAAAAAGATCATGAAAAGTAAGTCTATACTATGTATTACTATATTTTTATTATTTGTGATATTTCCCCAATACAGAAACTTAATTAAGTAAAAATAATGAACATGAAGGGCAATTTCAGGACAATAATGGCTGCTTGGGAAAATCTGAGGGTTTTGCAAAAGCTGAGCCCAATAAATCTGTATCAGTCAGTGATCCCCAGGAAATGTCCTGCACTGAAGTCATTACTGCTTCGCAGAAAAATGCATGCTTCTGGATTCATTTCAAAATTATACATTTGTTTTTATGGCTGATGCCATTTTAATTGCTTCTACAGAATATTTGTGGATAATAAATGTCAAATATATTGGCCAATCACATTGATCAAGTTGCCTTTTGAATTCCTTTTGATTTAAACTCATGTACCAGATTTCTTCATTACAATTCAAAAGAAGGAAAAGAGTAATTAGATATGTTATTTGTTAAAATTCAATCCATAAAGAATGTTCATTTTCTGTTGGAAGAACAGAGCCCATTTAGTTGAACTCTACATTCCATTGACCTAAAAATATTACAAATAACTTTTTAATGTGCTTTTCCCCAAACTTGCCCTATTTATTAAACTCTAATATAGACAGTTTAAAATCTGTTGTAAGTCCTTGGAAACCCACTTCAAATATTTAGCATATTAAATATTGTTAATGATCTTGTATTTGCCACGAAGCTTTTGATAATTATTTTCTGTCACCCACTGATCAGTTTGTTCAAACATTTATTAAAAGTATGTCTGATGGTAAAAACATTATTATGGTACAGGTCAACCAATCATCCTATTAAGAATCTAATTTATTATTTAAGAATCATTTGAAATAGAAAACCAATACCCTGCTTACCCCTTCCTAACTGCTACAATTTACGGGACTCATTGCTTCATAGTTAATGTGAACATTTTCATATATGTCTTGATTTTTTAAGCTTTTGCTTTTGTATGTCTGTCAGTGAAAGAGAAGATAATGGTTGATATTTTTACCTTTTTTTTCAATGCAGAGTTAGTACCCACTACCATTCTTTGTACATAGTATATCTTTAAAATATATTTTAAATGAAGTGAGGGTTACCCTTCTGCTTTTACAATACCTATTGTAACGAATGTTAGTTCCTTCAGGGTGTTCGTTACGTTCGTGACAGATTATTAAAATAGGTAATAAGAGCTTGCAAAATCCTGTTGTATTTTGTCAGATCTTCTTCTATCACAGTCATCTCAGGCTGAAATAGTATTTCTGTGTTTTCTACAGCCTCTCAGCTGCTACTAGACCATGTAGGAAAGACCAGCAGGAGATGTTTTTGTCTAAGTCTGGATTGGTCTCAGTGAGCATTAATGTATTGGATTGGTGATCCTCTACACCTGGCACCTGTGGAACCAGAATTTTCTATGAAATAGGACTCTAAAATTTTTATGCCCTTGTTTAATTTATAGTTTAATCCCTAGAGAAATGGCACACACATTAGAAAAAGGAAGAACGAATTTGTCAAAAATAGAATGTGCCTCTTTCCAATTGTAAGAAACTCATTTGAGAAAACCTTCTCAAACAAAGGAGTAGATCAAAGACTAATAGGTTTCAGTGTCATTGAGTGAGAATAGATTACATAAAAGATATGCTTTACATAGTTTTAAGAATCGGGACTTGAGAAATATTTCAGATAGTTTTATAAAATATGTCCTTGGGTTTTCCCATAGTAATAATTTTTATGTATACAGAAAAGAGGATTAGGGGTCAACTGGGGCAATAGGAGCAACTGGGGAATGATTGGGGAAGAAAACTGAAGCGTGAGAAACAGCTGGAGTGTACATTATGCTGGGGCAGCTCTTTGATGCAATCATTTGGCAAGGACTACAAACCTCCTGAGAGGGAAAAAATAGTTAAATGTTTGTAGAAAATATATAACTCATCTGTCTCCAATTTGTTTATGCAGTTAGCCATGTATATCCATATATGTGGTGTGAAATTAGGTGCATCCTAATGGATAAGAAGAGATTTAATGATGGTTCTGTTTTCAAATTTACTTATTTGAAATATTTTAATGACATAAGCTAAGAATATATTTTTGCATATATGCATATATATGTGTGTGTGTGTGTATATATATATATATACCTCTTTTTCTAAAATATTTTGACTTTTATATTGAATTTATTAAAAATTCTGTGTCTGGATGTGTTGGTTCATGCCTGTAATCACAGCACTTTGGGAGGCTAAGGTGAGAGGATCATTTACTTGAGGCCAGGAGTTCGAGACTGGACTGGGCAACATAGACAGACCCCATCTCAAGAAAAAAATACAAGAATTAGCCAGCATGGTGTCACACACCTGGTCTGTAGTCCTATCTAGGGGCTAAGGCAGGAGGATCACTTGAGCCAAAAAGTTCAAGGTTGCAGTGAGCTACGATTCTGCCACCGCTACAGCCTGGGTAACAGAGCAAGACCATTTGTTAAAAAATAAATAAAGAAAGAAAACAATTCTTATTTCTCCAAACCCAAAGACACAATTTAAAAAACAATATAGGACATAGGACATGTGATTGAAACCAAGTTTTATGCAAAATTTAGTGAAAGCAATCTTAGCAAGAGAAGGAAATAGAGGACAAAAGAAACAAGGAGAGGAAGAAAAAGGAGAAAACGAAAATGCCTTTCATTACAGCACTTCACCTGGTTTTTAAACTTTGGTCTTATTTGTTATAATCATAATCAATAGTTGAACTCTATATGTTACTCTCCTTTTATTAATAATTACTTGGATATTTGATGGTGTTTGCTCCTGAGATTCTGTAACTTATAATTTATTTTTTATTATTTATTTATTTTTTTGAGACAGGGCCTCACTGTGTGACCCAGGCTGGAGTGCAGTGGCATGATCACTACTCACTGCAATGCCGAACTCCCGGGCTCAAACAGTCTCCCTGACTCAGCCTCTAAAGGATCTAAGACTACAGGTATATACCACCATGCCTGACTAGTTTTTTAAAAAAAAATTTGTACAGATGGTTTCTCATTATATTACCCAGGCTAGTCTTGAATCCTGGCCCCAGCTGGTCCCCTGGCCTTGGCTTCCCAAAATGGTGAGATTACTAATGTAAGCCAACACTCTTGGCCAATTCTTTACCGTCTATTTTTTTTTTCTCAATTACATGACTTTGTGTAAGCGTATACTATATTCGGGGTTCAGGAAATATAGTAATATTCTGATTTTTCTGAAGACCAGACAGGACATCATATGTAATACATATTATATGTACTATGCCAATACCTAATATCATATCTGGCATATAGAATGTACTCAAAATATCTATTTTCACATGGAGCAGAAGAATGGGTTTAAATTTATTAAATTTACTAGCCCACTATATTGAATCCTTACCACATTGCTACTTCCAGCTCTGGAGCTCATATCGCTTCCCATACTTTGAATGAGAAGTTAAAAAATTCCCTGGAAGAATTTTTGGAGACATTAAATGAATTCATAAATGTCAGTATATGAATAGGAAAAGACTTTGCTAAAGAGAGTTGCTGTCAAAAATGTTTGAGTGATTATACTTAAGTGACCCACCAGCCCTCCAAGCTAATTTTCAAAGGGATGGGTAGCAATCCTCTACTGATTTTGCTTCAGCAGTACTGAGGGTTGCTTTCATGAATGAAAAGAAAGCTTGTTTCTAACGTGACCTCATTTGTCCAGAGCCTTTGTTTATCTACCTCTGTTTCAAAGCTGAGTCTTTATTTAGTTGCCACTTACTGTGGCCATAAAATCATCTGCTTTAGTCAAAGGTGATCCCACAGTAGAAAGTGCTATTTCTTCAGGGACTACACAATTAGAAAGCCTCAACTTGTTGGTGTCAATAAGGCAAGCCCCTCTGACAGCTGCCACTCATGAATCCATTTTCTGCAAATGGAAATGTGGAACATAAGAGACAATGCAGCCTTTATTATTTGTATTTAATTATGCTCTAGTGGGAAATAATGGTTGTAGAAGATTTCCCTTTAATGGCCAATTTTAGCCATTTTGTAGCGTATAACCTCAGTTCGGCTTCCTGACAAAGTCTTATTTTGCTGCCTCAGGGTAAATGCTCAATTTTCCTAATATTAATTTAGACATTTGCAGTTTCTCATCTAAATAATTAGTCTCCATATGAAACTTTGGTAATAAACAAAGTTTAGAATAAATAATGAATGAATCCCTTAAGTCAATAACATTGATCTAACACTCTCCTAAAATCAAATTGTGAAACAACAGTTTCTTTTGATTGTAATTATACTATACAGCTAGTAAATATGATTGACACTTTACTTTTTTGATAAGTTACTGAATACAAAACTAATTTTAAGATTTGGAGCATTTTCTATATTTGCTTTAATTGTATTTAAATACCATGTAAAATATGTACCCATTTATGCATTCCAGCAAATACACAACTTGATGAATGTGCCAAAATCTAGGTAAATGCATATACTTAAAATGCCACGACTGCATTTTATGAGGAAATAAATTTTAAAATACAGTTTCAAAAAGTATTGCATTTCCACTTGCCAGAGACTGAACAATTTTTAGGACTAATGAAAGTGAGGACTTATTTTCTGTGGCTTGCGTCTGCAGTCAAAGTATCTTAAGCATCTAGTTGAAATAACACAACAATAGTCATTCTTTCCCTTTTTCTGTTTCACTTAAAAGCAACATTACTCTTTTTTTTTTTTTTTTTTTTTTTTACCTTGTGGAATTGTTTCCTGTGCAAAATGATATGAAAACGGGTCTAGGGTTGCCTCCCTGGATCTGATACAGTTCATCCCTTCAGTAACCCGAATCCTTTCTTTTATAAAATTTCTGAGGTAATGGAAGGATGGTGTTCGTTAGCATTAAAATGAAGCTTTATGTCTCCATTACCAATGCAGCTTCTGAGATTCCAAACTGTCAAGCCATCTTATCTGATAGGAGTCCTGATTAATACATCTCCAACGGTAACCCTGAGGGCAGCTTGGATTCAAACAGGATCAGTGGCAGATGATCAGGAATGAACAATTTGCTGAATAACACTGAGAAAACCTTGTGCTACGGAAAAAGCTTAAGGATTCATGTGGATCACTCATTATAAGGATCCGGGAACCCTAATTCATCTATTTTCACAATTTCTATGTTTATGTAAATGATGCAATGTATTTTCTGGTGCATTTTCTGGGCCTTCTGTTCACTCTGTGAACATCCACCATCCCAGCCTCTTGGAGGGCATTGTCCAAGGTCTCTTACAAACTTCTTTGTTCTTTCTTTCCCCCTCAGATTCCTTCACTCCTACATGAAAGCCACAGACTTTACCTTGTTCCCTCAACTATTAAAATTTTCCATTTCCTGATCTGTGAAAGAGTGATAAACTACTTAAAATACTTAGCAAGTCCTGCAGGCTTATGTATTTATGTATTTATTTATTTATTTATTTATGTTTGTCCTGAGGACATCAACTCACTGCTATCATCTCTCCATTAATATGTTATTTTTTTATGTCTCTCCTTCTGGTTCTCATTTTCTTTTAACTTCTCACTTAACCTCCGAGTTCCAATTTACATGCCCATTCTCACCCAAGTCACATGTGCCCTGTCCTTCCTCTAAACTTCTAAAGGTTTTATTATTTGCAGCAATAAAGGATTCTCATTATTTATTATTTTAAATTATTCATGATCACATCTTCTCTTCCTCACTAAATGGAAACTTCTCTGAGGGAAGGAAATATGCCAAATAAATTATCCCTTCTTGTACGGAACAGGACACCGTGACTCTCACAAAGTCAGTGTACAACAACTATTTTTGAAAGGGTGGTTGTTGGAATTCATCTTTGCAATGTACTTGATAGTTTTATTTGTTAATGTTTTGGGTTCTCCATCTCAGTTACAAGTTCTTCCAGGAAAGGGATCAGGCCTGTCTCTGGACAAAAGCAAAAAGTGAGCTTACTTGGCAGTCACCGTCTCTTCCTCATTTGCACTCTTTCTGTGCTCAATATTTTAGCACTTTTTATACAAATAAAATCTGTTTCCATAGAAGATTGTTTACAGTGCTATGCATTTTCATTAATATGTTATTTTCCAGCAGTTGTCTTGACTTTTTGACATTTTCATTACTTTGGATTAAGAGGCTTATCCTTCTGTCTTTTGTGTAAAAAATTATACCACATTTGCTAAGAGTGTGAGCTCTGGAAGCAAACATTCTAAGTTAGTCTTAGGTACTTGTAGCTGTTTGGCATTCGACAAGTTACTTTATTGATTTATTTCTAGTACATTTGTATAATTCAGATTAAAATGTAGCTAGTGACATCAGCTTTATAAGGCTGCTATGGGTACTAACAAAATGGAAGTAAAATGCTCGGCCCAGTGACTGACATATAGTAAGTGCTCAATAAATTTTAGTTAATGAATATGTAAAAGCACTAAGTACAGATACTAGGAAAAGAGTGGCAGCAACATTGCTTCTCAATCTCTCTGAATCCTTGCATGGAAGCAACTAGACATTAAAGGCAACACTCATGCACAAAATTTACAACAAAACTAGATAATAAAGTATCCCATTGAATCCCAAAGAGTGTAGGTAAATCCACAAAAACTGCAAGACCAACAACATATCGTTAATATCTACTTAGGAAGAAGAAGAAAGCACTGGGGGGCAACTGAATGTCCTAAGAACTGAAGAGCCCTCAAATAGCCATGTATTTTTGAAGACCACAACAGGCCCAAATGAAAAGACCTGTCAAAATCAAGAGGAAATTTTGCCCATGATAAATGGCAGGTTAGTGCAACGGATACACAGTAGAAAATCTGAAGTAGCGGGATCAGTCTGCCCCCAGGAACTCTCAAAAACGATGGGTGAGAGATACCCTGTATGTCAAGGCCCCCCAAAAAAACTTCTGGGAGAGGAATCAAAATTGAGGAATACAGGAATAATAAAGATAAAGAAAAAAAGGAGGTCCGGACAAAAATGGGAGAAGAGAACTCAAAACTCAGGGGGAAAAAAAAAAAAAAAAAGATCTGGCATATATTTAAACTCAACAGAAGACAGTGTGATAAAACAAATAAATAAAAAGTAAGGAAAATAAATCCTGGATACCAACTCACTCCAAAAGTTGAGGGAAGAATAACTAAAAGTGATATGCAACAAAATAATATCACAGTGAAAGTACAGTGAACAGTGAAAGTACTCCCAAAAAAGCATACCTACAAAATCAGATCAAAACTGTAACCTAGTATTCCTTAACCATCTAGAAAAAATTAAGAAAGATATCTGTTTCTTAGGGCTGCCATAACTAAGTACCGGAAACAGGTGACTTAAAACAGTACAAATTTGTATTCACAGTTTTGAAGACTAGAAGTAAAAAACCAAGGTATCTCAAGGGCCATGATCCCTCGGAAGCCCCTAGTGGGGAATCCTTCTGTGCCTTCTCTAGGTGCTGGTGGTTGCTGGCTATCCTTGGCTTGCAAGTGCTTTTCTCTGCCTCAGCCTTTACATTGCCTTTTCCCTTTGTGTCTTTGTATCTGTCTTCTGTCTTCACATGGTGTGTCTGTTTTCTCTGTGTGCCTGTGTCAAAATGTACCTCTCCTTATAAGGACATTGGTCATAAAATGAGGGCCCATCCTAATCCAGTGTGACTTTATTTTAATCTGGTTATATCTACAAAGATTCTATTCTCAATTAAGGAAGCATCCACAAGTAACAGAGGTTAGGATTTTAACATATCTTTAGGGTAGACACAATTAAAACCACAACAAGTGTATAAGTAATGAATATGTGAGGATAATTATATTAATCATAACGATAAAAATCAGAGTAAAGGGGCATAATACAGAAAAGAATTAGAAATAAAGGACAATAAATTACTTTGGAAATCAAGACTAAATTAGAAGGAACATAACATAGAATAACCACCACAGGTTATACCTTAAGAGATAAACCAAGTAAAAATAAAAAAAGAAAAACAAATAAAGGAAAAAGAAATAGAAGTTTTTTTAAGTTTTGAAAATAAGTGAAAATACTAAAGATAGTCAATGAACATCCAAAATATGACATATGTCATTAAAAAAGAAAACAAAATCAGAGGAATAAAAGAAATTCTAAAAATTATAGCTGAACTAAATGTTCCCTGAAATTAAAAAAAAAAAAAAAAAGCCATAGCTTCCTGAAGAAATCATTTTTTGTAGGTCAGAGACAGAAAAGGTACAAGATGAGCCAGGAAAACTCTGTGATGCTAGATGTCAGGAAGCTTTCAAATGCTACTAATGTCATGTCAAATGAATGCAGGATAAAACTCAAAGAGGCTTCATTGGCCAACGATAGGACAATTTGAACTTCAGTGATGTAACAACTGCAATGAATGGAGCTCCATCAAATATATTTTAGCTGATGAGTTCATAATAACCGGTGAAATTGAGAATGTTACCAGTGGAAGTTATCAGAGTCACTGGTGGTGGTTCTGTGTGGGTCTGCAGCAACCTTAATTCTTGCCTCCTCAGAAGAAAGAATTCAATTGAGGGGCATAAGGCAGAAAAAGAGAATGAGGCAAGTTTCACAGCAGGAGTGGAAGTTTATCTTAAAAGGCTTTAGAACAGGAAAGAAAGTGCGCTTGGAAGAGACCCAAACAGGCACGTAAAGGTCAAGTGCAGTGTTTAATCTTAATCCTAGGACTTTATAGACTGGCCTGCCTCCTGCATCTTGCACCCCTTTCCCATGATTCTTCCCTGAGGGTGGGCTGCCCACATGAGCTGTGCCCTCCTTACCCTTGGGAAATGAGTATGCACAGTGTGTTTAGGAAGTTGTGCACATGCCTATCCGAGGCTTTATTTCCGTTTCCAGTGGACTTCCCCAGAAGGTCATACTCTGCCATTTTGCCTCTTGATGCACATGCCTGAAAAGCTGCTTCTCCCTGGTGTCTACATTCAATTAACACTTTAGTGTAACAGGTATGGACTGTCAAGAAATGTTCTCTCTCTGGTTCTGGCTGCCAGTTTACTGAAGAGGAGAGTTCCCTAGCCTCCTCACAGGATGAGCAAACTGATTGCTGCTACTTTTCAAACCCCTTACGGGAGCAGAAGCACACGGATGGACAGGAGCAGGGCCCAGGCCACTGTGCTCTAGCCCTACGGCAGCATCCAGGGGTGGGAGCCTGTGACTCCTGGAGCCCAGATGGGCGTGTGTTACAGTGTGTTTTTAAAAAAGCTGTCCACAGATGGCTTGCTGTCCACAGATGGCTTAGGTATTAACCAGCTCAATGGACCCTCTACCTTTGTGCAAGGGCAGAGAGCCAATGTGAACAGCTTTCTGTATCCCGAACCCTTGTTCAGCATCCTAGAAGAATCAGGTGACACACAAACTTGAAGGATGGTGAATGTGGGTTTTGTTGGGTGGTGGAGATGGCTGTCAGAGGGATGGATGGGGATCTGGTCAGGGGATGGAGTGGGAAGATGATCTTTCCCTGGGGTTTTGCTGTCCAACAGCTGATTCTTCCACCATCCACAGCCAAGCTCCTCCAGACTTTCAGATGCTCCTTCTCTTCTCACCTTCTCTGCCATGTGGTTCTGCCGTTCATTTCCTTATCTGCTCATTTCCTCATCTGCTTCTGGAGCCTGAGGTTCAGGGTTTGTGTAGATACAGGATAGGGGCATGGCAGGCCAAAAGGCAACTTTTGGACTTGAAAACAGGAATGTCTGTCCTCATTTAAGGCAGCAGGTATCCAGGCTTGAGGGTGGGGCCTTCCCCAGGGAACTGTCCTCTTCTACTCAGTATTTCCCTGGCTCCTGTTCATATCATTATCACCTTTAGAGAGGCAACGTGATCACTGCGGAACCATCACCCAACATTCCTAGTGGGAGGGTGAGAGCCTTCTCCTGCCCTGCTCTTGCCTGTCTAACTACCTTTAACAAGATGATAGGAAACAAATTCATTATCCCCAAAGCTGGCAAATGCAGCAAAAAGTCAACTGTATCCCTGAGAAGCCAGATTATAAATGAGGGTACTGTCTGCTTATAAAAGATTCCAGGTAATAAATGAAAAATAAACTGTAGAATTAAAATATTACCATTTTGCAACCCCAATAAAATAATGGATCTAGGCATTAATCATTAACAGTCGTAAACATCTTAAAAAGAGAAACAAACAATCATTACATGCTTCCTTTTGCAAGAACACAATGCTATGCATATAGCTTGCCAAATGGCTAGAATCTGAGTCTTAACATGTCTCTGGATTCAGCTACCATTTGCAGGAAATGATAAAGGCAGAGAACTAAGTTGAAATATCAGTGGTATCTAATCAGCAAAACCCAGAAAGGCAAAGTCCTGGGTTCTTCAAGAAGTAAATAGATAAATGGTTAACTTATTATTGTAAGGACAAGAAAGAAAATTTATAGATTGACACAGACTAAAATATATAATTTGTTTTAATGAGGAAGACTAAATTATGATGTCCCAAGAATATTTGGGTAATACAGCTATAAAAGAATGCAAGAAAGTCATTTATAGCCGGGCGCGGTGGCTCAAGCCTGTAATCCCAGCACTTTGGGAGGCCGAGACGGGCGGATCACGAGGTCAGGAGATCAAGACCATCCTGGCTAACACGGTGAAACCCCGTCTCTACTAAAAATACAAAAAACTAGTCGGGCGAGGTGGCGGGCGCCTGTAGTCCCAGCTACTCAGGAGGCTGAGGCAGGAGAATGGCGTAAACCTGGGAGGTGGAGCTTGCAGTGAGCTGAGATCCGGCCACTGCACTCCAACCTGGGCGACAGAGCGAGACTCCGTCTCAAAAAAAAAAAAAAAAAAAGAAAGTCATTTATAAAGGTTAGGATGATAGTTACTTAGGGAGTTGAGAATCAGGCCAGGCTATTATTGAAGCCACATACTTGCAAAGAACTTCTGGGTTGACTGGCAGTCTTTATTTGGGTTGTACAATAACTCATTAAGCCATATATTTATTCTGTGCATTTCTGTGTCTGCATTTTATTTTGGAATTAAAACATTTTTGAAAGAACTGGAAGTAGTAGCAGGCAAAAAGGAGAAGGTCCAATTACTATTTCCATGAAAATCCCAAATAAATGATTACACATTTTTCCTAGGCATTATATATACTGTAGTCACTTTAAACAACAAATCAGCCAAAACCAACAGTTTCTTGAGATTTTTGAAATCATATGCCCTCATCTTTCTATGAAATGCCATATTTCCAGTATTCAGGATATTCTCATTCAGCTAACTTGAAAGGAGTAGTGAGATTTTAGATTATGTAAAAACCCTTTTCTTGAAGATGTCCAGTTTATGAAATAGTCTCATCAGTATCAAAAGACAGCAAGGCGTGGTAGTGTGTACACATAGTCCCAGCTACTGAGGAGATTGAGGCAGGAGGATTTGTTGAGTCCAGGAGTTCAAGGCAAATTTCAGAACATCTCTGAAAAATAAAAATAAATCAAATGACTTTGATTTAGTATATTTAAATGAATATCTGTAAGTTTATGTAATAAAAGTATGTTTAGATCCTGCTAGGAATCTTTTTAGGCTCATATGACATATCAAATTAACTTAAAAATGAGAAAACACAAATCTGTCTACCCACTTAGGCTCACATTCTGCCCCTTTTGGTCAGCTTACCAGAAAGTTGGCTCACTAAATCCAAAGATAATTAAAATAGCTTAAGATAAATGTTAGGATGCATAAGATACTGGAATGAGATCCAGAAATTTGCGTTCACACATAACACAATGAACCTTTAAGAATCATATTCAGTGAGTAATCTCCCCATTATTTCTTAGTTAATTATCTACATATTTTTTGACACTCAAAATAATAAGCACAAACTCTTTAAGAATCTCAGAGAAAAAAATTGAGAAACTAAGTACAAGCTATAATTATCCTAAGAATATACAATGATTTAGAAAATTGAAAGTTTCTATTCCTTTTCTTCTTGAAGCCATATTGTAAACTGTTTTAATGAGACACAACTGAAATTTAAAACAATTTTCTTCTTTTTGTTTAAGTAAATTTGAGTTGTTTTTGGCTATTTGTAAGATATATCTCTATTTACTAAAATGTTGTCTGCTCCTGTGTAGAGATATGTTATTTTAATTATGCTTGTCATAAACATTTTAAAATTAATTTTATTCAAATTTATTTTATATTATTAAATTATTGAAAAGTTGATTTTGATTTTTTTCCCTATTAACATTGCTTTTGATACAGATGAAAGCTATGAAATATGTTCTTTTTGAATCAGTTATCTTACTAAACAATCATATATTCTAAATTTAGGACATTACATATTTTAAAGCACATTATTAATTTAACAATTATGCTTTATGATAAACATTTAAAAACGTAGAAAAGAAAAAGATATTCTACTGCATTAAAATTACACATACATTTTAAGTCACATTCTAATTTTGAAACCTTTTGTAATACTTCTAATTTAATGAACATTTGAAAATATTAATATACGAAAAAACTTCATGTCTTGTTATTGAGGACTTTTCTACATAATTGTTTCAAGGTGAAATTCATGGTCATTTTTAAGAAAAGAGCATATCATCAACAAATAATTACTTGTATTTTCAATTTCTTTTGCAAAATGCATCCTTAACAACTTTCAGAAACATGTTTAGTAATGAAATTGATAGTAGGTGGCATTGATTTATTTTTGCATTTTGTAAAAATGTGTCTAAGGTTGTACTTTGATATAGTTTATTTGTGTGTGTGTATGCATGTATGTGTGCATGTACATACATATATACTATATGTATAGTATGTATATATGGATACACACTGTATATGAATATATGTGTATATATTTGTATATGTAGGTAACACATTTGTGGATATACATATATGTGTGTATATATACACATATATATAGGTAGTATATGTATATTCTCAGATTATGCATAGTAATGTTCATTTAGTTTTTCCATTTTCACTCTATCCATGCTATTAATCACATTAGTCATTCCTTTATGGCATTCATTCAACATATATTTAGAGTGACTCTTAGGTGCAAAAAATTCAAAGATTAAGTAACTTGTTTATAATCAGACATCAAACCAAGGACAGAGCCAGGACCCAAAACACAACTTGGCAAACTGAAATGAGGGCCTTATGAAAAAGAATACAGCTCTTTGAGAACATTTAACAACAACAAAAAAAAACCCTATTCTAGAGTGTGCCTTAAGGACAAGTCCTCTAAGGATAGGTAAGATTTAATGAGGGAAAGAAAATAACTAAAGGCTCTCAAGCCATAGGAGTAGCCTGTACACAGGCCCTGCTTTGAGAAGAAACATGGACTGTTCAAGGGACTGACTGATGCTCAGTGAGAATGGAAACAGTGAAGAGGAGCATATTTTGAGATGACACTGAAAATGGAAATAGGGGTCAAGCCATGCAGGACTTAGTGTGTGAGGAAAAGATTTTAGTCTTCATCTAAAGAACATGAACAAGTTTTCAGTTTTTTGGTTTGTTTGTTTGTTTGAGATGGAGTCTCGCTCTGTTGCCCAGGCTGGAGTGCAATGCTGCGATCTCGGCTCACTGCAAGTTCCACCTCTCAGGTTGACACCATTCTCCTGCCTCCTGAGTAGCTGGAACTACAGGCGCCAGCCACCACGCTCAGCTAATTTTTTGTATTTTTAGTAGAGACGGGGTTTCACCATGTTAGCCACGATGGTCTTGATCTCCTGACCTCGTGATCCGCCTGCCTTGGCATCCCAAAGTGCTGGGATTACAGGTGTGTGGCACCGCGCCCGGCCAAGAACATGAACAAGTTTTAATTCCCTGTGGAGAGTGGGGGGGAAATGTGAATATAAGAAATTGACATATATTCAAAATGGTTTTTGGAATGATTACTTTGTGTAAGGTGAGAGAGGGTGGGGAAGAGTGAATGTAAGGGAGATCAGGTGGTAGTACATTACAATAGTCCAGATGAGAGATGGTGGTAGTATTTATTAAGATGGTAATGCTGAAGATGGGAAATAAGTGGTCAACCTGAGAGATAATCAAGATTTTGAGATGAATTAGAAATGGGAGTGAGGGAAAGTGAGGTAATAAGAAAGGTCTGTAGATTTGTGATGAAGCAAGTGGATAAATAATGGTGCCATTTTCTAAGGAAGAAAATACAAGAAGATGACCAGATTGGGGGAGTTGATAATAGTGGGGGAAATATTCAATTGTTTCTTGACATACTGTTTGATTTGTCTTCGAGTCATGCAAATTCAGGAGCTAGCTTGATAGGTGGAAAGCGAAATTGTTTAGGACAAAGCCTTGAGGAACCCAGATATTTTAGCTGCTGATAGAATAAAATAACATAAAGAAGACAGTTTTAACATCCAATGAGATAGAAGGTAAACTAGGGTAGGGTGGTAATACAGAGTTCAAGGCACAGTGTTGCTTCAAAAAGGGAGTTGTATTAATGGCAGCCAATAGGCCAAGGAAGATACGAGATGGTAAGTGTCCATTTGGATTAGTAACCAAGAAGTTCCTGGAAAGGTTAAAGTTGTTTTGATGAACTGCTAAGTGTAATGCAAATAAGACTATGTTTACTTGTTAATGAGAGGTGAGGCAATGAAAACAATGAGTAGTGAGAACTCTTTTAAAATGTTGGCTATGAAGAAGAGGGGAAGAATAATTAGAATGGCAACTGGAATGACACACTCCTCTAGACCTTGTCAGGTAATAGTAAGATATCTTCAAATAATATAGTGTTTATAAGTGTTCTAATCTAAAATACATTATATGCTGTAATAATAGGAATCAAATTAGTAGACAATTTTAATGGTATTTAAATACAAAAATTAGGAAATTGTGAGTATCTTTTTCATATTTGTGTCTCCTTTTTTTTAATCAGTTACCTGCAGCGAAGTAGGCAAACAATAAATATTCATTTGAATGATTGAAGCTCACCATGTTGCTTATGGTTTAAAGAGTAGACAGAATATTTTAGAAGGTTCTTCCTTCAAGTAGCTTTGAATTATTTCTAATTAGAAATGATTTTATCACTATCTTTTGTTTGTTTGTTTGTTTGTTTTGAGACAGAGTCTCACTCTGTCACCCAGGCTGGAGTGCAGTGGCACAATCTCAGCTCACTGCAACCTCCACCTCCCAGGTTCAAGCGATTTTCCTGCCTCAGACTCCCAAGAAGCTGGCACTACAGGTGCCTGTGACCACGCCTGACCATATAGATATATATATACACACACATATATATTTTGTATTTTTAGTAGAGACAGGGTTTCACCGTGTTGGCCAGGCTGGTCTTGAACTCCTGACCTCATGATCCACCCACCTCAGCCTCCCAAAGTGCTGGGATTACAGGTGTGAGCCACTGCACCTGGCCAATTTTATCACTATCTTATATGTTTTTTAAAGAAAATTCCCAAATGACTTCTAAAACCAAAATATAAATTATTAGCTAGCAACTCTTATTATTGTTATTCAAAAAGAGAAAATAATTTACGAAGATGAACTTTACAAAATGTTTACCATAAATAAAATGTACAATCATCAGTGGCAAAGAAATTTCTAAACGTTTGGGGCTAAGTAACTAAATGAGTATTCATACAATCTATAACATGGTTTAAAACATTCATAAATATATATTTCCCAACACACTTGAACTGTACAAGTAAACAAAATGATTCTTTTAAAAACTTATAAATATGTATAACCACATAAAATGTACAAATATGTGTAATACATAAAAACTGCTTAAATAATCCACAATATTTACTGGATAGTTCAGAACAGCACCACAGTGGAATGCTTCACTGATATTCCCATACAACACGGTGACAGTTTGCAGGGCCACTGCTGAACAATTCAAATATTCTGAGACTCAGGGAAGAAAATAAAATGGCCCAGAAAGATGTTAAAGGCACAGTAAAGGGAATTAATGGATCTGTAAGTTAACATACAAACATAGTAATAACACCTTTAGATCATCTTATAAAGGCATAAAAACAAAAGACCTAATGTAGGTCCCTACAGTGTAGCTCCCTTACATTATCCAGTTTTTAAATTTTTTTATTTATTTTGAGATGGAGTCTTACTCCATCACCAAGGCTGTAGTGCCGTGGCACAATCTCAGCTCACTGCAACCTCCTCCTCTCCAGTTTAAGCGATTCTCCTGCCTCAGCCTCCTGAGTAGCTGGGATTACAGGGACATGGCACCGCACCCAGCTAATTTTTGTAATTTTTTAAAATAGAGACAGGGTTTCACCATGTTGGCCAGGCTGGTCTCAAACTCCCGACCTCAGGTGATCTGCTTGCATTGGCCTCCTAAAGCTCTGGGATTACAGGTGTCAGCCACTGTGCCCGGCCATATTATCCAGTTATAAAATGCATTTAAGAACTACTTGGGTTGACATGCTTTCTATTACCTTGTTCATGTTCAGCAAAATAAAAGTAATAACAGTAACGAGAACAATAATTTCCTGAGTTATTCAAATCAAAATTAATATAGATATCTATGTTCAGAGCAATATGTAAAATTAAGAAATATATCAGAAATGACATTTTTGAGAAATACCACTTTAAAGAAAAATTAGTTGCACTTTTGCTTTCAAATTTTAGCCAGAAATGAAACTGTATTTTGGATTATGCTTAAGCACCATTTTGCCCCCATGATTCTTGGGATTCTTCAACTATAACTAATCAGATAGTTAATAGTGGGCCAGTAGATCTCTTTCTGGCATGTGATTGCTAAAGATTCTGGAAGTCTAGGCATTAGAAATTTGAAGAGTCCTTTACTCAATTCAAGTATTATTATTAGAAAGTTATCCTGTGCAAGACTACCTTTCTGAAGTCTGAAAGATACTTTTGAATGATGCAACATGGCAATTTGCCCTCAAGGATCATTCAAATTTTTAAAATAATAAAGACTTACATGACATTGACTAAAATAAGAAAACCATATTGTGTACAATGAGGTAATGAAAAAAGAAAGATTAATTCTTACCAGTAAGTGTCCTATGAATGAGTTATAAGTATCAAACAAATAATATATGCCAGAAACTAGGCATTGGATGTTATTATCATTCCATTAATTCTTATCTGCTGAAAGTGATGTATACATTTTCTGGTTAACTACATTAGTAATACAGTTATATACATACATAATACATATTATATCCGACTCTAAATACATAGTTGAAGATACAGTTATGTATCAATATGTATATATAAAAACATATTTAACACTGTGAAATTTTTAAAACAAAATATCTCAAAAATACTTTTATTAGCTCATAAGTATTTTATAGTGAGTAACAATATTAAATGGTGCATATTGCTTATAAAGTGTATTTTACTGCATGTAAGTTTTCCTGTCTTCAGATACTGATAATAACATAAAAGCTGAACTTAACCAAACACAGTAAAGGTTACTCTTTTTAGTTAGGTTTACATATTATATAAAATTTACTTGGGCTAATTGGCATGAAAAATGAATGTAATGAGGATATGTGTTGTAAAATAGTTTGTCACTACTATATAAATCTCTTCTGACAAAGGCTTCGTTTATGATTTCATTTTAAGAAAATGGGTTTGGAGACAGGACTAGATACAATCAAAGTATAATTGGATGTCACCACAGTCTTATCATTTCAGGTATATAAGGGGAAAGAAGATCCACAAAGGGGGAGAAGCAATGCCTGGTTGTGTCTACAGAGGCAGATCATTGATGACCTCTCTTCTCTGTCCTTCCTAAAACTTAAGTCTCCAGATCTCCTCTGATATATGAGATGTCAAAGGAGTTGAAGAGGCATCCCCAACAGAGATCAAAGGAATGAGTGTGCATAAATTCTGAGTGTATCTAACTAGAAATGTGCTTGTAGATTTTGTTATAGCTTGTTTCACTGTCTCAATTTATTTTCTTTCTTTTATTGTTGTTGTTTTAATACTTTAAGTTCTGGAATACATGTGCAGAACATGAAGGTTTGTTACATAGGTATACATGTGCCACGGTGGTTTGCTGCATCCATCAACCCATCATCTACATTAGGTATTTCTCCTAATGCTATCCCTCCCATTGTCCTGCATCCCACAACAGGCCCTGGTGTGTTATGTTCCCCTCCCTGTGTCCATGTGTTCTAATTGTTCAACTCCCACTTATGAGTGAGAACATGTGGTGTTGAGTTTTCTGTTCCTCTGTTAGTATGCTGAGTATGATGGTTTCCAGTTTCATCCATGTCACTGCAAAGAACATGAACTCATTCTTCTTTATGGCTGCATAGTATTCCGTGGTGTATATGTGCCACATTTTCTTTATCCATACATGGGCATTTTGGTTGATTCCAAGTCTTTGCTATTGTGAACAGTGCTGCAGTAAACATACGTGTGCATGTGTCTTTATAGTAAAATGACTTATAATGCTTTTGACATATACCTAGTAATGAGATTGCTGGGTCAAATGGTATTTCTGGTTCTAGATCCTTGAGGAATTGTCACACTGTCTTCTACAATGGTTGAACTAATTTACACTCTCACCTACAGTGTAAAAGCATTCCTATTTCTCCACATCCTCTCCAGCATCTGTTGTTTCTTGACTTTTTAATGATCGCCATTCTAACTGGAGTGAGGTGGTATTTTGATGGGGTTGTTTTGTTCTTTTTTCTTTTTTTTTAAGTCAGTAAATTTTTATTCAAGGAATTCCATGTTGTGATTTCTTCTACTGTGCATCAAGGTCACTTAAGATCCTCTAAAGAGTGGAGTCAAAAGATTTATCTTCAAGTTTGCCCTTTTTAATGAAACTGATCCAGTTGTCCTGTCAGCCCTACATAACAATATGGAAGTAAATCTCACATTTCTAGAGATGATTGTACAGTGAGTGAACATGAATGAGTCCTAGAAGCAGCCTGAGTTAACTCTACTACAAACTCCTTGGTTATTAGCAACCCACAAGGGTTACAATACAAAGGCAAAGCACATTTGCATAATTCAAGAGATCTAGGAGAATTTTAAAATCTCATTGATTACTGATGAAACAATTATTAGAATAAAAAGAAAAATCATACGTGGTTCACATTATATTTGTATTGCATTTCTATTACAGTTAATCAACTGTTCCCAATAAGCAGATTGCTAGCAAAGTAGCAGATAGAAAACCTACTGGGAAATTTTTTTATGGTCATGTCCACAGCAAATGAGAAAATGCATTCTAAAAGCCTTGGTAATGACCATGTTTGTTTTTTTCTTGCAAATTTGTTTAAGTTCCTTGTAGATTCTGGATATTAGTCCTTTGTCAGATGGATAGATTGCAAAACTTTTCTCCCATTCTGTAGGCTGCCTGTTCACTCTGATGATAGTTCCTTTTGCTGTGCAGAAGCTCTTTAGTTTAACTAGATCTGATTTGTCAATTTTGGCTTTTGTTGCCATTGCTTTTGGTGTTTTAGTCATAAAGTCTTTGCCCATGCCTATGTCCTGAGTGGTATTGTCCAGGTTTTCTTCTAGGGTTTTTATGGTTTTAGGTCTTATGTATATGTCTTTAATCCATTTTGAGTTAATATTTGTATAAAGTGTAAGGAAGGGGTCCAGTTTCAGTTTTCTGCATATGGCTAGCCAGTTTTCCCAACACCATTTATTAAATAGGGAATTCTTTCCCCATTGCCTATTTTTGTCAGATCTGTCAAAGATCAGATGGTTGTAGATGTGTGGCATTATTTCTGAGGTCTCTGTTCTGTTCCCTTGGTCTATATATCTGTTTTGTTACCAGTACCATGCTGTTTTGGTTACTGTAGCCTTGTAGTATAGTATGAAGTCAGGTACCATGATACCCCCAGATTTGTTATTTTTGCTTAGGATTGTCTTGGCTATATGAGCTCTATTTTTGTTCCATATGAAATTTAGAGTAGTTTTATTCCAATTCTGTGAAGAAAGTCAATGGTAGCTTGATGGGAATAGCATTGATCTATAAATTACTTTGAGCATTATGGCCATTTTCATGATATTGATTCTTCCAAGCCATGAGCATGAAATGTTTTATCATTTGTTTGTGTCCTGTCTTATTCCCTTGAGCAGTGGTTTGTAGTTCTCATTGAAGAGGTCCCTCACATCCCTTGTAAGTTGTATTCCTAGGTATTTTATTCTCTATCAATTGCGAATGGGAGTTCATTCATACTTAGACTCCCACACAATAATAGTGGGAGACTTTAACCCACTGTCCATATTAGACAGATCAATGAGACAGAAAATTAACAAGAATATTCAGGACTTTAACTCAGCTCTGGACCAAGTGAACCTAATAAACATCTACAGAACTCTCCATCCCAAATCAACAGAATGTACATTTTTCTCAGCACCACATAGCAGTTGTACTAAGCTTGACCAAATAATTGGAAGTAAAACACTCCTAAGCAAATGCTAAAGAACAGAAATCATAACAAACAGTCTCTCAGAAAAAAAATGTAATCAAATTAGAACTCAGGATTAAGAAATTCACTCAAAACCACACAACTACATGGAAACTGAACAACCTGCTCCTGAATGACTACTGGGTAAATAACAAAATTGTGACAGAGATAAATAAGTTCTTAGAAACCAGTGAGAACAAAGACACAATGCAGCAGAATCTCTGGGACAAAGCTAAAACAGTGTTTAGAGGGAAATTTACAGCACTAAATGCCCACATGAGAAAGTGGGAAAGACCTAAAATGGACACCCTAACATCACAGTTAAAAGAACTAGAGAAGCAAGAGCAAACACATTCAACAGCTAGCAGAAGAGAAGAAATAACTAAGATTTTAGAGCAGAACTGAAGGAGATAGAGACACAAAAACCTTTCAAAACATCAATGAATCCAGGAGTCAGTTTTTTGAAAAGATTAGCAAAATGGATAGACAGCAAGCCAGACTAATAAAGAAGAAAAGGGAGAAGAATCAAATAGACACAATAAAAAATGATAAAGGGGATATCACCACTGATCACACAGAAATACAAACTACCATCAGACAATACCATAAACACCTCTATGCAAGTAACCCAGAAAATCTAGAAGAAATGGATAAATTACAGGACTCATACACCGTCCCAAGACTAAACCAGGAAGGAGTTCAATGCCTGAATAGATTAATAACAAGTTCTGAAATTGAAGCAGTAATGAATAGCCTACCAACCAAGAAAAGCCCAAGACCAGATGGATTCACAGCCAAATTCTACCAGAGGTCCAAAAAGTAGCTGGTACCATTCCTTCGGAAACTATTCCAAACAATACAAAAAGTGGGACTCATCCCTAACTCATTTTATGCAGCCAGCATCATCTTGATACCAAAACCTGGCAGAGATACAACAAAAAAAGAAAATTTCAGGCCAATATCACTGACGAACATTGATGCAAAAATCCTCAATAAAATACTGGCAAACTGAATGCAGCAGCACATTAAAAAGCTTATCCACCACGATCATATTGGGTTCATCCCTGGGATGCAAGGCTGGTTCAACATATGCAAATCAATAAACGTAATCCATCACATAAACAGAACCAATGGCAAAAACCACATGATTATATCAATAGATGCAGAAAAGGCCTTCGATAAAATTCAATACCCCTTCGTGCTGAAAACACTCAATAAACTAGGTATTGATGGAGCGTATCTCAAAATAATTAGAGATATTTATGACAAACCCACAGCCAATATCATACTGAATGGGCAAAAGCTGGAAGCATTCCCTTTGAAAACCAGCACAAGACAAGGATGCCTTCTCTCACCACTCCTGTTCAGAATAGTGTTGGAAGTTCTGGCCAGGGCAATCAGACAAGAGAAAGAAATAAAGGGTATTCAAATAGGAAGAGAGGAAGTCAAATTATCTCTGCAGAGGACATGATTATATATTTAGAAAACCCCATCATCTCAGCCCAAAAGCTCCTTAAGCTGATAAGCAACTTCAACAAAGTCTCAGGATATAAAATCAATGTGCAAAAATCACAAGCATTCCTATACATCATTTATTTTCAATAATTACTCTCACATTCAGTTTAAGTTTCCAGGTCCTTCTGTGTGGTTAGCACCATTTATGGTCATGTTGATTGTTTTAATCAGTACATTTCACAAAGCGGTGTTCATCACTGAAATTTGATGTATAACCACACCTCATATATGAACTACTATACCTCATATTTCTCTTAATAACTCATCTTACCTCCTGCTATCCAGAAGGTCAAGAACTGCTTGGTATTTAGAGGTATCTTAACTCTTTCGGGTCACTAGAAATAAGCAATTTATTAAATGGATTCTGAGTACTTGCTGCGAGTTAATGCGGTTTCAAAGAAGGGATTTGTTGTTATCTCACTCAAAGGATCAGGTCAAATAGCCTTTCTCTCTTCCATTTTCTACAATTGCTAAAGATATAATTTGGGCTCCATTTTAAACTAAATCCTTGGATAGGGAGGCATCTGAGTCTGTCCAAATCAACTCGCAATGCATTTATGAGGCACAGGGTTATGGCAGCCTACACCTCGGGGTTAAGCTCTCAAGCTGGGAGAAAGCTTTCTCTATCAGAGACCTGAGACTTTAAACTCTTTCTCCACTCAGAGACACCTCATTCTCAATATTATAGCATTTAGAAGAGGATGCAGAAGTTATTTTCACACTTAAGAACTCTCAGTCAGTCAAAGAGGCTAGTCGAAGGTCATTCTTTTTGCTTCACTCTTTGAATTTTAGGTAGCTTAAATGGTAAGAAATGTATCTCCTTCCTCTTATGTTTTCTTATGTTAATAGATTTCAGGGTTTTTCTTAGTGACAGATAAGTAGCAATATCTGCACTACGGAAAGATCGAATTTCTATGCAATTATATTTCTATGCAATTATGAATGCCATAGTAACCACAATATGAATTTTTCTTTATCTATAAATGTCTAAATCATTTATATTGGTTACATTTAGTTTCTTTTTACAGGTCTTTTTGTGCGATTAACACCTTTATGGGTTTGTCCATTAATTAAATTGTTTGGCTTCAATTATTTTGTGTGATATTGTAGGTACTACCACAAGCTAATATTTTAATTTCTTGTCTGAGTAGCTTGTAATAGAGCAGGAGAGTTACTCCAATTCAGCATCACAGGAGTGAACAAGTTCAGGGACTGGGATCCAACATGGAAACAAAGCAGAGGTGGGTTAACTATTATCAGGACAAGCAAAAAAGAATTGCTAGAAGTTTTATGAGTGGGTTCTTATGCCAAAATCCTGTAGCGATCTCTGAGCCAGATTGGAAAAAGATCGTGATGTCTTGCATCTCAGTTGTCAGCCCTACAGTAATACATTTTACCAAGTGAGATTTCTCTTCCTCCTGCACCAGCCTTCCACACAGTCGAGACCAAAATTCAGAGGAAAATAACAGTAGGATTACAGGGCAACATGAAGTGGGAAGAAAAATGGGACATATTACAGGAATAGCTTTGGGAACAGTTCAACAATGCCCAACTTCATGTTACCAACATCAGGGGCTGCCTGCTGGAATCAGCTGCTTCCCTCTGCACATATATTCGCCTCCACCTGAGCCAGGTGTTCTTAATTACCAGTTCATCCGGGCAGGCCATGCTGGGATTGCTTCATGTATTCACAGATACTATGTTAAAACCTCAGAGTTGTGGCCAAAAAGAAAAAGTCAAGCAAACACATAAAATCTGGTTTCACTTATAAAGGCGCTTTCTTATATAGGTACAGGATATCTGCCCTCCTTATTCAATAATTTCCTCTTAGTTCCTGCAGGTGTCCTATGTTCTAAACTGCATGAGAGACCCAGGAGGGTGAGAAATGGGACTGTAGTGAGATGATGGAGATAGTTTGAAGTTTCAGTTCCCACATGATTGACTAACTATAGTGATAATTGATATGATTTGGGTCTGTGTCCCTACCTAAAACTCATGTCAAATTGTAATCCCCAGTGTTGGAGGAGGGGCCTGGTGGGAGGTGATTGAATCATGGGGGTGGACTTCTCCCCTGCTGTTCTCATGATAGTGAGTAAGTTCTCTTGAGATCTGGTTGTTTTAAAATGTGTAGCACCTCCCCCTTCACTCTCTCATTCTCCTTCTCTGGTCATGTAATACATGTCTGCTTCCCCTTCACCTTCTGCCATGATTGTAAGCTTCCTGAGGCCTCCCCAGGAATGCTTCCTGTACAGTCTGTGGAACTGTGAGTCAGGTAAACCTCTTTTCTTCATAAATTACTCAATCTCAGGTGATTCTTTATAGCAATGCAAGAATAGACTAATACAATAATTATGATGGTGAACCCTCCATAGTGGTAACCCTGTGCTGTGTGCTTTGCTTAATTTATTTTAATTAATCCTCACAACACTAGGTAGGCTCAATTATATCCCCATTTACATGGATGAGGAACTATAAAGCACAGAGACTTTGAATGCTCAAAAAGTATTTTGTATATATGGATGAATACATTCAACCATGATGAATGTATATTGGGTACCTTGATGTAGTCCCAGTCCTCATGGAAATTGTGTCTTATTACATAGCAAAGAAGGGCAGGAAGGAGGAAATGAGTGAATATGGAGTTCTGGACGTAGGTGCAGGACTCAAAGGAGAGCAGGCAGCATTGCCCTAGGCAAATTGAATCGTGGAATCAGTTGCAGTATGAAGAAGCTTGACTTAAAGTTGGGGAAGTCAGAAGGGAAAAAAGACATTTTTAAAAGCACGAGATAGGTGAGCTCTGATTCTCTTGTAAGGATGTTTGATCTCTGACCTGTTTTATAATACTTTCTACCTGAGGGTGGCCCCAAGGTTAATTGTGGCCAGAAGGGGCCCTGAAGATTTTGGGTAAATCCATCCTGGAAGAGAGACCAGGACCAAAGCTGATGAAAGTAATTCACATTTCTGACAGAGTTGTTTGTTTTTTTTTTTGTTTGTTTGTTTGTTTTTTGTTTGTTTGTTTTTTTGCTTTTGGAGCATTCTACCTTGTTCTATATATTCTGAGGACTTTTTTTTTTTTTCCTTTCTCTCTTTTCATGTGCCAAGATCTGGCTTGTAAATTAGAATTTGCCTAGTTATTTTACTAACTGGTGATTACTCCTGCCTCTGCCCGGATTCTTATTAAAAACAAAACAAAACAAAAATCTGTTTTGATGCTTTGCTTTGATGAATAGCCTCCGGGCCTCACTAATATTTACCTCCTCTTTCAAACAGTTGGACTGAACAGTATCTGCCATTTTCTCCAGTTTTAGTTATATTCTATTATAGAATGATTTCTAGGATAACTTCTGTCATTTGTATTCCATGTCTGCCTAATCCATTCACATTGTTTAAGTAATTCACTGCTTTTTAACATAAGGCAGGTTGGAAATGAAAAGAGACTTGTTCCTCAGGTACCTGAGAAAAATAAAAGATAGAAAGGGCTTCAATTACTCAGCCCTGGCCGTTCTTCCTTCTTTGACACTAAGGTCAAGATTCTCATAGTCATGGCATTATTCCTTTCATGGTGGTGTGGTCCTGGCATCATTGACCCCTGGGCTGCTCAGATCTTTACCTCTTCTACCTGAGGGAGAGACAGATTTGTAGATCTGAATCACAGGACACGATTCTAACAAAATGGATTCAGGATCCAGGCAGGCCATGCTGGGATTGCTCCATGCATGTCCAAAACCACAGATATAAAGCCCACATCATTTTGATTTTACTCTTTCTATCCTCTCTCTTTCTCACTCTCCATTCACCAAAGAAAGCTTACTCACACTGCTAGGACCCGTCCAGCTGCCTCTGGAGTGGATATCCTCTTCTATTTCTCATTGCCTTAAATTCCTCCCAAGTTTCCAGTAGAGAAAGGAGATTTCACAACTGGCTCTATATGCTTCTTTGTCTTACTTAGGAACATACTTAATAAATATAGCTTATTCCACTGGCAATGTATAAGTAGTTAGTTATCTTTTGTTTCATGACCTTTGTTAGCCAAATCATACTCAACCATAGAAGTGTGATTATATCAGTGAGAATTTTTGCTTCTGTTTTAAAGATTCCAAATACCTACTGTTTAGGTGTTGGTTAACCCTTTTTATTTTTCACTTTTCTCATCTTTAAAATGGCGGTCATAATAAAATCTACTTCAAATGGTTTCAAGAAAGACTAAATGAGTTTACATATGTAAAGCACTTAGAAAAGTCTGGCACACAGTAACTTGTAGGTATTATTATTATTGTTGTTATTTTCTTATGCCAACTCTCCAAGTTATTCACAAACAAATGGAATTCTTGGCGGGTAGCCCAGATGTCTAACTAGAAGCAGCTAGTGTGTGCCTTCAGAGAGAAAAAAGAGTAGTAGGTAAATACTAACTCTTCAACTGGAACAACCAGATGAACACATTGCACTGGGATTCATCAAAAAACTGGGATTCATCAAAAAACCAACTCTATCCATGGAGAACAGAGAGGAGCAGTGAGACAGGACAACTGCCCTCCTGGGAGTAGCAGGAGACAGGGGAGACCCTGTCCCCCACTGTGGGTAAATGTAAGTGAGTGGTGGTCCCTGGGGACTCACACTTCTGCCATGGACTTTTGCAACCCCAGGCTCAGGAGATCCCCATGAGTTCCCTCACTGAGGCCTCCAGACCGACCTGGAAAGCTACATGAATCTGGGCAGAGCCACAGTCCAGGCACACATGGAGTCCCAGGAGCCTTGGATCCTTGGGCATCCTGACATTAGCAGCTGCAGCTCCGGCAATGGGGAAGGTCAGGCTTCCTCGTACACCCCCAGGAAGGGGGCCAAGTCCACAGGGCTGCTGCTCAGCAGACTGCAGGCCTCACCTCTACTGCACCTTGCAGGATAAGGCCCACTGCTCTGGGACCGTAGCGTGGTCACACCAGGCATGCCTGTGCTCTGGGGCAAGTAGCAGCTCTGCATTTTCCTGGGATGGTGGTCCCAGAGGGAGAGGCAGCCCCCATTTCTGCTGCCTCACAGCCCTCACTCCTGTTGCCCTCAGGCTCTAGATGGTGTGCCATGATTAGGGACTGGCGCGGATCCCCAGCACAGAGCAGCTGCCCCATGGAGAAGTGTCCAGATTGTTCTAACCCTGCTTCTCTTCACTGTGTTGGGCCTCCAGACTGGGGACTCCAGCATAACTATCCTGCTTCTGCCTGGACACTTCAGTGGGAGGTAGCTCTGGACTTCTCTGAGGAGGAAATCCCAGAGACACCCCATAGCCTCTCCACTACTGCAGCTGCGGTGGTACCGCCCTAATCACCCTTAGGTTGGGGAAGGAGCATAGGGTCTGTTTGCTACAGTAGCACCTCCAGCACACTGCAGCCACCAAATGGAGAGGAGCCCAGTCTCTCTTTACTGAGAACCTCCATTCCCCCACTCTTCACCAGGCAGGGCCCCCAGCTCAGGACCACAGAACAACCACCTTAACCGCAGCTATGTATAACCACTGGTAGTGGCTTTGTGTTTCCCTAGGGAGTGGCTCCTAAAGCTCCCCAGGGCTCCCTCTGGCACTGCCATGGCAGTGGTTCTGGTCCTGCTGACCTTGGTCCGTGGAAGAATCAAAGAGTCTGAGAGCTTTATTTGCTCTTCCAGCACAATACAGTCACCATACAGAGAGGAGCCCCGTCTCTTCTCCCTGGGAGCACTTGAGCCCCTGCTCTTCCCCAAGTAGAGGCTCTAGCTTAGGCCAGCTGTGCAGTCACTCTACCTCTGGCTGAGCATTCCCAGTGGCAATGGTTCCACTTTTCTCTGAGGTAGAGCTCCCAGAAGCAACCAAAACTATTCTGCCACTGCCACTGCAGTGTTACTGCCCTTGCTGCCCTTAGACTGGGGAAGGAGCAAAGACCCTGAGTACTTTAACTACAACTCCAGCAAGCTGAAGTTGCCCTAAGGAGAAGAGACCAGTCTGTCTCCCCCATGATGCATCCACCCTGTGCATCATCAGGCAGAGCCCTCTTGGCTTAGGCCACAGTGCAGCTGCCCTACCATAGGTCAATCACACTGATTGATAGTGGCTCTGCATTTCCTTGGGGTGGAATCCCAAGAGACAAGTGAAAGTTTATTCTATCATAACCACTGCCAAGGCCCCTTCCCCTGATGCTTCTAGGAAGAGAACATAAAGACTGAGCTCACCCGAGAGCTGTGGTGTGCAGCCTAGGAATGACAAGTCAACATTTGTAGCCAGCACTTAAGTGGGAGAGGAGTCCACATTTTCAGAGCACTGAGAGGGAGCATGGGTGCAATCATGAGGGAATACAAAGGAACCATGTGGCTGAGCAAGAGCTTACCTATTGGCCATTACACTTAAGTGCCACCTACTGAATCACAGCCCAGAACTTCCACATCAAAAATACTTTGCTAATATACCCCCCTGTGAAACCAAGGACAATAATTCAGCTATAAATAAAGACCTGGCACAAAGTGTCAGCCATCTAAAAACATCCATATAAGAAGTCTATTGACTGTACTTGATTTTCATCACAGTTAAAGAAACACCAGCCCATACAGATGAGAAAGAACCAGTGCAAATACTCTGGCTACTTAAAGAGCCAGAGTGACTTCTTCCCTCTAAAAAACCACACTAGTTCCCCAGCAAGGGTTCTTAACCAAGCTGAAATATCTGAAATGACAGAAGTAGAATTCTGAATATGAATATAAATGAAGATCATTGAGACTCTGGAGCAAGTCAAAATCCAATATAAGAATGTAAGTGTTACAAAAAAAAAAAAAAAAAAAAAAAAAAAAAAAAAAACCAGCTAATAGATACAATGACCATTATAAGAAAGACACAAACTTATCTGATAAACTAAAAAACACACTACAATAATTTCATAATGCAATCATTAGTATTAATAGCAGAACAGATCAAGCTGAGGGATGAATCTCAGGGATTGAAGACTGGCTCTCTAAACTAACTCAGTCAGAAAAAAATTAAGAGGAATGAAAAAGAATAAACAAAACTTCTGAGAAATGTGGGATTACATAAAGAAACCAAACCTGTGACTTACTGAGGTTCCTGAAAGAAATGGGGAGAAAGCAAGCACCTTGGAAAATATATTTCAGGATATCATCCATGAAAACTTCCCCACTATCACTAGAGAGGACAATATTCAAATTCAGGAAATACAGAGAACCCCTGTTAGATACTATACAAGAAGACCATCCCTAAAACACATAGCCATCAGATCTTGGGTCAAATTGAAAGAAAAAAAAATGTTAAAGGCCACTAGAGAGAAGGAAAATGTTACCTACAGAGGGAACCCTATCAGCTAACAGTGGACCAATCAGTAGAAACCCTACAAGCCAGAAGAAATTGGGGGCCTATATTCAGCATTCTTAAAGAAAAGATACTCCAAAAATTTCATACCCAGCCAAACTAAGCTTTATAAGCAAAGGAGAAATAAAACCCTTTTCAGAAAAGCAAATACTGAGGGAATTAATTACCACTAGACCTGCCTTACAGGAGGTCCTGAAAGGAGTGCTAAATATTGAAAGGGGAGACCGTTACCAGCCACTACAAAAACACAGTTAAGTACACTGACAATTGACACTATAAAGCAACCACACAAACAAGTCTGCATAATAACCAGCTAAAAACATAATCACCAAAGCAAACCCACATGTATCAATATTAACCTTGAATTTAAACAGGCTGAATGCCCCCAATTAAAAGGTGCAGAGTGGCAAGCTGGATAAACAGGGAAGACACAGTGGTATGCTGTCTTAAAGAGACTCATTTCACATGCAATGACATTCATAGGCTCAAAATAAAGCAATGAAGAAAAATCTATCAAGAATATGTAAAACAGAAAAAAGGCAGGGATTGCTACACTAATTTCAGACAGAACAGACTTTAAAGAAACAAAGATCAAAAAAGACAAGGGCACTGCATAATAGTAGAAGATTAAATTCAACGAGAAGACCTAACTATTCTAAATATTTATGTACCCAATACAGGAGCACTCAGGTTCATAAAGCAAGTTCTTACAGACCTATAAAGAGGCTTAGATTTCCACACAATAATAGTGAGAGACTTCAACACCCCACTGATAGCGTTAGACAGATTATCAAGGCAGAAAATTAACAAAAGTATTTAGAACCTGAAATCAACATTTGACCAAATGGACCTAATAGACATTTACAGAAATCTCCAACCCAGAACAACAGAATATACATTCTTCTCATTACTACATGGCACATATTCTAAAACTGACCAAACAATTGAACATAAAACAATCCTCAGCAAACTAAAAATAACTGAAATCATACCAAAGGTACTCATGGACTACAGCCCAATAAAAATAGAAATGAATGCTAAAAAGTTGCTCAAAATCATACAACTACATGGAAGTTAAACTACTCGATCCTGAAAGACGTTTGGGTAAAAAATACAATTAAGATAGAAATCAAGAAATTCTTCAAAAGTGATGAGAACAAAAATAAAACATACCAGAATCATTTGGACACAGCTAAGGCAGTATTAAGAGGGTTATCGTACTAAATACCATGTCAAAAATTTAGAAATATCTCAAATTAACAACCTAACATCACTGCTACAGGGAGAGAAACAAGAACAAACCAATCCCAAAGCTAGCAGAAAACAAGAGATAACCAAAATCAGAACTGAAGTGAAGAAAATTGAGATGTGGAAAACAATACATAACAGACTCCTCAACAAGTCCAAGAGTCAGTTTTTGAAAAATTAGTAAAATATATAGACCTCTAGCTTGATTAATATAGGCAAAAAGAGAGAAGATCCAAATAAACACAATCAGAAATTATAAAGGGGGTATTACTACTGACCTCACAAAAGTACAAAAAAACCCTCACAGACTACTATGAATATCTCTATGCACACATACCAGAAAACTCAGAAGAAATGGATAATTTCCTGGACATATACAACCTCCCAAGATTGAACCAAGAAGTTGAATCTCTGAAAAGATCAACAATGAGTTCCAAAATTGAATCAGTAACAAAATGTCTACCAACCAAAAGACACCCAGGACTAGATAGAGTCACGGCCAAATTCTATCAGATGTATAAAGAAGAGCTGGTAGTGTTCTTACTGAAACTATTTCCAAAAATTGAGGAGAAGGGAATCCTTAACTCATTTTATGTAGCCAACGTCATTCTGAAACCAAAACCTGGCAGAGACACAACAAAGAAAGAAAACTTCAGACCAATATTCTTGATGAACCTAGATGCAAAAATCCTTAACAAAATACTAGAAATCCAAATCCAGCAGAACATTTAAATGCTAATACACCATAATTGAGTAGTCTTTATACCTGCGGTGCTAGGTTGGCTTAATATATGCCAGTCAATCAATGTTATTCTTCACATAAAGAGAACTAGAAACAAAAAACACATGATTATTTCAATAGACACAGAAAATACTAAAGATAAAATTTAACATTCCTTTATGTTAAAAACCCCTCAATAAAGTAGGCATTGAAGGTACATACTTCAAAATAATAAGAGCCATCTATCACAAACCCACAGCCAATCTCATACTGAACGGAAAAAGGCTGGAAGCACTTTCCTTGAAAATCGGAACAATACAAGGGATGGCCTCTCACTACACCTATTTAGCATCGTACTGGAAGTCCTCACCAGAGCAGTCAGGCAAGAGAAGGAAATAAAAGTCATCCAAATAGGAAGAGAGGAAGTCAAACTATCTCTGCTTGCAGATGATATGATTCTATGCCTAGAATAGAAGAGTCTCTGCCCAAAAGCTCCTTGATGCGATAAACAGCTTCAGCATAGTTTCAGAATACAAAATCAATGTACAGAAATTAGTAGCATTCCTATACACCAGTGACAACCAAATTGAAAGCCAAATCAGGAACACAATCTCATTCACAATAGCCAAAACAGAATAAAATACTCAGGAATACAGCTAACTAGAAAGATGGAAAATTGCAACAATTAGAATCACAAATCTCTGCTAAAAAATCAGAGAAGACATAAATGGAAAAACATTCCATGCTCATGGATAGGAAGAGTCAATATTTTTAAAATGGCCATCCTGCCCAAAGCAATTTACAGATTCAGTGCTATTCCAACATTCTTTCCAGAATTAGAAAAAAAAAAAAAAAAAAAAAAAAAAACTATTTTAAAATTCGTATGGAACCAAAAAGGAGTCTGAATAGCCAAGGCAATACTAAGTAAACAGTACAAAGCTGGAGACATCAGATTACCCAACTTCAAACTATACTACAGGGTTACAATAACCCAAATAGCATAGTATTGCTACAAAAACAGAAATGTAGACCAGTGGAACAGAATAGAGAGCCCAGAAGTAATGCTGTACATCTACAACCATCCGATCTCTGACAAAGTTGAGAAAATCAAGCAATGGGGAAAGGACTTTATATTCAATAAATTATGCTGGGTTAACCAGCTAGCCATATGTAGAAGATTGACACTGGACCCCTTCCTTACACCATATACAAAAATCAACTCAAGATAGATTAAAGTCTTAAATGTAAAACCTAAAATGGTTAAAATCCTGGAAGATAACCTAGGATATACAATTCTGGACATTTGAGCTGGCAAAGATTTCATTATAGAGGTGCCAAAAGCAATTGCAACAAAAACCAAAATTGACAAATGGGAGCTAATTAAACTAAAGAGCTTCTGCATAGCAAAAGAAACTATGAAAAGAGTAAATAGACCATCTACAGAATGGGAGAAAATATTTGCAAACTATGCATCCAACAAAGGTCTAATATCCAGAATCTGTAAGAAACTTAAACAAATGACAAGCAAAAAGCAAACAACCTCCATATTAGAAAGTGGGCAAGGGACATAAACAGACACTTTTCAAAAGAAGACATACATTTGGCCAGTAACATAGTTCAAAGTTGCTAATCATTAGAGAAATGTCAATCAAAACTACAATGAGGTACCATCTCATACCAGTTGGAATAGTTATTATTAAAAAGTCAAAAAATAACAAGCTGGCAAGACTGCAGGGAAAAAGGAACACTTATATTCTGCTTGTGGAGGTGTAAGTTAGTCCAGCCACTCTGGAAAAGCAGTCTGGTGATTCCTCAAAGACCTAAAAACAGAATTACCATTCCTTCCAGCATTCCCTTTACTAGGTATATACCCAAAAGAATATAAATTGTTCTGCTGTAAAGATACATGTGCACATATGTTCACTGCAGCATTATTCACAATAGCTAAGACATGGAATCAACCTAAATGCCCATAAATGGTAGCCTGGATAAAGCAAATGTGGTACATATATGTCATGGAATACTAAGAAACCTTAAAAAATAACTAGATCATATCCTTTGCAGCAACATGGATAAAGATGGAGGCTATTATACTAAGTGAATTAACACAGGAACAGAAAACCAAATACTGCAAGTTCTCACTTATAAGTGGAAGCTAAACAATGAAAACATGTGGACACAAAGAGGGAAATAAGACACAGACACAAAGAGAGGAACAACAGGCACAGAGGCTTACATGGGCCTGGAGAGTAGGAGGAGGGAGAGAGATAAAAAAAACTACCTGTTAGGTACTATGCTTAATACCTGGGTGAGGGAAAAATCTGCACACCAAAATCCTGTGACATGTAGTTTACCTATATAACAAACCTACACCTAAAATAAAAGTTAACAACAAGTATAAAGATTTATTTCAGAAATATACCAAGCAGTTTCTGACATTTTCCCTAAGTATTTTTGAAAAACATTTTTCTTAACAGTAAAAAGTTTGGAGTCAGAGGTTCCTGTTCTACACCTGTTACTTACCAGATGATTGATTGGGTAGGTTATTATTCTTTCTAAACTCCAGTTATTTTGTGTATATAAAATGAAGAGATTTCTAATTTACAGGGCTGTTGCAAAGAATACCTGTAGCACTGAGGACATATAATAAGCTCTGAATATATGATAGCTATTATTATCACGCACAGATTTCTATGGGTGGTTAGGGGAAGATAATGCAAAATGTCTCTAAGATTCCTTTCTGTTAGATAAAATTTAACTATTACCTGGATAATTCAACTATCCATTTATAGAAAGGTCTAATTAAATGTGCAAGTCCTTTGGACTACAATGAAGCATCTCAGAGTAAAAGTTCAGGTTTGAAACAATTTCTTTTCTCTTTGAAATGGTAGTTGTTTTTTTCATGGTCATATTACCTAGTGCTCATCACAGTCTCAAGGATGCAATGATAGTCTCCATGGATCTGATTATCATATGTATTAGACCGCTTTCATGTTGCTGAAAGACATACCTGAGACTGGGAAGAAAAAGAGGTTTAATGCATAACTCACAGTTTCACATGGCTGGGGAGGCCTCACAATCATGGCTGAAAGCATAGAGGAACAAGTTACATCTCACATGGATGGCAGCAGGCAAAGAGAGAGCTTGTGCAGGGAAGCTCTCATTTTTAAACCCATCCGATCTCATAAGACTCATTCACTATACTGAGAACAGTGCAGGAAAGACCCATTCCCATAATTCAATCACTTCTCACCAGTTTCCTCTCACGGCACATAGAAATTGTGGGAGTTACAATACAACATGATATTTGGGTGGGGACAGAGCCAACCCATACCATTCCACACCTGGCCCCTCCAAAATATCATGTCCTCACATTTTAAAACAAATGCTGCCTTCCCAACAGTTTCCCACAGTCTTAACTCATTTCAGCATTAACTCCAAAGTTCAGAGTCCTAAGTCTTATCCAAGACAAGGCAAGTCCCTTACACCTATGAGCCTATAAAATCAAAAGCAAGTTAATTACTTCCTAGTTACAATGAGGGTAGAGGCATTGGATTAAAAATAAAAGTCATTCCAAAGGGGAGAAAGTGGCCAAAACAAAAGGACTATAGGGCCCATGCAAGTCCAAAATCCAGCAGGGCAGTCAAATCTTAAAGCTCCAAAATGATTTCCTTTGAATGCATGTCTCACATCCAGGTTGTGCTGATGCAAGATGTGAGTTCCTATGGTCTTGGGCAGCTCTGTCCCTGTGACTTCGCAGGGGATAGACCCCTCCTGGCTGCTTTCATGGGCTAGCATTGAGTGTCTGTGGCTTTTCCAGGCCCACAGTGCAAGGTGGTGGTGGATCTACAGTTCTGGAACCTGGAGGATGGTGGCCTTCTTCTCACAGCTCCACTAGGTGGTGCCCCAGTAGGGACTCTGTGTAGGGGCTCCAACCCCACATTTCCCTTCTGCACTGCCCTAGCAGAGGTTCCCCATGAGAACCTTGGCCTTGCAACAAACTTCTGCCTGGATATCTAGGCATTTCCATACATTCTCTGTAATCTAGGCATAAGGTCCTAAACCTCAATTCTTGACTTCTGTGCACTGTCAGGCTCAACACCCCATGAAAGCTGCCAAGGTTTGAGGCTTGAACCCTTTGAAGCCATGGAACGAGCCCTACATTGGTCCCTTTCAGCTGTGGCTGGAATGGCTGGGATGCAGGACACGAAGTCCCTAAGCTGCACACGGCCCAGGAACCCTGGACCTGGCCCACAAAACCACTTTTTCCTCCTCGGCCTCTAGGCCTGTGATGGGAGGGGCTGCCATGAAGACCTCTGACATGCTCTGAAGACATTTTCCCCATTGTCTTGCAGATTAACATTCAGCTCCTCATTTGCAAATTTCTGCAGCCTGCTTGAATTTTTCCTCAAAAAATGGGATTTTCTTTTCTATTACATTGTCAGGCTGCAAGTTTTCCAAACTTTTATGCTCTGCCTCCCTTATAAAACTGAATGCTTTTAATGACACCCACATCACATTCTGAATGCTTTGTTGCTTAGAAATTTTTTCTGCCACATACCCTAAATCATCTCTCTCAAGTTCAAAGTTCCACAAATCTCTAGGGCAGGGGAAAAATGCCACATTTCTTTGCTGAAACATAGCAAGAGTAACTTTTGCTCCAGTTCCCAAAAAGTTCCTCATCTCCATCTGAGACCACCTCTGCCTGGATTTCGTTGTTCACATCATTATAAGCATTTTGGTTACAGCCATTCAACAAGTCTCTAGGAAGTTCCAAACTATCCCACATTTTCCTGTCTTCTTCTGAGCCCTCCAAACTGTTCCAACCTCTGCCTGTTACCCAGTTGCAAAGTCACTTCCACATTTTTGGGTATCTTTTCAGCAGCACCCCACTCTACTGGTACCAGTTTACTGTATTAGTTCATTTTCATGTTGCTGATAAAGACATACCCAAGACTGGGAAGAAAAAGAGGTTTAATAGAGAACTCACAGTTCCCCATGGCTGGAGAGCCTCACAATCATGGCAGAAGGCGTGGAGGAACAAGTCACATCTTACATGGATGGCGGCATACAAAGAGAGAGCTTATGCAGAGAAACTAACATTTTTAAGCCTATCAGATCTCATGAGACTCATTCACTATATTGAGAACAGCGCAGGAAAGACCTGACCCCATAATTCAGTCACCTCCTACTGGGTTCCTCCCATGATATATGAGAATTGTGGGAGTTACAATTCAAGATGAGATTTGGATGAGGACACAGCCAAACCATATCACCATAGATTCTGAATGTAAGCACTGAATGACAACTATAAAGGTACTTGCTTCCATGTGTGTCTTTTCATTTTACCTAATAGTGAAGTAAACAAGGTTCCCATCTTTCTGTTTCCATCTCTCTCCTTGTTTCTCTCTCTTCTCTTCCACTTCACCCCCATACTCACCCACACACACACACACATAATGTGCTGTGCTCTTTTCCATTGTGATTTTATAGAAATATGGGATGTTTTGGATTCTTTCCTGCAAAATACATTAATTTAAAATAAACAGAGGCAATCCATTTAAAGACACTGAGAGATGAGTGATCTACTGAGAATGATCTGTATTGAAACAGGAGAAAATAACTCCTTTCTGATTATGGTGTGTGAATGTAAAAAAAAAGTGTGTAAATTATGTAAATCTGAGGATATTTTACTAGAATATAGTAATATTTTACAAACAGAAATAATAGCTACATTTTGCTTTCAATTATATTTAGAATGAGGCTAATTCCAATAAATGCATGGTTCAGTATTAGCTTGTAGTATAACTCTAAAAGGGCTTTTTTGCTTCATTTACAAAGTAATAGACCTAGGAGGCATAGCTAGTAGACTATTTTTATGCATACATCATATTAAATTGTACATATTCATTTTAAACCGTTACTTCATATATTCAGAAAAAATACCAAAATTAATTTCAGTTAATATTTTTCCTCTCTGTTTGCTTTAAGAAGACTCAGTGTTTCCCCAGGAGTGTTTTTTAACTTCTAGGTTCACTTCCTTTAATTAGGGGTTTCAAATGAAAATACACCCTCCTAGGAAACAGGAGTCAAGTAGAATAAAGGAGAAAGCATAGATGAGGCTAGAAAAACTCAGGTCCTCAAAGCCATTTGTAAAGCTTTTGTTAAACTCACCGCTGCTCCCAAAGAAATCAGAATAGAATGAACATACTGAGACACAGTCTTAACAGAAATGTTCAACATAGCAGAAAGCAGAAGCACAGAAGTGAGGGGTCTATCAGGTGTTTAATACCAGAGGTGCCCTATACTTTGAAGTAATTCACTTTAGAAGCAAAAGTGGGACTTGTATTTGAGAAGAATTGAAAGCCATTTAGGCATAGAGAATATCCTTAGCCATGTCACATTGTTCCAAGTATATCTATTTTCTAAGCCACAAAGAATTTGTAAAATACTCATATCTCCATAGAGAGTTGAACCTTTGTCACATAATTAGTCATTCTGTCAATACTTTTGGAAGTGAATTGGTATGTAGTCTTCTGCACTTATTAGATCCCAAAGAAATAAATGTTTTTGAATAAGAAGTATATATTAGAATGGCATTTTAGTCATTCCAATTGGTTATCAAAAAATTTACATATTATCTTACTGGTTATACTCTTAGCTTACTCATATTTTTCTGTTTCTCTATTCTTTAGTTTAATTTTCAGAGATGCACAGAAAAATGTTTGAATAGAAAAGTGTGAAGAAATTCTTAATTGGGTTAAAAAATTAAATTTTTCTTTTTTTATTTCCTTTATGTACCCTTCAGTGAATGTTCATTATGGGATAACAAAGTTTGATTTCACAAAGTTTGGCTATTCAATACAAGTAAATTAAAATAAAAAAGGATTCATTTTTCATAGTTGAATTAACCCAGTGGCTCTCAAGAGTGGTGATTTTGCCACTCAGGGGACACAACTGGTGTTAAGTGTAAAGGCAGTGCTACTGACATCTAGTGACTAGAGGCCGGGGATATTGGCCCACACTCAAATAATTAACTGGGCCAAAATGTGAGTAGTGCCAATGTTGAGAAACCCTGAAATAGTCAAACATAATTTAAGTTAAGGGAGGGAGGAGGGAGGAAATGAAATTAGACTTGGGAAAAATGGCTAAATCAGGCTGGACGTGAGATATGGGGGCATTTTTTGATAGAATATGAAATTTAATCACTGTATCAATGATTTCATGTGTTGTGGTATTCATCCTGCTTCTCTGTACCTCCAGTGGAGATTTTTATTATCTAATTACATTTTGGGTTTCTTTACATTGTTTACATACCTTTATACTTATGAATCTCTTTCTTTTCCTTGAACCCCTATTCAAAGAAAAATGCATTTATATATATATATAAAATATATACATAATGTATGTATCATGATTATTTTTCTGACTAGTATTCCCTTTTTTTTGTTCAAAAAAATGACTTCAGGAATTGTTTCAAAGTTTTAAATGCATTAGAACAATGATTAAGGACATGTACTTTTGAGCCTGACAGACTTCAAGCAAATGTTGTCTTTGATATTTATAAGCTGAGTGACTTTGAGAAAGCAGTTTAATCTCATTGAATCTCAATTTTCTTATCTGTAAGTAATAATATCTAGCTCATGGATCACTTAAGGAATACCGAATGTATTACATATCTTTCAGAGAATAAGCACCCAAGAGGAGGTCATTTAAATCTTAGTGTTTGTACATGTATACTCCTCTACCACTTCCCCACCATCCCATGTGTGTATTTACTCATCCTTAAATAAATATAGCTGTAAACAAGGTTGAGAGTTGACAATGGACACTATGAGTGAATTGTCTTTCTACTTCTTCACTGTCCACATAGGCCTTGTCTACTTCCTCTTCTTAGGTCTATAGCTATGTACTGAGAGTAGCTCCCTACCTGCTCAAGTAACAAAGATTCCTAATTTAGAACATCACTGAAGTGTATTGTTTTATTTCTCAACCACTTATCTGATATTAATCTGTAAAATTATCTTATGCATTTTTAAACATTTTCGCTAATAGCTATATGTAGACCCAGATTAAGAATAAATGATCAGAAAATGATAAATGAAAGATATTTTCACTGGGATATGATGAGAAAAAAATTTTTTTTTTCAAATATGCTTTTCCAAAAAAAAACCTTCCCTTAAAATTTGTTTCATAGTTAATAGATCAAATCTGAACTTTCTTCCTATTTTTTTCTAATCAAAATCTGTTAGATTTAGTGATTGTAACTTAGTGAACATACATAATAAAAATCAGATAAAAGAAAATTTATTAGCAAGAACAGATTTAAGTTATAGTTTTTAAAAGTGACCAGAGAAACTGGAGTATTTATATTTGCTTTGCAGATGTGTGCATTTACACAAGCTAAGTTGTAAAATTGAACAATCAAATTTAAATAACTTGATTACTAAACTACATTATGTGACTATGTTAAGTGAAATTTTTTCAGCTTAAAATGTTTAGATAATTAGTTAAACATTATCCATAGAAAAAAAGGCCTAACAATAGTTCATCAATAATATGCAGAAATTTTTATTTGAATAAAAGTTTACCGTGTTTTCCATGTAAATTTTTTTTTTTTTTTTTTTTTTTTTTTTTTGAGACGGAGTCTCGCTCTGTCACCCAGGCTGGAGTGCAGTGGCACGATCTTAGCTCACTGCAAGCTCCGCCTCCCGGGTTCACACCATTCTCCTACCTCAGCCTCCCAAGTAGCTGGGACTACAGGCACCCGCCACCATGCCCGGCTAATTTTTTGTATTTTTAGTAGAGACGGGGTTTCACGGTATTAGCCAGGATGGTCTCGATCTCCTGACCTCATGATCCACCCGCCTCCGCCTCCCAAAGTGCTGGGATTACAGGTGTGAGCCACCACTCCTGGCCATGTAAATTATTTTTAATAGAAGAAAAGTTTTGGATAATTATATTTTAAACCATTCCCACTTAATCGAGGCTATAAATACAAACAAAAGAAAAATGTTTATGGTACTTACGAATTAGGGTGATAAGTGAAATTTTATCAACTGGTACTGTGCAAACACCAACCAATGAGACAATAGTACTGACCAATCAGAATGGATGCTGGTATACAAAATCCAGAATAGTCACATTAGTGCATAATTCCTGCACATTTGCCCTACATATTGATTTAAAACACAAGGATATCGACATGTATATTCATATTTTGCCTAAACTATCATTCTAAAACATTTGCAGGAATGTTATAAAGTTTATTAGTTTCTATTGGTACATGTTTCATAGAATCAGAAGAAAAAAATTGAATGTCAAAGTAGTAAACTTTATCACATGTAAAGAATATAGTAAAATTTGTGAGTTTATCCAACAGATTCTTTCTTATCTAATTATAGTTATTCAGTTTTAATTGAAAGTTACACAAATGTCAGACATTAAATCTAAGACAAATGTCAAATGGAATCCCACACCTGTACAGTAACATCCCAGGCATCTACATATATTTTAGTTGATCATTAGCAATTAGTAGCATTTATCTGTCCATTTAATTGTTCTCCCGATCTTTCCCAGATGATTTTTTTTGTTGCCTCAATGCATTGGCCCAGAGTTAAAATTCTATTAGTTTTTCATCATGCAACCATTTCATTAGGCTTTTAGCCTGGCTGAGCCCATTAAAATCACTACTGCACACTTGGCTTGTGTTTACTCATATGAGGTGAAGTGGACCCCAAGGCAACCACTATAATTCAGGCCCAAGAAAGATTTAAATAGTTGAGATTAGGAGTTTTCTCTGCTTGAATTATAAGTATTATTTCAGTTTTCCTCTTCAGTTTAAGTAAAACATTCTGAGCCCATAGGAACATGTTGGATTATCTATCTCAGCAAGAACTGTTTTCTAGAGCTGTTATAAAAGGGAGAAACAGCAAAATCCTTTCTTGGTTCTTAACATGTCTCTGTATTGACCCTTTCTTGACCAGTCAATCAGATAAGGTAAGGGAGTCTTACATAGGTTCAGTACATCAGTCTATTAGGATGGGGAAGAGGAGCAGATGCTCCAGGCCTGGGATTCTAACCTAAAGCCCTCTGATCCCAGCCTATGTTCCTATGACTATCCTGTACTGCCTTTATGACCAGGGCTAAAAGAGTAAGAAAGCTGAGGTCATTTTGGTTCATGGAGAACTTGGTACTCTTCGTCCAATTTTGCAGCACCAGAAAAAGCTTTCTTTCCAAGTATAGTGCTGTCTGAGCACACAGTACTGAAAAGCTTTCTGCATCATTGCCAGGAAGAGAATCAGCCTGAAAGTGTCATAATCAGTTACTGGTGCGTACTGCAAAGTGTCATGGCAGCATAATAGAGTGCCAAGCAAGGACAAATGTGTAAAATAAGAAGCAAACTCTTCCAATAAATAGTGCCCATAATTAAATTAGTAGACAAAAATCAATGATGCAGAAATGGCTTTAAAATATAACTGCATTACCTTTCATTTGTAGTCTACATGGACTGACTAAGCCACAGTCATATATGTTCACTCACGCCCATCTCACCAGGGTTTCTAATTGCCAGCACCTATCACATAGATGCTTTGGGGATGAGACAGTTTTGGCACCTACAGAGTATAATAGTACTTTACACATTTAGGTAGCAACATATCCATTTCAGGTTTCTTTTGCTTTAATCAAGACTTTTATACAAAATGAATAGTTTATAGTTTTGAGAAGTGGATATATAGTTTATTTATACATGCTAAATATTAGATGATTTTTCACCTCATTAACCAGTGTGTGCACGCATGTGTGTGTGTGCCCATGTGTATTTTTTTCCTAATACAGGTTTTTTTTCCCAGTAACAATAGCTAACTTTAATAAACCCTTCTTATATGCCAGGCACTGGGTCTAAACACTTATGTTAAACACTTATAGATAAACTGTTTCTCTAAACAGATATAATAACCAGTTTTTCCCCATACAATTCTATGTAGTATTAATACCTACATTTTACAACTAAGGAATGTGAAGTTAGAGAAGATAAATAATGTGCCTGGGGTCTCTCAAGTAGGTGTTAGAGCTGGGAATGGAATTTAAGTAGTCTGGCTGCAACGTAGCATTGGTTAAGTGTTTTATGTAATACTGTTAAACAGTAGTCAGAGAAACAAATTAATCACATGAACCTGATTTCCATTATCCTTTTCTGGTGTAATTTTAATTTCCAGGTGAACTTTAATGGGAATGAAAAGACAAAAAGTTATTTTGTCTATTTTCATTTTCAAGTGATTTTCTAACTTCTAGAAAATATGAGGAAAGCCAGGTTATATCATTTACAAAAATAAAATGACTTTTTAGTATTTGACTATAATTATACATTTCAAAACATTTAAATAAGTTTTAATGTGACATATCAATTTCAGTTCATAAAAACTGATGCAAAAATCAGCAAACTGCAGTTTCATCCTGTGTTGACCACACATGATGTACCACTTGTTCCCTGGCTTCAGATCTTTTATGAGGATACTTGCTTGGCAGCAACCAAACAGTTTTAGTCAGGTCATAGTTGATCCATAACAAGTTTTAAAATATTTTCTAGGATGTTATATAATGATGATTTTTTAAAATCTCAGAGACTAACAATTTATATTAGTTACAAAAATACAATTCTTCCCTGCTCCTCCCACCCAGCACCAAAAATGTGGACACCACCAACCTAAACTGCCTAAGCATTACTTTGGAAATTTTGTGGTTGTAACTACCTGTTTCCACATCTGAATGATGCCTTTATTCTAACACACTTAGGGAAGTTCTATTGTATCAGGCAATTAGGCCAAGGAGGGAGCAATGTGGTATATACTGCTGCTCCCCTCTCCTAGCACTTCTGATGAATCCTGCGTGGTCTTTCTGATAAGCTTGGACACAGTGCAAGGCAGCTTTGCAGGAAGCTACTAATAATCAATTAGAATTGGGAAGTGAGTTGAAATTTATTTGTCTTTGCTATATTAAACCAAATCATCATCATCATCATCATCATCATCATCATCTTTAATTAAAAAATCTAAACAACAAAAAGCAAAATAAAAAAATCTTTCCAGGAAATAGATTATGGGCAAGGTCAAAAGTTGAGGCTATAACATCATCGCCAATTGAGTAACAGCTCGAAGCTGCAAATCTTTTACCAGTTTACCTTCTGAAAAGCTTTAAGTCTAGGTTTCTGAAAAGAACTCAATCATAGATTTCCTTCTAGACAGGATGATTGTGCAATTAGATTTAATAATTTTAAACCCTTAGGACATTTCTGCCCTGGATTAGAATTTTTTGTTTACTTAGGTTGTTAACTGCAAGTCTCTTGAAGGCGGAGGTCACACTCTTCATAACTGTCCTCCATTACATATTATTATTTGCAGTTAATAATTATTTAACATAAATTTTTGAGTAAGTGATTCTCTAATCATTAACATATTTCTTGACTACTTTTAAAGCACTTTGCTTTCTATAAAGATCCTTGCTGAGATGTAAATAAATATAAGTGTGCACATCAGGTTTATGAATGAACCAGTATCAATGGGGTCTATGTCTCTCTAAGCTTGACCTTCCCTGCCAGTAATGATGTCTATAGCAGGTGACAAAATCTTGCACATTTATTTATTACCTAACAGTCTCATATTCAATCTTTAGATAGTCCAATCTAGTTGTCAGATTGAAATGTCAAAATTTTAATCTCTCATCCACTTTTATTTCAGTGACTTGATGGTAATTTTTATTTTTAATGGTTGAGTTGGTCAAGAAACGTGTTACAAAATGGGTTTGAAAATCACTTAATGACTCACATATGGCAGGTTAGCGATTGATCCATTCAGTTAAAATGCTGAAACATCTTGATTATAACCTAAGATTTTATATTGTATTTTCAATGCAGTACTACAATGTCTTCTCATTTTTCTTTGCTCTTCTTGATTTAATTATTTCAAAAAATGTATTAGAGAGGGAGGCCTTTTACCAATTTTAGCAAATCAGCATCTACCTGTTATAGTTTTATAATCTCAAGAACACTGTTATTTTTATTTTCTCTCTTAGAACCAGTTATCTAGAAAATATGAATATGAGAAGAGCTCATTGGTTATTGTGGTTAATTTATAAGCTTGAGCTTTTTTTTCTATTTTTAGAATTTTAATTTACTTTAAACTTTTGGGTCTTCATCCTGGTTGTTGTAACAGTTATGAGAAGAAATGAGAAAACAAATCCACTATCATAGCATAGTAAACCTTTGACTTGGGTCTTCCTTCTGCTACCATGGATCATTCTTTCAAATCTCTCTTTTCTTGACATGATTATTTATTTCTTCATAAGTCTTCAAGGATCATAAGAAATTCTCTCTGGGAGAAAACAAAAATGTCTTATAGGGAAAAAGTGGAGGAAAACCAATGTTTTTCTCTACATTTTTGGAAGTCAATGGGATATTTGCCCTCGTTGTTCTGGCTGTTGATTCATGTTTTGCAGTAAGCATAGCCCTCTCTTACAGAATTGTAATGAATCACAGGACACATTACAGGTTTGGATTCTCCTTTTCTCCTCAACTCAACCCTTACCCAGGCCATTTTCCTTACAGTGCAGGCCATGTCCAGATTGTAAAAACAATAGTGAAGAAGGGAATTGTTTTCTTCTCTCTTTTTTCTCCACTCCTGCTTGAGAATTTTCTAGGTGTAACAAGGGCAATCATTTGTAGCAGATGCTGTTATGTTCTGGTAATGGGAACCCTGGGGTGACTGATCCCTAAATGTTCATTTTTTTTCCTCTAGGGAAACTTTTATGAGTGTTACAAAGATCAGCCCCATTTATCCCCTTTAGAAGGCTTTGCACTGCCTGCCCCGATAGCCGACACAGTCTCTTGCTATCTCTATCACTTTCGCATCCATTTTTTTTTTTTTCTGACTGTGTGTCCCACACAAACTAGTTCTGCTGAGTACAGCCTCCTTGATTGGGTCTTTTCCAAGATTACTCACATGTGCATATCTTCTGTGGTTTCTATAGCAGCCTAGAGGAAACACAGTCCCTTTCCATAGATGTGCAGTTGGCTTCACTGCCATCCATCTGCCATCACAGCAAGTATTACAACCTTTCTCCTTTAAGTTTTTCCAGTCATGTGTCAGCCACCACACTTTCTGATCCGCAAACTCTTGAAGTTTTCCTCCTGTGACTCAAGGGGAAAAGAGTTCCTCTCTGGTTTAAGAAAAAACAAAACAAACTCTAATTTTAGATTCAGGGATCCTCTCCTCTTTTCCAAGGAAAAATATAGGAGTATCACATAACTCTCTGATGATTCTGTTCAAGGAAATTTTTACTCCTACTCTTATCTCTTCTGATAAACCTTGCCTTGTCCTTTACATAAAGTGCAGAGGGATGATAAGTTATGGTGACAAATTATTTCTGAGTTATATTCTAAAACACCAAGGCACAAAAAGCCTAATTGTTATTTTTAAAAGTGTGAGTGTGTTAGGGTTCTCTTAGCCCTAACACAGAGAAAGAAAACCAATAGCGTGTATGTGTATAATTTATTATGAATATTGATTCACATGATTATGGATTCCAAGATGTCTCATATTCTGCCTTCTGCAAGCTGGAGAACCAGAAACGATGGTGGCGTAACTCAGTTTGAATCTAAAGGCCTGAGACCCAGGAGGGACCTCTGGTGTGAGTCCCAGAATCCAAAGACCCAATAACCAGTAGCTCTGATGTCTAACGGCAGGAGAAGATAAATGTTCTAGCTCAAGAAGAGAGAGCAAATTCACTCTTCCTCTGCCTTTTTGTTCTATTCAGACCCTCAAGGGATTGGATGATGCCGACCCGCACTTGTGAGTTCCATCTTTATTCAGTCTACCCAAAGGGATGCTAATCTCTTTCAGACACAGATACACACAGAAATAATGGTTTACCTGCTCTCTGGATATTCCTTATCTCAGTTAAATTAACACATAAAATCAATAATTATATTGGATATTTGAAATCCATTGTCTTGTTTTGAGACTTGAGATAAAATGAGAAATCAAGAAAAATACCTGTTTGGCATCTTGTTATGTAAGCAGTGGGACAAAGTCCAAACAAGTTGAAAAGTGTTAAGCCTAATGAGAGTGCTCCAAATCGGCACTACATTGTTTTTGTTTCTAATATCAGTTAGCAAACAATAGTCTAATCCTCATTTGAGTACATAAAGAACCAGATAGGAAGTGTGAAAGGAAAATCAGAGATAACAAATATCTAACCTATATTTGTTTTATAGGTAAAACTTTTGCCAGATGGGTTTGCATTCACTATGTATAGTCACACGAAAATGAAAAGATTAAGTCTCAGACAATTAAGTAAGTTGCCTATATCTAAAGATACATATTAAGTAATCTAAAAATGGAGGCAGACTTTTCATTTTTCATATACTCCAAGACACATATAATTGTAATCAGAACAAGTCTTGCAACTTACTCAGAATGAGCCTTATACAACTTATTCAGAATATTAATATGCTTCTTGTGGTGGCTGTATTTAATTGTGTGAAGTGTAAACATTTTTACTAATAAAACATTGATGATAGAAAAGCACAGTATTTTCTAAATGATTGTTTACTGTGGCTTACCGAGTACAGGTGAAAAGTGGGCATCATTATAAGAGAAAAGAAGGAGGTTAGGCTAAAAGGAGACTACTGGAGCTTTGATTTTGGTGAAATAATCTTGAGTGTTTCAAAATAGTCAATCTATTAGGAGTTTTCAATTTAAAGGCAAACTGTTCCTCTAAGACATAGCAAAGCAACTTAGTTGCATGAATTTTAAAGAATACCTTTGTCATGATTGTATATAGACATAAATAGGCACTACATAGGGTTTGTTCAGTTTTCTTTATTATAGGAAAGTATATATATAACTTTTTATATGAATAATTTCAAACATATACACATTAAACAGAATAACATAACAAACCTGTATATACCCATTACTCTGCTTTAATAAATAATCAATGTTTCTGCCAATTTTATCTATACCTTCCTCTACTTCCAAACTTCTCACTTGATTATTTTACATGCATTGAAATTCAATGTACTTCAAATATTGATACACCAATGTGATCCATATACTAAATTATTAATGTTTTTGAGAAGATATTTTTAGTATAGTAGTTAATAAGCTTTAGACTGGCTTGCAATTCTGTTTCAACTTCTGTGAGCAAATCAAGAAGCTTATTTGATGCCTGGACAATAAATTTAATAAACTTATTGTTTGCAGGCCATTTTGAATGTTGACTGAGACTGTCAGAAGTAACAAATAATCTTCTTTATATAGCTCTGTGCTGAGTAGGCTTAAACAGCCTCTGCTGCTATAATGCAATGTAATTATAAGACATGATTACAACTGATTATAATCAATCAGCATAGTCTTAAGTGTAATTTATATTGCTGCAGCTGTGGTTAGATTAAATCATCACATAAGATACAATTTCCACTAGATATGTGAAATTATTTGAACAAACCCAAATACAAGAAACTCATAATACCATAAATGCATAGTAAATTTTGCCAATTGCATAATACTTTAGGACTCTGTTTATCACGAAATAAGTTTTCCTCCTACAAAGTTTAGTCCTTATTTGAAAGACAAAACTCTTGTTTTGCCAAGGTTGGCAGATATGATTTCTGTCTGTTAGTTCTGCCCCTGCTAATATTTTATGCACAATACATAGGGAGATTGTTGTTATATTTGAAAAGAAGTCTGCAAAGATTATGTAGCTAGGTCCCTCCAGACCTCGGTTGAAGATGAAACAGAAGAAGGTTTCTAAATTTCATTTCAATCTCTAATGCAATCATTTCAACCCTGGCCTTACAGTTGAAACTCAGATTCACCAAACATGTATTTGTGGATACTAGGAGGAGTGAGCAATTATTTTCAGTCCTAATCTCAATCCCTTCACACTATATAGGTGGACCTATTACAAAATAAAGGATATAACTCTAGATACTTCAAACCCATAACAAGTAGAAAGAGAAAAGTAGCTTATCGAGTGCTTGGCAGAGAACAGGGTAAAACTGGAACCTTTTTACATCTTAAGGTACCATTGTTTCTAATCACACATAGATGAAAAATGAGAACTCCTTGTCCTTCTTCCAGTATGGGGCTGGTGTGAGGATCAAAAGATCTAATTCATATAAGTTCTCTGAATTCAATTAAAAAGTATTAACACCATTTTTAAATGATCTATTGTTTTGTTATAATTGATTTCATTTTGATCCTTGAGCCAAATGATGCAAAAATAACAAAGCATATTAAAATTTCAACAGAGGTTTTTTTCTATGTAACTTCTCTTCTAGGAATAATGCAATTAACATAACACTGTCCACCTTTTGTTCACTCTCTGGAAAGGATTTTTATGTATATAGTAATTTAATCAAGTAACCTGAAAGTCTAAGAAGAGTAGTTTTGGCAGCCCACAGTTGCAGCTGTTTGGCTGAAATACAAGTTCACTACCAAATAAGAAAAAAACATGTTTTAATAACTTAAAGTCTGAAAAATATTCGTTCAGCTTTCCATGTTAAAATTCTGCAATATTTTGTGCAGACTCACAAAGCATTATTAAATCCAAATTAAATACTCAACTATTTTGTTCTTGTAAATTCTTGTCATTAAAACATTAACTTTAGCTATGAGAAGAGGTAAGAGCTATACCACAGAAAATTTACAGCAGTCAGATCTCCCTTGAGCGTTAATGATTTCTAATACATATTTAAGATGTTTGTGTTTTTTACTGTTTGAAAAGGAACAGCTTTTTCTCCTGCACTAATAAAGTATCAGCTTTCTCTGAACATAAAAACTTCTTAGTCTTTAAAAAGAATAGTGATATTGATTTGGGTACTGATTACATTTTTAAAAGCAGAAAAATAAGTCTCACTGTTGAGATTCTTATTTACAATCAAACTCATGAACTATTGATATATCCCCAGGTGAACACTAAGTTTATATGAATGAGGAAGATTGGTGGGAACAATACACAGATAGTAAATACAGAGCCTGTAGAGGCCATCTGCCAGTAGATATTAAAGAATTACCTGCATTTTCATCAATATTTGATCTTTGCCTACTTCGTAGAACCATTATGTTCCTTAACTAAAGAATACAAAATAATTCCACTCCAAGTCTAGACTATTTTATTAAGGTGAGCCTAATATATATTACTTTTTAGAAGTTTCTTGCCAAAAGTTTTTATTTGAAATGCAAGATCATAAAAATACTGGATCCAGCCTCTTTCTTCCTGAGTATAGTTATCGAAGAGAAACTCATAATGTGACCGGGCACACAGGAGACAAGAAAAAATGGTAGCAAGGTCACCCATCAGCTGCAGTGGGTGCCGTGGACTTCTCCAAGTAGGGTTCCTTACAGGACCAACAGGCTTTGTAAGAATAAGGCCAGCATGTGGAAGCATGTGTTGCAATCTAAGGTCAGTGGATAGATGTTCCCCTCCCTGACTGCTATCAGGTCCTAGAAACTCCTTACATCCCACTGGGCACCATCTTAAGGAGGATGTGTGGCAAGAGTTAGAATCTGAGAGATTAAGCATTTTCAGGACAGGTATGGTGGCTCACACCTGTAATCCCAGCACTTTGGTAGGCTGTATTAGTCCATCTTTGTGCTGCTAATAAAAACCTACCTGAGACTGGGCAATTTGCAAAAGGAAAAGGTTTAATTGGACTTACAGTTCCATGTAGCTGGAGAAGCCTCACAATTATGGTGGAAGGCAAGGAGGAGCAAGTAATGTCTTACAATGGATGGCAGCAGGCAAAGACAGAATGAGAAAGATGCAAAAGCAGAAACCCTTGATAAAATCATCAGATCTTATGAGGTTTACTAACTACCATTAGAACGGTATGGGGGAAACTGCTTCCATGATTCACTTATCGCTCACCGTGTCCCTCTCACAACATGTGAGAATTATGGGAGTACAATTCAAGGTGAGATTTGGGTGGGGACACACAGCCAAACCATATCATTCTGCCCCTGGACCCTACCAAATCTCATGTCCTCACATTTCAAAACCAATCATGCCTTCCCAACAGTCCCCCAAAATCTTAACTCATTTTGGCTTTAGCTCAAAAGTCCACAGTCCAAAGTCTCATCTGAGACAAGGCAAGCCCCTTCCACCTATGAGCCTGTAAAATCAAAAGCAAGCTAGTCATTTCCTAGATACAATGCGGGTACAGATACTGGGCAAATACAACCATTCCAAAAGAGAGAAATTGGTCAAAACAAACGGGCTACAAGGCCCATGCAAGTCCAAAATTCAGCAGGGCAGTCAAATCTTAAAGCTCCAAAATGATCTCCTTTGACTCCATGTCTCACATCTGGGTCACACTGATGCAAGTAGTGGGTTCCCATAACCTTGGGCAGCTCTGCCCCCATGACTTTGCAGGGTACAGCCTCCCTTCTGGCTGCTTTCATGGGCTGGGGTTTAGTGCTTGCAGCTTTTCCAGGCACATGGTGCAAGCTTTTGGTGGATCTATCATTCTGGAGTCTGGAGGATGGTAGCGCCCTTCTCACAGCTCCACTAGGTGGTGCCCCAATAGGGACTTTGTGTGGGGGCTTCCACCCCACATTTTCCTTCCGCACTGCCCTAGCAGAGGTTCTCCATGAGAGCACTGCCACTGCAGCAAACTTCTGCCTGGACTTTCCATAGATCTTCTGAAATCTAGGTGGAGGTTCCCAAACCTCAATTCTTGACTTCTGTGTGCCCACAGGCTCAATGCCAAGGCTTGGGCCTTGCACCATCTGAAGCCATGGCCCAAGCTCTATGTTGGCCCTTTTCAGCCACAGCTGCAGCAAGCTGGGACCCAGGGCACCAAGTCCCTAGGCTGCACACAGCAGGGGGACCAGGACCCAGCCTCCAGACTAGTGATAGGAGGGGTTGCTGTGAAGACCTCTGGCATGCCCTACAGACATATTCCCCATTGTTTTGGGGATTAACATTTGGGCTCCTCATTACTTATGCAAATTTCTGCAGCCAGCTTGAATTTCTGCTCAGAAAATAGGTTTTTCTTTTCTATAGCATTGTCAGGCTGCAAATTTTCCTAACTTTTATGCTCTGCTTCCCTTATAGAACAGAATGCCTTTAACGACACCCAAGTCACCTTTTAAATGCTTTGCTGCTTAGAAATTTCTTCTACCAGATACCCTAAATCACCTCTCTTAAGTTCAAAATTCCACAAATCTCTAGGGCGGGGGCAAAATACTGCTAGTCTCTTTGCTAAAGCATAACAAGAGTCACCTTTGCTCTGGTTCCAAACAAGTTCCTTATCTCCAGCTGAGGCCACCTCAGCCTGGACTTTAACTGGATTGTCCATATTGCTATCAGCATTTCGGTCAAAGCCATTCAACAAGTCTCCAGGAAATTCCAAACTTCCCCACATTTTCCTGTCTTCTTCTGAGCCCTCCAATCTGTTCCAACCTCTGCCTGTTACCCGGTTCCAAGGCCGCTTCCATACTTTCAGGTATACTTTCAGCAGTGCCCCACTCTATTGGTACCAATTTACTATATTAATCTGTTTTCACACTGCAAATAAAGATATACCTGAGGCTAGGCAATTTACAAAAGAAAGATGTTTAATTGGACTTACAGTTTCATATGGCTAGGGAAGCCTCACAATCATGATGGAAGGCAAGGAGGAGTAAGTCACATCTTATATGGATGGCAGCTGGCAAAGAGAGAATGAGAAAGATGCAAAAGCAGAAACCCCTAATAAAACCATCAGATCTTATGAGACTTACTCACTACCGTGAGAAGAGTGTGGGGGAAACCGCCTCGTGATTCACTTATCTCTCACCAGGTCCCTCACACAACATGTGGACATTATGGGAGTACAATTCAAGATGAGATTTGGGGCTAGGGACACAGAACCAAACCGTGTCAGTGGCCAAGGTGGGCAGATCACTTGAGGTCAGGAGTTCGAGACTAGCCTGGCCAACATGGTGAAACCATGTCTTTACTAAAAATACAAAAGTTAGCCAGGCATAGTGGCACATGCCTGTAATCCCAGCTACTCAGGAGGCTGAGGCAAGAGAATTGGTTGAACCTGGGAGGCAGAAATTGCAATGAGCCCAGATCATACCACTGCACTCCAGCCTGGGCACCAGAGCAAGACTCCATATCAACAACAACAACAACAATAACAACAAAAAGCATTTTATCAGAATAGACTGAATCATCCAGGTTGAATGGGGGCTGGGGAGATACCATTCATACCAAACCCCCTTTACCTCTTACTGAACTCTTAAACTGTCTCTAAAAACCAAGGAGACACCAGGTAGATTAACAAGAGAAAATTATACACATTGTATTCGTTTTACATGTACATGGGGATCTTCACAAGAGAGTAAAGTCTGAAGAAGTAGCCAAAGTAGATGCTCTTGTATTTTTTTTCTGACAAAGAGCAATAAATTTGAGAAGAAAAAATAAGAGAAAGAAAAACTGGTTAGGATGCTAAAATTTTCTAGGGGAGTCTCCAGGAGATCTATTGGGCGGGGTGGGGGGGGGGCGGCGGGGGGCAGCAAAGCAGGTAGAAGATAAGGGTTGCCTAATTAAATATGTTTATTCAGGTCCATTGCGGCCAACAACTCCAAGTCTCTGGTGACAAGGGCTATTTTTCACTCTGGTATGGAGAGGGTACCTCTCCCAGGAGAATCTTTATCATTTGCGCAATGCAGGAAGAAACAAATCAGTTTGCCCTTTCTGAAACTACAATTTATTCCAGTGTTTTCAACTCTAAATAATCAATATACCAATCTGGCAATTTTTGGAGTGGCACATCTATCACCCCTTCATTGTCCAGTCTCTGTTCCCCATTACCTGGGCAATACAAGAGGAAGTTTATATCATTTATAGAAAATAATGAAGCAATATTTTTAGACATTCCTGGTCACATACGTTACATTTCTTCAGTCTTATTATCCTTCCCTAACATGTTTATTTTCCTACTTCCAACACAATAATTGTACACTAGCTACTTCTCTCTTAAACTTCTTTACTTCATCCTTTCCCTAACTACATTTCCAATTCCTCTTCTACTACTAATTTTGCCCCACTCTCAACTCCATTATTCCTTCTGTTTCACTCAACAAATGTTTGTTGATTTTACTATTGTTTTAGGGTTGTCAGGATTAGCAAATAAAAATGCCAGATACTAGTTAAATTTGAATGGTATATAAAATAAGTAATGATGATTTTTTAGTATAAGTAAGCTTCACATATTGCATGGGACATACTTACACTAAATAAAATTCATTATCTGCTTTTGAAATTTAACCGGACATTCAGTATTTTAACTGACAACCCTTTTTACTTCTCCATTTACGTAATCTGAGATTTCTTTTTCTCCCTGAATTATCCAAGCAATTAAAAGAAGCATGCCCCTTTGTGGAATACATATTGTTTTACTTTCTTTTTAAATTACTGTAATAAGACAATATAAAAAATCTTTAAATATGCTAACATCTGAATTTAAATATACACGCAGGACACTTTTTATGCCTGTGAAATTAAGATTCACACTTTGATTTTCTATACAAAGGTTAGGTCAGTAGGCCTCCCTGTGGCTATTTTACAAACATAATACTAACTCAACTCCAATTAAGATAAAAAGAATTATTTTGATAGAAATTCAGGCTAGATTTTAAAAGACTCGAAATCTATTATATGCTTCATCACTCTTACTTGAGATGAACATAAAAGTCACTCTTGTGGCAACCCCAATGCCCATTCCATTTCATTCTTCCTAATTACCATACTTAATATCAAACCCCAAGCTAAGTTACTGATACAGTATCTCAGTTATCTACTCCAGTGTAGCAAACCTCCCCAAAACTTAGTGGTTTAAAAGACCACTTATTTTATTTGCTCATAGTTCTACAATGTTAACTAGATTTGGCTGAGTAGTTGTTTTGCTGACTGGCTGGCTGGTGGTCTATTGGATGGACATATTCAGAGAGTAAGATGGCTAGACACTTGGCTTTGCTAGAACCCTGGGGCATCTGGTTTTCCCTCTCTCCATGTTCTCCTGGGCCTTTCTTTACGTGGCCTCTTTAACTGCTCATTCTAGGTGGTCTCCTCAGTAGAAGAACTGGCTTTGATTTGTCATGATTCTCAAGTGTGCAGAATTGGAAGCTACTAAACCTTCTTAAAGTACAGGCCAGAAACTTCTGCATAGGTCAGTGCTCCTTCCACCACATTCTGTTGATTAAAGTGAGTCACGAGGCCAGCACAACTCAAAGGGAATCCCTAGAAGTATAGCTAATTTGGAGCAATCAGTGTAACAAACAACCACATTCAGTTAAGTGTTGATCAAAAGGTAGCAACTTGAACAAGTTAATTATCAAGTTTGATTATACCATTAAATAAATATTTTATGCATTTATATATTTTTTTAATTTCTTAAGTAAATGAAATTAGAGACAGATGAAGAAACCTGTTCCAGTACATGAAACTATTTATGTGAATAGAGTCCTAGATTCTTGTTGAATATATATTAGTTTATTTGTTTATTCATTCATTTATTACGGCATAAGTAACATACAGGCAATCACACAAATCTTATTTGCACAAATTCATGAACTTTTACATTTTGTGTATCAATACGACTCAGAAGACAATGTAGAACATTTAAAGCACTCCAGAGCACTTCCTATGTACTTTCTTCCTCAGTTTCTTCCAATGTAACCATATGACATTTATAAACACAGATTAATTTTACTTGCTTTTGTCTAAGCTATGGTTTCTTTTGGTAAATATTCATGAGTACTTGAAAAGAATATGCATAGTGCAGTTACTGATGTTATACTTCTATACAGATCAATCAGGTAAATTTGATTAACATTTGTCAAATTATCAATATCCTCATTAATTTTTTTCTGCTTATTCTACCAGATATTTGGAAAGGCATATTAAAATGTCCAACTATGCTTGTACACTTGTCTATACCTCCTGTAACTTCCATCAACCCCTGCTTTTTAAATTTTGAAGATGGGTTGTTAGGTTAATACACATGGTTTTGAGGTACTTTAGTTACTCATGTGCTGAATCTTCTATTCTCATCTTATTTGTTTGATAACTACTATGTACAGTAAAGTGTTCTAAGAAAACCAATTTTGTGTTTCCACAATAAACATAGTATCACCTAAAAAAATCATGCTATAAAATCATAGTTGTACACCTTTCCCTATCTGTCCAATGTAAGTAGAGTATAAGATTACAAATACAGAATATGGTTTCTAAAGTCACTATATAAGTCATTTTGGATTTTTTTTTCATTTTGAATGATTTTATTTGCACACCTGTGGCTAACCATATGCACTAATCACAGGTGTTGTATACCATATCCTCTCCAAACACGTAGTCATTTCCAGTTGATTTAAACATCCCTCAGGTTCCCTACATGAACAGATGCCTGATTTCTCTACAGTATTCAGTTCAAGTGGAAGATACGTTCTTTTCAAGTAGTGAAATTAGATCCAAAAATCAAGATTTTTTCTCACAGTTCTCTGACCACAATGTTGATGATAAGTCATCCACCTGATTATCCTCTTTGAAATAATATACAGCCCATTGAAGGGAATTTAGTTTTTCTTGCCATTTGTCTCAGCAAATGTCCTTAGATGTGAATTCCATTAGACCTACACCATCCTCAAATAAGGAGAAAGTAGCTTGATAACCTTCGTTAAAAATTTATATTTGACAATTTCCTTCTCTTCTTTTGCATTTTCATTTTTGTTCTCCAAAGATTTTCCTACAAAGTATTTATTTTACCAGAGAGGTTAAATAAGACAAATTGAGAAACTCCAAATAATTGGCTGAAAAGTTAATCTGATCAAGGTCCAAGTGAACATTAGATACATTCGATACAAGCACTAAAAAAATTTTTTTTGTCAATTTTCATTTATTTAATGATGGAGGATACACATACACACACACTTTGTATAATCTTAATATTCTATTGTTAAACCACTTATTTTTTATTTATATACTACATATATGTAGTTCAACATAATTTTCATCAAGTCAGCATGGAAAAACTTTTTAGAAGTGTTCAATATAATTACATATAATGATTTAGAGTTTATTGTAGTGATCACATTTTACTCTTATGTATCGTGATAATTACAATTTGCTCTTTTTAAGAGAATTAAAATGTAAAACCTCAAAATGCCGTATTGTGCAAATTATATAAGAAGACCATTGGCACATTCACATTTTAAATGAAAATATTTCATAATTTAAGAAAATTGTAATGATTTTGTAATAATTTGATACATTTTGATAAAATTTTACACAAGTGGAAAGATGGGAGTTAGACTGCCATTAAGAGCTCTGCCATTATCCAACCTACATATCTAACTAGCCAACTAAGTTGATGAGCATAAGCTAATCATTTAAACTCCATGAGCATAAGTATTCTCATGTGTAAAATGGTGGACTAAAACAAGCCCATCTTTTTGGTAATCATAAGATTAAAAATGCATTAGAACAGCCATTAGGAAAACTACCAAAAAACAAGATGTTTCTCTTATTTGACTATAAGAAAATGTTAATTTTTTTTTTTTTTTAGGGAAAATGTAAACAAGAAAAATTAGGTGAATGAGCAAAACATTGAAGAAAAATTGAAGGTATTTAAAATGTAAAACTGAATATATTTATGTATAGTTTGATTTCTAAGTTGTAGGACAAGAACAACTTGATCTTTCAAAAAGAAAACATGGATTAAAACGTACTTACATGGAAGCTCAGCACGACGATTTCAATCACAAATTGGGTTAATTAACTGGTTTCTGTGGAACTTTGTAAAGGTTAAGTGTAAGGAAAAAAGGAAAATGTAACTCGTAATTTAAAATTCATTTGCTCATTTATTCTTTTCTAGTTCTATGAAGTGAAATAATGTATAGATGGAGAAAAAGTAGGCCACTGAAAAAAGGAGTTCCTTCCTTCTATCTTCTCCCTTACAGCCTGTGAAAGTCTGACTTCCGTCTGGCATTTGAGAAAGCAATTGCCTAAAAAGCTGTAAGTACTACTTAGGAGTTCATTGATTCTGACAATGCAGTGACAACACTAGCCTTGTGCAGTGAAGAATAGCAGGGCGTCCAAGATCAGTCTGACTTCCTGTTGCCCTAGTGGCCATAAGATTGAAGTTTTTGCCTACATCCAGAATTCAGATTTCTGTGAAGACTGAGGAATGTTTTCTGACTTCCCTACAAAGAGAGAAACTAGGCCAGGCTTGGTGGCTCACGCCTGTAATCCCAGCACCTTGGGAGGCTGAGGCGGGTGGATCACGAGGTCAGGAGATGGAGACCATCCTGGCTAACACGGTGAAACCCCGACTCTACTAAAAAATACAAAAAACTAGCCAGGCGTGGTGGCGGGCGCCTGTAGTCCCAGCTACTCAGGAGGCTGAGGCAGGAGAATGGCGTGAACCGGAAGGCGGAGCTTGCAGTGAGCTGAGATTGCGACACTGCACTCCAGTCTGGGCAAGACAGCGAGACTCCGTCTCAAAAAAAAAAAAAAAAAAAAAAAGAGTGAGAGAGAGAGAGAAGCTGATTCTATTTAGGTATGTTTAAGTCTGCTTGAATAACATCCTGTTCTGATTTGTACCAAACACATGTACTGAGATTTTTGTTTGTTTGCTTTCATATGGGTACTACACATACAAAACCTACATGCATGATTGTGAGATTTCAATTTAGTTTATCTGCCTTTTATTAAAGAACAGATATGCTAGATAGGTTTCGTGTTGGAGTATAAAAAGAATAAGATGTGGCTTCAATGTTCAGTTTTTTTATCATGCAGCATGCCTTCTATTTGTTTACATTCTTTTTGTAAATGACTTCTCTTACTTCAACATCTTTTTTAAACAGTTGTGTAGGTCCACCCCAACAGTTTAATTTCCTTCTGTACAAATGTGTATAATAGACTAATATGAATAATCATTATCGAATCAACTACTATGTGCTTGACACTCTGCTGGGCTTCTTTACATAAAAGAAAATTTTATTCGGTCATTAAAATTGTTTTCATGTTATACATGGGGAAAGTGCCTAATCCAAGATGATTCAATTACAATGTAATAGAGACAGAGGTTTACTATCCCTGATGATAGCAGGTTGTATGCTCTACACTATTGTAGCTGGGCTGCAGGTGATGGCCGAACACGGGATTTTAGCGTAATATAGTGTTTCTGAGCAACCCTAACATTAAAATTTGAAGTGTGGTTTCAAATTTGGCTATGCTGTGTTCTTACTAGAAGATCTTGGACAAACCACTTAAACTTTCTGTGTCTTAGATTTCTCAATTTTACATAGGGATAGTTTATCTCATAGTGTTACTCTGATGATTACTTTAGTTAGCATATGTATAGTTAATATATGAAGAGGTCATACTGATAAACGCATCAAGTTAGCTATTATTATCACTAAATAAGAACAATCTTTGACAGATTTTCAACCTGATTGTGAAGTGATTTCACAGAGTTCTTGAGACTAAATAATGCTATCTACAAAAACATGCTTAGACTTGTATCTGACAGTAAATATCAGCTGCTATTACAGTAATTGAATATGATTAACACCACATATTCACCCAACATATGTCTCATATGCAAATCATTCTGTCCACACCCAAAAATGGAGAAATACAAACTTAGGAGATTTCTTTTTTGGTGATAAAGCTGATCTAACTAATTTTATTAAACAGACTTAGTCAAACAAATTCTAATTTTTAACCAAAGAGAGTATTATCTATAACAAATATATGAAGAAACGGTAAAATTCAAGAGGCAGATTTCTTCATCAGTAAATGGGGAATGTTGAATGGAATTATTTTTAAGGTCCATTCAAATTCAACTGCTTCTTTCTTGATCAACCTATTTTCTTTATTTGATCAACCTGTTTTATTTAAATGAACAATTATGTTTCCAGAATGTTCATACTGGAGATGCATTTAGAGTGGATGGGTTGTAGGGATGAGGAAGCATGAGGTGACTTGTCTTGAACTGTGTATGCATAGGAAACACAAACTAGGTTTCATGTAGATTGAACATTTATGAACAATTTATGTTTATGGTTGGCTAAAACCCTTCAAAAACAACCCCTGGCACTGATAGTATAAAACAAAATAAGTCTTTGCTTAAAATATATTGTGTATATTCATGCTTTGAATTAAAAATATTTTATATTTTATAAAAATCTATAACTATTAATTTATTCCCAAAATGGAAAGAAAAATGGCGCAAGGAAGGGTGTAGGGAAATGATGTTCTGCCACAATTCTTGCAATGATTTTTTAGCTGATATGGATAAGTCATTTAATTCTACTCTCCTCAATTTTTTCACTGTAAAATACTAGAAATGTATAAATTTCTAATACCCATTCTACTCTATTTGTTCATATATCTATGCAATGTTTACTACTCATTTTGTTTTTATTAATAAGTTGGCAATTTTACATTTAATAGAGAAGCTAATTAAATATTACATATTTTCTTATGGGTTGTAAATAAAGAAAGCAATATGTTACAGATGCATTGTTTTATTGGTTACAAAAGAATTTATTCCTCCAAAGTGGTCCTTTTGTATATATTGTATAACACAGTGGTCTTTAAATGGGACATTTTCAATCATAGAACCAAGCTAAATTTTCATTTCCCTTTCACTGGAACTATGTTGCTCTCTGCCATCTGTATCATAGCAGACCAGAGATTGTTCATTTATAAGAATATAACTTTAGATCCTTGGACCATATGATTGCATAAAATCTTTTTGTGACTGAAGAGATATTGAATATCCCAAGGAAATAACCATCCCTGCAAACAGAGCTTAAAGAGAGAGTCTGTATTTTCCATTGCACATTCACCATAATCTGAGAAGCATGTAGTACCTTGAAAACAATAGTAATATAATATGTACTGGTAAATTAGAGCCAAAGAAACAGCTTCTCCCTTTTCTGGTGTGTTCTTACAGGCCACATGAGTGCCACATGAGTGTGGCAGTAATATTTAACTTGTCAGTCAAGATGTTTGAGGAAATAATTGTATTAATGAGTCTTAGGCAGTAATGAAAGGATGTGCCTGGCATACTTGTTTATAAAATTTGCCAGACTCATTAAAAGTCAGTTATATCATATTAGCAACAATGGACATGTTGCTATAAACACAACAGCTTGGCCATTTCTAGTTGTAATTACCAGTGATAAACTTGCCTAAATATAAAGCTATACAAACAATACAATCAAAATTTTTTTAAGAAACAGTAACAGAAAACATTTTGTTTAAAAACTCCTTAAAATGCCAGAAATATAGTTTCCTACCTATCAGACATAATAGATATTGATAAATAACTAGAAATAACACTCCTTGTCCATAATACAAAGACATGCAAAAATAACATCTTTAATGAAATAATAATTTTTGGCCTTTAATCTGTATTAATAAAAAGAAAGTATTAAGGTTATTTTCTTCACTGGCCATTTCAAAAATATTGATATATTCATCATGACTCTAAATATGCCTTATCAGCTATACAATGTAAGCCTCAGAACCATTCCTTGTTGTTCCCCCAGAGACAGTTCTGTTTGTATGTACTGATAAATAAAAACTCTTCCATGCATTATAGTCAGCTGAATTAAAGGTTCACTCATTTATTTAACAAATATTGATTGGGTAAGTAACAAGCATGAGGCATAAGCATTGAATACAAGCACTGTAGCCGTATCAGTAAATAATATAGACACATAGCTTGGCCACTTGAAGCCTACTGATAAGTAAATCAATGTTGAATGTGGAGAGAGAGATAACATTTTGTACTCGCCTTTAAAAATTCATTTCAAACATCACAAATGTCATTTTCTTAAGAAGACATATTGGAAACACCAAAGCAGTTCAGTGCCTCCTGTTATACCTAATAATGATGTATTTTCATACACACACACACACACACACACACACACACACACACACATATATATATACACATTATATATATTTTAAATCTTAATTAAATAATTGGGCTATTAATTGTTTAATGTCTGTTTTCCAGCTAGAATGCAAGATCTGTAAGAACAGAAACTGTTCCTTTTCATATTCTGCTATATCTCTAGTGCCTGGAGATTGATTTACACAAAAGTTAATGAACATGATTTTATTTGATTCTACAAACAATAGCATAATATTTGCAGAGTCAAACTAATTAATACAACCATACCAGATTTCTTGATTAATAGCTTTTTCCATTCAGCACTTTGAATACATTTTTCTATTGCCTTCTGACTTCCATGGTTTTTCTCCATGAGAAAGCAGCTGTAAATTTTATTGAGGATTTCTTGTATGTGGTGAGTCACTTCTCTACTGACACTTTCTGGATTGTCCCTTTGTCTTTAAATAGCTTAACTATGAAGTATTTAGGTGTGGATCCCTTTGAATTGGTATTGCATAGAGTTCATTGGTCTCCTCAGACATGTAGATTAATATTTTTCATCAAATTTGAGAAATTTTAGACCATGATTTCTCAACATCCCTTTAACCCTTTCTCTCTCTCCTTCCCTTCTGAGACTCCTATTACGCATATATTGGTACCCTCGGTAGTTTTCCACCTGTCTTTGAAGCTCTGTTCATACTGGATGTTGGGGCGTGCCTTCAAAGCTCAGGCAGGCAATTTCCAATTCTGCCTATTCAGTTACTTGCGCAGAACCTCAGAATCAGCCAGAGGTAAGAGCTTAAGTGCTTCCAAGATCTTTCCTAGGTACGCATATCATTCATATATCCAGAGAGTATTAAAAATACTCTCTAGACATCCCTTTCTTGAGTTTTTTTTTTCCAGTTATTTGGTTAGCTTCCTCTTTGCCCCAACTTGTAGTGCTACCCCCAGATCTATTCTTTCTTCTTGCTTCTATATTATTTCTTCAGGGTGGATTTTGAGGGTGAGAGGTGGCAGCCCACGTTAGTTTGCCACCATGTTGAAAGAAATCTGATGCTCCCTCATACGTAAAATGTGACAAGAAAACCCTGTTTGGAGAATCAATTGTACAATAAGAAAGAAAAACAGGAAAAATGGTTAGGGAGACTATGGTAGTGAGAAATGATGAGAGAAATGATGATGGTTTGGAAGTCACTGGATCTGATTATAATTTGTGGGTAAAGCACATGGGCTTCTAATGGAATGTGCGTGGTGGTGTTTGTGAGTGCTGAATCAATATAAATTGTGAGGTGTGCACCCAAACAACTGGTGGATGGTCATGCCATTTACTGAGATAGAATGAGGGATGAGGCGGAGGAAAGGAGTCAATGTATTTTCTGCACATTAAGTTTTAATCCAATTTACTCCCCAAATGCAAATGTTAAGTAGGATATATAAGTCTAGAATTCAGGGAAGGGATGCACATGGGGAACCATCATTAAATAGATAATAAAGAAAAACATGGGATTAGGTGAGGTCACTTGTTGGAAGAATGCTGACATTAAGGAAAATGATCCAAGGTGTGAAATCTAGTTTACTTCAAAATGTAAACATTGGACAAGGCACGGTGGCTCATGCCTGTAACCCCAGCACTTTGGGAGGCCAAGGCAGGCAGATCATGAGGTCAAGAGATCGAGACCATCCTGGCTAACATGGTGAAACCTCATCTCTACTAAAAATACAAAAATTAGCTGGGTGTGGTTGCGCGCGCCTGTAGTCCCAGCTACTCAGGAGGATTGCCTGAACGTGGGAAGTGGAGGTTGCAGTGAGCTGAGATCATACCACTGCACTCCAGCCTGGGTAAGAGAGAGATTCCATCTCAAAAAAAAAAAAAAAAAAAAAAAAAAAAAAAAAAGTAAACATTGCATAAAGGAAAAAGATAAGCAATAAAGGCTGAAATATATGATAACTGTAATACCAAGAAATGTATAGTCTCATTAAAGCCAGAGAAATTTAGTCTTTTACACCCAATTGGAATGAATTGAAGAAATAATGAGGATTGAGAAAGCAGAGATTGAAGAATAAAGAAAACCTTTGGAGGAATTATTGTAAGATAAAGTGGATGCTAGAAATGGAAAATATGGAAAGCTAACATGGAGTAAAGATAGCTTTTCTAAAGTGAGAGGTAGTAAAGCAAGTGGATGTGTGTGGGTGAGTGAGTGTTTGTGTACTGATATCAATAATCCAGGAGAGAAAAAAATAGATGATGTCAAGTAAATAGTCACAAAAATGAAGTCTAGTGTAGGTGAAGGGTGAGTAGAATCCACTCCTTCTTCCTATTAGTTTTAGTCAGACTAATCACCAAACACATGCAGACTTATATTTTTTTTTAAAACTTGTAAACAGATCTGTGTACATAGAAAGTAGTTTGCTGTCTCTCCAAAAGTTACCTTGTAAGTGTATTCCATGGTCTGTGTTGTATACTGTTACGAGGAGTTAGGATAATTTATTTCTGAGAGAATCAGCAATTGAGTAGCTCTAAATTCTCTCAAGTTCAAAGGTGTATACGACAAAGCTCAACCAGGAAAACCAACACCACTTGAGATTTTTCATACTGATGGACTTTAATTTAAAACATTTGTTTCATGGCAATAGAAAATTAAAAAGCCAAACAAGGAATGTTAAGGGAATCTAGAAATTAGCAACAACAGAAAGTCACAGCCATTCCTAGGCTGTTTGAAGAATTTGGTTTCAGCAGAGCGCTGAGGAGGCCAGTGGAAGCAGGAGATGTGTGGGAAGTAATCTTTCCAGAAATGACCCAGAAACAGAGAGGGGAGGAAAAATAGCCTTCCTTCTTTCTTTCTTCCAACTTCTAATCTTCTGCCAAAGCCTCTTATTGTCAAACTTTGCCAGAAACCAGAGAATAAGGGAGCCTAACATAGCACCCTCCATAAACGGAGCTGAATCTGTGGGTAGGAATACAGTTCAGAACAAATCAATGGTTGATTATAATAGACAATGTTAATCTTTCATACTGATGAAACGTCAAATCAGTTGCAATTGCAAGAACTAGTGCAAGAAATTAATGCAACTGTATTCACAGATAAAAATAAAAATGACAAATTTTCCAGTAGAAAAAGTAAGACAACCGTAAGAATGTTTATTAAATATGCATCTTCTTAAGTAAAATAATATATGTTACATAAGATTAGAAACTTTCTATTCTATTCTATGCTGTATCACTACAACCTAGGACAGTATCAGGAATATAATAACCATTGTACAAATTTATTTGTTGAACAAATAAATAGACTGGAATGTTTCATAGAATACTCAAAGCTGTCCAGGTATGGTGGCTCATGTCTGTAATCCCAGCACTTTGGGAGGCCGAGGTGGGCGGATCACGAGCTCAGGAGATTGAGAACATCCTAGCCAACATGGTGAAACCCCATCTCTACTAAAATACAAAAAAAAAAAAAAAAACACAAAAACTTAGCCAGGCATGGTGATGCGCGCCTGTAGTCCCAGCTACTTGGGAGGCTGAGGCAGGGGAATCACTTGAACCCAGGAGGCGGAGGTTGCAGTGAGCCGAGCCTGGTGACAGAGTGAGATTGAGGTTCCGTTTCAAAAAAAAAAAAAAAAAAAAAGAATACTCAAAACAATATTTGTAAACTTAAGATATCTTGAAAATTTATATTTGTGACCCAAAAATGGGACTGATACTAGAATACATAACTATATTCTTATAACAAAAATTTTATTGATATAGTTGGTATCAGAAGAATGACATTAGAAAGGAAATGATCAAGTAAACAAAAATTAAGAACAAGTGTAATGAAAGTATCTTACCTGAATAAAAAGCTCTGTGTGTAAGTATCTTAATTCCTTCATGCACTAATAACTATTGCAGTTCCTGGATGACATTGACCAGCCGGATATTCTGACCTACAGGAACATGGGGATATTTTTTATGGGCTAAGATTTAGTGCATCTCAAATTTTTGTTAACACAAATTTTTCTTTTAGAGTAATATTTTAGAATCAGACTTTCCTTTAACTCTGTTGAAATAAGGCTTTGACACTAGTACACACATAATTTGTAATATTTTGTTAAATAACATTAACATTTTATTTGCTACTTCTATTCTAAAGTGATAATTATGTAATTTTTGTAGTCAGTTTTTATTGAGTCAAAACTGTGATTCCAAAGTTAATATAATATTATACATGTAGTAGCTTCTCTAAACAAATATGTTGAGAATATCACCTTAAGTTTTGATAAACATCCTGAGTTACAGTATATCACTGTTAAAAAGTATACATTATCTATATACTTATTTGTACTCTATTAAAACTAAATTACATACATTTTAATTTAAAACTGTACTGATATTTAATTTCCACTCTTGTCGATAAAACCGTAATAAGCCATCATTACCTAGGATATGTTTTCTATGGGATTTACTTCATTACCATGTTAATCTTGTTCAGATGAATTATTTGACATACAAATATTGAATTTAAAAAATATGACAAGTGTCAGTCTATACACTGCAAATGAATTTGACCTTCATTTGGATTTCTTGTCTGCCAATGTAAATAAATCAGGTTAGTTAATAAGCAATTTGAATTATTCTTATAGAAAGGTATATACATGGGGTATGATATGTCCATAAAACATCCTAGGATAGTTAATTATAATAATCTATTAAATCAAGAGTCAATCTTTTGCTTTTATAAATTCTTTGACCTTATCAAAGCTCTGGCATATAGGAAGCACCAAATCAATAGTTATTGAATAAGTAAAATATTTGTTAATTTCATTTCCATATCAAGCTTAATGAATGCAATGGAATGAAAAAATCAAACATATTTTCCAGCATCTTCATAATTGACAGCACAAGAGCACGATAAAGTTTGAAATATGTGAAGATTTCTTCTATGTTACGTATTTATCATGATTGATTAACTTGAAGATTTGTGTTACAAACTATTAATTTCATTTAAGGCATATTATTTCATTTTATGGTGCCAATTTCCTTTGTGAATTATTTTTGCTTTTGACATAATTACCTGGTTATTTTGGCATTGTGTAAGTGTACGTCTTTCTTTGCCAGTCAAGTTCCCTTTCTTTGCCAGGAAAAGCATGGGACCCCTTAAGGGGAAGAAATGGGAACAGCTGTCCTATCTAGTGTTAGTGCCAACTTGAGTGTTTTTAGGCCAACTCAGACCAGTGACACTCCAGGAAGCTCGTGCACCAAACTGGAAAAGTTTATTGGTCTCTTTATTAACAATTTTTGAGGAAAATGTATTATGTATACAAAGTCTTCCTTTTATTTTTTCATAGTAAGCTTCATAGAAGTTAACTGAAATTTTACAATAAGGGGGAGATTGCTGGATTTTATTCTCTATGTCAGACTAGTAGAGCTATTTCTACACAGCAGTTTTCTCTTCTGAAGTTGATCAGCAGCAAGGTGAGTAATTATTGGAAGCACAGCAAGTTCCTGGACGCAGCCAGCTTGGTGAAGAGCATATTCTAAGACATGTGAATGCATGTAGGGAGAAAAAAAGGATTTCCAAAGCAAGCAGATACCTTTGAAGAGTTTATACCCCTAAAGTAATCCCAAAGGAACAATTTTAGCTTCTTGATTCTCTTTGTAAGGTGCAATATGACCTGATCTAGACTATATGATATTATGATAGCTATTTATTCAAAGGAATGTCCACATGTACAGTCTCAAGTTCCAGATAGAATTATTTTTCTAGTTATGCACAGAACATTAGCTTGAACTAGATCTGTAATCAGAGCTTAGTTTCTGAATTATAGTTAAGAGAAAAATTCATTAAAAAGCATGCATCATTTGCACAGAACTTTTCTCTACTTTTCTTAAAAAGCATTTACCAATTCATTAATTTTTCCTCTTTTCTGGCACCAAATGGCCATCTCTCAGCTATGCACTGATGGAAAGGCAACTTTAGCTGGTGAGGGTGATAGGGAGAATGATCTGTTTCAATGTACATTATATATGAAGACTGAAGATTATGGTTGCTTAAGGACTAAACTTATTTGCCCTCAAGTGTTTAGGTTATAGAACTATTTATTGTAGTTTCCAACAAGAAACTAGAATATAAGGTGCACAATGCTTTCTAAAGTGTAGCTATTTGTGGTCAGAGTGATTTTTTATTTTCATTTCATATTTACCTTTCAGATGTCTTGGTAATGGGGGGCTTATTCCTTTTGTAGGTCATGAGTTTTAATTGCCATTTACACCTTAGCATTAGCCTGTTGACTTAGACTGTTAGTTTTTACATCATACTTGACCTTCAGGACATAGATGAATTACTTTTGAAGTTACTGAATGCCTAAAAAAAGAGATGTACATTTTTCTGTATAAATAACTCAAGGAAATAGTATGATTGAGGAATATCATTAGTGAGACTAAGAAAAGATATGGAGACAAATATGACATTACATTTTCCTGATGCCATTAGTATTTATTTCATAATTTCATTTTCTAATCTTTTGCCTCACTGCCCTCTCCTGGGAGTAGGGCTGCAAAATCAAAAGACTGATTTATTTGCACTATAATGTTGAACTTTGTAAGAAAACCTTTAGGGAATAGACTGGCAGTGGACTGATGATGGGTTATTCACTAGAATATAGAATATTTTATAAAGAGATAAAATAATATTACAAGCGACAACATTAACTTTTGCCTCAAACTGTATTCTAAACTTATTCAACTCAGGAAAAAAAAATTGCAAAGGAAAATTCTGGAAGTACTGATCAGAGACACTGAGTAGAATATGAATGTGTGTGTGTGTGTGTGTGTGTATGTGTGTATGTCTTCTGACATATTTGTAACAACATTGAAGATGCTGTGGAGGTTCATTTAACTAACAACTGAAGGTCAATGTGGCTCCACTATTTTAAAAAATCTGAAAAAAGTTAATGAGTCCAAAAATCTTTACCAAAAAAGAATATATTCGAAGTTTGCATTTACAGAAAGGATAACATAAGGGCTCTGATATGGTTTGGCTGTGTCCCCATCCAAATCTCATCTTGAATTATAGTTCCCATAATCCCCATGTGTCATGAGAGGGACCTGATGGGAGGTAATTGAATCATGAGGGCAGTTACCCCCATGCTGCTGTTCTTATGATAGTGAGTGAGTTCTCACAGGATCTGATGGTTTTATAAGGGTTTTTTTCCCCTTTGCTTGACACTTGTCCTCCCTGCCATTATGTGAATAAGGATATGTTTGCTTCTCCTTCCACCATGATTTTAAGTTTTCTGAGGACTCCCCAGCCATGCAGAGCTGTGAGTCAATTAAATCTCTTTCTATTATGGAGTACCCAGTCTCAGGTGATTATTTATAGCAGTGTGAGAATGAATCAATACAGTAAATTGGTACCACAGATAGTGGGGTGCTGCTATAAAGACACCAGAAAATGTGTAAGTGACTTTGGAACTGGGTAACAGGCAGAGGTTGCCAAAGTTGGGAGACTCAGAAGACAGGAAGATGTGGGAAAGCTTGGAACTTCCTAGAGACTTGCTGAATGGCTTCGACCAAAATGCTGATAGTGACATAGACAATGAAGTCCAAGCTTTGGTGGTCTCAGAGGAAGACAGGGAACTTGTTGTAAACTGGATTAAAGATCATTCTTGCAATGCAAATAGACTGGTGGTATTTTGCCCTGCTCTAGAGATTTGTGGAACTTTGAACTTGAGAGAGATAATTTAGGGTATCTGGAGAAATTTCTAACTGGTAAAGTGTTCAAGAGGAAGCAGAGTATAAAAGTTTGAAAAATTTGTGGCCCAATGATGTGATAGAAAAGAAAAACCCATTTTCTGGGGAGAAATTCAAGCCAACTGCATAAGTGTACATAAGTAATAAGAAGCCAAATTTTAATCACCAAGATAATGGTGAAAATATCTCCAGGGCTTGTCAGAGACCTTTTGGCAACCCCTCCCATCACTGGTCCAGAGGCCTAGGAGGAAAAAGTGGTTCCCTGGGCCAGACTCAGGACCTTGCTGCTTTGTGCTGTTTCAGGAATTGGTGCCCTAAGTCCCAGCCATGGCTAAAAGGGGCTAACGTACATCTCAGGCCATGGCTTCAGAGGGTGGAAGTCCAAAGACTTGGCATCCTCCATGTGGTGTTGAGCCTGTGACAGCACGCAAGTCAATAATTGAGGTTTGGGAACCTCCACCTAGATTTCAGAAGATGTATAGAAACACCCGGATGTCCAGTCAGAAGTTTTCTGCAGGAGTGGAGCCCTCATGGAAAACCTCTACTAGGGCAGAGTGGAAGAGACGTGGGGTTAGAGCCCCCAAACAGAGTACCCACTGGAGCACTGCCTAGTGGAGCTGGGAGAAGAGGGCCACCATCCTCTAGACCCCAGAACTGTAGATCCATTTACAGCTTGCACAGTGTACCTGGAAAAGCCACAGACAATGCCAGCCCATGATAGCAGCCAGAGTGAGGCTGTACCCTGCAAAGCCACATGGGCAGAGCTGCTCAAGGCTGTGAGAGCCCACCTCTTACATTAGTATGACCTGGATGTGAGACATAGAGTCAAAGGAAATCATTTCAGAGCTTTAAGATTTGATTGCCCAACTGGATTTCAGACTGGCAGGGGGCTTGTAGCCCGTTGGTTTTGGCCAATTTCTCCCATTTGGAATAGGTATAATTATGCAATGCCTCTACCCCCCATTGTATCTAGAAAGTAATGAACTTGCTTTTGATATTACAGGCTGATCGGCGGAAGAGACTTGCCTTGTCTCAGATGAGACTTTGGACCTGGACTTTTGGGTTAAAATTGGAATGAGTTAAGACTTTAGGGGACTGTTGGTAAATATTGTAACACACTGAAACCAGGTAAAAAGAGAAGCATTGCATTTAAATAATGATCTATCTGTTATCTATCTATCTATCTATCTATCTATCTATCTATCTATCTATCTATTGCCTCTATAAAGTATATTACAGGACAGTTTAAAACACCTGAGATGCATCATGACAACTATTTATAAGTAAATCCATATATATAACTATCAATACAATGTTTATATACAAATATTTTGGTTTTAAATATTACTTTTTTGATTTAAAAATCTTTGACATACTCTGCAGCAGTGATTCTCAACCTGTTTTCAAAATTGTCCATAAGAAGACATTAGATACACTAACAAGAAATATTAAACACTGAAGAATGACCATTTATCTGTAGGTTTGAGCTCTGGAGGGCTAAAACCATTGTATTATCTATATTTATTTATTTTTCTTTCATGTCATTTCTCTCTTTCTCTTTTTTTTTTTTTTTTCTCCTTGATATGGTTTGGCTGTGTCCCCACCCAAATCTCATCTTGAATTGTAGTTCCTACAATTCCCACTTGTCATGGGAGGGACCCAGTGGCAGGTAATTGAGTCATAGTGGCAGGTCTTTCCTATACTGTTCTCATGATCGTGAAGAAGTCTCATGAGATCTGTTTTTTGTTTTGTTTTGTTTTGTTTTGTTTTGTTTCACTCTTGTTGTCTAGGCTGGAGTGCAATGGCATGATCTTGGCTTACTGCAACCTCCGCCTCCCAGGTTCAAGCGATTCTCCTGACTCAGCCTCCTGAGTAGCTGGGATTACAGGCACCTGCCACTATGCCTGGATAATTTTTGGTATTTTTAGTAGACACGGCATTTAACCATGTTGGCCAGGTTAGTCTTGAACTTCTGACCTCAAGTGAGCCACCCACCTCAGCTTCCCAAAATGCTGGTATTATAGGAGTGAGCCATCATGCCTGATCAATCTGATGGTTTTATAAGGGGAGTTCCCATGCACAAGTTCTCTCTTATGTGCACTATGGAAAATGTTCCTTTGCCCTTCCTTTGTATTCGCCATGATTGTGAGGCCTCCTCAGCCATGTGGAACTGGGAGTCCATTAAATCTCTTTCCTTTATAAATTACTCAGCCTCAGGTATATCTTTATCAGCAGTATGAGAACAGACTAATACACTCCCTCATCCCTAGACCAACTATTGCCCTTGGGTCAATATCTCCCCATCAAAAATCCCTTTTCTATAGTGATCATAATATTTGCATTGCTTCATGACAACTATTTTTCTCAAGCTTCACATTTTCTTTTCAATTCAAAATCATTGTAACTGGTTGACACACAATTGCTTTTGTTACTTTTATTTTCAAAGACTAATTTTAATGTAATTGAAATAAAAACTAAAGTGATTTTTAAAAATTGTTATTTAATGTTTATTTTACTGACTTCAAAAGCTATTTTTGAAATGAGTTTTGGTTTAGCCACCTCAAAGTTCTCAAGAATAAAAGCATAGATAGATAGATAGATAGATACATACATACATACATCATACATACATAGATGATAGGCAGATAGATAGATAGTATATGTGTGTGTGTATAAGAATATTACAGATTTTAAAATAAAGCTTTTGCTTTGCTGCATTGCTTCTATCACTCTAAACTCATTTTCCCCTTTAAATTGCAAGAATATACAGTCTAAAATAACACATAATATATTCTTGTCAATGAATGTAATCAGGGTTGATTTCCCCAGTACTGTTGCCCCCATCTGTGTTCTTATTAGCATTTATTTTCTTTTCTAACACAAATTATTTCAAGAAAGGGAATTTTAAAAAATATTTTCAAACAAATTACACTTGTAAATGAAAAACAAATCCTCAAGGAGTTCTGACTTCGAAGTGTCTAAAGGCCAAAACTGGTTATTGGATTACTGATTATATCTAAAAAATAACTGCTACATATACAAATGGTTTAAAAGCAAAGATATTTTTTTAAAAGATACAACTTGCTGGATCTGGCTTTATTTAAAAAATCCTTTCCTATAAGTGTATTGACATACAAATCTGAGAGAATTAATAGTTTTTAAGACTTTTAAAATAACTAACCAATACAAATGTTAGCCTTATTTCCTATCATTACCAAATTTACAATACTTAAAATATTATTCCCACTATTGGATATTTCTAAGGGAAAGAAGGATTTAAAATTAAATCAAGTCCTTTATTTAGGACATGCTGCTTGTAATATATAGTCCCAATAATTGATACAATAATATTTTTCACTAAATTTAAGAATGACAGCTAATTCCTTAAAACACTTAGTAATATACACAACTGTGATGCTGATTAAGTAGTCTAAAACTCTTTATAAGTTTACCTGTTTAGAAACTGGAATTGAAACATTAGCTCAATTATATGTTATAATCAGCTGATTAAAGACATGGATAATTTACAAGAAGCTGTATAAAAAAGCAATTGTTTTACAATGGCTTCACATTTAGTTTTATAAAAAATGTGATCTTATCATGACATTGTTAGGAGACAGTTCTTCATGGCTCTGTCACATTTCTGCATATCTTTTTCTGGATGGATCACCTTTCTCTGGACTATCTCAGCAAAGATGTTTATAGAGAAAATGACCTTGAAAGATGAAGATTGTGCCCCTCCTCATGCACATGCACATCCTAAGCGAATGGAAATTTCCTTTAGTTTTCATTTTCTGCCAGTATTTATGATACTTTTTACATTATAAGTAGTTCTTGATAATCACCTTCCTGCTTAAAGGTTGTGATGGTTAATACTGAACGTCAATTTGATTGGATTGAAGGATGCAAAGAATTTATCCTGGGTGTGTCTGTGAGGGTGCTGCCAAAGGAGATTAACATTTGAGTCAGTGAGCTGGGAAAGGCAGACCTACCCTCAATCTGGGTGGGCACCATCTAATCAGCTGCCAGCATGGTCAGTATATAAAGCAGGCAGAAAAACGGGAAAAGGCATGACTGGCTTATCCTCCCAGCCTACATCTTTCCCCCATGATAGATGCTTCTTGCCATGGAACATCAGACTCCAAGTTCTTCAGCTTTGGGACACAGACTGAATTCCTTGTTCCTCAGCTTGCAGGTGGCTATCATGGGACCTTGTGATCATGTGAGTTAATACTGTTTAAAAAATTCATGTGTGTGTATATATACACACACATATATATTCTATTAGTTCTGTCCCCATAGAGAACCCTGACTAACACACATTTTGGTACCAGGAGTTGGCTGCTAAATATGATTAGACCTCAAAATGCTAAAGACTCTACTTCTAATAGTATGGAGAACACTGAGAGTCCTTGGTGTGAGTTATTTCGAGAGTTATGCAGAATAAATGCATTTGACACTCTTGATTCACCACTTGTGAGAGGCAGGGAGCTTAGTAACTATACATGATACCTTTGACATATGTGGAGAAGCAAAGAACATAATGAAGTTGGTTGGTTGGTCCTAAGTTCACTGGACAAAGTAATGAAAGAAAATGGTGAACTCAAGGATTCTAACTCCCGGCTTCAGAAGCAGACATTGAGCCTCAAATCTGGCAATATTGCCCTGAGTGAGAGTCTTATCTCCTGTAGAGAAAGAGCTGAAATTGTGGAAAAATAGATACAAGTTCTTATCATGTGAGTGGCTGAACTGCAACAAAAAGTGCATTCAGAGCCTCGTCAGGTGTCTACATTAAAGTGAGGGCATTGATTGGAAAATAATGTGACCCTGCTACTTGGAATGGGGATGTGTGGGAGGACCCTGATGAAGCTGCAAACACTGAGCTTGTAAATGATGATGAACCTTTTTTGGCCAGAAAAACAGCTTCCCCATCCCTAGTAGTGACAACATTCCCTCCCCGACCCATGCTGCAATCAGTTTTTCCACCTTTTTCTGAAGAGATAAATCCTGCAGTGCCTGAGGCAACAGTGCTGGTCTCCCCTGAGGCAGTTGCCAGGCAGATATGTTGATTCTCCGTAGGAGCCACCCCCAACACACCTGTTTGCTTCTAGATCTATAACTAAAGTCTCAGCAGGCCCCTAGAGGTGAGGTTGAGTGTGACTTATGAAGAGGTACCCTACACTTAAAAAGAACTGCTTGAGTTTTCTAATTTATATAAGCAGCAATCTGGAGAGCAGACATGGGAATGGATATTAAGTGTGTGGGATAATGGTGAAAGGAACATAGAGTTGGGTCAGGCTGAATTTGTTGATTTGAACCTAGCGATTCTGCATTTAATGTTGCAGCTCAGGGAGTTAAAAAAGGTTCTACTAGTTTATTTGCTTGATTAACTGAAATATGGATTAAAAGATGACTCACTGTGAGTGAGCTGGAAATGCCTGATCTTCCCTGGTTTAATGTAAAAGAAGGAACCTGAAGGCTTAGGGAGATTTGGGTGGTAGAGTGGATTAGTCACGTTAGACCTACTCATCCCAGCTGGGAGGGTCCCAAAGATATAACCTTGACCAATGTTTTGCAAAATAGATTTGCGAGGGCAGCACTTGCATCTTTGAAGAGCCTTGTAATTGCTCTTCTCTATATGTCAGATATAACAGTGAGAACTGCTGTCACTCAACTACAAAATTTAAATATAATGGAAGTAATTGGATCCTGAGGTGGCAGGGGCCAAGTGGTAGCACTCAACCATCAGAGGCAAGGTGTACGTAGCTACCATAATGGACAGCAGAGGCAAAGCAATCAGAATAGTCTGATTCATATAGAGCTCTGGCACAGGTTAATCACAGTGCTTTTAGAAGTGAAATTGACAGGAAGCCTACTGCCTTTCTACTTAATTTATATAAGCAGAAAACTTGCAGGTCGAATGGATGAAAGATTAATTTGAATTATAAAAACAGAGAATCATGGCACCTCAATCAATTTCCAGACTTAAGCCAGTTTACAGACCTAGAACCCCTTGAATAAAGGGGTGGCTCGGTCCCCTTGAAAAAGGACCCCACTACACTACTGACAATTTATGCTATTAATCTTTCTCCCTTCCTTCTCCAATGAGACTTCCGACCTTTTACCAAGGTAACTGTGCATTGTAAAAACGGAGATTATCAGACATTTAGGGGACTACTAGACACTGGTTCTGAACTGATGTTGATTCCAGGGGACCCAAAACCTCACTTTGGTACTCCAGTTAAAGTAGGATGCCATTAGAGCTGCCTCTACCTAGAAAAGTAGTATGTCAAAAACAATATTGCATCCCTGGAGGGATTAAGGAGATTAGTGCCACCATTAAGTACTTGAAAGATGCAGGGATGGTGATTCCCATTACATCCAGATTCAGCTCTCCTATTTAGCCTGTGCAGAAGACAGGTAGATCTTGGAGAATGATGGCGGATTATCATAAACTTAACCAAGTGGTGACTCCAATTGCAGCTGCTGTACCAAATGTAGTTTCATCACTGGAGCAAATTAACACATCTCCTGGTACCTGGTATGCAGCCATTAATTTGACAAATGCCTTTTTTTCCATTTCTGTCCATAATGCCCACCAGAAGCAATTTGCCTTCAGTTGGCAAGGCCAGCAGTATACCTTTACTATCCTACCTCAGGGTTATATCAACTCTGTAGCTTTGTGTCATAATCTTATTTGGAGAGACCTTGATCCCTTTTCACTTCTGCAAGATATCACATTGGTCCATTACATTGATGACATTATGCTGATTGGATCTAATGAGCAAGAAGTAGCAAACACATTGGTCTTACTGGTGAGGCATTTGCATGCCAGAGGATGGAAAATAAATTTGACTAAAATTCAGAAACCTTCTACCTCAGTAAAATTTCTAGGGGTCCAGTGGTGTGGGGCTGGTTGAGATATTCCTTCCAAGGTGAAGGATAACTTGCTGCATGTGGCCCCTCCTACAACCAAGAAAAAGGCACAAAATCTATTTGGATTTTGGAGGCAACACATTCTTTATTTCGGTGTGTTACTCCAGTCCATTTATTGAGTGACCCAAAAGGCTGCCAGTTTTGAGTGGGATCCAGAACAGGAGAAGGCTCTGCAACAGGTCCAGACCACTGTAAAAGTTGCTCTGCCACTTGGGCCCTATGAAACAGCAGATCCAATGGTGCTTGAGGTGTTAGTGGCAGATAGGGATGTTGTTTGGACCCTTTGACATGCCCTCATAGGTGAATCACATCAGAGACCTCTAGTATTTTGGAGCAAGGCCCTGCCATCTTCTGCAGATAACTACTTTTCTTTTGAGACAGCCCTTGGCCTATTACTGGGCTTTGGTGGAAGCTGAACATTTGGCTATGGGTCATCAAATCACCATTCCACCTGAATTGCCTATCATGAACTGGGTGCTTTCTGACCTATCTAGCTATAAAGTGGGTCATGCACAGCAGCATTTCATGACAAATGGAAGTGGTATATATGTGATCAGACTCGAGCATGTCCTGAAGGCACAAGTAAGTTACACGAGGAAGTGGCTCAAATGCCCATAGTCTCCACTTCTGCCACCCTTCCTTCACTCCCCCAACCAGCACCGATGGCCTCATGGAGAGTTGACAGAGGAAGTTGACAGTTGACAGAGGAAGAGAAGACTAAGGCCTGGTTCACAGATGGTTCTGCACAATATGCAGGCACCACCCAAAAGTGGACAGCTGCAGCACTACAGCCCTTTCTAGGACATCCCTGAAGGACAGTAGTGAAGGGAAATCTTCTCAGTGGATAGAACATTGAGCAGTGCACTGTGTTCACTTTGCATGGAAGGAGAAATGGCCAGATGTGCAATTATATACTCATTCATGGGCTGTAGCCAATGGTTTGGCTGGATGGTCAGGAACTTGGAAGAACCATGATTGGAAAATTGGTGACAAAGAAATGTGAAGAAGAGGTATGTGGATAGACATCTCTGAGTAGTCAAAAACTGAAAATATTTGTATCCAATGTGAGTGCTCAACCAATGGGTGACCTCAGCAGAAGAGGAATTTAATAATAAAGTGTATAGGATGACCCATTCTATGGACATAACTAAGTCTCTTTCCCCATCCACCCCTGTCATTGCCCAATGGTCCCATGAACAAAGTGGCCATGGTGGCAGGGATGAAGATTACACATGGGCTCAGCAAATGGACTTCCACTTACCAAGGCTGACCTGGCTACGGCCACTGCTGAGTGCCCAGTTTGCCAGCAGCAGAGACCAACACTGAGCCCTTGATATGACATCATTTCTCGAGGTGATCAACCAGCCACCTGGTGGCAGGTTGATTATATTGGACCTCTTCTGTCATGGAAAGGGCAGAGGTTTGTCTCCAAGGAATAAACACTTACTCCAGATATGTGTTTGCCTATCTTGCACGCAATGCTTCTGCCAAGACCGCCTTCCATGGACTCACGGAATGCCTTATCCACCATCATCATATTCCACACAGCATTGCCTCTGACAAAAGCACTCACTTTATGGCTAAAGAAGTGTGGCAGTGGGCTCATGCTCATGGAATTCACTGGTCTTACCATGTTCCCCATCATCCTGAAGCAGCTGGATTGATAGAACAGTGGAATGGCCTTTGGAAGTCACAATTACAATGCCAACTAGGTGACAATACTTGTAGGGCTGGGGCAAAGTTCTCCAGAAAGCCGTATATGTTCTGAATCAGCATCCAGTATATGGTACTATTTTTCCCATAGCCAGGATTCCCAGGTCCAGGAATCAAGTGGTGGAAGTGGAAGTGGCACCACTCACCATCACCACTAGTGATCCACTAGCAAAATTTTTGCTTCCTGTTCTCATGACATTACATTCTGCTGGCCTAACAGTCTTAGTTCCCAAGGGAGGAATGCTACCACCAGGAGACACAGCAATGATTCCATTAAACTAGATGTTAAGATTGCCACCTGGACACTTTGGGGTCCTCCTACGTTTAAGTCAACAGGCTAAGAAGGGAGTTACAGTGTTGACTGGAGTGATTGACCCAGACTATAAAGATGAAATCAGTCTACTACTACACAATGGATGTAAGGAAGAGTATGCACTATGCATGGAATACACGAGCTCCATTAGGACATCTTTTAGTATTACCATGCCCTGTGATTAAGGTCAATGGTAAACTACAACAACCCAAATTAGACAGGAATACAAATGGCCCAGACCTTTCAGGAATGAAGGTTTGGGTCACCTCCATCAGAAAAAAGAAAAAGGAAAAAAAAGAAAACAACATGACCTGCTGAGGTGCTTACTGAAGGCAAAGGGAATACAGAATGGGTAGTAAAGAAGGTAGTCATCAATACCAGCTATGACCATGTAACCAGTTGCAGAAACAAGGACTGTAACTGTCATGAGTATTTCCACCTTCTTTTGTTAAAAACATGTTTGTGCATGTATACACTAGTACTAAGAAAGTATTTTCATTTTATTTCCTTTCTCCTTTATCAGGTGATGTAAGATTTATTGACTTCATATCAGCATTTAAGTATTGTTAACTTTATGTAATAGCTTTTGGGTTGGGAATTGGTGCATTTCAAGTTGTACGAAGGATAGTTGTATTATGTTAGGCATAATTATGACCTTATTGTCTGTATTTGAAGATTATATATGATCTTAGGAGATGTGTATGGGTTCAATTTAATAAGGGGTGGACTTGTGATGGTTAATATTGAGTGTCAACTTGGGTGAATTGAAGGATGCAAAGTATTGATCCTGGGTGTGTCTGTGTGGGTGTTGCCAAAAGGGATTGACATTTGAGTCAGTGGGCTGGGAAAGGCAGAGCCACCCTTAATCTGTGTGGACACAATCTAATCAGCTGCCAGCATGGCCAGGATATAAAGCAGGCAGAAAAACATGAAAAGGCTAGACTGGCTTGGCCTCCCAGCCTACATCTTTCTCCAGTGGTGGATGCTTCTTGCCCTGGAGCATCAGACTCCTAAGTTCTTCAGCTCTGGGACTCAGACTGACTTCCTTGCTCCTCTGCTCGTAGAAGGCCTAGTGTGGGACCTTGCGATCGTATGAGTTAATATTCCTTAATAAATTCCCCTTTATATGTATACCTATCCTATTTGTTCTGTTCCTCTAGAGAATCCTGAATAATACAAATGTCTTCTTTCTTCTTTCTTTCTTCCTTTCTTTCTTTCTCTTCCTTCCTTCCTCTGCCTCCCTCCCTCCCTCCCTCCCTTTCTTTCTTTCTTTCTTTCTCTTTTTCTTTCCCTTCCTTCCTTTCTCTCTCTCTCTCTTTCTCTTTCTTTGTTTCTTTCCCTCCCTCCCTCCCCTTCCTTCTTTCTTTCTTTCTTTCTTTCTTTCTTTCTTTCTTTCTTTCTTTCTTTCTTTCTTTCTTTCTTTCTTTCTTTCTTTCTTTCTTTCTTTCTTTCTTGTCTCTCTCTCTCTCTCTCTCTCTCTCTCTCTCTCTCTCTCTCTTCCCTTTCCCTTTCCCTTTCCTTCTTTTTTGTCTTGCTCTGTCACCCAAGCAGGAGAGCACTGGCATCATCACAGCTTACTGCAGTCTCAACTTCCCAGGTTCAAGCAATCCTCCCACCTCATCCTCCTGAGTAGCTGGGACTACAGGCATGTGCCACCATGCCCCGCTAACTTTTTTTTTTTTTTTTTTTTTTTTTGAGACGGAGTCTCGCTCTGTCGCCCAGGCTGGAGTGCAGTGGCCGGATCTCAGCTCACTGCAAGTTCCGCCTCCCGGGTTCACGCCATTCTCCTGCCTCAGCCTCCCGAGTAGCTGGGACTACAGGCGCCCGCCACTGCGCCCAGCTAGTTTTTTGTTTTGTTTTGTTTTGTTTTGTATTTTTAGTAGAGACGGGGTTTCACTGTGTTAGCCAGGATGGTCTCGATCTCCTGACCTCGTGATCTGCCCGTCTCGGCCTCCCAAAGTGCTGGGATTACAGGCTTGAGCCACCGCGCCCGGCCCTAACTTTTGTATATTTTGTAGAGACAGGGTTTCTGCCATGTTGCCCATGCCGGTCTGGAACTATTTGGCTCAAGCAATTCACCTGCCTCAGCCTCCCAAAGTGCTGGGATTACAGGAATGCACCACTGTGCCTGGCCAACTTAAATGTTTTCAGTGTTTTCAACATTGAATGTTTTCAACACTGCTTTTAGAATATGAGAACATTCAAATGATCCATGGAGTCTTCTATGCCCAAGCCTTCGTTTACCTCTTAAGATCTATCTCCTCCACAGTTTTCTCAGATTTTCCTTGCAATAACACTGACTTTTCTTTTTGTTCCTAATACTGGGAATTCATTTCCACATCTCCTCTGCCCTGAAGGCTCTGAAAATCCTTTTTAACACATTTGTCATCTACTCATGCTTTAGTTTTTAGCACAGACAATACCCTTTCAAAGAAACTTTAGCTGAATCCCAAGGCACAAGCAGATATTTATGTTATACTCCTGTATAACTTCTTCTAATATTCCTTACTATCATTAATTACAGTTAGAAATTAGATTTTTTGTGTGTGATTTTTAAATGTTGTTTCACTTATTAGATTTTAAACTACATACAGGGAAGAACCAGAGTCCTTTGGGTGATAATTGTCATTCATAAGATGCCAAAAAGGATGTCACACATAAAACCTCATTTATATCAAGTAGATAAAATACATAATATTTATTGAACATTTAATATGTGACAATAACTTTTTTTTTTTTTTTTTTTTTTTGAGATGGTGTCTTGCTCTGTGATCTGGGCTGGAGTGCAATCGACCAATCTTTGCTCACTGAAACCTCGATCTCCCGGGTTCAAGTGATTCTCCTGCCTCAGCCTCCTGAGTAGCTGGGATTATAGGTCCATGCCACCACATCTGGTTAATCTTTGTATTTTCAGTGGAGACAGAATTTCACCATGTTGGTCAGGCTGGTCTCGAACTCCTGACCTGTAACAAGAACTTTTATAATTATGTAAGATACAGTAGTAAATTGTGGTTTGTAATGTCGTGAACATTATATTTTTGTAGGAGAGAAAATACCATACAGTAATTAGACTTTCTGGTTCTGAGGCCACAGTGTCTGGATATCTTCCTGGCTCTGCAACTGATAAACTGGAAGACCAAGATTTTTAATATCTTTCAGTCTGACACAAAGTAAGGTACTCAATGGGGATCAGTTATTATATATATTTCTAATGTGTGCAAAGTGCCTAAGCCATGGAGGTAGGTGGTTATAAGCAGTTAAAATTCTTCCTGTTCTTCAACAAAAAAGTAATCATTGAGAAATTAACATGAGAATTAAACTAAATGTCTACCCTTTCCCATGTGTCCTTTTTTCTTTAGAGTTCACTCTGCTGAGGTCACACTTTGCCTAGGATAAAATACTCAAATTATAAAAGTTGTCCCATGTCTTTTACTATCAAAAATCTTCCAAAAATTGTGGATAAACTCTTTTGTTAATTTTAAGTAATCAAACTCCTGGGATCTAGTTTAAAACTAAAGTTGGAAATTTTTAAGTAATTGTTATATAGAAGTTGATCCATCAAAGAACATTGAGTTGAAAAAATATATATCCATACATTATTTTAAGCATCTGTTGTATTCTTAAAGCTAAGGATAAAAAGACGAACAAACTTCTCATCTTCAATTTTTTCCTTCTGTCAAGAAAAGACTAGTTTTAAAATATGTCTGTATTTATATAGAAACAAAACTAGATTTACTACAAACAATGTACAATTTAGATAGTGCACGATGAGGTTTAAATTCTTCTGATAATTAAAAAATGCCATATGTAAAGCACTTATGAGAGAGTTTTGCACAGAGAAGGTGCTCAATAAATGTAAATCCTCTGATTTAGAAAGTATTCATTGAGTGTTTATTATATGTTCCCAGAATTGTTTTTGCTTTTCCTTTTCTTTTAAGACAGGATCTTGCTCTATCACCCAGGCTGGAGTTCAGGGGTGTGATTGTAGCTCACTGTAGCCTTAAACTCCTGAGCGCAAGCAATCTTCCAGCCTCAGCCTTCAGAGTAGCTAGGACTGTAGGAATGTGCCACCATGCTTGGCTAATTGAAAAAAAAAAAAAAAATTTATGGACAGGGTGTCACTATGTTACACAGGCTGGTCTGGAACTCCTGGCCTCAAGCAATACTTTCACCTTTGTCTCCCAAACTATGACGATTGCAGATGTGAGCCACTGGGCCAGGTGTATAAGAGAGCTATGGCTTATGCTTTATACTTCAAAGATAAAGAAGGCTAGGCTTTATGGAAGAGGAATTTACAAATAAGCCATGTTTCAAAAAAGAAGAGGAGGAAAGAGGATGAAGAGGAGGAGGAAGAAGAGAAGTGGGAGGAGGAGGGAGTGGGGAGGACGAAGAAGAAAGAAAATAAGTGTGGGATGCTGTGAGAGATTATGAATTTACATAATACATTCTAGCCATAAGTTGCTAAACAATGTTTTAATAAAAGAGCTCAGGATATACAATAGCAAGGAAGCCAAATGTAAAGTAAATCAAGGATGAGGTAGTCAAAAGGGTCGAGTTTTGCCGAACAAAGTTTAAAAGAAAATCATTGAGGAGGTGAGGTTAATCACAAGTTACTACCAAAAATCTATTTACCTAAGCATGGGATGGAAACAGTTCACTAAATGTAGGTAATGAGAAAAAGTGTGTAATCTACAACGGTAGCTAAATTAGAGTACAATAAAGTTTATACTAGAAGTCAGGAAACAGATTTTCTTCCTAACTCTAACTAAATGGAAAAAAAAAAAAGCAATTTTTGAGAAAACTGACTTAGTAGCCATTTGTTCCATGAAACTAGAAAAGCAGAAATTTCTCCTAAACTCTTGTCATCCATCTCCATGTGAAAGGTTTAAAGCAAAAGAAATGAAAATAACAATGTACTGTGGAATGTGAATTGGTGTTTCTAGGGGACTGGATTAGACCATCAGTTTAGGTTTCAGATCAAAGAAGGCCTCCTTTTCTACTTCAACTTCTTTTCTCATTAACCCAAGGTGAATATACTACAGGATCCCTACAATCCCCCAATATTTCCAAAACTGAAAAGTTCTTAGTATGCATGATCATTTTCCAAAGTTTGTGGCAAACTCATTCACTGTCATAAAAATGACATACTCTAAATGTTCGTAAGTTTTGGCAAATAATCACTATATGTGACCTGATAATGTATTAAACTAAGAGTCACTGGTCAAACTCCCACATTATTTGCACTTATGATTTTGTAAGGGGTAGAGGCCCCAACTCCTCAGTATGTACAGAATATTCCTCTTAAAATATCAAAAACTCTGAAACCAGAAATTATTTTTTCTTGAGTCTCCTCTCACCTGTGATGTTGAACTACACTGGTAACTTCAGCAAGAATGGGACAGAGAGAGCAAAACTGCATTGTTCCTTCAAAAGACTTGGTTATGAATAAACTTAATAGTCATGCTATGTGTATGGGGGTTGTGGGGAAGAAGGGAGAGTGACAGAAGATCATTCCTTGTAGGAATAGGCAATGACCCTTGCATTTCAGAAGAGAGAGAAATAAGAGACAGCATTAATTTTGTGTGTCTCTTTAAATTTCTATCCTTGATTATTATCAGTTTACAATCCTTCCTGTTGTGCAGGAGTAAAGAAATGAGTGCAAGAAAATGCCTTAAGAGCTTTCCTGCTTTGGATGCTGACACTAACTTAATATGTGGTTAAGATACCAAGGCCCAAAGAAGTTAAATTTCCTGATGTCTTGAAGAGAAACTCTTCAATGTTTGTGATAGTTTAATATCATGATACACGGAAAAACACTTGAAAACGTAAAGCCTTATAAAAATTAAGAGTATGATTATTATTGTTGAAGAAAAATAGTTGCTTAATCAAATACCAGTTGAGATCTCTAATCTAAAAATGTGAAATGTTCCAAAGTCTGAAATGTTTTGAGCACTGACATGATGCCACAAGTAGAAAATTCCATAGCTGATCTCACATGACAGGTTGCAGCCAAAATGCAGGTGCACAACATACATTTTATTCAGTATACCCATGGGAAAACACTCTCTCCTAGTCCTTTTCAGCTGTGATATATCTTTTCTGCACATGCCTAGATTCCCCCATGCAAGCACATCTACAAAGGGTCATAAAATGGCCCACATCCAGGCTGCTTGTGCCAGTGGCAGGTCCTCCGTGATCTTCCACATGAGGCCAAGACCTACATGTGTTACTCACTGCAGTTGTTGGTTTTTTATTTGTTTCTTCTCCACTGTCCTGTGGTGTAAAAAATATTGTTGAAAATGTGTCCAAGACCTGAAGATATCCCTATGGGTAACAGTAATAAGAAAAAGAGAACGCACTTATGTTTATAGCACAAGAAGTCAAGGTGTTGGAGAAACCAGACAATGGTATGTGAAATATCTTATAGGAGATGATGGTGTTGGAATGAATAACTATATATGATCTGATAAAACAGGATAAACTGTTGGAGTTCCATGCTGAAAGTGATGAACAGAAGCTAATACAAAAAATTAAAGCTACATAAACCTAAAAATGAAGATTGTGTATTGAAAGAGTAGACCAGTCAGTATAGCAGTGAACACAAGCTCATGAAACAAGCAAAAATCTGTCACAATGAACTTAAAATTAAACGGAACTTCAAATATTCAATATTTCTGCTGGTTGAAGGAATTTAAGAATATAGATGGCATTACATTTTAAATGATTTGTGGTGATAAACCATTTGCTGATCATAAAGCAGTGGAAAAAACTGACAAGTTTGCTAAGGTCATCACTGATGAAATGTGACACCAGAAAAAATCTATAATGCTGATGACTGTAGATGAAGAGACAGCCCCTCAAAATTAAGGATGCCAAGGATAGAATAACCATGCTGGGCTATGCTAATGCAGCAGGCACACATAAGTGTAAACTAGTTGTGATGGGCAAAAACTTGCATCCTCACTCTTTTTAAGGAGTGAATTTCTTACCAGTCAATTATCGTGCTAACAAAAGGCATAGATCACTGGGGACATTTTTTTCTGGTTTCTTAAACGTTTTGTACCAACAGCTCATGCACACTGCAGGGAAGATGGACTGGATGATTACTGTAATTTTTTTTTTTAATTCGTTTTATTCCTTGACATTTAATTCTGCTCATCATGCAGCTGAAATTCTTATAAAAAAATAGGTGTATTTCATTTACTTTTCCCCAAATGTGACTTCATTAACTCAAACATGTGACCAGGGTATCCTTAAATCAATAAAGAGTAAATGCCATCTTGAGCAGCATGCTGGCAGCAATGAACAGAGGTGTGTGTGTAGAAGACTTTTAAAAGACATTTAGCATGAAGGATGCCACATATGCTATTGCCAGTGCTTGGAACACAATGACTAAACGCATGGTTATGGATGCCTGGCACAACCTCTGGCCTGTGACTATGTTCAGTGATGATAATAAAAAAAGTAGTAATTTGAAGGATTCTGTATATCAAGTGAGAAAAAAATGATGTTTGATCTTCTTACACATGCAAATAATACACCCTCAGAATCCATCAGTAAACTGGAAGAAGTGGACATGAAGTTTTCAATGTTGATAATGAGTCTCCAGTTGTTTGTTTATTGACTGACGGTGAAATCCGTCAAGGTAATCGTGATTATAGTAATGATGAAGATGATGATGTTAAATTGCAGAGAAAGTGCTTGTGTATGACAGTGCAAATGTGTGATGGGTTCATTGAAGGACTAGATCAACCTGTCCTTCATAATAGAAAAAGAAATCATGTTCGTTTATTAAATCAAAGGCAAAAATAATTATTAACAAGGCAGATGACTCTGGAGGAAACATTAAGAAAAAGCCATCCAGCAGAATGTCTCCTCATCCCTAGAGGACCAACTTCAGGGTCCTTCAACTACTTCTGATGTTCCTTCTCACCTAACAAAATCAAACACAGTGTACAGTAGCCTTTTAATCAAATCACAGCATTGTAGGTAGATACTGAAAACCTGTGTTGTTTGTTGTTGTGGTTGTTTAACAGCTGATACAGGTATTCTGGTGATGCCACTGTGCTGCTTAGTTACTCTGAACACTTTACTTTTTTACTCTATTAATGATATGTCTTTTTTTTAACTGTTAAGTACTTATGTCTGAATAAGTATAAGAAAATGATTGCTTGTCAGTAGCATGTAAATTTAGAGTTAGGAATTACAGTGATGTCAAACATCCACATGTCATTCACATGGGTGGCTGAGAAAGTGACACCTTTGCTTTCTGATGGCTCAATGTACACAAACTTTGTTTCAAGCACACAATTATTTACAGTATTATATAAGGCCTGGGCATGATGGCTCATGCCTGTAATCCCAGCACTTTGGGAGGCTGAGGTGGGTGGATCACTTGAGGTCAGGCATTCGAGATTACCCTGGCCAACATGGTGAAACCCTGTATCTATTAAAAATAAAAAAAAATTAGCCAGACATGGTGGCAAGTGCCTGTAACCCCAGCTACATGGGAGGCTGAGGCAGGAGAATCACTTGAACTGGGAGACGGAGGTTGCAATGAGCCAAGATCACGGCACTGCACTTCAGCCTGGGAGACAGAGCAAGATTCCATCTCGAAATAAATAAGATAAAATAAATAAAATATTATACAAAATTACCTTCATGTTATGTAAGATTTATATAAAACATGAATAAATTTTGTGTTTAAATTGGGTCTTTATCCCTGAGATATTTTATTATGTATATGCAACTATTCCAATATTCAAAAAAATCAAAAATCGGAAACACTTCTAGTCCTAACCATTTCAGGTAAGCGACAATCTGTATACATTTATGAAGCTAACTTCATAACATACATTTATGTTAGCTTCATAATGTTAGCTTCATAAATGTAACTTTGCTGCAGCCGCTAAAATATTAATTTTCTCAAATAAATCACGATAAATATATGCAGACTGAAGTATTGTTTTGAATATTAGGGGAGTTAAGTGTTAATAAAACAATATAGGCTGGGCGAGGTGGCTCATGCCTGTAATCCCAGCACTTTGGGAGACCCAGGGCGGTGGATCACCTGAGATCAGGAGTTCAAAACCAGCCTGGCCAACATGGTGAAACCCTGTTTCTACTAAAAATACAAAAAATTGGCTGGGCGCGGTGGCAGGCGCCTGGAGTCCCAGCTACTCGGGAGGCTGAGGCAGGAGAATGGCGTGAACCCGGGAGGCGGAGCCTGCTCTGCCCTCCAGCCTGGGCGGCAGAGCAAGACTCCCTCTCAAAAACAAAACAAAACAAAACAAAACAAAAAAATTTGCGTGCGCCTGTAATCCCAGCTACTCAGGAGGCTGAGACAGGAGAATCTCTTGAACCCGGGAGGTGAAGGTTGCAGTGAGCTGAGATCTTGCCATTGCTTTCCAGCTTGGGCAACAAGAGCAAAATTCCAACTTAAAGAAAAAAAAATATATATATATATATATATAAAATATATATATTGATATATTGAATACCACACATCAATATATATATTTTGATTATCTAATCATCTCTAATCATCAATTTTTTTATCATCTTTGATTATCCGATTAGTCTCTAGTCAGAGAATCAATATATATATATATAGATAGATAGATGGGCAATCTAGCATAGAAAAAAGAAAAAAAGAGCACTTTTACTCAATTATTCAAAATAAAAGATTTTTTTAAAATTTGAAGTTATTTTGATTTAGATGAGATAAGGATAAGACATAAGTAGATAGATGTTTATAGTAGAACAAAGTTAATACAATTAAATACAGTAAAATAATAAAAGAGGATTCATTTTAAAATGTACCCCAATGATTAAACTCAAACATCTGTACCTATGGCTCAATCAACTGGAGAAATATGGTCTAAAATGGACTCAAAGTACTGATATAGTAGGACAGTAGGTATAGTGGTCATATGTGGGCACTATATCTATGGTAGGATATTATAAGGGAGTTAATATTATGTGTCTTTATGACAAGAAATAGCTATTAAAATAATCTGCATATTAAAAGAACAACTCCAGCAAACATATTTATTAATTCAATACAAGAACAGATATTCAACAGCAAATTCAAATACAACTAAAGAGTTGTATTTACCTTAGAGACTCCCAAAGAATAATAGTTTTAAATGCTGACTATGTGCTAGACAGAATACTAAATGCTTGCATTCATATTATCTTCATAACAAGACTGTAGTTGTGACATCTCAAATCTTATTTTTATTAATGAAAAATAAAGCTCATAGAAGTTCAGAAATTCATCCAGAGTCATAAAGCTAATAACTGATAAAAGTAGGGACTCAAAATGCCTTAATAATTCCTACATTTATACAATTATCACATACCATCTGTTGTGGGGTTGATTCTACTTACTGTGATAGACTTTAATGAGGCAGTGTTGTGATCAAGGCTTATGATCTCAAGTCAGCCTGTCTAGTTTCAGCCCTGGATCTGCTGCTACTTAGTGTGTAATCTTGGGCAAGTTGCTCAACTTTCCTAAGGGTTATAATTTTCATCTATAGAATAGAAGTATAAATAATATTTCCCTGTGTAGTCATCTGTGTACTAGAGTGCATTTTAAGGAAGAAAAAGGCAGCAGAGAGAAAACTGAGTTGTTTTAATCCTTAAGGATTAATTGCAATGATACGTTTTATGAAAAATTTAAAAACAAAAATAAAGAAAAAAATGCTTACCATAATTACTGTTAATAGTTTGAATACAAGTTTACTTTTATTATAAATGTTATCAACTGCCACCATGTTAACAGTTTTTATAACATTGTTAAAGAAGGTACTATCAAAAGGAAAGTTAAAAAAGCCAAGGCGGAAATCCAGAGACACCTATACTTAGCTGAATGGAGGAGAAAAAGAGGCCAGAGAATCAATAATTAGAGGGGGATGATGAGAGTTTTAAGTAGACATTGACATGGAAGTTAAAGGAAGCCAGGCATGAGTCAGTGTAATAAATACTGCAGTGGGCCTGAGGAAGACACAAAGCAAAAAGAGGCACTGGGTAAGTGAAACACACATAGGTTTGTGTAAGCCTGACCTAGTCCAACATAGGAGAATTTATAGAGCAGATCTGGAGTTCTCACCCATTTTGTGTGGTCTATTTTGTTGTGATTTAAATCTAAATATTTTCATAACAATGGCAGAATGCTAATAGTTAATATGTAAGAATATATGAAAGCACTGGCTCATAATTATGTTAGGAATATGATTAAAATAAAATTATTGTTTATTTGATTTAAATAATAGGTTTTTAAAAACTCTTTATCAGCATTTGTCAATGGTGACGACGTTATTATTTACCACCACCTATCTCAAAGCTCTCAGCCTCATGAGATGTTTTTCTTCTAGATCCTTATGTTTTTCATCCTCTTTCTTTAGGATCTTTGCATTTGCTATCACCTCTGTTGGGAATCTTCTTTTTCATGTAACCTATTCATCTTTTCAATCTTTAAAGCTCAACTCATATGTCACTTTCTAAAAAAAAAAAATTAGGATATAACTCTCTATACTTGGTATTTTTTCCCTGATACATGCTCATACTGTTCTATATATTCATTTGTGGTAGAAATTTGTAATTAAAATGTAAAATCTATAATTCTTTTAGTGCCTTCATCACAACTAGAATACAAACTTGACAAGTATATAAATAATGACTGTCATATTCTTCCACATAATATCCAGTTCCTTGCACATACTAAAATCTGTAGAGAAATGAACAAACAAAAATTTCCCATGGGCTGTAGATTTTTTCAACACACTTACCTCTCTAGGATATAGCATCATGTGTATTATATAGCAGCTAATACATGATGGTTGAATTTTTCCATAAATGAATGAGTCATACTTCTTAAATCTTTAACATTCCATAGTTACATATAGTAACATTGAGTAGCTGATACTCTGCCAGACACTGTAAATTAAATCTATACCCTACAGGAGTTTATAATCTAGCTGAACAAAGCATAAAACCCCATGTGGTACAAAACAAATGATCAAAATAAAAAGAAAGTAAAGAAAATAAATTACATTTAAGCACTTACAAGGTTAAAACCTTCTAGTTATTTTGTCTTTGAGCACGATACATTTTTCCAAAGAAGCTATCAAAATATCTCTATAGGTGAGTATGCTAAGGTATAGGAGCATGCTGCTCTTGAATCTCTTAGCCTGGAGTCAGGTCAGGAATACCAGCTGTGATAAATTATAAAGTAAGTATGTACAATTTGACAAGCCAGGCAAGAATTTGCTTGTTGGAGTGTTCTAAATCTTTTGTTCTTATTTTTGTCCCTCAAAATTTTCAAAGGTAGCCAAACAGCAGGCAAGATGAGGCATAGGGAGTGTAGCAATGGCAGAGTACTGCATATTTGTTTTCCACTTGGTGGGTGCATTATTCACAACACTATTTTTCTGATCATCAATTTGCATTGCATTGTTCCCTCTCATATTTATGAATACTGTTTTCTCCCTTTGTAGTCATGCCCAGCTTCTCTGTCACTTCCCGTATTCGTAAGTTAATACAATACAGTACATAGTGAAGTAGATACAATTACTGTGTCCACAAAGAGACAATGAACCAGTTGAGTCAGTTCTAGAACAATGATAACCAATGGATTTTAGATGCAAGGAGGAACATAGGAGCCACAGTAGGCTAGAAGAACATTGCAAAAATAATTGAGCAGAGGGTCTCTTTAGGGATAGACTTGAAAGCCAACAGTCACAACAGATGAATCCTAACAATCTGGATTCTTCTTATAATTTCTAGGAGCTTTGAGTTCATATGTGTATAAAGGATGAGGATTCACCATAGTCTACACCAAAATTTCTTTGTTGCTGTAAGATAAATGGGCTATGCTAGTCCTATGACTTTAATTTCAGCGTAACATTTTTAAATAAAGAAGCACAGCAATAGAACTGTTTTCTCCACTAGCATCTGGCTTTTCCCCAACTCACGATGTTTCTAAGCATTTGATTAATCAAGAAAACCGGAGTTCTTACCTCATTCTAACAACTTAGCTTTATTGAAAGTTATTTATTGCCTTGCTTAATTACCACCAGCTAATTCAAAGATCCTTTGGAACTTGTGGTGTAAGCTTTTCATTCTCACACATGTGCATTTGGTTGTTTCCATTGAAAGAGGTCTTCAATAGGATTCAATATCTTAGCATGTTAGTAGCGTTAGTTTTTACCCTGGTTCTGATGCTTATAATGGTAAAGAAGCAACAGTACCTGAAGTGTCAGCCCTATGTACCAAACTGTACTATATTTATATTATAAAATGTAAGGTTATGGGAGTTCTTCCAATGGAAAATGAAATGTGTCATTAAATAATGTGGCTGAAAGAAATAAGAATCAGGAGTAATAGTACATAAGAGAAAGAAATGTGAAGTTATCTAATAATGTAAATGGTAGCAAAACGACTTAGCTGCCAATGCCTGCTTGCCATTTAACTTTGTTGTTGTTGTTTTTACTTACTTTGTTTTCCAGTACCTTATGTAATCTGAGCTAGCTTTACAAAGGAATTTTCTATGTTTGGACCTTAATATACTTGTCCTCTAGCAATATCAACGTAGCTAAGTAAGCAAGTGACAAGTAGGTCTCCAACTCAGTGAGATCAACACTTTGGGTTTAGAAAACAAAAGACTCCAAAATTACTTTACAGAAACTTAAAATCTATCTTATCAGGAAAAAAAAAAGAAAAAATAAAAACATACATAAGCAAAAAGTACTTAACAATACACAGGAAAAGGAAGTATAAGAGCAAAATGTAATTTATTAAAGTGGGGCAGATTACTAAGGTTTAGATGAGTGGAGAAAAGTTATGGAGAAGTTGGCTTTTGAGCTGCTTTTGGACAAATAATAACACTGACACTTGTATCTCCTACTTCCTGTGTAAGTTCTCCACTTGCATGAATTCCAACCTCATGAAAATCAACATATACATAAACAAAGTTATCATGCCTCATAAACATTCTTCTCTTACTGAATCCTTTTTTTAAAAAAAAAAAATTAGGAGCCACAGAGTCATCTAAACTGGAAATTATTTTATACCATCCAACTCCATTTTGTGCCATTATTTTTCTTTCAATTTCATACCTTATAATTTATTTTAGTTCAATTCAAGTAATATTAATTATGAGGCCACACTGTGCCAGAAAAGTAGGAAACAAGATAGGAGAACTCATTGTCTAAACATGTGTTTTATAAGGAATGACATATGTGATGATGATTAGGGAACAAGAAGTAAAGGATTGTGAGGGAATATGTAGCAAGGTTATTTAGTGTGAACTAAGGAGGAGTCTCTGCTATCTCTTCTCCATATTCAGTCTCACTTGATGACATGCTTTTTATTTTACAGGAAGATAGATAAAGATATCAGGACTTCTATATTCACATCTGTTCCCTACCATCATCTTGCACAAACCCGCCACCCTTCTCTTGCTACTTTGGATGACACACTCACACTTATCTCTAAGGTTAGATCCTGTACTTGTGTATGAAACCCCATTCCTGAAACTCACTCCCAGAACCACTCCAGCATTTTTTTTTGTTTGTTTGTTTCTCTTGTATCATTAATGCCTCCCTTTGTATATGCCATTTTCATCAAGTAATTTGCACAAGCAGCTAAAAGGTAGTGACTATAAGACAGTATTTGCAGGCTGGTGGACAGAACCTTCTATGGTGAGAGGCACTGACCATTTGCCTCCTAATCTGCCAGTGCTATCTCAAGGGAATACCATCTCTCCTGTTGGATTTTGGGCTAGCTACTGGAGTGTTAAGAAATGGAGGTAGTGATTAGTCAACAGAAGCCTTGGTAGGCTGGCCAGTAGGATAGCCCTCTCAATGGCCTTTTAGTGTGGTTTCCCGGAGTCACAGGAATGTGAGTGGCACAAGGATGAGATCTTCAAAATACCTGGGGGATCAATTGGTAGTGCTTAGGAGTTGGGACTTTTGGATGGTTGAAATGCTCTAGAATTTACTAACCAAAATAAATGCAGGAGGTAGAGCAGAACTCCAGCTGTGCCTGGCATTAACCATTTGTTTATTAGATCATCTGCAGTCTGGAGGTGATGGATTGTGTTAGTCAGATCACAAAAGAGTACTGGGAAACTCAAGGCAGCAGCTAAATGCTCTCAATATTTTGGCCAACAGCACCACCTTGCCAGCAGGTAATGGGTTTTTATCAGTACTGTCTATCTGTATCTGTTATTCTATGGATTTATTTGATTGTATTTGTTTATTGTCTCCCTTCTCCCCACACTATAAGGTGGCTTCCGTAAGATTTTGTAAAAATGTACCTGACACACAATTCGTAATATCAATTTGCTGAAGGAATGTATTGGTGAATGCTTCCTTGAGAAATGTCATTTAAGATAAGACTTGAAAATGAATAAATATTAGCCTGGGGAAATGAACAGGAGGTAAGTGACTATTCCTGAAAGTGAGAAAACTATCTGTGAAAGTTCAGAAGTGGAAAAAGCAGAATGCATTTCAGAACTTGTAGAAAATCTTTATGTCTGGAGTTTAAACAACAAGGGTGAGAAGTGATTAGTTAACAGATCATAGAGGACATCATAAACCATGAGCCATGTAAAAAATTTGGGGTCCTGTTATATAGTTAGTGGGAAACCATAAAAAGTTTGTAACCAATAATAGCATGATTGAGTCTTTACTTAAAACTCTTTCTCTCTATGAAGCAGTGTGAAGAAGAGACAACTGTGGTGCAAGGATTAGTGAAAGAAGAAAAATATCCCAGGATGTGATTTCTTGGCCAGTGGTGGTAGCAGTGAGGGTGGAAAGAATCAAATAGTTTTGACAATTATTTTAGAAGTAAAAATGAGGAAGCATATTAATGGCTAGATGTAGATATGAAAAATGAAAATACTTGAGCAACTGCATAGAAGACGGTATCACTAGTTAAGATAGAAGATATTGGATGTGGAACATGCATGGAGAATAAATTTGTCTAAGTTATAGACATTTGAGGCTAATCTTCCTTTGGGACAGAAAGCAGTAAAATAGATATTCAGATATAATGCTCAAGGGAGAGAACTGGGCTGGAAGTTAGTATCTAAGAGTCACCAGCATATAGAAAACAAAGTTCTAAGAATGAATAAAATTGCTTAAGGATTGTATAGAGCATAAGCAGGTAAGAAAGTATAGGCAAATCCCTAAAGAAGGATAACACTTAGGAGATGGGCAGACACAAGCACTTAAGCAAGTATAGTTCCTGAGATACAATCTCAAAGCAGATAAGTAAAAATGAACTCCATTAATAATTGGAGTTGGGACAGCTGAGTAGCCATGTGAGAAAAGGAAAAAATGGAACTAAAGATTACATGAAGCACCAGAGTAAATCCCAAATATATCAAAGATTTAAATGTCAGGAAAAAAAAAAAAAACCCTCAAAATAAAGCCATACAAGTACAAGTAACCTTGTTGTCTGAATCTAATCCATGCTTGAAAACATGTTGGATAGCAAATTTTCAGACAGAGGGAGCTTGTGTTATATAATATTAAATGGGAAAAATAATGATACAATCAGTCCATACAAAACCTTGAACCAGTTTTCCCAATTGTCAATAAGGACTGTAAAACAGCAATAACCAAGAACTTTTGCATAACATAAAGCTTTTAAAACATCAATTACCTAATAATTTAACACCTAATCAACTCATTAGTTTGTATGTTTGTATTTATTATGCAATGATATTCTCTGATGTTCAATATAAATTATTCTTTATTTCTACATTGTGATGACTATAAATGGTAATGTAAATAACCTCCATTAAATATTTTGTTACGATCACATAAAATTGTAAATAACACATACGAGAAAGAACAAAAAGGATAATTTAAAAATCATCATTGTTTACCACTTGAAGAAGTTGATATTTCATGGAAAGGAAAGACATAGTATTGACAGTCATTGTTGCCGTGGTGGTGAGTAAAGGTTAGTGAACCTTAGAACATATCAACCTTTCTGGCAGGAGGTGTGATACTCCAGGGACAACAGCTGAGACATGACTGCAGGGCATTGTACATTCTCTAACCAGTTCTCGTTAGTTATTTTAATGTTTGTCGTATGGCACATATGTAAATTCACCACAGCGAATTTTTAATTCAGAGAGTTTGTGGTTAAAAAATAAAGACATCTGATTTTAGTACATTAAAAATAAAAAACTATTGCATGACAATTCAATACCATAAAAAAGTAAAAATAAAAGTGAAAATATCCAACCGAGAAAATGTATTTGCTACCTATATCACAAAGGGTTAATATCCTTAATACAAACCCTTCTAGTAATTGATAAGAGCAAGTCAAAAAATTCAGATCATTCACAGAAAAAGATAAAGAGTCTTTCAACATACAGAAAGATGCTCAACATTCCTCTTGTAAAAGAAATTCAATTTAAAACTAAATTGAGATATATTTCTCACATACCAAATACGCCAATATCCAAATAATTGTCAACAAAGCTGTGAAAATACACTTCTACCTATTGTCGTTGTTAATTTAAGAAGGAAGATGCTGTAAAACTATACGGAAGAGTATTTGAATATCTATCAAAATTATAAACACACATGCCCTTTGACACAACGATCCCAATTTGAGAAATATAATTAGAATATGCACATAAACCAAAAGAAATGTAAAATGATATTGTGTATATATATATATATGCAATATAATTTACATAAATAACCTTGTGTGTATATATGATATATATAATATATTTATTATTATTGTGTATGTGTTTATATGAGTGGATTTTTGTATATATTGCATATATATTAAAAATACTAGTGTATATATGAACATATATTATGTACATAATATACACATAAATAACCATTTGTTTATGTGTGTGTATATATATACACACAATGTTATGTATAAAAGATATATACATATAAACACACACACATACACACACATATACAAGTTTATTTATTGTGACTTTTTTTATACTAACAAAACATTGGAAACAACCGACATATCCAGCATTAGAGACTGGTTGATTTATGGTGGCATATCCATTTAATGGGCTACTATGCAACTTTTAAACTTTTAAAAATAATGTACAAAAATGAAAAGAGCTCCAGGATATGTTGCAAAGTTTAAAAAGCAAAGCACAGAATAGTGTGTCCCATACAATAACTTTTGAGTAAGTTGAGAAAAAATACATAAACTGTTTTGTTTAAATTGACAACACACACATGCACACATACATACACGTATCCACAAAGGTAATCAATAAATAATAAAAATAAAAGAAGGAAAATAAGGGTCAGTAATGAAAATAAAAATTTCTACACACACTTTATTAAAGAGTTTTAACTTCTAATTATGTATATTCATTAATTTTAAAAAATTCCATATATAAAAAAGAAATATAAGTCTGACCATATATCAAACTAATAATAAAATAACAAATAAAAATATATTTCAAGAGATGTTAGAGTAAAATATATTGAATAAATTTATTAGTGGAATGGATTCTAAGTAAATTAAGTAACTATATAAATAAGTGTATTTCAAACACTATTTTGTAAAGTAAAACAAATAAAAAGATTGAATTATAAAACAAAATACATTAAATAAAAACCCTGCACTGTTACAATTGACTTTGAAACATGGAAAATATAACTTAGTATTTTATTAAACATAAATATTTTCAGTGCTTTAGTAAAATTGCGTGGAAGTTTCAGCACGCATCCCCTGCCTCTGCTAATAGCAAAGAATATCCCTGTCAAACAAACTGTCTTCTCTAATTCTACTGCCTATTTACAGAAAGCAGAATATCTTGTGAGCTGGCTAACTCTATTTTGGAGGCTGACAAGGTACATGGCAAGCCTAGGACATATTTTTATATTAGCAAAGCAGAAAGCCATTTTAGGTTAAAGCAGTTATGTAAAAAACATATTTGAATAATGAGGACTGTTTTCCCACATTCAAGGTGTGACAATTGATAATTAAAAATAATAGTAAACGTAGAGTATGAAATTTATTCATCTGTTCTCACACTGCTGATAAAAAATTACCTACTTGAGACTAGGTAATCTATAAGAAAAAGAGATAGTGGACTCACATGGTTCCACATGGCTGGGAAGGCCTAACAATCATGGCGGAGGGCAAAGGAGGAGCAAAGGCACATCTTACATGGTGGCAGGCAAGAGAATGTGTGCAGGGGAACTCACCTTTATAAAGCCATCAGATCTCATGAGACTTACTCACTATCACAAGAACAGCACAGGAAATCCTGCCCCCATGATTCAATTACCTCCCATCAGGTCCCTCCCATGACATTTGGGGATTATGGGAGCTATAATTCAGGATGAGATTTGAATGAGGACACACACCCTCAAACTATATCATTCCATCCCTGGCCATTCCCAAACCTCATCTCCTCACATTTCAAAACCAATGATACCTTCCCAACAGTCCTCCAAAGTCTTAATTCATCCCAGTATTAATTTAAAAGTCCAAGTCCAAAGTCTCATCTGAGACAAGGCGTGTCCCTTCCGCCTATGAGCCTGCAAAATCAACATTAGTTACCCTCTAAATACAATGAGGATACAGGCCTTGAGTAAATATACCCATTCCAAATGGGAGAAATTGGCCAAAAAGAAGGGGTGACACACCCCATGCAAGTCCAAAATCCAAAGGGCAATCATTAAACCTTAAAGTTCCAAAATGATCTCCTTTGACTCTATGTCTCACATCCAGGTCATGCTGATGGAAGAGGTGGGCTCCCACAGCCTTGGGCAGCTCTGCTTCTGTGGCTTTGCAGGGTACAGTTCCTCTTCTGGCTGCTTTCACGGCTAGCATTGAGTGTCTTTGGTTTTTCCAGGCACAGAGTGCAAGCTGTCGGTTGATCTACCATTCTGCAGTCTGGAGGACAATAGCCTTCCTCTCACAGCTCCATAGGCAGTGCCCCAGTGGGCTCTGACCCGACATTTCCCTTCTAAATTGCCCTTGCAGGGGTTCTCCATGAGGACTCTGCCCCTGCTGTGGACATCCAGATGTTTCCATACATCCTCAGAAATATAGACAGAGGTTTCCAAGCCTCAATTCTTGACTTCTATGTACCCTCAGGCTCAACACCATGTGGAAGTTGCCAAGGCCTGGGGCTTGCACCTCTCAGGCCATGACATGAGCTGTACCTTGGTCTTTTATAGCCATGGCCAGGACACAGGGCAGCAAGTCCCAAGACTGCACAAAGCACCAGGGCTCTGGCCCTGGACCATGAAACCATTTTTCCTCCTAGTCCTCCTGACCTGTTACAGGAGGGGCTGCCACAAAGGTCTCTGACATGCTCTGGAGGCATTTGCCCTATTTTTGTCATGATTAAAATTTGGTTCCTTGTTACTTATGCACATTTCTGTAGCTGGCTTGAATTTCTTCCAAAAAATGAGGTTTTCTTATCTGTCAGATTGTCAGGCTGCAAATTTTCCAAACTTTTATGCTCTGTTATCTCTTGAACACTTTGCTGCTTAGAAATTTCTTCCCAAATCATTTCTCTCAAGGTTAAAGTTCCACAGATCTCTAGGGTAGGGGAAAAATGCTACCAGTCTCTTTGCGTAGCAAGAGTAAACTTTACTCTAGTTCCCAACGAGTTCCTCATCTCCATCTAAGACCACTTCAGCCTTTATGTTATTGTCCATATCACTATCAGCATTTTTGTCAAAACCATTCAAAAAGTCTATAGGAAGTTACAAATTTCTCCACATCTTCCTGTCTTCTGAACTCTCCAACTCTCTAGGAAGGTCCAAATTTTCCCTCATCTTACTATTTTCTCCTGACACCTCCAAACCGTTCCAAACTCTGCCTGTAATCCAGTTCCAAAGTTGCCTCCACATTTTCAGATATCTTTACAGCAGCACCCTACTCTACTGGTACCAATTTACTGTATTAGTCTGTTCTCACTCTGCTAATAAAGACATACCCGAGATTGGGTAATTTATAATGAAAAAGAGGTTTAATGGACTCACAGTTCCACATGGCTGGGGAAGCCTCACAATCATGGTGGAAGGCAAAGGAGAAGCAGACTTGTCTTACATAGTGGCAGGCAAGAGAGTGTGTGCAGGGGAAATCCGCTTTATTAAACCATCAGATGTCATGAGACTTATCCACTACGGAAAATATGCTTTCATGATTTAATTATCTCTTACTGGGTCCCTCCCATAACACGTGGGGATTATGCAGTTTACAATTCAAGATGAGATATGGGTGAGGCACAACCAAACTATATCAATTAATATAGATTAAATCCACAAAAATTTATGAGTTCAAAATGAAAATAAAATGCAAAGAAACAAACAAAAGGTAGTCTACCTGCTGTACAGTGCTCTGGGTCATCTTGAACAGACCCAGTTCTCTCTCCCTTTCTTGCTTATAGTTCTCAGGAGTAAGTGTGTAATGTGCTGAGAATACAACTTGCGATAAGAGGAAGCTGGCTGGAACTGCCTGTGGTTTGTTCCTGTTCACTCCCAGAAATGGATATCCTTCAACACTTCAGCCCAGCATTTAAAGGTACCCCCGGGGTATAATAATATGCAAGGGAAAGGTGGCTGTCTCAGGTCTCTCAGTTGCAGTGCAAGTGGGGCACATGGAGTTGAGATCCCATCACTATTGGTAGCTTTTCTGAGCTTTGTGGGGACCAGCTCATAATAAATTCTAGACTTCTGCTTTCCTTTACTGTCTATATGCAACAAACTCACTTTATGTAACTTGTGGTGTGTGGGGATGTTCTGTCTCACTAGACTCAAGGCAAGTTGGAAAACAGTGCACAGTGAACTTGCTTCACACTCGCTTTTCAACTCTTGCTGTCATACTAAATCAATTTCTTATTTTCCGCATGTGTATTTATGCATTGATATGCCTTTTCCAAGAGAAACTAAATTTCTCAGTAATGTAGTAGTTTCAACTGATGAGAAAAAGTACTGGATTACAGAAGAATGCCAGTTAATAAATGTAGAAGAAACTAAATAATTTTTTAAACCTTATTTTACAAATCCAAATAAAATTACCAATTCCAGCAAATGCCTATAAGTTCATTAGGTGAGTGGGTAAAAAGATTTGATGTTTGTATAGTATAAAAAATATGAAGATTATTTTCTATTTGCAGTGAAAAAGTGTAACTGTGAAATGAAAAGGTGAGATTTCCATCACTCTAAAATAGTGGTCAATCTTAGTATCCCTCATGATGGTCAACCAAATACTATAGCATGTCTGATGCAATGCACCTTGAAGTTCACATCCTCTATTTGGTATTCTAGCGAAAAATGTTTAATATTCATTTACCAGTCCTTTTAGATACAAATTCCCAGATGTCTGTCCATTCTCTCTCTCTCTCTCTCTCTCTCCTATCTATCTATCTATCTATCTATCTATCTATCTATCTATCTATCTATCTATCTATCTGTCTGTCTATCTATCTATCTATATCTATCATCATCATCATCTATTTCAAAGGAAAAAGCCAAATGACACTATGAGGAAGCAATAAGGAAGCAATGCCATAAGGTGAAACACTGCAAAACAGTGTTTGGTCAATGAGCCAATAGAAAAAATGTCTGGTCAATGAGTCAGTATGAAAAAAGAAGTTTAGGCTAAATAAAATAGAATTTAAATAGCATGACAACAAGATATAACACATGACCTTTAAAAAATACCGATTTTTCTTTTTTCTTTTTTTTTTTTTTTTTAAGAAAGAGTCTCGTGCTGCTGCCTAGGCTGAAATGCAGTGGTGTGATCGTGGCTTACTGAAGCCTTGACTTCTTGGGCTCAAGCAATCCTCCTACCTTAGCCTAAAAATACTATTTTTTGAAAAAATCAGCTGTAAATAACATCTTCAAATAACAACAATGATTCAAATATGATCTAGACACCAGATGATAGAAAATTTACTGAACTAAATACGTGGTGATTATTTACTAAAAAGAAAGTTGTGATAAGATTTATGGAGTAAGATTTCATTTTGATAAATATATATTTATATATATGAAAGATGTAATATGAGGATATTATTATAGTAATGTCTGGGGGTGGGGAGATTATATTCTTAGTTCCTCAGCTTTGCATTTCTATATATTTTTTTAAATATATAATTCTCCTGTATTGATTAAAGGTAATATGAAAGGATAGATAAAAAGTAATAAAAAGATGGAGGTAGGGGAGAGAAAGAGAAAGGAAAAGAAAAAGAGAAAGGATACAAGAGAGATGGAGATAGAGATGGAGAGGAAGAGGCAGAAGGAGAATCAAAGACAGAGAGAGAGGAGGAGAGAATGAATAGAGAAAGATATGGCAAGTGTGACAGGATTAAGAAAGATAGGATATGCAGAAGAGGAAATGAAATTTCACGAAAGTGTTTTTTAAATGGAGGGACTTGTTTTATAAAGTAATGCTGGAATGGAACCAGAAGTGTAAAATGGTTCTTCAGTCTTTCAGAGGGAAAGATATTCAAAGTATTTGTGAATGCCATAAAGCATTGGAATTCAACACAAGGAAAGAGTTAAGTCTTAAGAGAAATGTTGTCTCTTTTATCATATTAGTTAAGAAAGAGACCACAGATTCAAATACCAGCAGATGCGTTGATGAATAAGAAAATATGACTTTCTCTCTGATGACTTCCATTTTCTGTGCGAAGTAAGAAATGAAGTCATCCAATAAGAAGGATTGGATAGTTGAGTGGTGGGATGTTTTCAAGAACGTAGAAAAGGTTAAAAACAACTACCATGAAGATGAGAAAGTACGGTAATAAAGAACTCATACGAATTATCTTACAATGTAAGGCAATATTAAGGGAACAATTGAGGTTCATGGAGGTATTTTTGTACAACTGTCCAGTTCTATGATGTTCTAAATTGGTATACAGAAACTTTAATTTGAGTATATAGGAAGGAGTTTGTTGACTTCATCCAAGGGTTTTACCAGTTAGATACATTGGAAAGAAAAGGGAAAATGGTATATGAGGATATTGGCAAGTTATATGTCACAGAATGTAGGGCAAATTGAAAGCTCATGAAGCTTTTGGATAAGTGCCTTTGGATATGAAACAAAATGTGGAGGGGCAGAGATGAACAATGAAATGAGGTGAAAAAGCAAGTTTGGTAGAAGTAATTTATTAGGTACATGAAAGGCTAAGTAATTGTGGTGAAAATTGTGTCTTGGAATGTAATGTACTGAGGATTTAATTTTTTCATTCTTTCAGAAAATACAGAGTTTGACTTTTTTGAATTCTCTTTATTCTTACTACCATTTTTCTCACACAAATTATTTCTTGCTTGGATTTTTGCAGTTGGCTTCTAATTGTTTTTACTTTATCTAATTTGCCTTACAATACACAATCTATTTTCCAAAACATCACCATGAAGATAACTTGAAAATGCAAACTCTAAAAATTAGCCAGGTATAGTGGCATGCGCCTGCAGTCCCAGCTACTTGGGAGACTGATGTGGGAGGATCACTTGAGCCCAGAAGTTTGAGGTTACAGTGAGCTACAAGATCACCACTGCACTCTATCCTGGATGACAGAGCAATACCCTGTTCCTATAAAATAATAAAAGTAATAATAATGAAATACAAATTTGGTCCAGTTCCATCTTATTAAAATTATTATTATTTTTTATTATGCTTTAAGTTCTGGGATACATGTGCAGAACGTGCGGGTTTGTTACATAGGTATACATGTTCCCTGGTGGTTTGCTGCAACTATCAACCCATCATCTACATTAGGTATTTCTCCTAATGCTATCCCTTCCTTAGCCCCTCATCCGCTAACAGGGGATGTTCCCCTCCCTGTATCCATGTGTTCTCATTGTTCACCTCCCACTTATGAATGAGAACATGTGGTGTCTGGTTTTCTGTTCCTGTGTTAATTTGCTGAGAATGATGGTTTCCAACTTCATCCATGTCCCAGCAAAGGACATAAACTCATTCTTTTTCATGGCTGCATAATATTCCATGGTGTATATGTGTCACATTTTCTTTATCCAGTCTATTATTGATGGGCATTTGGCTTGGTTCCAAATCTTTGTAATTGTGAACAGCACTGCAATAAACGTGTGCATGTGTCTTTATAGTAGAATGATTTGTAATCCTTTGGGTATATATCCAGTAAAGGGATTGCTGGGTCAAATGGTATTTCTGGTTCTAGATCCTTGAGGAATCACCACACTGCATTCCACAATGGTTGAACTAATGTACACTCCCACCAACAGTGTAAAAGTGTTTCTATTCCTCCACATCCTCTCCAGCATCTGCTGTTTCCTGACTTTTTAATGATTGCCATTTTAACTGGCATGAGATGGTATCTTATTTTGGTTTTGGTTTGCGTTTCTCTGATGACCAGTGATGATGAGCTTTTGTTCAAGTTTGTTGGCCACATAAATGTCATCTTTTGAGAAGTGTCTGCTCATATCCTTTGCCAACTTTTGGATGGGGTTGTGTATTGTTTTCTTGTAAATTTGTTTAAGTTCCTTAAAAATTCTGGATATTAGCCCTTTGTGAGATGGATGCATTGCAAAATTTTTCTCCCATTCTGTAGGTTGCCTGATAACTCTGATGATAGTTTCTTTTGCTGTGCAGAAGCTCTTTAGTTTCATTAGATCTAATTTGTCAATTTTGGCTTTTGTTGCCATTGATTTTGCTGTTTTAGTCATGAAGTCTTTGCCCATGCCTATGGCCTGAATGGTATTGCCTAGGTTTTCTTCTAGAGTTTTTATGGTTTTAGGTCTTACGTTTAAGTCTTTAATCCATCCTGAGTTAATTTTTGTAAAAGGTGTGAGAAAGGAGTCCAGTTTCAGTTTTTGGCACATGGCAGCCAGTTTTCCCAACGCCATTTATTAAGTAAGGAATCCTTTCCCCATTGCTTGTTTTTGTCAGGTTTGTTGAAGATCAGATGGTTGTAGATGTGTGGTGTTATTTCTGAGGCCTCCGTTCTGTTCCAGTGGTCTATATATCTGTTTTGGTATCAGTTCCATGCTGTTTTGGTTACTGTTGCCTTGTAGTATAGTTTGAAGTCAGGTAGCATAATGCTTCCAGCTTTATTCTTTTTTGCTTAGGATTGTCTTGGCTATACAGGCTCTTTTTTTTTTTTTTTTTTGGTTTCATATGAAATTTAAAGTAGTTTTTTTATAATTCTGTGAAGAAAGTCAATGGTAGCTTGATGGGAATAGCATTGAATCTATCATTACTTTGGGCAGTATGGCTGTTTTCATGATATTGGTTCTTCCCCTCCATGAGCATGGAATATTTTTCCATTTATTTGTGTCCTCTCTTATTTCTTTGAGTAGTGGTTTGTAGTTCTCATTGAAGAGTTCCTTCACATCCCTTGTAGGTTGTATTCCTAGGTATTTCATTAAAGTTCCATCTCTTATTAAAATGTTTAAGAAATTCTTGCAAATTTTAGAACAGAGTTCGAAGTCTTCATTTTAGCTCTTAAGACTTTTCCTCTGCTGACCAGTAGCTATCTACAGTCTCGTATTCTGCTATCCCTTACATCAATGTTTTTGTAACCACACTAAACTATTGGGATAAATCAGATCTCTGATTGATGCATTTCTGGCTCTGCAAGGAGAATGCTATTTTCTGAAGTATTCTCTTTTCCTCATAGAAGTAGCTAATTTCTACTTTCCCTTCAGAACGAAGATTACAAATTACTCTCCTGGGAAGCCAGTTCTATGATTCCCATTCTCATATACATGTTTTAACCCAAGATCAGTCAGTTTTTTCTTTGTTCTCATCTCTAAAGAGTCTGGAAAAGCTAAATATCCACTTTTCCAGCTTGCCTATAGCTAACGGTTCTTTGTGACACTCATGAGTAAAGTAAGGGAAAGATTTCTTGGGGTGGCAAGAGAAGTTTTGTTTTTCTACATATTCTCACTCTTTCTTTATTTGTCCTCCTTGGAAGAGGATGAGTTGCTCAGAGTGTCAGTACTCTTGCTACAATAAAGGAAAGTCCAAAAAATCCAGGTGTTCTTTCCAATCCAAACATTATTGAGTCACTAAACCTACACTAACATTGACCCATAGTCTGATTTCTTTTTATGTGAGAAAAAAGGTTGCTGTTATCATAGTAGGCTTGGTTTGATATTGCTTACATCTAAAACATTCATTGTTCTCTTGCATTCGATGAAATACTTTAATAATTTATAACATATTTTTTTGATCCTAGAGAGCAATGTCCTAAGAGATAATATCTTTGGGACTTGCACTGAGTAAACACAATATTGCTTTTGAATGAATAAATGAGCAAATACTGAACTTGTATACTTAGTCTATACTATTTATAGTACTAATTTTGGAAAATTTAATTACATTATTTTATTCTTAGGAATCCTGAAAATATGTTTTCCATTTGGTGACAACAATAAGGTAATTTTGAATAAAATATAATTGATTCTACTTCCAAAACTGAATTTACTCACTTATTTAGTTATATTCTTTTGCCAATCCACTGAGCAAATAATTTTCTGATCTTGACCATTTACTTGTTTATTGATTTGAATAAATTATTTACTTTTCAGAAAAGAGTGTAAAATACTAGGAGGAATTTAAATTATGACACGTAGATGTGGGGTTTATACTGATGCTGCATAGGATCTGAAAAATTTAGCATAGTACAGCTAAACTATGAATAAAACTATTTTTAAAACTACTTTAAACTAGAATAATGCATCCAATATGTAACATCATTAAAAGCAAGTAGATTGCATTTGCTGTGTAGGTGATCCAAAACACAATAATGGTGCAAAAAATAAACATTAAAACAACAACAAAGCCAGCACTTACTAAATTTGGAAACGAGTACACTTGATCAACCATATGCAAACCTACTAGAACATTACACGTGAGCATGCATATGAATTGAGTAGCACAAACACGTTTTAGTGCGTTTCAGTTATTCCATACATGTCTCTTTTGAACCTATGTCTCTCAATATTAATAAGAATTTATTTTTTTCTGTAGTATGATCTAAAGTATTAAGTTTGTCTGCATTATTGCCTTAATAGATGTTTTGTAGAGAAATATAATAAACAAATACTAGGAACGTACTATGAGTGTTTTTCACACGGCAATTTGTTTGTCTCAAAACCTTAGCATGACTGCTGAAAATGATGTAGGGTCTCCAAATTGTTTTTGTCAATCAACTTTTTGGGCAAAGAATATTGTGAATGAAGAACTCTGCCAAGTCTTCATCTGAAATTACAAAATAAATAAAAATTTTGTTTTAAAACAATGCCCATAAAATCTCAACAAAAATAGCATAACTATTTTTAAACTCTATGGGATCTCTGTAGACAAAACTGTCATTTAATTCTTCAGATGATCTCTACATATTTGTTTATTTTTGAGTAACAAACGATGAGATTTTTGTTAACGCAAAGTAAATTTATTTTTTTCAATCAACATAGTTTTCTGACACCACAAAGCAGACTTTTTAAGCTATTTGACAATGATAGAACCATTGGAACCATAAATTAAAAACATTTTTAATTTCATGGAGTCCAATTATCATTTGAAAGGAAGAAGAGAAAACACATTTATTTGTATTTACGTGACTTTGAGATCCTTCTCATGTCACTTAAAACTTTTGGGGTTTATTTGATACTTTGGCAAAATGAGTTCCTAAGCAAAGTCCTGCTGTAAGCTGAGTATGTGAATAAGAACATGTATTAAAAAGTGACTCTAAATCATTACCAAAATGTCTTCTCATTCTACCATACTTTCAAATATTAGAATATCCTCAAGTAAAATTTGTTTACTACTCCAAATAATTCCTGAAAATGTAAATTTCACAAGAGGAAAGAATGAACTCGAGTCATTCAATCTGTTGAAAGCATCACATTTTCTTCTTCTTTCCTTTTTTTTCTTTGAGGTGGAGTCTCACTCTGTCTCTCAGGCTGGAAAGCAGTGGCATGATCTCGGCTAACTGCAACCTCTGCCTTCCAGGTTCAAGAGATTCTCCCACCTCAGCTTCCCAAGTAGCTGGGATTACAGCAGCCCCCCACCAAGCCTGGTTAATTTTTGTGTTTTTAGTAGAGACGGTGCTTCATCATGTTGGCCAGGCTGGTCTCAAACTCCTGAACTCAGGTGATCCACCCACCTCTGCCTCCCAAAGTGCTGGGATTAGAGGCGTGAGCCACCGCTCCCGGTCTTATTATTCTTAAAAACAAACTACAAAAAAATCGTCTTAAAAAATTGTCTATACCACAGTCTTACGTGTCATTCATTCATGAGTTTACTAAACATATGTTTGTAGAATATGACCACGTACAATGTGACTTACCATATAAACAAATATCCAGAGTCCCTGTTCTTATGGAAATTAGATTGTTTGGGAGGAGATAGATAATAAACAGATATGCAAATTAATCTATAACATAGCTTGTGACTGTGAGAATAAAAAGAATAATCAACTAGGATAATAGAACAGAAAATGACTGTGTGTGGGAGGCACTGCTGTATTTGGTAGGGTGTTTAGAGTGGGCCTTCTGCTTAGATGACACTAAAATAGACAAAGTGAAAGAGCCCAGCTATGCAGATACCTGGAGAATGAGTGTTTCAGACCTAGAGAAGAGCTTGATTAAAGGCCCTGAGGGAAGCACACTTTTAGAATATTTAAGATCCCCAGGAGACCTGCGTGGTTAGAGCAGTATGAACTGGGGATCAGCGTTATAGCTTGGGACATATATGGACCAGCACCTTTAAGAACATGATGCAAAGCTTGTATTCTTTATTTCCATTTTGAGAAGCCAAGGTTACTTATTTTAAGAAAAATAAAAAATTAGAAAACATAAAACACAAATATTTTAAAAGTTTCTGCAAGTAGCAGATAAAATTACTAAATTAAAAAAGCAGACAATTTCAGAGATAATTATTTTCTTTTTCTTTTTTTAAACTCACAGCTTGAAGACCAGCTCCATGGTGAATTCTGACCTAAGCAATTTTAGTATAATAATGTTAGTTAATGAAGAAAATTACATGCCTATACAGAATTCATTTATTGTTTATGCATCCATTAGTTTATATAAATTTACAAGGGAAAACATATCCGCATAATCCAATCCTACCCAGGGAAACTCTTTAACTATGTTAGGAAATTGCTACTAGGATTAGGTTCATTTACTAATCTAGGCAATAGATTTTGTACTCACCAAGGAATCTACAAGTAAAATCTCACAGCAGGTGCAGCTGCAGGTGGCAGCGAAGCTTTCCAAATAGCCACTGAAGCTGCCAGTGTAGAAGATCTTATGTTATCTGGCAAATATCTCTAATGGACAAGAAGTGCTGTGGGGCAAAAAATTCTCTTTTATGTGGAGATGGAAAAGAATGCTGTTAAGTTTTGGTATTTTCTTTCTTTTTTTTTTTTTTAAGTTCCAACAAATAGCAGACTTTTTTTCCCTTGGAAAAGGAGTCTTAAGATGTTTCTTTAAAATAAATTTAAAATATTTTTTTATGATTTATGCTGAAACATCTGCATTGTTTGTAATTGCTGAATAATTTAAATGTTAAATGAGTAAAATAATTGCCACAAATTTCATAGTATGTGTTTTGAATATGTTTCACCTAAAGTGCAACATTATATACCTTATAGTTTCTCCCAAAATGTAAAGCATTATCTTCTGATTGAGAGCTAGAAAAGTCAGGCAAAAGGCAACCAAATGAAAGAAATCTCTTCAAAGGTTTATGTAAGTAGAATAGAGGGAATGTTTAGTGTTGTCACTTGAGAATAAGTATTTCTTCTTGACCACTCGTTAATTTTAACTGGTGGGTTGTGGTGTTTGTGAGACAAGGTAATGGGATAAAAATCATATAAACACATCACTCTGGAGAATATGCTGTGAACTTTTCCTTCTGTTTTTTTTTTTTTTTTTAGAATCACACATTTGAATTATCACAGTCTATCGCAGTCGGAATACTGCTAGCTTTGCTTCCTCTTAGTGCTCTTGAAGGACATGGGAGTCATTGTTAACACAAAGATTTGGGAAGGGACAGGAGAATGGGTTCTTCCTCTCCTGCTTCTTCCCTTTGCTATTTTCTCTGACTTCTCAGGACCCATGTTAAGAAAGGCACCCTGCAGCACCAGAAGGAGATTTTTTGTTGTTGATTTATACATACAAGCTATTGAAGAAATGATGTTTATCAAGCGTATCATCATGAAACTCTTTTTAACGATTATAGAAACATAAGTCTTTAATGTTCTTATTAAATTTAAGATGTTGGAACACATTTTTAGGAAGTAATAATAGTGAGAAGTTAGGAAGTCTCAAGGCAAAATAGTCGAGCAAATATGAATTAGAATTAAAAGGAAAAACCTGCCTAAACATAAAATTATTCTTTTTCTTTTTTAAAAGAGAGAAAATAAAAGAGAAAAAAATCTAATGATTTAGAAACCTAATGAAGAAAATGTACAAGAGAAGTGATCAATACTGGGAAACTTAGGAACAGAAATATGTTTATGTTTTTTTATTCTTAGATTAGGTGTTCATCTGTTCTCGGTACGATTTAGGTTAGTTTTCTGGGAATAATCCTGGATTAAAAAAAAAAAACAAACAAACTCATTGTATTAATTATTTGTTTATAAAATTTATAAAGAGAACCCAGAGTATTTTAGTCTCCTGAAAGTATTTTAAAATTTGAAAATTTAGTAGATTGTGAATTTCCTAATTTATCAGATTATGAAATTTTAAATGTTCAAAGTTGATTCGTTAATTTTTATATCTAACAGTGTAGTATCTTTCAACATATCATGTAAAAAGAATGTTAAGAGAGCCCCCACGTGTATAGTGTGAGACTAAGTAAATAAATTAAAATAGAAAACAGAAAAGGTAGGTCACTGAGGCTTAGTATAGAACTTAGAGTAAAATCAATTTTAGTGTGATTAAAGAGGTTTAAGATGGGTATGAGGAAGGTGATAAGGAAGATAGGATGGTCTGGTTAAGGAAAAACGAATTTAACTTATAAGCCTATATTCCCCATGAGCCAAAATATTGCAAACTGGAAACACACAAAAGACATTTTCAACGTTATGGCAATCCAGGTGCTAGTTATTTTCTCTCTAAAAATTTCCCCCATATGTGCAACAGTTTATGAGTACTCAATACCCAAGGACGCTCTTCAAAGAAAGAAAGAACATGCATTACCCAAGTTGAAAATACAGATTTCAAATAAACCATTCTTACTTAACCTACATGTTGTAAAATGCCTTAATTTTGCTTTTTAGAAAAGATATGAATTGTACAATTATTTATTCACAATTATTATAATATCCTTGTCATTTGAAATGCAGTCACACAAAGCAAGGAGTTAAATGCTTTGCAGGACTCAGAACAATAGGTGATACCTGTTTATTATATGTATGAGGGTTCAAGTTAGCCACAGGCTATGAAAGTTTTCTAACTCTATTTTCTGTAAAACTTACTATTATAATTTGATTCTTTTGATTTTCTTTATTATTGTAATGTAATATTCTATATGTACAAAAGATTATATTTAATTATAAATATATTCTATGAAATATAATATAATAAAGCCACTACTCAGGTCAGAACATTACCACATTTTTGCAGCTACCTAAGCTCTACTCAGAATTAGCCATCATTCTGAATTTTGTGCTGGCAATTCCCCATTGCTTTTGAGAACAACACAATAAAATTCAAACAATAAGAAACTTAATTGAATCACAGGATTAACTCTCCCTATTTGTCCTTTTGCTTGTTTCAATGCCTGACATAACTGATACTATTTTCAAACCTCTGGTAAAAGCTATATATATATATATATATATATATATACACACACACATACATATATATATATTAGTATGTTCATCTATATTCATATATTCATGTATGTTCATATACTTATTCATATTTATTATTTTTGTTCTTTTAATGTTTTGTTGAAGTTTAAAAAGAAAATAGTTAAGGAAAAAATAATCATAAGCCTACTGAATAAAAACAATGGTTATTATCATTTGCTAAACATCATTTTACATATTTATCTTTCTATATATACAGAAAACTGGACTAACAAACAAAAATAAGATCTTAAAATACAGTTAAATTTGAGTAAAATATATTAAATTTGCATTTGGTGTGTAAATATAGTGAAATGAATTGATAACCTGAGGAAATGAAAATGTTAGATAAAATGAATTAGAGACAAAAGTGGTTAGTATACAGTCCACGTGATAAAAAGAAAAATTGTGAAAAATATTAAGGTTGTAGTCACCATATCTCTTAAAGTAATTATTTTGCTATCATACTATATTTATTTTTACCCTGCTGTGAGAGATGAGAAAATTAGCATTTAGATATCCAACCCTTTCTTCATTTCAATTACAGTAACTCCATATTAGACTTTCCTGAGAATTAGGATTCTTTGTTCTTTCCATGTGCGGATACAAACTATTGCAGGAAAATTTTTTTTCTATTTCCAAACGTGTTTTCTGTCTCATTGCTCTATATTGATTATGAGGAAACTGAAAGGTAGACCTCCTTGGTTTAAAACCATAATTGTTTTTATTTATTAATTTTGTTTTCAAATTAAAAATTGTGTATATTTAAGACACGCAATTTGATAGCTTTCTTTTTGTGGTGAGAACACAGCATTTCTACAATTTGCAAATTTCAATTTATACAATACATTATTGTTAACTATAATTCACGTTGTACATTAGGCCTTTAGAACTTGCATAACTGAACCTTTGAACCCCTTAACCAATATCTTACTCCAGTCCCTGCTAACCGCTATTCTACCCTCAGTTTCTAAGAGTTTAACTCTTAGATTCCACTTATAAATGAGATCATGGAGCATTTTTCCTTCTGTGTCTGGCTTATTTTACTTAGTGTAACGTCCTCTGGGTTTATCCGTGTTGTCTCAAATGTCAGTATTTCCTTTTCTTAAAGGCTGAATAAAATTCCATTGTGTGTGTGTGTGTACGTATCACATTTTCTTTGCTAATTCATCCATCAACAGACTTTTTTTTCCCCTAAATCTTGGCAATTGTGAGTAATACTGAAATGAACATGAGAGTGTCGATATCTATCTGATTTTCCTTGGGGAGGTGGAACTCTTCTTGGTAGCAGGGGTAGCCAGCAGGGCATTTCTCCACTTCATGAAGCTAAGATGCTGTAAAAAAACATGATTAGGGATTCAGAGATAGGAAATTATTCCAACATAATTTTAAAGCCTATTCATGAAACCCAGATTCAATCTTCTTTTATTTGGAATACTGATAGATAAGTTATTCCTTGAATTACCTTACAAACGTCATACCAGAGCAAGCAAGTACGATTTGTAAGCAAAATTGATTTTCAACAGGAGACCTATAGAGGTGACATATTCTTCTACTACTCACGTGAAGATTGTGTAGCCAATTGTTTGGAAGGGTCTCAGAAATTTAGCACATTTGGTGTGAGAACTATAGGCACAGTCAATGAATTCCATCTGTTTCCAGGAGAAGACTCATTACTGGGTGTTACTGGAGAGCATTAGGCCCCAGGGAGAGGATTTTCCTGAGACTTTTATTTAATGATGCTGTACAGAAAAAAAAGAACACACATTCCTTGTGATACTTGTTATGTCTTTGACACCACCCCAACTAAAAACCAAATAAACAGAAAACAAAAACAAAGAAATAGACTTTGAACAGAGTTATAGAAGAAAAAGTGACTGAACATTTAGGTAGAGGCTACTTATACTGAAGTTAAGAAAAAAATATTGCTTTGCAGGTTGCTTGAACGTACAGAGTTTACATTATTTTTCCCAGAGATGGCTATATGTGTACTGTTTTGATAATTTCCTGGTAGATAGAAGTTGTATTTTATTTTAATAAGAATCAGTATATTACAATAATATGATAAGAGAAGTGTCTTGAGGACATCAGGTTTTTTTTGTTTTGTTTTTTGAGACAGAGTCTCTGTCTGTCACCCAGGCTGGAGTGCAGTGGCGCAATCTGGGATCACTACAACCTCTGCCTCCCGGTTCAAGTGATTCATGTGCCCCAGTCTCTGGAGTAGCTGGAATTACAGAAGTGCACCACCACGCCCAGCTAATTTTTGTATTTTGAGTAGAGAGGGGGTTTCCCCATGTTGGCCAGGCTGGTCTTGAATTCCTGGCCTCCACTGATCCACCCGCCCAGGCCTCCCAAAGTGCTGCAATTACAGGCGTGAGCCACGGCGCCCAGACAGCTTTTTTTCCTCCTTCTGGTTTGCAAAAATGTGCCGTATGGCCTACTGATAGTCCTGTATGTAGGGCCATCTTTTCTGAACGCTCGTATATATTGTCATTTAGTCACCACAATTTCCAAATGAGAGTGGAATTATTGTATCTAATTTTCAGATCAAGATATTTTATTTACCCAAAGTCCCAGAAAAAAATAAATAGTGAAACATTTAGTTTCAGGAAATTGTGCACTTGTGTAAGTTTAACCACTAGCTCTCTAGCCACGCACAGTAGGAGGGATGGGAGAGGAGAGCTGGTTTATACCATTTGACAATTTTCTGTGTCAATACTGCTACCATGTCAGATATCAAGCTTGCCTATATGATGCCATTGAATGTGGAGCTTCAGGAGTGGTGCCATAGTATTCTATAGTATTTATACTGTATAGATACATTAGATATAAATGGCATCACAAATATAAGAAATAGTAAAATGTGGTGAAAATAAAAGGTGATGAGTTTTGAGTATTTCTTACCTTTATTTCAATATTTAATTGTAAGTTTATACAGTTTAGTTTTAAATTATGTATGTGTTTAACCACGACTAGCAAAATCCATGAAAATTTAACTATCAGCTCTCATGAACTGGTACGAATCAGCCCCAGACCACCGCTGTGCCCAGGTCGGTTTACAGATCCCAGATCCTTTCATGACATGATAGCTGGCTTCAATATAGATGTATTGTATTAGAGTATAATGTAGAGAAAAGATCTTGGGGTTACCACACCGGACTTGGAGATGGCCTCACCACCAGCCAACTTTGTGATCAAGGGCAAATTATGTCACCTCTCTGGCTCCAGTTTCTTTCTTTTAAATAGGGAAGTTGAAGTCCCTGACTTTGAAAATTTGTAACCACAGAAAGCTTCTTTATTTACCATCCTGAAAAAATTTCCATTGTCTCATTAAAGGCAAACTACTCAGGTTAAAGTGGATTGTACCTAGCACTTTGGGAGGCTGAGGGCAGATTGCCTGAGCTAAGGAGTTCCAGAGCAGCCTGGGCAACATGACAAAACCCCATCTCTACTAAAATAAAAACAAATAATAATAATAAAAAAAAATAGCCGGCATGGTGGTGCATGCCTGTAGTCCCAGCTACTTGGAAGGCTGAGGCATGAGAATCACTTGAACCCGGTAGGTGGAGGTTGCAGTGAGCCGAGTTCATGTCACTGCACTCCAGCCTGAGCAGCAGAGTGACACTCTGTCTCAAAAATAAAGGAATAAATAAATAAATAAATAAATAAATAAATAAAATGGATTGTAAGAGCGGAAGACTGCTTCTCAAAGGCTTACTACTCCATGTCCCCTCAGGACACTCCAAGGAACTCCTAATTTCTAAAGTATTTTCTGTTATAATATTCTTTGATCGAATATGTTTAGTATAAGCAATGACACATTTAGATGTTATACTACTAAATCTGTTTCAAATTACCTTCAAGGTAAAGTAGTTATGACCCACTCTCCTGCTTTAGCTGCTCTTAGCAGCTAAGTCACAGAAGGAAAGTTAACATTTTCAAATAGAACACCTGATTTTTTCCTCCAACCACCTTGCTCCTGATCCTTATCTGAGTTTATGAAGCTGCCACAATTCAACCATTCCTAAGGATAAAAACCTTGGACTTTTCCTTGATGCTTCTGTTTTTCTCACATTAGATCTCTAATCATCAGCAAGTTGTGTTGCTGCTATCTTCATTTTCTTATTTATTTATTGTAAAAAAATGTCACTAGCCAATATGGATGTACCAGGCACAGTTCTAGGTTTAACAGATAAATAGAGAATAAACTACAACCCCTGCTCTTCGGGAAATTCCATTCTGGTACAAGGAGAAAGAAAGTAAACAATAACCAAATCAAACACTTGTTAATAGTGTGTCATGTATAAATCAATTCTGTGGAGAAAAAGAAAATTTTGTAAGTGGCTAGAAACTGATAGGAAGGGATGAGAATTTGATAGGAGAAATGTTCTCTAAGAAGACGAAATGAGAGCAGAGACCTAAATGAAAAGGGGAGCCTGCTATTTGGAACACCCGAGGAAAGACTGTTTTAATGCTAAGTGCCAAGACCTTGGGGTAGGGCCATGCTTGGCATTTTTGAGGAGCAGCAAAGAAGCCCTCGGATTTGGAGCAGAAGGAATGCAGATGGGCTCAACAGAAGACAAACGGCACAACAACCAATTATGCAGAGTATGATGAGAATATCTAGGATAAGAACTTTGGTTTTTATTTTGAATTTAGGTCTTAAGCACTGTTGTGTCTTGCTTGATTAGAGGTGTTTTGTAAAGGCTTGTCATTCAGGTTAGAGAGTAATTACAGATTTAGGGGAAACTGACTTTAAGGTAGCCAGTAAGAAGCAGTTAGATGGTTGTTGAAATTATTTCAGTCAAGTTAGGGTGGCATCTTGAACCAGCGTGGGGACAGTGATGATGCTGAGAAATTATCGATTTTTAATTATAGACCTACATCATTAGGTCCATGATGGGGACCCTAATGTTGGTTCGTTGCACTCTTTTCCTTGCCTGATTTGAACCATCCGTATCAGGCATCTTGCTATTCCACAAGTTTTCCAAATTACTTAATCACTTGGCTGCTTCAAGCCCTTTGAATTTGATTTTTTCTCTTTCTGGAACATTGGTTTCCCTCGGAGTCACACAACATTTTTTACTCCCTTTAAGTTCTTTCTCTATGGGCCCCTGAAAAATATCTTCCCTCTCTATCCTATCTAAAATACCAGCCACCATCATTCTTTAGTCTCCATTCCAATTTAACTTATCAACATAGCACTTAATATTACTACTTCAGATACATTACATATTTATTTCATGTTGTGGATATCCCCCATGCCATGGCACTTTGTTTTGTCCACCACTGTCAAAACTGAATCCAACTTTCAAAAACATTGTGTCCTTTCCCCATTTACAAACTGAATCATTTTGTATTTCCTAAAGTACTGATTGTCCTAAGGCACTGATAAATACAAGGACCACACCCTGGTAAGTACTGCCTTCCAATCACTCAATTTCTCTTATCACTCACCGTTCAGATTTCAAGTAGTGAAAAAATCCTGCATATACCATCTTTTTGGCACAGTTTGGCCTTGAAATAATATCCTTTACATGTCTGTATTTCAGTACGCATTTTCACAGAACCAGCTCCCTGTTTCCAGCCCTGTCTGCCTGGATCTCACCTTGCTGTTCCAGACACAATGATACAAGGGGTGAAACATATTGACAAGAGCCAAATTATGGCAATTGTGCTTGGCTTCTGCATGAAGGAAAGTATTGTATACACTGGACGAGTCAGTATTGAAATGTTGCTCTTTGAGCTTTTATGCTGAGGAGATTTGAGGTGTATTTAGCTCAGCAGATTTTGTCCCCATAAAGGACTTTTGTTGAAAATCTGCTTTTCTCCTGTTTGGTATTATTAACCAAACAACCTGCTTTTGTCAAATTTGCAAAGTAATTGTTGTTTCTCTTTCCTCTCTCTATTACATTTCCTTGTGTCTTTATCTTCCTTCTCTTTTCATGATCAGCCCACCTCTCTTCTTCACCACCATCAATATCAACTCCCATTCCATTATTATATGCATTCTAGTTTTTAGTGAATTCGTCAGAAAATAACCTAAATAAGTATATTATACTAACTGAATAAATTGTCAATACACCCTGCCACGAACTCTCTCATAACACACACATGCACTTGTACCTCCAAGACTATTCGCTGTCTGAGCTTTAATCTCAGAGAGGCAATGTGAAGAAGTTGGATTTTGTATTGTCAGTTTAACCTAGGGTTCACTCTACAGGTAGAGACAGAAAGGAGGAGAATCACGCCATAGTCATGAAGCCTTTCTCACTTATTAGAAAGAGAATATAAAGAAATGTAACTTAAGGCCCTTTAAAGATTTTCTGTGCTGTCCAAGAGAACATTTAGCATTTGGGCACTTGAAAAGTAGCTATTACAAATGAGGACACAGGATTTAAATTGTATCTATGTATTATTTATTTAAATTTAAATAACAACATTTGGCTAGTGGTTGCTGTATTGAACAGTACAACAATAAGGAACAGAGAGATTGACCAAGAGGGGTTGGGGAATTTTTAGTCCACGAGTTCTCAGAGATAGGATTTGAAGGAATGGACAGTGCCTTTCTAACCTTACTGCTAGCTTCTTATTTTGAGCTCACACTAAATGTTGCTAAATATAGGAAGGTTTAGGTCAGTATAAGCCAGGTAGGTGTGAGAACCTCCAGATATATTCTGTCATAAGGAAAGATACTACTGCTCAGCAAATTCTAACGGTGTTTTCTTTGGATATGGCTTAAAGACAACGTTCTGTTTTATGTTGTTTCCAGTTTCCTTTCCTTAGCTGTCCAAAGAAATATTTGGTTTGAAACAAACAAAAAGCTCACTAATAAAGTGATATAAAATTATTATGTAACTCACTAGCAATTTTCATTTATGGCTATCATCTACCTTTCTGATTTTTTTTTTTTTTTTTTTTTTTTTTTTTTGAGACGAAGTCTCGCTCTGTCACCCAGGCTGGAGTGCAGTGGCCGGATCTCAGCTCACTGCAAGCTCCGCCCTCCCGGGTTCACGCCATTCTCCTGCCTCAGCCTCCCGAGTAGCTGGGACTACAGGCGCCCGCCACCTCGCCCGGCTAGTTTTTTGTATTTTTTTTAGTAGAGACGGAGTTTCACCATGTTAGCCAGGATGGTCTCGATCTCCTGACCTCGTGATCCGCCCGTTTCGGCCTCCCAAAGTGCTGGGATTACAGGCTTGAGCCACCGCGCCCGGCCGATTATTTTCTTTTATTACAACACTAATCCTTTATCATACATATTCAGTCAAGAGGCTAGACTTGTTTAACATGATAATGAAAGCCAGCGTAAACAGTAACACTGTGCTTTCCATGAATGGATGGAGCAGACCTATTCTGAATGCTTTGTATATAAATTCCTTTTATACTGAAGAGTACATATTACTATGCTTCTCATACAGATTGGAAAATAATAGATTTCTTTCCCTACATCCTTAAAATTTCTGGACAAATATTTCAACTACACAAGGAATGTTGAAAACTCTTTACTCCTAAAAATATGCATTTTAGCTTTTACAAACTAACTTATTATTTGATAAAAGTTGATACTTATTAAAAACCTGACATCCAAATATAAATTGATGATACTAATTAAAGTACAATTTTTCTTCCATTTAATTATTCAGTATATTTAGGCTACTATTTGTATTATAAATTTTTGTCAGGTAAGTGATATTACAAAAAGGTCATCAACTCCTTTGGAATTTTTAGGGAACATTGTGCCTAATAGTTTTTAAGACAAACAGAAGAAAAAGACACCTCTGTAATGTCACCCAAGCTAGTGGACATAAGTTTTATAAGCTATGTATACGTTACTCTACTCTGTGCTGTCAACTGGTTTTTCTTTATTACTTCCTTAATTATTTTGAGTTTATATCTCCCTTGATTTATTATTTTGTAATGTGTGCCCATTATACATGTGCAAAGGCCCTGATAATCTATTGATAAAATACCTACAAATCTGGCGCTAATGTGTTCATAATCTATTAGAAGCAATGTGCAAAATAGAATCATTCACTTAAAAAGTATTTTTAGACTCAATCAATTTTAGAAGCTTAAAATACATTTTTTTCAGCAATTCATAATAATCACATCAGGAAATACTTTGTGATATAGCTATGGTCAAATATTCTAATTAATAACTTCATCAGGTTAATCTTCTGAGCCATCTCATCTTCTACACTCACTACACTAAACTTGAAGAGGATGGATATCACAAGTAAGATTTTAATACTTGTCATAGTGTTTTTCAAAACTGCTGACTATAAATACGTGTCCTCTGAATTTACATTAGGCAATTATCCATGGAAGTCAAATATCCTCAAGTAACTGTGTAAAATTGCCTTTTGATTAAGCATTTTCTAAAAAAGGCAGAACAGCAGCAGTCTAAATAATTTTTAAATTATAATTACATTCTGTACCTTGATATTTTTCATTGCATTACTATTAAATGTCTGTTTTTTCTGACATAGGTTTAAAGCATTAGCAGTTTGAACTTCACTCTTTGAGCAAGAGTATCTGGATTTAAGTCTCAAGCCTCCAGCATCAATTGCTGTTAAATTATTGAAAAGACACAAACCTATATACTTTTTATACCTTTTTAATGTTAAACACTGTCCTCAGTCATTGTCATGTCCTATTTTATTTTTATAATTTATTATACATTTATTATAACTTTTTATAATTAGCCAAAGATACATGGGTAGGTAGGTGGCAAAATTGGTATCCAAACTCATAGATTTAATCACGAAAATGTACATTCTATCTCCTTCTTCTCTTTATGCTTTTCCTTCTTTAATTTGCCCCTCATTACCACTGAGTGTGTCTTTTGGCCACCTCTTCAGCACCTGTGCTAGAAGCAGTGATATCAAACACATTTCTTCAAAAAATAAACTCACAGGCCAGGTAAAAGATTGCACTTGAACTTCACTCTCAATGTTTTATGGAAAACAAAATTTGTTGTTAGGTTTACTGGTATTGGATTCTAGCTAAGTGAATTTATATATGTAATAGCATTTTGAAACTGAAGAACAGATCTCTCTTACTCATAAAACTGTCCCTAAAATTTGCTGCCTAATTTATCAAGTAAAATATAGCACCCACAGTTAAATTTGAATACTTATACTGAAAAAGAATTAACTACTGTTTATCTGAAATTTAAATTAAACTGAGCATCCTGTATTTCACCTGATACCCTAGGGAAAACAATCTTTCGCAAGACTCAAGCGGTCATGACTGCATATTTTTAACAGAAAAAAAGTAGTCATTATGACCTTTCATTATCAATTAGTAGAAAACACTATGCTCTTTTTATACATCAGAAGCTGCATAAGAACTGAAATGGTCGAGAACCTGATGACATTTTACATGCCAAAGAGGCATGTGGACACTGTCAGGTACCATAAGGATACTGGCACTGAAATTGCCCCTCTGTGTGTTACATGTCGGTTACATGACCAACTACATTAATAACCCAAATGTATTCAATCCCCCAAAAGACTTTACACAGCAGGTAACAGAAGAACCCAGACCTGAAAACTTAGGTCAGCATTTTGTGAACTCATGATCAGTGTAGTACCAGGTCTCTACATTGCAAAATCTGTTTTTCATATTTCACAACATTTAAATATTTTTAGATAAGCACTTCTTGAATTAAGTGTACACTTTCCCATTTTGATTCACGTATGATCTTTATTATTTGGTTTCATCATTCAGAGCAATGACTGAGTAGCCAGACCAGCCCCCCTTTTCTTCCGGGTCCTTTGAAGAACTTTCTAGTTCTTTTCCTTGCAGTAGGGTTATTTTTACTGATTGCAAATTTCTAGTGTCTCTTGCCAGTTCAAAAACTTTCTGCCTCTGTGTAATCTACTGCCTGATTCTTTCCCTATCCCCCAGAAGTTTTATCCTGAGGCAGGAATAATTTATTCTTCAGTGCTTATTCAAGAAGACTTTCCATGTCCATGCCAAAAAGCAAGCCCTTGCCAAATGGAATTCCTGTGTGGAGTTCTTTCAAAATCATGTCTTCCAACCAGAGGTGCAGCCAAAGAACTATCTGGGCAGCCACATTAGCTGTCATACTTTTCAAAATCACTGGCAGGCAGCCGATAGCACAGTCTGCCAAAACCTCTACTTCCATTTTAACCAGAGCACAGGTCTTCAAGGACGTTCTCTCAACTCTCATAGCCACTTAGAAATGGCTCCAGCAGCTCTGCCAGTTTCCTGCCTGAATGCAAGTTCCTGCTGCTTTGAAAGTTTGCTAAAGGGAAACATCTGCTTCTCTATGGGCTTAGTTCAGTTTCCATTAAGGCAGTGAGCTTTTTTCCACCTTTAATGAAATGTTAACAATTTCAGCATCCATGTTTTTAGCAGTTTCCCATATTTCAACCTTTAAATATAAATATGCTTTTATTTTATGGAGTTTCTTGGGAGCATTGAAGATTGATCTTTTGAGGCTCATATCACATCAGTATGATATTAATTCAAATCTAATCTACTGTGTATTTTTTCTGTTGTCTAGCTTCTCCTCCTCCCCTGATCCCTATTAGCCTTGTATCATAGATTGTTTTACATTATTATAAGTGGAGATGCTTGATTAACCCATGTGTGCATTAATCATTATTTATCTTAATGAATTATTTACTCTATAGTTTATTTCTGAATGATTCAACCATTGGCATAATTACCTGGTCCTTTGCTTTCTCATCTAAAACAAAAGACCTCTGAGTCTGCTAAATGACCTTGAATACTCCTTCTAGTTCTAAAACTCAAAGTCCAGTTGGAGATCTTAAATTTTTCTTCTCAATAATATTGCAGAAATATTTTCTCTACAATCTGTTTAACAGGCATTTACTTCATAAAGCATCAAATCAACAAACAACAATAAGGGAGTATCCATGGAAGATAATTACAATTGAAAGGATGGACTTCAGAAGCTAGTTATCTTTTGTTGTTGGCATTTAATGCCTTTTGTGGCCAGGCACAGTGACTCACGCCTGTAATCCTAGCACTTTAGGAGGCTGAGGCAAGCAGATCCCTTGGGCTCAGGAGTTCAAGACCAGCCTGGGCAACATGGTGAAACTCATTCTTTACAATAAATACAAAAATTATCCAGGCATGATGGCACAGGCCTGTGGTTCAAGGTACTCAGGAGGCTGAGGTGGGAGGATCGCTTGAGCCTGGGAAGTCGAGGCTGCAGTGAAATCACACCACTGCACTACTGCCTAGGTGACAGAGTGAGACCCTATCTCAAAATTAAGTAAGTAAATAAATAATTGCCTTTAAAAAATTATTAAACTTGTTACTAACTGGTTATATTGAAAAAAGCTATGTGTTAGGTCAATCATAGCTAAGTTAAATTCTCTGTCATGTCAACTACTTCCTCATGATATGGCAGTAATTTTCAAAAGTACATTTATATTACTGTTCTCTCTATGGACATTTCTACTGAAATGCTTCACAGGCATCCAACTTTAACTTAATGTCTTAAAATATATACTAAAGCTCACTCGTCATTTTCTTTCTTTTTTAAAAAATTTTTTTGAGAAAGAGTCTTACTCTGTCACTTAGGCTGAAGTGCAGTGGTGCCATCTTGGCTCATTGCAGCCTCAACCTCCCAGGCTGAGGAGGAGGGAGAATGACATCTAAATATGTATTATTTGGGCTCCTTCTCCACTGTGTTTCCATAGCTTGGGTGCCTCCCTTGATGTTTCTTGAGCTAAGGTCATAGTTCCCATAAAGCAGCCCTCTCGATGCAGTCTCTCTACCTCCAGGCTCCAGTAACCCCTCTGTCCCTTGTTATTTTCAAGCCTGGCACAGTATCCTGTGACATTTCTTGTTGTGTCCTTATACCTTACTCAGGTCTTTGAAACTGTCTCTTGATTAAACTTGCTTCAAATTACCTAAATTTAATGTTCTATTCCTTTCCTTTAGAAACCTGACTGGGATCCTGAAAGAGGTATCTGGACACAATAATCTGGAGCTCAGAGGAAAGTTTGTAAATAAAAATATACATTTTTGACTCATTTATAATATTAAAAAGTGCAAGTGGATTTAATGTCACTGGGTTGAGTAAGATTTTCTTGGGAGAAAAGCGTAGATAAAAAGAAGACCTGCCTAGGACCAAGCACTGAATCACTCCAATGCTAGGAGATTTAACAGAGTGTTGTTAGGGTGGCACGGATAGAGGCTGGAAGGGTAAGGAGAGCTGAAGGAGAGACTGAGAAGAAGTGAAGAAGGTGAAAATCCAGGCAAGAAACCAAAAGACTACCCTTGCAACAATAAATTAAAAAGCAAAACTAACAAAATTCAACAAAAGTTTGAAGTTATTGCTTTTTCCAGTATGTCATATCCAAGACCACATTTTCAGGACAGGTTATCCATTATATTACCTGGGCATCTATTTTACTAAAAAAAAATTTGCCAAAATGATACTTCCAGGCATTTGGAATAGATTGCAGCTATAAGCCTTGTAACGAGGTATATAGAAAAAACATATTTCCTTTCTACAGCCAACAGTAGGACTAATGGGCTTTTGTCTATTATAACTATCACTAAAACAACCACCAAAAATAAAGATTCAGTGAATCCTTCGTTTATGATTTATTGAAAAGCAGACACCAGTGAAGAATTAACAGACCAATTAGAAAATAAACTAAATTAATTAAAAGATATTTGGAAAATTATGATTAGGACAGTGAAGGATATAAAAATAATGTGACAACTAATTAACAGGAAAAAAAAGATAGCACTTATAACTCCACTTGCATTCTTAGAAAGTAGATGCTGTTTATGACAGGCCATTTTTTTTTTTTTTTTTTTTTTTTTTTTTTTTTTTGAGACGGAGTCTCGCTCTGTCGCCCAGGCTGGAGTGCAGTGGCCAGATCTCAGCTCACTGCAAGCTCCGCCTCCCGGGTTCACGCCATTCTCCTGCCTCAGCCTCCCGAGTAGTTGGGACTACAGGCGCCCGCCACCGCGCCCGGCTAGTTTTCTGTATTTTTTTAGTAGAGACGGGGTTTCACCGTGTTAGCCAGCATGGTCTCGATCTCCTGACCTCGTGATCCGCCCGTCTCGGCCTCCCAAAGTGCTGGGATTACAGGCTTGAGCCACCGCGCCCGGCAACAGGCCATTTTTTTGTTTAATTGCTTTCTGCTAAGCTGTTTGATGGATTGTGGAGTTGGGTTCTGAGAGAAGTGCTGAGATAAAGATGAAAATAGTGACAAAAAAAGAGTGAGGTCTGTGATGTCAGAAGGCTTTGCTCTAGTTGGGGTAACCTTTCTTTGACACAAGAATCTTTAATAGACCAGACAGAATTCATAAAATGCTTGGTATGAGTAGACGTGTGCTTTGCTATATGCTTCTATCCAATGAAATAAATGTATTTTATATTCAGAGTAAAATGAGGGCTTTAATGACAATTCAGGTGTTGGAAACAATGAGAACCATGAAGGCGTAAGCCACTAAGAATTCTTAAAGGTCATGGGATTTGATTTTAAATTTCACAAGCAATGGTATTGGCAAGTTAGGATCAGTGCTTAAGCCAAGTTTGTCTAGATTTCCTAGTGACAAGTAAACCCTAGCGGATAACAGGGCTATATAAAAACTAAGTGAAAGTTCTCGGCATGTTGAAAATGTTGAGAAGGGATAACAGCTTTCTATAAATATTAAAATGATTGGTAGGTGCAATTTAGTTAACTCAACAGATCTGTGTTGAACATTCTGTCAGGCAGAGTGTAGTGGTGGAAAACGGGAATGCTTGGGTCAAACTCCCACTTTCAGCACCCTCTGGCAACATAATTTAATGCACTTTAAAAATCTGCTCTATTTCAGCATTTTTATTTTTAAGGTAAAGAGAATTATACTTTCTAAAATTGATAAAAAGATTTAAAATATTTTATGTGAAGCACCTAAGTTAGTGCTAAGTGAGTGTTGGTTTCATAGCAAATCCACAATAAATATTAGCTATTAGTAATGATGATTAAAGTGAATTTTTTATTTTTTATTTTTTTAAGTTATTGTTTTACTTTAAGTTCTAGGGTACATGTGCACAACGTGCAGGTGTGTTACATATGTATACATGTGCCATGTTGGTGTGCTGCACCCGTTAACCCATCATTTACATTAGGTATATCTTCTAATGCTATCCTTCCTCCTTCTCCCCACCCCCGGCAGGCCCTGGTATGTGATATTCCCCACACTGTGTCCATGTGTTCTCATTGTTCAGTTCCCACCTATGAGTGAGAACATGTGGTGTTTGGTTTTCTGTACTTGTGATAGTTTGCTCAGAATGATGGTTTTCAGCTTCATCCTTGTCCCTATAAAGGACATGAACTCATCCTTTTTTATGGATGCATAGTGTTCCATGGTGTATATGTGCCACATTTTCTTAATACAGTCTATCACTGATTGAGATTTGGGTTGGTTCCAAGTCTTTGCTATTGTGAATAGTGCCACAATAAACATATGTGTACATGTGTCTTTAGAGTAGCATGATTTATAATCCTTTGGGTATATGCTCAGTAATGGGATGGCTGGGACAACTGGTATTTTTAGTTCTAGATCCTTGAGGAATTGCCACTCTGTCTTCCACAATGGTTGAACTAGTTTACAGTCCCACCAACAGTGTAAAAGCATTCCTGTTTCTCCACATCCTCTCTAGCACCTGTCGTTTCCTGACTTTTTAACTATTGCCTTTCTATATGTGAGATGGTAACTCATTGTGGTTTTGATTTCCGTTTCTGTGATGGCCAGTGATGATGAGCATTTTTTCACATATCTGTTGGCTGCATAAATGTCTTCTTTCGAGAAGTGTCTGTTCATATACTTTGCCCACTTTTTGATGGGGTTGTTTGATTTTTTCTTGTAAATTTGTTCGAGTTCTTTGTAGATTCTGGATATTAGCCCTTTGTCACATGGGTAGATTGTAAAAATTTTCTCCCATTTTGTAGGTTGCCTGTTCACTCTGATGGTAGTTTCTTTTGCTGTGCAGAAGCTCTTTAGTTTAGTTAGATCTGATCTGTCAATTTTGGCTTTTGTTTCCATTGCTTTTGGTGTTTTAGTCATGAAGTCGTTGCCCATGCCTATGGCCTGAATGGTATTGCCTAGGTTTTCTCCTGGGGTTTTTATGGTTTTAGGTCTAACATTTTAGTCTTCAATCCATCTTGAATTGATTTTTATATAAGAAGGGATCCAGTTTCAGCTTTTACATATGGCTAGCCAGTTTTCCCAGCACTATTTATTAAATAGAGAATTCTTTCCCAATTTCTTGCTTTTGTCAGGTTTGTCAAATATCAGATGGTTGTGGATGTGTGGTATTATTTCCGAGGGCTATATTCTGTTCCATTGATCTATATCTCTGTTTTGGTACCAGTACCATGCAGTTTTACTTACTGTATTCTTGTATTATATTTGTATTTGAAGTCAGATAGCGTGATGCCTCCAGCTTTGTTCTTTTTGCTTAGGAATGTCTTGGCAATGTGGGTGCTTTTTTGGTTCCATATGAACTTTAAGGTAGTTTTTAATTCTGTGAAGAAAGACGTTGGTAGCTTGATGGGGATGGCATTGAATCTATAAATTACCTTGGGCAGTTTGGCCATTTTCACGATATTGATTCTTCCTATCCATGAGCATAGAATGTTCTTCCACTTGTTTTTGTCCTCTTTTATTTCACTGAGCAGTGGTTTATAGTTCTCCTTGAAGAGGTCTTTCACATCCCTTGTAAGTTGGATTCCTAGGTATTTTATTCTCTTTGAAGCAATTGTGAATGGGAGTTCACTCATGATTTGGCTCTCTGTTTGCCTGTTATTGGTGTGTAGGAATGCCTGTGATTTTGCTCATTGATTTTGTATCCTGAGACTTTGCTGAAGTTGTTTATCAGCTTAAGGAGATTTTGGGCTGAGATGATGGGGTTTTCTAAATATACAATCATGTCATCTGCAAACAGGGAAAATTTGACTTCCTCTTTTCCTAACTGAATACCCTTTATTTCTTTCTCTTGCCTGATTGCCCTGGCCAGAACTTCCAATACTATGTTGAATAGGAGTGGTGAGAGAGGACATCCCTGTCTTGTGCCGGTTTTCAAAGGGAATGCTTCCAATTTTTGCCCATTCAGTATGATATTGGCTGTGGGTTTATCATACAAAGCTCTTATTATTTTGTGATACATCCCATCAACACCTAGTTTATGGAGAGTTTTTAGCATGAAGGGTGTTGAATTTTGTCAAAGGCCTTTTCTGCACCTATTGAGATAATCATGTGTTTTTTGTCTTTGGTTCTGTTTATATGATAGATTATGGTTATTGCTTTGCATATGTTGAACCATTCTTGCATCCCAGAGACGAAGCCAACTTGATTGTGGTGTATAAGCTTTTTGATGTGCTGCTGGATTTGGTTTGCCAGTATTTTATTGAGGATTTTTGCATGGATGTTCATCAGGGATATTGGTCTAAAATTCTCTTAATTTGTTGTGTCTCTGCCAGGCTTTGATATCAGGATGATGTTGGCTTCATAAAATGAATTAGGGAGGATTCTCTCTTTTTCTATTGATTAGAATAGTTTCAGAAGGAATGGAACCAGCTCCTCTTTGTACCTCTGGTAGAATTCAACTGTGAACCCATCTGGTCCTGGACTTTTTTTGGTTGGTAGGCTATTAATTATTGCCTCAATTTCAGAACCTGTTATTGATCTATTCAGGGATTCAACTTCTTCCTGGTTTAGTCTTGGGAAGGTGTATGTGTCCTGGAATTTATCACATTCTTCTAGATTTTCTAGTTTGTTTGCATAGAAGTGTTTATAGTATTCTCTGATGGTAGTTAGGATTTCTGTGGGATCAGTGGTGATATCCCCTTTATCATTTTTTATTGCATGTACTTGATTCTTCTCTCTTTACTTCTTTATTAGTCTTGCTAGCAGTCTATCAATTTTGTTGATCTTTTCAAAAAAACAGCTCCTGGATTCATTTTTTGAAGGGTTTTCTTGTGTCTCTATCGCTTTCAGTTCTGCTCTGATCTTACTTATTTCTTGCCTTCTGCTAGCTTTTGAATGTGTTTGCTCTTACTTCTCTAGTTCTTTTAATTGTGATGCTAGGGTGTCAATTTTAGATCTCTCCTGCTTTCTCTTGTGGGCATTTAGTGCTATCAAGTTCCCTCTATACACTGTTTTAAATGTGTCCCAGAGATTCTGATATGTTGTGTCTTTGTTCTCATTGGTTTCAAAGAACATCTTTATTTCTGCCTTCATTTTGTTATGTACCCAGTAGTCATTCAGGAGCAGGTTGTTCAGTTTCCACGTAGTTGAGCAGTTTTGAGTGAGTTTCTTAATCCTGAGTTCTAGTTTGATTGCCCTGTGGTCTGAGAAACAGTTTGTTATAATTTCTGTTTTTTCACATTTGCTGAGGAGTGCTTTACTTCCAACTCTTTGGTCAATTTTGAAATAAGTGTGATGTGGTGCTAGAAGGATGTATATTCTGTTGTTTTGGGGGTGGAGAGTTCTGTAGATGTCTATTTGGTCCGCTTGGTGCAAAGCTGAGCTCAATTCCTGGGTATCCTTGTTAACTTTCTGTCTCGTTGATCTGTCTAATGTTGACAGTGAGGTGTTAAAGTCTCCCATTATTGTTGTGTGGGAGTCTAAGTCTCTTTTTAGGTCTCTCAGGATTTGCTTTATGAATCTGGGTGCTTCTGTATTGGGTGCATATATATTTAGGATAGTTAGCTCTTCTTGTTGAATTGATCCCTTTACCATTATGTAATGGCCTTCTTTGTCTCTTTTTATCTTTGTTGGTTTAAAGTTTGTTTTATCACAGAATAGGATGGCAACCCCTGCTTTTTTTTTTTTTTTTTTTTTTTTAATTTTCCATTTGCTTGGTAGATCTTCCTCCATCTCTATGTGTGTCTGCACATGAGATGGGTCTCCTGAATACAGCACACTGATGGGTCTTGACTCTTTATCCAATTTGCCAGTCTGTGTCTTTTAATTGGAGCATATAGCCCATTTACATTTGAGGTTAATATAGTTATATGTGAATTTAATCCTGTCATTATGATGTTAGCTGGTTATGTTGCTCATTAGTAGATGCAGTTTCTTCCCAGTATTGATGGTCTTATTTGGCATGTTTTTGTAGCGGCTGGTACCGGTTGTTCCTTTCCATGTTTAGTGCTTCCTTCAGGAGCTCTTGTAAGGCAGACCTGGTGGTGACAAAATCTCTCAGCATTTGTTTGTCTATAAAGTATTTTATTTCTACATCACTTACGAAGCTTAGTTTGGCTGGATATGAAATTCTGGGTTGAAAATTCTTTTCTTTAAGAATGTTGAATATTGGCCTCCACTCTCTTCTGGCTTGTAAAATTTCTGCCAAGAGATCCACTGTTAGTCTGATGGGCTTCCCTTTGTGGGTAACCAGACCTTTCTCTCTGGCTGCCCTTAAGCTTTTTTCCTTTGTTTCAACTTTGGTGAATCTGACAATTATGTGTGTTGGAGTTGCTCTTCTCGAGGAGTATCTTTGTGGCATTCTTTGTATTTCCTGAATTTGAATGTTGACCTGCCTTGCTAGATTGGGGAAATTCTCCTGGATGATATCCTGCAGAGTGTTTTCCAACTTGGTTCCACTCTCCCCATCACTTTCAGGTATACCAATCAGACATAGATTTGGTCTTTTTACATAGTCCCATATTTCTTGGAGGCTTTGTTCATTTCTTTTTACTCTTTTTTTCTCTAAACTTCTCTTCTCATTTCATTTCATTCATTTGATCTTCAATCACTGATACCCTTTCTTCCATTTGATCAAATCTGCTACTGAAGCTTGTGCATGCATCACGTAGTTCTCCTGCCGTGGTTTTCAGCTCCATCAGGTCATTTAAGGACTTCTCTACACTGTTTATTCTAGTTAGCCATTCGTCTACTCTTTTTTCAAGGATTTTAGTTTCTTTGTGATGGGTTTGAACATCCTCCGTTAGCTCAGAGAAGTTTGTTATTACTGATTGCCTGAAGCCTTCTTCTCTCGACTTGTCAAAGTCATTCTCCATCCAGCTTTGTTCTGTTGCTGGCAAGGAGGTGCATTCCTTTCGAAGAGAAGGGGCGCTCTGAGTTTTAGAATTTTCAGCTTTTCTGCTCTGGTTTCTCCCCATCTTTGTGGTTTTATCTACCTCTGGTTTTTGTTGATGGTGACATACAGTAGGCGTTTTGGTGAGAATGTCCTTTCTTTAGTTAGTTTTCCTTCTAACAGTCAGGACCCTCAGCTGCTGGTTTGTTGAAGTTGGCTGAAGGTCCACTCCTGACCCTGTTTGCCTGAGTATCACCAGCGGAGACTGCAGAACAGCAAATGTTGCTGCCTAATCCTTCCTCTGGAAGCTTTATCTCAGATGGGGCACCTGGTCTTATGAGGTGTCAGTTGCCCCCCTACTGGGAGGTGCCTCCCAGTTAGGCTACTTGGGGGGTTCAGGGACCCACTTGAGGAGGCAGTCTGTGTGTTCTCAGATCTCAAACTCCACGCTTTGAGAACCACTGCTCTCTTCAAATCTGTCAAACAGGGACGTTTAAGTCTGCAAATGTTTCTGCTACCTTTTGATCAGCTATGCCCTGCCCCTAGAGGTAGAGTCTGCAGAGGCAGGCAGGCTTCCTTGAGTTGTAGTGGGCTCCACACAGTTTGAGCTTCCTGGCGGCTTTGTTTACCTACTCAAGCCTCAGCAATGTCGGATACCCCTCTCCCAGCTTCGCCTCCGCCTTGAAGTTCAATCTCAGACTTCTGTGCTAGCAGTGAGCAAGGCTCCGTGGGCATGGGACCCTCCCAGCCAGGCGCGGGATATAATCTCCTGGTGTGCCATTTCCTAAGGCTGTTCAAAAAGCTCAGTATTAGGGTGGGAGTGTCCGGATTTTTCAGGTGCCCTCTGTCATGGCTTCCCTTTACTAGGAAAGGGAATTTCCCCACCCCTTGTGCTTCCTGGGTGAGGCGATGCCCCGCCCTGCTCTGTGGGCTGCACCCACTTGTGTGGCAAGCCCCAGTGAGATGAACCCGGTACCTCAGTTGGAAATGCAGAAATCACAGTCTTCTGCGTAGTTCACGCTGGGAGCTGCAGACTGGAGCTGTTCCTATTCGGCTGTCTTGGTGCCACCTCCCGATCCATTAAAGTTAATTTCAATAGTCCTTTTGTTATATAATCCGGACTTTATTAGAAAATAATGTACGTAAAAACAGTGCTTTCTAAGAAGTTCAAACTACTTCTGTGATTTCAATAAATGAAAGTTATAAGAACTCAGATCATATCTTCATATAAAGGTGTCTACCTGAATCAGAATTTTCCCAAAATTGGAAATTATGTGCTTCATCTTGGTTAACATTCTGTGGAGGAGCCATGGTTCTCACCATGACTGTAAATTAAAATGATCTGGCGATATTTTAAAAGTAAACCTACTAAATAAGATAATCTGCAGATGATATCTATGTTTGTGTAAAGTGATTTGCAACCAAGGTTGAGAAACTTGCTGAATTAATTTTTGCACTGGGTGTGGGTTTGGACCAGGCTTGAATTAGTCATCTCATGATGGATGATCTGATTCTGCTATTACTGGACACATTGGTGCAATTGGTATATACCAATTGGTATATATTTTTTCAAACTTTTTACCTTGCTCTTCAACTCCATTCTTTATATGGATGTTAGAGTAATTCCAGAATTATCCTTTACTTGAAGAGATGTAGAACTATGGCAAAAATGTGTTGCTTTAACGTTAGATTTTTAACTATATCCACTTAAAACCAAGAACTTAAAAAGTTGATTTATTAGTCTCTTGACTATAAATGGGTTTTGTAGGACATGTTTTTCTGACATAACTATTTCTAGAATGAGTTCCTCCAATTTATTTTTAAATTAAGAAATTTAGAATCATGGCATTCAGAATATATACCCTGATTATTAAAATGTGCTATATGAATTGCCTAAGATCTAATCAGCACATTGTTGATAAATATTTCATACACATTTTAAATTTCCATATTTTTACTGCATTTCAGTATCACAAATTGTATTTTTCATTCAATGACTGTCCTATCAACCTAATACATATTTGTAAATCTTAATTCAAACTCAATGAGTATGGATCCATACAAGCTTAAACTGCAATTTCGCACAACTGTAATTTTAAATTACAAATCATGAATGCCTTTAATATGCTCTGCTGTCTGGAAAGTGGTTTGAGAGCTACATGTATAAAAGGTGGCACAAAACACTCTAGGACACGGAGAATATTTGCTATCCTTTTGCTGTTAATGGTTACTCTTAATTCCACTTTCCTGTATTTCCTATAGTTACCATTTTCTCTTAAGAATATACCTTTTTTCATCTTTTTGTATTTGTATTTCAAATCATAGAATTTTATGAACATTCTAAATTTGTGAAGCTCTTAGGGAGGTTGGCCTCTTACAAAGGCAGATACAGAATTACATCATTTATATTTAGTACCGTTTGGGGAATGGCATTGTGTAGAATTTATCAGCACATTCATCAGGATAGAAGATGGCTTATGTATTTCTTGCTGGGTAGACATTGTTTATTCCAGAAGGACCACTCAGTATGTGAAAGTCATTTTCCCTAGTGACCAAATTGTTTCTCCACATTTGACTCCTTTTATCCCCAGTACCAATTCTCTAAAATTATCTGGCTCTCCGTTTTCATCATTCATAGTAGAATTACCTTACTAAACCACATATTGTATGTAGCATCCCCTCTTCAAAAATCAGCAAAGGCTGCCCAATGCTGACAGAAAATAAAATGACTCCCTGAATTGCCATCCAAAGTCTTGCATGCTCTCCCTTTGAATTACAGTCTCTTCTCATTCACGGCATTCCTTTTCACACTTTTCCCCGCACATTTCTTCCAGGTGTGTGCTCAGCTCTATGACTTCGCTCATGATTTCCCGTCATCCTCAAGTATACTTTATTTCCCTCTCTACTATTTTATTAAAGCCTCTGTCAGATACTCCTATTTGGAAATGAAAACTTACTCCATCCCGCCTGTCAGAGATTTCCTTCTTTCTCTTTACAATCACATGTTATGTATGCAGCGCCATTTGACTTGTCTTAACTAATTTTATTTCCTTGTCGCCAGTACAGTTTGAAGGTTTTAAGGACAAGGATGCTGTTTTGTTTGTCTTGGTATTCGTAGGAACTTGCACAATGTTTTGTTTAAAAAATGATGTTTAAATATGTGAACTGAGAAAAAAATAAAATGAGTGAGAGATTATTCCCCATTATGTCCTTTGGAGATGCTAGAGTTTGTTTGAAACTGATATGCTAAATGAAAGCCTACTAATATGTCATCAGCAAGTATTTGTAAGCAAATGAACATGTTTTTCTGAGTGAATGGTCTATAATTCTGCAGATCATTGCATAATTTGTGTTTTTTCAAAAACTTGATTATCTCAGATTTCTATATCTTACAAAGAAATAGAAAGACAATGGAATTGTCTTTAATATAGTACTTTTTGAAAATGGTGCTTGAAATATTTTCAAGCTTAAATGTTTTGCTTGCATATAATTATTTTGATCAAATAAATATGTATGTAATTATTATAGGCTGAGATAATTTTGTCAATTTTAACAGAAAACCTTGTAAAACAGTAGAAAATGCATGTTTAATCTTTTTCTTTATATTATCAGATTTAAACAAATGTTAGAGACTTGATTTTGCTCTACTCATAAAGAAAATGTTATATCTCTATTCTTCAAATATCATAGAATATTGAAGTAGCAAACAAGAAGAATCCAGAGAAGTATATAAGCTTTTCTACAACAAGCAAGAGAACTGCCTGTTATAATAGCTATGTGGATATTTGATTTGTAACCCAGATATTTGAATTTTTATCCTATTACTAGTGAATAGTTTCAAATCACAAACATAATTTAGTGTTGTAGTGTTGTTGTTTATTTCTAATATGAACTGGTAGAAAGGGATTAATCTTTTATGAGTACCTACTATGTACCAGGTTCTGTGCCAGGAAAATTATAAATACTATGCTATCAAAATTGATATTGTGTTAGATTTATTTATTTATTTATTTTATTATTATACTTTAAGTTCTAGGGTACATGTGCATAACATGCAGGTTGTGTTAGATTTATAGGTAAGAGAATAATAACTATAATTTCCTCTTTTCAATCTGTGAAATATTTTTAGAGCCCATTGTGTACTCTATTTCCTAAAAGTAGCCCCAAAACTCCATTAAATAAAAACAGCCAATGGCTGATGGATACAGACAGAACGCAAAGTATTAACAGACAAAAATACAAAACAAAGTGAAAAATGGAAAAATGGTAAGCCCATGGAAAATATGAGTAAGAGACAGAATGTATCTTTTTTTTCTCCTTCTGTCTTTAGTGTGATTATCTCAGAAAAGCAGATAAAAAGATTTATAAATGGCAAATGTATATGGACTGACTATTCGAGACTTGGATGTAGTCTCACAGCTGACTGAACTCTGATGAGTTATATTTCACAAAAACCTCTGTGGTTCTCAAGGTACAACAATATGTGGCAACGGCCTACTTTAAAGAAGTAAACTATACCCCTGAGAGACTCTTTAGTATTTCATACGTTACAGACTACAAATTAAAAATAATTACAGACTACAAATTAAAAATAATTATTTAATTGAACCCTAAACCAGACTTGTCAAATACAACGTTTTTATGGGAAAATTGCTCTCTGAAAAAAGCCCAGACATAACATTATCATTTAAATGGATAGATTGGTATACACACACACTAAAACACAACTTAAAGATATGGGAAATGTAAATACTAACTGAAACAAATAGTCCAAGCTGCTATATGGTAATCAAAATGAAACAACATTAAAATTGACAAAAATGTTATTTAAATGTGTATTTTTTGGTATAGGTGAATGCTGAGTTTTTATTTTTAGCCCTACCTTAGCTATCTCTATATGTCTACCTATATTTTGTGCCTATTTATAGCATGGTTGATATAATAATATGAAATAAAAAAAATTTAGCATAGTACAATAAAACAAAGTCAACATTTGTTTCACAATAAAAATATTGCTAAATTGCCATAAGATTATGTACCTTACCAAGACATACCCAACATTGGGGTCCAAAAAATTAAGATTAGATTCTTAGTCTCATTAACAAGAAATCAACTTAGAGTTCTTGGTTTCAAATAATGGAAACAATCTAGCTGTTTTAGCTGTTTTAAACTAAAAGTCACTTTGGGAACTAATCTCACAAAACTTAAATAAGCAAGAACAAAAGGTAATCCATCAGTAGTTCCTACCTGGTAGGTAATCTGGCCAAAGGCTGCCATGTTGCCAGGTACCTTATATTTCCTTTACAAGCCTGTTCCTTAGCCATTGGAGGATGAGAACAGGGAAGATTTGCTCTTTCTGCTTCCATGATGGGAGGCAGGCAACTGCTTTCACAAAACCAGGAATGATGAGGACTTACCAAAGTAGAAATTAGGTTGTGAATGTCAGCTATAAGGGCCTTTGGAAACACGAATATTGTTGAGATGATATAAATAAAACTACAACACTGAAGAGCAAAGGGATCCATGAAGGAGAAACCACCATTATGTGAAAAAGAGAATTCACATTTTAACAAAAATAGAGAGTATCTTGTAAAGGGGAATTTTCAGTGTAGAGGCACGGAGAAGATCCTGCTAAGTTAATCAAATGGAGACTGATATAAAGCATATTTGAGCTGGCACACACTTGTGTAAAAGCTGAAAGCATGAATTGTGACAGTAAAAGTTAGGTGAATAGAAAATCAAAGGCATTATTTGTATGAGTACATTTGCTCTCTGATAACGAATAGACAAGAAGTAAGTGAAGAAGAGGCAGTGGCATAGAATGTCCATTCTTATTGTTTTCATTTTAAATGACAAACTGTGTTGGTACACTGACAATTTGGAATGCCATTATATCCTTTCACGAATTGTGTGGAGAACGATTTGTACTATCATTGACAATATGGGAATATGTTGATTCTTGATATTTTAATTTTAAAGGAGACTCTTATCTCCCTCAGCCTTTATTTCTCAATGCTTCTAAAATGCTTTGTTAATGTCTATTATAAACCTCTAAGTTATTTTAGAGCTATTAATGTACCTCTTTACAAATCTGTAAATTCCCTGAGGGTGAAGAATTAACCTTACACAATTTGTTATCACAGCATCTAGCACAGTGCCTAGGCTTTGGAAGAATGTACAATATATGTTAGGTTAATTAATAAGCACATCCATGAAAAGTTTGGGAAGAGAATATTCTCTAAGTCCACATTTTTACCAATTTCTCGTCTTAAAAGTTTGAGACATTCTAACTGGCATAATAACGTTTACTAATAGGGAAGATTAACAAAAACTTGGAGCTATTTTTCTTTCATTGATTAATCCTCTTAATTCAATTCAACAAGCAATTACTGTGTCTGTTGTATGCCAGGCACTGTGTATGCCAAGTACTAGAAATACACAGATTGATAAGACCTATTCCTTCCCTTATGGAGCCTACAGTCTAATCTCAATGCATCATTATCAGGTTCCTGAGCTCCAACTGAGATGTAGTGAAGCTGAATTTCTAAGGACACAGCCTGGGAATCTAATTTTAACAAGCCTCATGTGATTCTTTGGTGTACTAAAACTTCAGAGTCAGAGTCTTGGTAGACAGCAGAGGTGATTTTTTATACACACACACACACACACACACACACACACACACACACACACTTATATATATATATATAAAACTATCAGTAATCTTCCAGAAAGATGGTATGAGGAATGTCATTAGACAAGAGAGTTTAAAAGGTGCATCCAGGGATTTTGACAGATATTCTTAAATTAAGAGAAATATTGAAAATGGTATGTAATATCTAAAGTTAGGTGACAAAACTCAAGCCGGTTTCTTTAGAATTTTACTAAATATAATCTAGAATAAAAATGTGAAAAAAAATACAGATATAGGATTATATATGTAAGATTATATACATATAGATAAGTGTGTGTGTATGTATATATGTATGTGTGTATGTGTATGTGTATTTATATATATATGTGTGTGCATATATATATATACACATGGCTGGATTAATCGTGAAAAAACAACCAAAAAAACCTTTTATTTTTTATTTTATTGTTTGTCTTTTGTGTTTTCTTGAGATAGAGTCTCGCTCTTGTCGCCCAGGCTGGAGTACAATGGCATGATCTCAGTTCACTGCAACCTCGCTTCCCGGGTTCAAGAGATTCTCCTGCCTCAGCCTACTGAGTAACTGGGATTGCAGGCATCTGCCACAACACCCAGCTATTTTTTTTTCTTTGGTAGAGATGGGGTTTTACCATGTTAGCCAGGCTGGTCTCAAACTCCTGACCCCAGGTGATCCACCTACCTCAGCCTCCCAAATTGCTGGGATTACAGGCATGAGCCACCGCGCCTGGGAAAAAAACCTTTTGTAACTTTCCCCATGTCATCTCATATTTGGATAATTCATCACAAATGCCATAATTTGCAATATTTATTCAGGAAAGCTCCTGTACTAACGTAAGAAAGGTGACACAGATCTCTGTCATGGGAAATTGTCAGCAGGGGAGTTACATGCAGCAAAATCTGTCTTTTACTTCTGTGTCAGAGAGAAAAGCAGATAGTTACTAAATCAATCGTATGATTTCAAACAAGAAGGAAAAAGCAAAGTTTTCATAACAGAAGAATAATCTATGATTAAAACACACTTATGTGAAACAGCAGGTTGACGTCCAGAATATTATTGGATATTGGCAATTTCTGTAAACAGAAGCAATTGTACAGCTTTGAAAGAATTTACCAGATAATGTCTGATTGTGAATGTAAGATAGATATGAATCTTATTATTTCTGTTCTCCATATGTTAAGTGTCTTTTATGATAAGAACGAAGTGGCTTTTATTATTATAATCTACTGTTATTTTCAGAATAATTGCCTGCTTTTCAAAATATTGACCAAAAACTGTATTGTCGAGCATATATAAATGTCATATTGAAATGGGGGAGTTCCTTGATATTCCCCTCAAAGGACGTGTGACAGGGGTGTAGTTTGTCGGTTTGGTCGCCCTGCCGCTCAAAGCTTTTGCGGGAGGGGGAGCATGCAGACAGATGGGTACAGAGGCTGGGGTGAGTTCTGTGGGCTCTGGCCCTTTGGTAGTGTCTAGCTGTGGTTGCCTTCAACCCCAGTGTCACAAAACTTTCAGCTTTGCTGTCTGCAGATGGCTTGAGTGTTAACCAGCTCAATGCACCCTCTGCCTTTTCCAAAGGGCAGAAGGCCAGTGTGACAGCTTTCTGTATCCCAAGCTCTTGTCCAGCATCCTGGAAAAATTGGGGTGCACATGGACTTGAAGGATGAATGTGAGGTTTTATTGAATGGTGAAGGTGGCTTTCAGAGGGATGGATGAGGAGCTGCAAAGAGGGAATGGAGTGGGAAGGTGATCCTTCCTCAGAGTCCGGCTGCCCAGTGGCCAGACTCCTCTCCAACTGTCCCTAGCCGAACTCCCCTCTGCATTCAGATGTTCTTCCTCTTTTCCCTTTCTCTGTTGTGTTGTTCTGCAGTACCCCTGCTGGTCTGCTGGCTTGCTGGTCTGTCTCTGAAGCCTGGGATTCAGAGTTTATATGGGTGCAAGATAGGGGGTGTGGCAAGCCAAAAGGCAACATTTGGGTGTGAAAACAGGAATGCCTATTCTCATTTAGGACCGCGGGAATCCAGGCTTGAGGGTGAGGCCTTTGCCAGGGAACTGTCCGAAGTCTTCTACCCAGTGTTTCCCTGTCTCCTGTCGGTATCAATATGTATTTGTTTTATATAGAATATGACCAAAGATACGATTCAGCAGAAAAATCGCAAGTAAATAAAAGACATGGGGTTAAGTGTGAACCTGAAACATCTGTTGTCAAATAAACTAGACCGTCTCTGTTACCACATAAATGTACCACTAATAAGAAGGATAGTAGAATGAGCAGAGGATGGGGCACAGATTAGGGCAAGAAGGATAGGCAGCAAAGGAGTACCAAGAAATAGACAAGATGGAGATATATGAATAAATGTCTTATGAATTCTCTTTAGAGAAAGATTTGAAACCTAATACCAAAATTCAGGGTATTTTTATCTATGTTATCTATAATGGTAGGTAAAGTACATTTTTATCAGTTATTACATATTTTGAAATTTGTTATGAATATTAAGGCTTTATTATATGTGTGTCCTAATTACTTATGTTTTCTTTATAAAATCCAATTAAAAATATTTTAGATGTAACATTAAATAGACATGAAAATCAAGGAGACTTCAAATCAGCACTTCAGTGAATATACTTGTGCTCAGACTTGAGGGTTCTTTACAAAATCCTGCAAAAAGGCATACCATCCTGATAAAGACATTGCAAACTATATAGTGCCAAATAAATGTAAGGGATTTCTGTAGACAACCATGGAAAAACATTCCGTTTATACAAAGCTGTTATTTTATTTTACATTTAATTTGATTACATCTTGCCCAGTGAAAGGTGGTTTAAGAACCAACAAATTTATTTTAAAAAGTAATCTCGGAAAGGAAGCCAGAGTTAGTAAACTAAGGTAACTATTCTGAATAAACAAATTGTGTCATTCATTGAGCTATGTGAATGTCTAGACGTTTCAGAGAAAACTGAGAAATAGTCTCCTCTCTTGGCTCTTTCTCTAATATTTAACAACTGATAGCTTATTTCATAAAGTTAATGTCAATGTAAGGATAATTTATTCAAATATCAAGTGCTTAAAAGGACTACATGTCAAAGTATTCCATATCCCATACTGTAGTCTCATTGCATTGCTTATAGGGATTGATAAGGAAACCACTGGGGCACTATCAGTGATGAAAAAATGATGAAGAAACATTTATGTCATCTGCTAACATTACTTTCCAATACAAGAGAGATAATTTTAATAGAACAGTTTTATTATATATTCCCTAAGAGATAGAGGCTTATTTTAAAATACACCTGTTAAACTCAAATATAAAATGGGAGATGTTTTTAATCATGCAGGACTTCATGTGGATCATCAATTGGAGCAGAAAGAAGCAAAGGAGAAACAGAAGTTAAGCCATGGACTTAGCAAATCCACCTGGTGAACAAACTTTTCATCTTCCGCTTCACCATTCTGCGAACTCACATTCTGTCAGCACAGGTGTGATGCTGGAGCTTGTCTCAATGCATCTGCACTTCCCTGCACCTGTGGATCACCGTCAGGCCAATCGAAAAAATGCCTTCCCCACAGCTTTACTCGAAGACATTACAATTTATTCAGGCTTAATGAGGTGAAAGAGAAAAGCCTCTGGGACCCTCTGCTCCTGCTCCTAAAAATTAGACATTATCTTTTGTTTTATGTCAACAATTACCTTCTTCTGTTATTAACATACGATAAAATGTGAAACTTAGGACTTATGGGTGCCCTTAGATAGCCAAAATAATCATAGTCCCATGGACAAGGTGAATAATGGCTAAGTTGATATGTTGCTTTTCAATCACAGTGCTTGTCACTCTATTTCTGTAATACCCAGCTGCAGGAACAAAAAAATCTTCTCATTTGGTGCTATGTAGAATGCTTCAGTTACAAAGTGGCTGAATATGTTTCATCATTATGCAAGAGAATGGAATTTGAGTAAAAGAACATTGAGATTATAGTCAAGACACTGTGATGCTAGATTAGTGAAAAAGGTCATGAGAGACTGATCAACAATTTAAGCCTCAGACAAAATGTTAATACGAAGGCTATTTCTCTAAATAATCACTACAAATAATAAACTGTGATACTCTGTTTTCTCTGAGAGAGGATTAAAAGTTTAGATTCATATTATCTTACTAAGGAGATTTACAAATATCAAAAAGGGTGCCAAAATATTATTCACTGGATCTTGGAAATATTAATTTTACAAAACTTTCTCAGTTGTAGAATTCACTGTTAACAGATCTTTGCCTATCGGAAATAAAAGCTACAGTTATACCATAGTAAATTAGGAGTCAAACCAAATGATACGTGGGGCATTTCTTTTACCGTAGTGTTGAAAGCACATACAGAAGATGCCATAATTGATCTGAGACATTATTGTGTGCATGTGGCAGGGAATAGTTTATAATGACTCTGCTAATTAATGTTAGAATTACATGTTACATGTTTATATTAAAAATATAGATATCCATTTACTATATATTTTATATGTACACATATAGCATATAATATAGCATATAAGTACTTTCACATTTATGTATTATGTGCATGTGTGTGTATGTGTGTATCAATACACAGAAAAGCATTCCTAGTTACAATACATATGGGAAATCTTTGTCCATGATTCAACTGCAGTTTTTCTGTGATGCCCTTCTTTTCAACCTCTTTTATTCACCCTACCCAGATAACTGTTCACTTTTTTCTTGGCAGTCTCATCACTGCCAGTTCATGCTTTTAAGTGACAGCAAAAATGGAACTCAAGTGTGTTTATGTATTTTCTTACATGCATGCCTTTCGTTATTAGACTGCAAACATCTCCAGAGCACAAAACATATTCATTCATCCTTGTGACAGAGTGCTTAATGCTTTTGAAGTGCCCAACAATTATTTGCAATTAATTGCCATATTTATTGAATATTTAATAAGCACCTACTAAGTACCAGATACAGTGTGAAGCACTGGGGCTACACTGCTGGGCAAAATAAACATGACTTAGGTGCTACTAAAAAGTATAGAAATTTATGAAAGCAAAATACTTGACTCGGATGGTCATTCAGGTAAGTCTTTTCTGAGGAAGTAAGTTTTGAGTTGAAAATGAATTTTATGTAAAATTTAATTAGGTAAAAAGTGAAAAAGCATGCCTAAGGCTTTTGGGTGGAAAGAAGCATGGCTTCCTTGAGGAATTTTAATTTCAGCAGACTTAAGGCCATTTTTTTAAGCCATCCAATTAAATAAGCATTACAGTAGATTTACTCCACATAAAGCCTGTATCCCATTGCTTTGCACTACTACTGAAAATCTGTATTAGTTTTCGCAACGTATAAACAAGCGGTGTTTCTTTCAGTTGTTAGTATAGTGCTGTTTCGACTTTCAAAAGGCACATGTAGGTAGACTGTGGGAAGGTTCACTGACATCTAAGCGGCAAACTGCCTGCTGTTGTCTGTGCAGTAGTCAAGATCCAACCTGACTTGTTCAGTTGTCAAGCTCCAATCTGAAATTTTTCTCGTATGTGTTCTAACAGGATTCTTCTGCTCAACTTGCAGGGCATCCTTCCTTTTCAGGTCACCACAGAGCAGCTTCTTTGAGGTCCCTCTGTTATTCTTCCTGCACACATGTCCAGCTCAGGACCCCGAAAGGCAACAGGCATTAATACCGGTGAACTGGCTACAATCCAGAAACTTGCCTTGCCATTTGACCAAAAGAATGGCAAAATATAAGAATCAGATGATACTATTAAAGTGGTAAGATAACCTGAATGAAAAAGTACCTAGCAGAGAATGGACACTAAAATAAAACTATTAATGTAATTTTAAAATTAAAAAAATCTAGTGTTATAAAATACAATTGCTCTGTAACTTGCTTTGTAATTTCAGAATATACTAATAATGCACTTAGTATACAGCTCCCTGAGTAATCAAAATATACATTGTAACACCCAGGAATTCACAATCCATATAAATGTATGCATATTCATGAAATGAAAATACTCCACAATAATATCATGACTGTCCCATCACTGTCTCTTTTTCTTTTGAAAGCTTCTAAAAGTTATAACTAGTTATTTCTGTATAGCTATCTCTCCTTTTAACATATAAGCACCATAAAGGCTTAGAGCTCTATCCCAGTCCTTACCTAAATGCTGGACAATAGTAATAGTAATAGTAATAGTAATAGTAATAGTTGCCTATAATAACTACCATTGATCAAGTCTTAACTATTTTTCAGGTACTATATTAAGCAATTTTTATGCATGAGCCCATTATTCCTTAATGCAGTAAAAGTTTGATTTCCAGTTCCAATTGAAAGAATAATAATATTTCATGTTGTCTATTCTACTGAATACAGTTATGAAATCTGGAATTCGAGGAGCAGCTCTTTGAGGACTCCAAAAAGTAAATAAGAGGCCAGATAAAGAAGAAGACTAAAATTTGCATCACAACTGAATTTGTGTTGACTTTACCATATTTTTTTCTCCTCTAGTATTCCCCTGGCTTGGACTTAATACAGGTGTAATCCCAGATATGACCATCCATTTGGAGAGAATGTCAAGAGAATCTTAGTCTTCTCCCTGTTAAAAAACTTGAATTCCTACTTAAGAGTCTTTCATCTAATACCCACAAGAGAAAGTGGGAAAGATCTAAAATCGAAACCCTAACATCACAATTAAAAGAACTAGAGAAGCAAGAACAAACAAATGAAAAAGCTAGCAGAAGGCAAGAAATAACTAAGATCAGAGCAGAACTGAAGGAGATAGAGACACACAAAAACCCTTCAAAAATTATTTAATCCAGAAGCTGGTTTTTGAAAAGATCAAGAAAATTGATAGACTGCTGACCAGACTAATAAAGAAGAAAAGAGAGAAGAATCAAATAGATGCAATAAAAAACTATAAAGGGGTATCATCACCGATCCCACAGAAATACAAAATAGCATCAGAGAATACTATAAACATCTCTACACAAATAAACTAGAAAATCTAGAAGAAATGGATAAATTCCTAGACATATACATCCTCCCAAGATCAGGAAGAAGTGGAATCTCTGAATAGACCAATAACAGACTCTGAAATTGAGGCAATAATTAATAGCCCAAGAACCAAAGAAAGTCCAGGACCAGACAGATTAACAGCCAAATTCTACCAGAGGTACAAGGAGGAGCTGGTACCATTCCTTCTGAAATTATTCCAATGAATATAAAAAGAGAGAATCCTCCTTAACTCATTATATGAGGCCAGCATCATCCTGATACCAACGTTTGGCAGAAACACAAAATAAGAGAATTTTAGACCAATATCTCTGATGAAGAGTGATGTAAAAATCCTCAATAAAATACTGGCAAACTGAATCCAGCAGCACATCAAAAAGCTTATCCACCACGATCAAGTTGGCTTCATCCCTGGGATGCAAGACTAGTTCAACATATGCAAATCAATAAACATAATCCATCATATAAACAGAACCAATGACAAAAGCCACATGATTATCTTAATAGATGCAGAAAAGGACTGCAACAAAATTCAACCACCCTACGTACTAAAAACTCTTAATAAACTAGGTATTGATGGAACATATCTCAAAATAATAAGAGCTGTTTATGACAAACCCATAGCCAATATCATACTGAATGGGCAAAAATTGGAAGCATTCCCTTTGAAAACCGGCACAAGACAGGGATGTCCTCTCTCACCACTCCTATTCAACATAGTATTGGAAGTTATGGCCAGGGCAATCAGGCAAGAGAAAGAAATAAAGGGTACTCAGTCAGGAAAAGAGGAAGTCAAATTGTCCCTCTTTGAAGATGACATGATTGTATATTTAGAAAACCCCATCATCTCAGCCCAAAATCTCCTTAAGCTGATAAACAACTTCAGCAAAGTCTCAGGATACAAAATCAATGCACAAAAATCACAAGCATTTCTGTATACCAATAACAGACAAACAGAGAGCCAAATCATGAGTGAACTCCCATTCACAATTGCTACAAAGAGAATAAAATACCTAGGAATCCAACTTACAAGGGATGTGAAAGACCTCTTCAAGGAGAACTACAAACCACTGCTCAAGGAAATAAAAGAGGGCACAAACAAATGGAAGAACGTTCCATGCTCATGGATAGGAAGAATCAATATCGTGAAAATAGCCATACTACCCAAGGTAGTTGATAGATTCAATGCCATCCCCATCAAGCTACCAATGACTTTCTTCACAGAATTGGAAAAAACAACTACTTCAAAGTTCATATGGAACCAAAAAAGAGCCCGCATAGCCAAGACAATCAGAAGTAACCAGAACAAAGCTGGAGGCATCATGCTACATGACTTCATACTATATTACAAAACTATAGCAACCAAAACAGCATGGTACTGGTACCAAAACAGGTATATAGACCAATGGAACAGAACAGAGGTCTCCAAAATAATACCATACATCTATAACCATCTGATCATTGACAAACCTGACAAAAACAAGAAATAGGGAAAGGATTCCCTATTTAATAAATGGTACTGGGAAAACTGGCTAGCCATAAGTAGAAAGCTGAAACTGGATCCCTTCCTTACACCTTATACAAAAATTAATTGAAGATGGATTAAAGACTCAAATGTTAGACCTGAAACCATAAAAACCCTAGAAGAAAACCTGGACAATACCACTCAGGACATAGGCATGAGCAAAGACTTCATGTCTAAAACACCAAAAGCAATGGCAACAAAAGCCAAAATTGACAAATCAGATCTAATTAAACTAAAGAGCTTCTGCACAGCAAAAGAAACTACCATCGGAGTGAACAGACAACCTAAAGAATGGGAGAAAATTTTTGTCATCTACCCATCTGACAAACGACTAATATCCAGAATCTACAAAGAGCTTAAACACATTTTCAAGAAAAAAAACAACCCCATCAAAAAGTGGGCAAAGGATACGAACAGACATTTCTCAAAAGAAGATATTTATGAAGCCAACAGACACATGAAAAAATGCTCATCATCACTGGTCATCAGATAAATGCAAATCAAAACCACAATGAGATACCATCTCACACCAGTTAGAATGGCGATCATTAAAAATCAGGGAACAACAGGTGCTGGAGAGGATGTGGATAAATAGGAACGCTTTTACACTGTTGATGGGACTGTAAACTAGTTCAACCATTGAGGAAGACAGTGTGGCGATTCCTCAAGGATCTAGAGCTAGAAATTCCATTTGAACCAACGATCCCATTACTGGGTATATACCCAAAGGAATATAAATCATGCTACTATAAAGACACATGCACACGTATGTTTATTGTGGCACTATTCACAATAGCAAAGACTTGGAACCAACCCAAATGTCCATCAATGATAGACTGGATTACGGAATTTGTCACATATACACCATGGAATACTGTGCAGCCATAAACAAGGATGAGATCCTGTCCTTTGCAGGGACATGGATGCAGCTGGACACCATTATTCTGAGCAAACTATCACAAGCACAGAAAACCAAACACTGTGTGTTCTCACTCATAGGTGGGAAGTGAGCAATGAGAACACATGGACACAGGGAGGGAACATCACACACTGGGGCCTGTCATGGGGTGGGGGTCTGGGGGAGGGATAACATTAGGAGAAATACCCAATCCAAATGACTTGCTAATGGGTGCAGCACTCCAACATGGCACATGTGTACCTATGTAACAAATCTGCCCATTGTGTACATGTACCCTGGAACTTAAAATATAATAATAATAATAAAGAGTGTTTCAAAGAAATAAAATCTTATGGCCTAATGTTCATTAGTGAATTCTATCAAACATGTTTTTTAAAAAAGTAATACCAATTCTACTTAATCTTTTTCAGAAAAATGGAAGAGGAAGCAACACTTCTCAACTTATTATATGAGGCAAGCATTGCCTAGTTATCAAAATCAGACAGAGTATAAGGAAAAAACCTATAGACCATTAAAAATATTAAAATGCAAATTTTGATAGAGTATTAGAAGATTGGACCTACCAATACAGTTGACCCTTGAGCAACATGGGTTTCAACTGCATGGACCCACTTATATTAGGATTTTCTTCTGCATTTGCCACCTTTGAGATAGGAATACCAACATTTCTCCCACCTCCTCTTTCCCAATTTATTAAACATGAAGACGATGAGAATGAAGACCTTTATGATTTCCCATTTTTACTTAATTTACTGAAGCTTTTCTGTAAGATACTGCAGAGGTAGCTACACATCATTATACATTTGTCAAAATTGGTAAAATATACAAGACCAAGTATGGTCCCTAAGGTAAACTGTGGACTTTGGGTGACAATAATGTGTCGATATAGATTCATAGATTATAAAAAATATACCACAGTTTTAGGGAATGTTGATAGTGAAGGGGGTTGTATGTGGGAGGGAACAGTGAGTATGTGGGAACTCTCTGTACTTTTCCCTCGATTTTTCTGTGAACTTTAAACAGCTCTAAAAAAATAAAATTTATTATTCAAAAAAATCCACCACTAAAAAAAAATCAAGCAATCCAGTTAAAAATAAGCAATAGATTTGAACTGATACTTTACCAAAGAGAACATATGGATAATGATAAATGTATGAAAAGATGTTCAATGCCACTAGCCATTATGTCAATGAAAATGAAAACAATGATGAGATATACCTGTATCTATTGGAGTGGCTTATACAAAAGAGATACTGACAATACCAAGTGCCAAGCAGAATGCAGCGCAACTATCTCTTACATTGCTGGTAGAAATGCAAATAGTAGCCTTTCAGGAAAACAGCTTGACAATTCTAATAAACATGTACATACCACATGACTCAACAAATTTACTTTTAAGATATTTACTCTGGAGAAATGAGAACTTATGCTCATGGAAAAACCATGTAAGAACATTCTATTTATAATCACCTGAAAGAACTGAAATATCCTTAAATCAGTTAATCAATAGAAAACAACTGAAGTGTCCTCCAATGAGCTAATGGATAAAAAAGAAATATTTGTGGTACTACATCAATATAGTGGAATAGTACTCACCTATTTTTAGAAAATGAACGATAGTGGCATACAACTTGTATGAAACTCAAAAGTAAAATGCCAAGTGAAATAAAGACAATCACAAACATATATGTGTGGTATTATTTCATTTATATAACATCTTCAAAAATACAATAATACAGAGTTAGGAAACAGACTAGTGGTCATCATGGGATCATTGTAGTGGAAGGCATAAATTCAAAGGGATAACAGAGAATATTGGGGGTTATGGGACTACTCTATATTCTGATTTTCATGATGGTTATACATATTTGAAAATTATTAGAGCTATACACCAAAAGAAGTGCAACTTACTATATGTTAATTTTTAACTAATTAATTTTAAAATTTGTTTTTGAGACAAGGTCTTGCTCTGTTATCCAGGCTGAAGTGTAGTGGTATGATCATGGCTCACTGCAACCTCGACCTCCTGGGTTCAAGAGATTCTCCCACCTCTTCCAGCCTCCAGAGTAGCTGAAACTACAGGCGTACACCACCGTATCCAGATAATCTTTAAAAATTTTTTTGTAAAGACAGAATCCAACTATGTTGTCCAGGCTCATACGCTAGTTTAAAAAACAAAATGAAACTCTATGAATTTGATGAAATTATTATTCTCAATTTATTCCTAAGTGAAGTTAAAATGTTTTCCCAAGGTCACCTAACCAGTAAGCATTAGGGTCAGGAATCAACCTGAAATAGTCAGATTCCATGACTTATACTCACAGAGTAGAGAGAAGTTTCATAAATTATTGTTGAATTAGTGCAGCAGGCAATGAAGAAGCAATGAATCAAAAGTTTAATTACTTTGGACTCTGTTGCCAACATGTTCATCTACCTGGCAGTAATTCTCCCAAAGACCTCAGTTAAGTGAGTCAATAGATCCAGGTCAAACAAGACAGATGGCCATTTTTGAAAACACAGATCCTCATACAACAGCAACAATAGTACCAGTAAAGGTAAAGAAAGATTGGAGATACCCCATCTTATTCATTGACTCCCACAGGCACCTGCAACTCCCTTAAGCTCTGCCTCAGGGGGATGTAGGAAGGTGACACTAGAGCTCAAATATGTCAATATTTCCCAGTCAGTAGTCAATGAAGTAAAGTAAAACTATGGGAGCTGCTAACAGGCAGTTTTATGAGATGTTTTCAAATTTTATATATATATACACACACATGTACAATTATATATATATATATAATTTATACACATATATACACACACATAACCACTATACTATATGATTTAATCTAAAATAATAAAAAGGAAATATTTTCAGAAGAATAAATCTAGAATCATTTAGGTTGTTTTTAAAAAGTAACAAGAGCATTGACATAATTAGAGCTCAATCACTGTTTTGACGATAGAATTTTAATCTATGAATAGAATAATGAAGAATCAAACTCAGAAGTGTATTAAAATAAAGACTCTAATATCACAACATCTTTTAATGGATATCACCAATTCGTTGGACAAAAGGTGAAAAAATTATTATTGCAATTTATATGATTTGTAAAACTTTTCAGGTAGTTCCTTAAGCTAATTTAAGCATTTGTAACATTCTTATGCAAAATGCTCTATGTTATATATAAAGGTATTCCCTATAATATGATTAAGAACAACTAAAAATAAAGTATACTTTATACTTTGCTCAAGAAACTATGACCTCCTTTTTCATTTGTTAAATGCACAGTCTCATTTCTCCCTCAAAGGCTTTGCCTTTGTTGTTTCTTCCATTAATCTCTGCATGATGGTCTTTCTCTACATCCAAGTTTTAGCTCAGATGTCAACAAATAGTGGAAATTTATTATTTCTTTTTGGCTGCCCAGTATTTGAACTTCCAATTTGGCCAAACCTCATATGGATCTTGATTGGTGACTGGGCTCCAATGCATACAATGGAGGGGAGGGAGAAGCAACACACATTCCTTCTCTTCATTCCATGGGAACCAGTGTATGAGAACCACACTTAGGTTTCAGCAATCAGAGGCTGTCACTTAAGACTTTTGAGTATGAAGAAGTTACACAAAGCTGCAGGAATAGATAGAGACCATCTTTATCATGCCAGTGGTGGAGTAGGAATTGAATCAAGCATTCAGTAGCAAAGCTACCAGCAGTGGCCTCCTAGCCATAGACAATCTTGTGGTGTGACTTGAGCAGTTCCCTGCTTTCTGATCTTTTTTCGTTTTGACAGTCTCCAATACGGGTTCTTCACAATCCCCATTAACGTTGTTAGCTCTTCAAATACTTTTTTTTCGCTAATAAAATTCTCTATAGCTGATTGTTATTGGTGGGATTTTAGGATCCTCAAAGATGTTCAATTCTTCAGAGGTGCTGTGTCGGCTCTTTTTCTTCTTTCTCTCTCTCCCCCTTTCCCTGACTCCTCTGTCTTCCCTCCCCTTCCTCATTTTTCTTTTAGGCTTGTCTTCCTCTAAGGTTAACTCATTTATATAATTGTTTATGGTGAGTTTCTCCTCATTTGACTATCAGCAACACAATCTTCTCAATGAACATCAACTCCATGAGAGTGGAGAGCTCAACTGTCCTATTACCAATAATAAACCACCAGCCCCTCTACATGAGAGCCTAGTCCACAGTAAGCTCCAAATGAATATTTACTGAAGAAGAGGAGTCTACTTGTAAACTATTTTGCAAATGCATTTTATATATAAATGGTGAATAAATGATAATAAAATTATTATTATGATTAAAGAAGATAAATGAAAAATATATAAACTTCCTCAATGGGAAGATGAACATTTTCAATGACCATATATGAATTTATAAATTTAATTCACTTATAATTCAAAAACCAGAAAATTGGGAAATGGCAATTAAATTAATAAAAAAGAATGAAAAGAATTTTTTTGACCTATTAGAATAAACTATTAGTGATAATTAAACTATGTGTTCCTTGAAAATAATATATAAATAAAGGAATAAGATAAAAAGCTAAAGGCCAAATATAGGTAAGAATTTTCATTTTCAGTGAAAGAAGGATTCAAAATACTGACCATATACTAAGCTAAAAATTAAGAAAAATAGATTCAATTATTTTAGATAGAAAAGTAATATAAAATTAAAAGCATAAAATAAAGATGAGATATTAATTAATGTTAATCAGATCTCAGAAAATCTGAGTGTAGTTATATCATTACTAGTGTCAATGAAAAAGTTTTCTGAATACAAAGGAGAAGAAAAATATAAAGTGATTGGCAGATTTGACTAGCAAAGAAGAAAAGACATTGTATGTATAATAAACCAATAAAAATTACAAATAAAACTTGGTGAAATAGTTGCAGAATATTTGGCAGTCAAAAGTGATAGTAGTATATACTGCTTGCTAATTAATAAGAAATAATGAAATAGTTTTATAATAGTCAATGCATAAAGACACAAAAGAAATTTACTGCAGATAAATAGGAACATAGCCTCCCTACACATCAAAGAAATAAATGAGGCATTTTATGCGTTATATTTGGTAAAGTTAGAAAATCATATGACTTTAGACTGAAACATATCCAACTGTCATTTTTCTGTGAGTCAAAAAATCTTTTGAACACTGGCAATTTCTTACGTTCCAAACCATACTTTATCATGCATTGTCAATTTCCTTTTCTGAAAGAAATTGAAAATAAAATAAAATAACTATTTTGATCACTTTTAATAATTATAAGGAAATATAAGAAATATATACATAAATTTTGTACAATTATGCCATTTTGTGTGATGTCATTACTAATATCAATGAAAATTAAAATGTAATAAAAACGATATAATATTTTCATAGAAAGAAATATAAAGTCACAAAATGATGACACACTTTAAGACACTATTCCATACTGAAGGGGAAAATTAATGATACTAACTGCAAAAAATACAATTTTACCTATATTGAAAGTAAAAAAAAAATATGTAGATAGATGATGAAAGAATATTATAATAAGAATGTTAGGGAGCAAGACAAATTATTAATGAAAGAGGTGGAACTTAAATATACTATGGCACATTAAACTGTGCTTAATATTTGTACTAGCTTTATTGCTTATTTATATTTTCTACTTGATTGTATTTTCTACTTTCTCTCCAATCAATAAATATTACTTTTATAATGAGAGCAAAAATGAACAGTATAAGGAACAATGATAATGCAAAACTGTCTAGACAGTTAAATACATAGTACTTAATCATATGTGAATAAATCTTTTTCTTGAATTTTATTCAAGGAACTTTTAAATATGATTATCTTTGAGAAGGTGGTTTGGAGGATATTCAAGGGTGGAAGCTGGAAAGAAGAACTTTTCAATCTGTTTTATACTATACTCTAAATTTAATACAAAATCATGTACATGACTTACTTTTATTTTGTTAATGTTATGCAAATTTCTGTTGTAAATTTTAAATACCATAAATGGTGATAATAAAAAAGAAAATAGATAAATAGCCTATATTCATGCTTTTTAGGTGGTTTGGATTGTGTGAAAATATTCCTTGATCTATCCCACTTTAAAAAAGTCGTACCAATTGAATTCAGATATTACAATGACTCATAACTTATTTAATTCACATTTTTATACATTCTTCAACCACAGACTAAAATGCTCACTCTTAATTTGATTCTTTACATGGTATATTCTTAATTTTGTTATTCTGAAAAGTAATTGTCAATCAGTGCAAAAATTTGACATAGGAATGGCTTTTAACCTGACAAAAAAATGGAATTAATACAGCCAACTACCTCTTCAACTATGATTCACCCTTTGTTCTCTCCAGAGACTTAGTTCATATTGTGGAGTGTGATGGAGGCAGGCTTTTCAAAAGTGAGTGTACCAAAGTAGAAGGAATACTTGTCATTTTATAGCTATTCCAAGAAAAATATTAAAAATTGTCGATAACTGGCCAAGATATTGTAGTGATATAATTTAACAATAACTTGAATCTTAACTACATTAAATATAGTGAGCTTCTTTGATCATCTTTCATATTGTTTTCTTACCTCATTTTCTCCTTCCCTTATAGTCTTCCTTGTCTCTTTGTTTCTTCTTCTTTTGCTTCTATTCTTGTTCTTTCTCTCCCTCTCTCTCCATCTTATTCCTCCTCCTTTGCTTCAGCCTCCACTCCCTTCTCTTCCTTCAGTGTTATCTATGGCTATAGGCTTCCAATTATGATGTACTAAAAGTTTGATATTTTAAAATAGTTTTACTGTTAATATTGTTTGCTAGAGTAGTAAAATTAAATAAATGTTTGATGGGGAACCAATTTATTATTGCATTATCTTATCAATGTCCTCTTTTTTATTATTAGGTATGCATACATACATAAAGGGAGGAAGAAAGCTCCTTCTTAAAACAAAATACCAAATAATAAATGTTGGATGAATGATGGGATTTGAAAACTATCAATGGAAACTAAAACTAGTAAGTGAATGTTTGATTAGAAACAGATTATTTATATAGTCTCCAAGTACTTCCCCATAAATTATGTATCAATTACAAAGAGAAAAATATTAATTCCATAGTGGAGAAATCTAGCCATTGCTATCTTAACTAAGTGATCAAAATTGTCATTTCCAAAATAGATACAAATCAACATCGTGTCACCCCTGAAATAATGCTCTGAGAAAAGTACATTCCCACTTCTGAAGTATCCCTATTAAAAATATGCAACCTGAATAATTTATGAGGAAACGTCACACAAACCCTAAATAAGGGGACTTTATAGATAAAGGGGTTACTCTATTCTAACACGTCAAGGTCAAGGAAGGTAAAGATATGCTAAGGAATCATTTCAGAATAAAAGAAATAAAATGGACATGAAAATTAAATGCAGTGTCTTATCCTGGATTAAATTGTGGAAACAAAAATATTTATAAAAGAATATTATTAGAAATGTGCAAGCTGAATATGAACTGTGGATTAGATAAATGTATTTTATCAATGTTAAATCTCCTGGTTGTGATCATGGTACTGTGGTCTGTAAAACAATGTAAATGTATAGTTCTTTTGATTATTTTTACAACATTCCTGTAAATTTTATATTGTAATATAATAAGTATTATTCCCTAATGGCATTTTACAGGCTTGGCTTTCTAAGAAAAATGATGGATAAATCCCCCAATTATTTTCTTTCGGTATCAGAAAATATTTGATTTTAAGTTGGGAATATCTTATACAGATAGTGCCTTTAAAAGTAACATCCACAAGTTTAAAAGAAAAAAGAAACACAAATAAAAATAAATTTTCTTTTTTTAATCAAAATAAATTTTCTTTTTTTAATCCTAAAAATTCAGTTGAGGTCTTTAATAAGTCAAATCTCATAAAATAACACTTTCATGATTATGCTATGACCCCTTCCCAAATAAATTTTGTAACAAACAGGATGTAATTTTAGTAAAACTTTAAATTGAGCAGAAGGGTATAACACTTTAAGTTCTCTAATTTGATTTTTAAAAATAAATGTATTTATAAATGCAAACCCATGGCAATTGTTATAGTTTATAGGAGTCTAAAATTAAAATTGTATTATTTAATTACAAATTTTATTTATTATCATCCTTGGATGTTTTTCCTTCAAAGACGTAGGATAGAATTTCAAGACATAAACACTTAAAAGTAGGTCTTTAGCTTAAATTTAAAGACTATTTTTTTTCTTTTTCTAGAATAGTAAAAAAAATGTACTTACACTTTTTAATTTCAAAGTCTGTAGCTAAGAAAAGAAAATTTTTATGGGTGATTTTGAGCTATAAAAAGCATTGCATTCTAATTTAAGCACTAAGAGGAGTCTCATTTTCCCAGAGGTAGCCAAAGTTATTTAAGGCTTTTTATACTCGTCACTGAAGCCAATGAAGTCTCTCTACATGAAGGAAGTGGATAAGAAAAGGTATCTGCTTTATGAAAGAAAAGGCAAAAATAGATTTAGCCCATAGAGAAAGCTTGTGGGAAAAGGCCCAATGTTAAATTGTTAAATAGAATAAAATGGATTTCCATAATAGCTTTTGGAGAAGAAAATCAAACTTACAATTTTTTTAAGTCATTAGCTACTAGAGTTGAAGTCTTCATATTACCTTAACCACTGCATTAATGCTTTTTTATATACAGTTTTGTCTAAGCAATCAAAATAGAAAAATATGAGGTTAAATGTACAGGTTTTTATCAGGGCCAGGGCCAGTTTCTTGGGTATATGTACCTTCCGCGGTTACACAAGGCATTACTCGTAGAAGGGCCCCGAGCTTGATTTAGAACTCTGATCTTCCTGTTTGGAACTTCTTAATATTTTATTATAAGGAGGACCTGCACTTTTATTTTGTACTCTGTTGCACACATTGTGTAGCTGATTTGAATTCCTATCCTTTTAGCCTTTATATCATCATCAACTGTGCCTCGAAATTTCAGTCTTAGTCTGGTAAAGAGATTTAGTAAATATCAAATAGATAATTTGTCTACATGAAACTGTTGATGAGTTTTTCACATTTAACTTTACAAGTTTGCCTGTAAACATTTTGAAATTTATTTTTCTCCTTAGATTTTGGTGTTGGTTTGTTTATTTCTTCTAATCTTGTGTCTTCTAGGGGCAGAAAAGTAACTTTCTAGAAAAATAAAAATAAAATATCTGAGAGCAAGGAAACCAGATGTGACCCTGACAGTGGAGTTGTTTGCTTTAAAGAAGGAAACATGTCTAAAAGAGAGTACTCCAAATCAAAACTACCCACCACAGGAACTGTAACCCAGTAAAAATACCATTGAATCTACTGAAACTTCACAGCACTTCAAATATTTAAGGATAATCCGGGCTGTGGGAACACAGGACAGTATTGGAGAGCTACAATGATTCCTGTAACCCTAGGGGAGAGATTTCTTAATTTTTATAATATGGTGCAAATGCTGATGTGGAGACATTTATAGGGATTGAATTTAACATCGTTGAGTTGGTTTGTGGTACTGCTGATGTTGTTAATCTTAGTCTAGCTGTCAATAATAGGCAGGGACCTAAAAGGGGTCACCATGTCTCTATCACCATTGTCTCTTTTTAATACAGACTTTCTACATCATTAGAGGATACTATTATCCAAGGGGATAGTAAATATCTATGGAACTTAAAAATTATTACAAGTAAGTTCAAATTTTCAGGTAAATGTAGCTTTGTTAATAGTACCCAATTAAAGCAAATATATTAGATTTTGCTGTTAACATAAAGTAAAATGGAAACTGGAATAAATGAAGGACACAGATAATACATTTTTTTAAGATAAACTTTTCTGTGACTGTATGTAGCTGGTTTGTACATATATATATACAATGGTGTGCATATATGAAATTGATTTTTACATTTCAAAAAGCCTCCCAATGGTTTATCTATCATGGCTAAGATGGAGGATAGATGTTACAACTATCTACAAATAGTTATAACGTAATTAATTATGGAATATATGCATAAAATATGCATATCTTGTAATGTGTTGACCTTGGAATTTAAATTCTACAAATACATTATTTTATACATTCTTTTGTTATAAAACATAAAATCTGCTCAAAAGGTTTATATAACTTTGAAAATTGTAAGATTTCTGCTTTTTGCATTTTATGAGAACTATATTATATAAAAGAGTTTTAACAGAAGATTGAGTTTGAGCCTAATGTACAATCACAATTAATTTGCCTTGGTAGGAAAATGTGAGTTGAGGAAGACTCTTTTCTAAAACGATAAGCATTGAATGTCCTCTTCAACTACCTAAAAGTAGTACACTAATTATGAATACTTAGTAGGTTGTTTAAAAATGAATAAACAGAAAGAACAGGGTATCTGTGTATCTTCTTTCCTAGCCATTATTGATACTTAACAACCAAGACCATTTTAGTGCTAAAAACATATTGTTTGGTATTGCACGTAGCAAGATTGAATTTGGATTACTGATTATTTTCATTATCCATTTGCTATTTCAATATTATTCTGTACTTTTCACCAGCCTAACATGGAAGCTGATTTTCTTGTGGGGTATGCAGACAGCAAGGGTAAATCTATCAAAGAAAATAAATTTAATGTATAAGTATATCTATCTTATTGCACATGTAACTTTTTATTGAAAAAATGCAGAATTTTTTAAAGATTCCAGAAGCAATAAATATTTCTTTTAAACTTATAAGATGTTAGCATGTTAAAAAAGTTAAAAAACTATGAATCAATTTCTCCAGACTAGAAACTTGCTTTGTCACATTTCCCATAAGAAAGTAACGCCTTACATGGCCCACTTACCCCTAGCTCCAATGGAGATATCACATTGCTAGCATAGTTTGTAATCTCCTAAGAAATATAAGAAGAAGAATTAGTCTCCCAAATCATATGGAGCTAAAACCCTTGGTCACATATAAGTTATTCATCTTGTAGTTTACATGATTAGACAGCTTGTAAAAAAGAGTTAACATAATTGTCATTTGTAATTATGTGGAAGAGCATGAACTCAAAAACTTCAAATTCACTTTATAGTATCAACATCGCCAAAACAATGATGAAGAGGAAGTCTTTCACAGCCAGACATTGCCCCATCAATCAGCTTGCAGTCAGGAGAAAAATTGACTTTGTCATGATATGTTTCTTAAAGAAAAAGTAATAAATTGTACACAAATGGCAAGCCTGCAGTGTGGCTAATTTATTCATTATCCACCCTAGAAAAATAATTAAGTCATGCTTTCTTTCCTGGTGCTTCATTACAGTTTAGCACACCCTCCTCCCCAACCTTTTTTTGGAGCCATCAGTAAGAATGCTTATTAAAATAAATTAGCCGCAAAACTTTTAACTCTGTCTTGAAGAAAAACTAATCCACTTTTCTAGTGGAAGCAACATTGATTAAATAAACCCAGCTCCATGCAGAGCAGATTAATTCCTTTAGCCACAGTTTCCAACCTTAAATGATGTTGTATCTGTATTAGTTTGAACAGTGTGTAATAAGCTGTAAATTTATAATTGGTATTAACCTATTTTAATGTGTCTTTCTTTGTCTCTAATGGGAACATGCCTGATTTATAAAAAGGATAGGTGTGAATTTATGTATTTGTTGTTTAAGTGAAGTATTATTTATTTAATGAACTCAAGTTTTACACCGTCTGTATTGGTTAAACGCCACACAAAAGGACTTCACAGGCTTTCCGTTGTAGATCATGTCTAAATCAAACTTTCTCAGAAAAAGTACAATAGATGACATTTACAGATTTTGAGCAAAACGATAAAGGGATCATTTAAAAAAATCTGATATTCTTTAGTTGCACATGTTGCTTGCATTAATATCTATGTAAAAATATATATCTACCTTCTCATAATTTTGAAAGAGCAATATGATAGATTATTTGCATACATGGCTGCTTGAAATCCCTTTTATACATGCAGGTGACTCTTTCCAATAAAGTATGAAATGCATTGCCCAGTAGTTATTTAGAAAAACAACAACAACAACAACAACAAAAACCTGCTTCTCTATTTTTCAAAAAAGCTATCTGAATCTGGGTTTTTCCTGTGATTTTCATGGACCAAAAGAATGAGACAGAAGTGACTCTGTACAATTTTCGGGCCAAGGAAGCTTTCATTTTCTTGGCATCTCCATATGAAGAAGCTCAGGCTAGCCTTCTGAATGACTTAGTCCCAGTTCTGTACACATGGTGAGAGGAGTTCCAAATGGAAGCCTCCAGCAACGCGGTTCACTGCAGCTGAGGGGAAGCTCGCCTGGGAGTGAAGTCACCCTGCATCTTCCAGCCCCAGCTGAGTTCCCAGGTGAAGGAAGTTGTGTATATGATCCTGACCAACACAGTGTGGGACAGAGGCAGAACCCAGCCAGTCCACAGCATTGTGAGGAATAGTACATCTCTGCTCTTTATGGCACTAATTTGAGGGTAATTTGTTATGAAACAATAGATAAATAGTAATGGTGATTTCTAGATTAAAATATTAAACACAAGGAAGAAATACATTATTTTGCTATTACTAATATTCTATAATTAAACTGCATTTAAGACTTCTATTTGCTAAAATTATTTATTTATTTATTTATTTATTTATTTACTTACTTTGAGACAGAGTCTCGCTCTGTCACCCAGGCTGGAGTGCAGTGACGTGGTCTCTGCTCACTGCGACGTCTGCCTCTCAGGTTCAAGCGATTCTTCCGCCTCTGCCTCGGAGGAGCTGGGACTACAGGAGCGCACCACCATGCCTGGCTAGTTTTTGTATTTTTAGTAGAGACGGGGTTTCACCCCATTGGCCAGGCTGATCTCGAACTCCTGACCTCGTGATCTGCCCGCCTTGGCCTCCTAAAGTGCTGGTATTACAGGCATGAGCCACCACGCCCGGCATCTACTTGCTAAAATTATTAATTCCCCCTCTTTCTCTTCCTTCAACACTCCTCTTTAGTCACTAACTGCGTGGTCATTTCTGAATTTCACCAATCAGCTTTGTAATTAATTTAATAGCAAGATTTCATACAATTTCTATTCTCAAAATAAAAAATATTATTGGTTATAGTTCTACCTTCATTGAAGTGGGCTCGTAGGGATCTTTTGAGGAGAAACGTGTTTCACATTAAGGATTATTTGACCATGGAAAACCACATGTGTGCATTTGTTAAGATATATAAGCAGTTCAAGTTGTATATGCACAAAGCCATTCTTTACTTTAGAGTAATGCATCTTATTTGCAATTTTAACCATTGTGCCTTTCTACTTAAAACTTTATATTAGCTTGATGTGTATTCGTGATAAGACTGCCCTCCAGGTATGGCATGTAAGGCCCTCTTTAATGTGACCCCAGCACACCACTCTAGCCTCCTCTCTTTCCACTCCCGGTGTTGTATTCTCTCAGTTCTGATCTAGGTAGCCTTGTCACATGCGTGTGTTTCTTTTCTTTTGCTGAATTTCTACTATTTTGCATGCCTCTTCTTTCCTTCTTTATCTTTCTTTTACCTGTGCTTCAGGACTCATTGCAGGCATTGTCTCTTCCCTGATACCAATGTGCTCTCCTGATCTGGCTCTCCTTTTGTGTATGGAAAGCATTAAATGCACACCACTACCATAATACTTATCACAGAGTATTCAAATTCTGTTCTTACTTTCCAGCCTTTCTTATTTTCACCAGAAAAAATAAATGAAAAAATGTAGAAACGCAGGTATTATGGTTTAAATGCATCGCCCCAAAAAGCACGTGTTGGAAACTTACTCCTCAATGCAACGATGTTAAGAGGTAGAACCCTTAAGAGATTATTAGACCATAAGGACTCTGCCCTCCTTAGTAGATGAAGGCAACTATTGCAAGAGTGGGTTTATTATTGTGGGAGTAGCTTCCTTATAAAAGCGCTAGTTCAGCGTCCTTTTCTCTTGCCCTGTCTTTGCCCTTCTGCTACAGAATGACATGGAAAGAAATCCCTCACAAGATGCTGGTCTCTTGATAGTGGACTTCCCAGCTTCCAGAAATGTGAACCAATAAATTTCTGTTTACTATACATTACCCAGTCTGTGGTATTCTAACAGGACAAAACAAACCAAAACAGCAGCATAAGAGGGTTCTATGACCACGTGACAGTAGTCAGATAACAAATTTCTCTAGAGGACAGGTTATCTAATAATTACAATTTTCTCTAACTGTTCTAGTGGATTTAAGTAGCATAACTATAGTGTTAATGCCATAAACTTGGCAAATTTTAATTCCTAGTCAACTCATTCATTAACGAGTCAGTTTATTAAGTGCTGCTGACACACTTATTTAGAAAAATAAAAATGCTTCTCTATTTTTCAAAGTTATGGATTGAGATACATGTGAACTCTTCGACTTCCCAGTTTACCTTTGTAATGAATTATTGTGAGTTGTTCATTGGAAAACAGAAGCTACTGAAAGACTGATTTCTCAAGATCCAACTATTGAATGTTTACTATTCTAAATAGCCATTTCTGTAAGTAGGATTTGGCTGTACAGTTAAAACTTATCTAGAAAATGTGGGAGATAATTATACAAATAAATTGATATTATTTGTTCAAGTAGTTTTAACACCACTATCTGGTTTATATACTTTCCCACCACCAAAATCAAAGGATTATGGCTATGATGACCACATCATTTTATAAAGAAACTGCTTGGAAAATGGTTAGGTCTCCAGATTCTTTTCCTACCCTCATGGTGCTGGGTAACGTCCCCACTGTCTCCCCCCATCCCCAGCTCCTGGTCTGGACATTTATCCATGGAAGTATAAAACAAAGGATCCCTCCTGGGAAACTTCAAGCATAGATTCTTTTGTGTACTTTATCTTCATTTTGGGCTGACTCCGTTTCTCCTCTCTCCTTCATGCCCTTCTGTGGTGGATAAACTGACGGTAGTTCCAGAAAAGTTTTTGTTTTGACTTACTCCTGAGAGATGGGGATGGGCCATGAGGAGTTTAGAGCAGAAAATGGAGAACAGCCAGCTGACTTCCATTGAACATATTCCTATTGTGATATTCTAGTATGAGACCATATCCCACACTACAGCCTTGTCATAAGTCCTACCTATGAGAAGTCCTGTCTCTGTGAGAATTCAACTCTTTTCTCACTGAATTATTAAGAAGAGACTCCTATAAACTTTCAGGGCAACTGAAACTAGAAAGTGTACCAGAGACTCCATTTGATTTATGTTTCCTGGGAACCTTCAACCTTTATTGACAATATTGAACTTCCTTATAGGGAGATGCATGCTTGGTACTTTGTTTTACAAAACTAAACAGTATATGACATAAGGTATTCATGCATGCTAGATAAAAATTAAAAGAAATTCAAGGGGAATGATGAGCACAAAAGTCAGGATAGTCAAAATATAATCAGGGACACAAAGAAATGCTAAGGGGTTAATAATTTTCCGTTTTTATCTTGATGGTGAAGATAAAAGCATATTATTATTTTTATTGAAATTATACTTATGTGGCATATATCCTTTTATATATTTCACAATAAAAATTATATTAGTTATAAATAAAAGGCATATTTTTAACATGTCTAAGTATATTAATAAGGTAGAATATGCTTTCATAAATGATTAAAACATTAATGAAATATTAGATTGCTAACACTGGCATCTGAATTATATGATGAAATATAATAAATTTCTCGTGTGTGTTTCACTCTTTGTGAAGGTGATTGTTAGTTTTCTTTTAAGAATTCACAGTTTGTTAAGGGATCCAGAAGAAAATAATTCTGAATACTACACGAATCCAGCTTGGAAAGTAACTTAAATAGAAACTCTACAATTCAAAACTGATTTGGCTCTAGAAATAGTTCTATAAAAAGAAGGTTTTTTTACCTTTTTATTTTTATGCAGATTTTTTCTAAGTAATCTTTTAATTTTAGAACACTTTTAGATTTACAGAAAATCTGTAAATGTAATAGAAACAATTTCTGTATACCCACACCAGTTTTCTCATTTTCTTAGCATCTTTCTTTAGTATATTTGTCATAAACATGGTACATTTGTCATAAACAATAAACCAATATTACTAAATGATTATAAAGTACACACTTTATTAGATTTCCTTGGTGCTATGGCTTGAATGCAGTCCCTCCAAAATTCAGGTGTTGCCAATGTGATAGTATTAACAGGTGGGACCTTTATGGAGCTATTAGGCGATAAGGGTTTCTCACTCATGAATGGGATTAGAGCCATTGATAAAGAAGCTTCACACAGCCTTGGATTCTCTTTGTTCCTGCCTCGTGCCATATGACGCCCCAGTGTTCCTTCCCTCTGGAGGATGCATCTATAAGGAGCCATCTTGGAAGCAGAGAGCAGCCCTCACCAGACAGCTGAGCCTGTTGGCACCTTGATCTTAAATTTCCCATCCTCCGGTACTCTAAGACCTAAATTTCTGTTCTTTATAAATTATCTAGTTGTGAATATTCTGTTGGAGCAGCACAAAACAGAGTACAACACTTAGTTTTTACCTAATTTTACTTTTCTGTTCCAGGATATCACATTACATTTAGTTATCATATCTCCTTAGGGTCCTCTTAACTGTCAACGTTTCTCAGACCCTCCTTGTTGTTAGTTACCTTGATAGTTTTGAAGAGTACTGTTAGGTATTTCACAGAATGGCCCTCTATTGGAATATGACTGATGTTTTTCTCATGATTAGACTAGGTTTATGGTTTTTTGGAAGAAGCTCATAAAGATAACATACCACTCTTATCAATTCGTATCAGGGGTACTTATTAGTAACCTGATTTATCACTGTTGATTTCAAACTTGATCACTGAGTTGAAGTTGTAAAGGTCAGGTTTTGTAAAGTCTCATCTTACAAACTTACTGCCCCAGTCCTAGCATCAGCCATTTCTCTAGGAATTCTGATTCCTTTTAGTAAGAATGATATTGAAAGATCTGAGCACTTGGTGTATTCTTTGGTACTGGAATATCCTTAATTCTGTAGACTCTCAACTGACAGAGTAGGAAATATATGTGGTATACTAATTTGTGTGTGTGTATATACATACACAACTATTCAGATATGCTTTCATCTGTCTCTATGTTAATCAAGCTAAACATGAGCTCCTACTAATTTCTCCAACTCTAATCCATTAACATATGGAACATTCTAGATTTCTTTCCTTGCTTGTATATAACCTCCCACTCTAACAGTAATAAATTTGGTTGCCATCAACCACCATCCATTTATTCATTTGTTTAATTCAACTATATTTGTATATTGGTTTCAAAATTGTTAATCCATATGGAAAATAACTTTATCAACTAGGGTATAGTTTACATACAAATTTCTCTTTACCACTGGTCTTAAAGACTCCACTGATTTCTAAAGGTGGTAGTTAGATGTTTGACTAAGCAACTAATGCCCGATATTAATGAAAATAATCCTGAATGCAATATCTAATCGGTCATTCAATCAGCTCAAAATGATTAACACACAGGAAAAAGCTGTGTAAGTGTATGACAGGTACATGAAATGCAAAGTTTTGAAAAGAAAATGTGTAAGTCCCCAAAACAGATTGTTCTCTAGCTAGGAAGCAAAGCTGTGCATTAGGGGAGCAATGCTGCTTTAGGATGTTAAGTATAGTGTTAGGTTTCAAAGAAGTTAACATTTTCATGATTTAAAAAATGATAGATCTAATAATATAACCCATATTTAATTTTTATGTTTTTCAAGGGTTACTTGACATAAGTAAAATTATTATGCGTTGGTAACTAAATTAGTTTAAGTTTACATTGATGAAACATGCCTTTCTCATTCATATGAAATTACCTTTATCATAAAAAGCAATATTTCAGTATTTATGTCTGTAGTAATAGGTCAACCTATTTATCATTGTTTTATTTGATTTGGCAAAGAAGTCAATGTCAGCAAAATAAGTTTAGAGTCTCAACAGGAGAAGGGATTATTGTGAACTTTTTGCTTTTACTTTTCATTTCAAGTATCAACTCCAACCCTAATAAGTACCACATTCATTTCGAAGCAACCTATGGAGAACTGGTAGGCTGAAAAAGAGAAAAAAGTAAAGGGATCATATGTTTTCTTTATCAACTACCAGAATATCATAAAATTACACAAAGTAGAAGAACAGATACTACTGTTTGTTTCCACAAGTTTGCTTTTGACATTAAAGATGAATTAAAAAAAAAAAAATGAGAAAATGCTTGTAAACATCATTTTTAAAAAAATGGCTCATGGAGATAAACTAATCACCCAATTAACTAATTGAAAATAAGGCTATGATTCTAGATATTAACAGTCTGGAGGCAAGAAAACTTCCTGGTCACTTATGCTCACTTTCAAATATTCTTTCCTTTAAATTTGAAATTTTTATTTTTGTATTTTGATATATATATATATAAATCTGATGATAAACTGAGATACATTATGTATTATCTGGTCAAAATAAATAAATAAATGATTTGTGATTGTATTTAAATTAAAAAATTGAGTTATAAATATTAAAGCATATTTAGCTATAAATTTTTAAATATCATTCTAATGTATATTTGAGCTACAAGAAATTGGCAATTCATATGACTACCAGGTACTTTCCACTGAATTGTCACAAACTTGGGTCTATGTCTTGTCCATATTTTCATTTTAGCTAACAAAGTATCTAGGAAAAAATCAACATAGAATTTGATTTAAATATTATTCATTTACTGAGAACTAGGTTGTACTTTACTTGAAAATTTTACCTTCATATGTCTGCCATTATTTCACTTTGCTAAAAATCAAGTTCATATCTGAATTGAAGGTTCTAATAAGCATTACAAATTCATCAGTAAAACAATATTTTAAAGTATATATATAGAGAGAGTTTTGTGAGAAAATTTAACAAATTAATAATTGAGTAATATTTATAAGGAGTTTCTATACATTTTAATATATGCAATAAGTAACACTAACTGTTGTTAGAACTCAAGATATTGTTACTTTTGTTTTGACTATTTTAACAACAGAAAAAGGGAAAATTCAAAAGATAGTTCAGATATAAAAAAATTGAATCCATACACTTTGATGAATGTAGTATGAATTGTTTCTCTGTAAAATAACATAGTAATTATTTAAACTCTGAAACTGTACATACAGAAGCTCCTAGACTAAAAGATAAATTGTACTGCAGGACGACATAAGCAGATGATTATCAATATCTGTTATATTAAAGGTCTGTACCTCTTGAAACAGGCAAAAAAAGGATTGAAATGGAGAGGTTGACATGTAATTGAGTATGAAGAAAATGTAGTGAGCATATGCTTTTATTTTGAAGGTATGGTTCATCAGATTCCTTTGGTTTATTGGAAGACAGTCCTCCATAGTGATTCATGCATAACAGGAGAGGAAGGCAGCCTGTAGAGCCTGCTCATGTAGGGTTCCCTTCTATCCCAGTTGACAAACTAAGCAGAGTATCACACCCCAGAAGAACCAAGTTTTGATGGTAAAACCAGCCTTTGCTTTTCTGGTAAGGGTGCTGACAGTCAATTAATCTTTTCTTGCTCTGTTTCTTAATCTGTATTATGAGAGAAATAAACAGAATTTGCCTTCTTTCCTGAGGTTCTCCATAGAAATAATAACTAAAAACTACACAATATAGTAGAAATATACCTGGTAATGTAAAGACTGACTTTCTGGTGTTGAATTTGATCACTTTTTCTCTAATTATTATCTCTCTGCTCCACCTTTTTAATTTTTACTTTGTTAAATATACTTCAGTGCATATTAATTTAAGAAATTTTGTAGGTGAATTTTACATCAGGAATATTTCTTATAAATAATCAAATTCAAATCATTACCTTTACAATTGAAAGCCAAGATGTCAAATAATTGATATAAGGACACATATGGATTTAGAAGCAGCCTAAAAGAACAGAAATGTGGTATTTCCAACTTCTAATCTAATTTGTTTTCACTTATTTGTAGATACATACTTTAAAGACGAATGAATCTTTACTATATGGCATGTACTGTGTTCCAAGAATAAAGTAGCAAGCAATGTAGAGAGGTTTCTTTCTCTCATTGAGCATTCAGCCTACCCTAGATAAGGCAAAATACCATGTCAAATATTTGAAACTTATAAAGCATTGTACGATAAAGTATGTTTTATCCTTTTACTTTGCCAAATATTTCTTCATAACAAGAGGTAAGCCCGATTTGAATTTAGAATTGTTACACTTCAGAGTTTCACTCCACAACACAGTGGGGCAAATTCTGTCAACTCCTGCCTCTAGCCCTCAGCAATCTGCCATACACGGTTTCCCACACCCCATCTCCTCACGATAACCCTTCTCTGTATCACACTCCAGTGTTTCTTGACTTCATATATATGGACATCCCAACCCACATTTCTGAACTCCAGTTACCCCTCACCTTGGCCATCCTTTGGCCTTCATGGTCCAACCTCAGGAAAAGAAGACTTGTGGCCCTAGGAGCAGGGAATCGCAGATGAGCAGGTACCTGAAATGTGGACAGAAGATTTAAAAAAAAAAAAAAAAGCCAACGATAGGCATTGCCCTTGACCCCACAGAATCCTCAACCTGTGAGAAGAAAACACATAAGAAGACCAAAGAGGAACCCTCTAACGCATGGGCCACTGCAGAGACCCTCTTACCTGATACTAGTGGTGTCACTGGGCACAGAAGACAGACACCAAATAAACCATTACCTAAAAGCAAAAACACACAAAACAAAACAAAAAACCTCCTTCACAGTGTGATTAACTAAGAAGTACGTGGTAGTATGAGGGTATAAAATGGTGACATTGAGAGTTAGAGTCTGACTTCAAATGGATGGTCTGGGAAGGCTTCCAGGGCAAAGTAGTATTTGAGAGACAAGTGAGAAGTTAACTAAGACAAGACACGGAAAAAAAGAAAAATTCTTCCAGACAGAAAAAGCAGCCTATCAAAAAGGAAATAAACACACAGTCTACGGAAAGGACTGGAGGGGAAATGAGCATGTCTATTTGGAGGAAGAAATTTCAAACTAAGCAAATTTGCTTTGATATACAAATAATTTCTGTGACCAAATACAAGTGGGATGAAAAGCAAAGAGACTCCGAAGTAAAATCCCCTTAAAAATAGGGGTAAATCTATTTAAAATCCCCTTAAAAATAGCTGGTAAATCCAAGTCAATATGATAGACCCAGTTCATTAGGAGAAAACTAGTTGTGGCAATTCATGTGAAGAGAAGTGTAAATGGACCCTGACACTCTAGCATTCTGGTCACCTTCGAGAAAAGAATTGTTAAGAACTGTGATGTTGGAGCTCTAATAAAAGGCATAAACCCCATATAGCTGGCAGGGATCATGAACCAGCTATGTCTTCACTAAAACACCCATGGTTGCTGCTGCATTGTAAAGGACCAATTTCAAAATTATTCATTACGTGTGAGGCTTAAATTGTATGTGTCTACTTGGTCAACCTATAATTTCCACTTGTTTGGTAAAATACTAGTCTATATGTTGCTGTGAAGGTGTTTTGTAGATGTGATTGACATGCACAAACAGTTGACTTTAAGTAAAGGACCTTACTCTTGATAACATGAGTAAGCCCCATCTAATCAATGGAAGATGTTAACAGCAAAAACTTTGGTTTCCCAGAGAAGAAATTCTGCCTCAAAACTGTAACATCAGTTCTTGAATGAGCTTTCAACCTGCCAGCCTGCCTTACAAATTTTGAATTCAATGTTATATCAACTCTTGGTTTGAGTTTCTAGCCAGCCAGCCTTCCCTACTACTTCAGACATGCCAGCCCCAAAATTGTATGAACCAGTTCTCAGGAGAACCCTCACTGATAAAAATCAGTGGAACCAATATGATTTCCAGGTGTCTCCTTTTCTAGTACAGTCATGCATCACTTAATAACAGGAATACACTCTGATAAATGCATCATTTGATGATTTCTTCGTTGTGTGAACATTGTACAGTATACTTATACAAATCTAGGTAGTATAGCCTACTACATACCTAGGCTATATGATATAGTCTATTGCTCCTAAACTACAAATCTGTACAGCATGCCACTGTACTGAATAGAGTAAGAAAATAGTAATACAGTAATAAGTACTCGTGTGATAAAAATTTTTCAGCTCCATCAAAATCTTATGGGACTACCCTCATTTTTGTGGTCTACTATCGACTAAAACATTTTTATGCAGTGCATGATTGTACTTAGAATAAGATCCATGACCACTGTCATACTTCGTATGCCTCCAATCATCATAACAGAGATTCAAAAAGGAGGTGCTGGTCTTTCTACTATTACTATTAGGTTGGTACAAAAGTAATTGTGGTTTTTGCTATTAATTTCAATGGCAAATCCCGCAATGATTTTTTACCAACCTAATATAATGCGTTATCAACAAATTCCTCATCAAGCTAGAGATATGACAATATTTGCTTTCAAAATGTATATATCAGTTTATGGAGAAACACAGGGAAAAATCATCCTTTGTAACACCCATATTCAAAGTTAGAGTCAAAAGAAATTTTCTAGCCAATGAAACTTTATCTTCGGTTTTAAGACCTAGGCTTATTGAGGTTTTGTTGAGTTTAGAAATCTCAGATTTTCTTTTTTTTTTTTGAGACGGAGTCTTGCTCTGCCGCCCAGGCTGGGGTGCAGTGGCCGGATCTCAGCTCACTGCAAGCTCCGCCTCCCAGGTTTACGCCATTCTCCTGCCTCAGCCTCCCGAGTAGCTGGGACTACAGGCGCCCGCCACCTCACCCGGCTACTTTTTTGTATTTTTTAGTAGAGACGGGGTTTCACCGTGTTAGCCAGGATGGTCTCGATCTCCTGACCTCGTGATCCGCCCGTCTCGGCCTCCCAAAGTGCTGGGATTACAGGCTTGAGCCACCGCGCCCGGCCAGAAATCTCAGATTTTCACAGCAGTCTTTCAGAAATACAACTGAAGTTTCTATAACTAAAAATTGTAGAACCAATGTAGAGGAAAATTATTGTTTAGTAAGAATAGGTATTATAGTATTTATTGTGTTCTATGAATCTATGAAAAAAAGGACATTTACAAATTATGTGAAATTTTAATGAAAATCTAATTACTGCATGTAGCAATTTTATTATGTTTTAGTATGTAGACTGGTACAGATACTTGTGTATACACACACGTACCTACACGCATACATACATACACATACATATAGATATGTTTTTAATCCAAATTCATTAAAATAATACATTTTACTTACTCAAATATAGTTACAACCTTTATTGCTAGTAGAATATAATTAAGTGAACAGGAACTTTGAAAAGAGGAAAAAATTCAAACAAGCTAACTATTAGAATTAACATAGATATCGTAATTAGACTTGTGATAATCAAAATTTGACCCATATACCTGGGAGGCGGAGTTTGCAGTGAGCCGAGATCACACCACTGCACTCTAGCCTGGGCGACAGAGTCAGACACTGTCTCCAAAAAAAAAAAAAAAAAAGAAAAGAAAAAGAAAAAAAAAAAAAATTGGCCATAGATACGGAAGTGCTGGGAAGGGAAGAGTGTGATCCCTTTAAATGACACAGAATGGGGAAAGGGAAGTGCTGGGTAGAGGAGGGCGTAGTCCCTGGCTAGGGCTCCACCCCCATGGACGTAGGTAAGGACAGGCATTTCCGGCCCGAATGTTGTATTTCCCAAGACCAGCCTGGCCTGCCATGCCCCCATCCTGTGTCTTGAGACCCTAACAGGCAGGCACAGACGGCTGGACTTCGAGAGGAGCACATCAGCAGGCACCCGCACGCCAGCAAGCCACCCACCTGCAGAAGCAGAATGATGCGGAGTTTGGCTGGGGCAGTCGGAGGAGAGCCCCGGCCGCCAAGCTGCCGGACTCCAGCGGAAAACCATCTCCCTTCTGGCTCCCCCATCTGTTGAGAGCTACTTCCATTCAACAAAACACTGCACTCATTCTCGAAGCCCACGTGTGATCTGATTCTTCCACTACACCAAGGCAAGAACCCCGGGATGCAGAAAGTCCTCTGTCCTTGCGATAAGGAAAGGGTCTAATTGAGCTGACTAAGGCTAAACTAAAAGCACACTGTAACACACGCCCACTGAGGCTTCGGCTGTAAACATTCAGCCCTGGACACTGCTGTGGGGTCGGAGCCCCACAGTCTGCCCTTCTGTATGCTCCCCTAGAGGTTTGACCAGAGGAACACTGAAGAAGTGAGTCACACCCCCCTTACACGCCCTGAGAGGGGAACAAGGGAACTGTTCCCATTTCAGTATCTCAGTATTAAAGACAAAATGTAGTATACAATGTCTTCGAGTTTTGGCTAAGCTTTGATGGAAGACTCCTTCTAAATATTCAGATTCAATAAAGGTTAATCTTAAGTATACTTATTTTAATATGAAAACAATGCATATTGACTTAAAGAATATTAAGAAAATTTAAATAATTTACAATGACTTAAAAGAAGTACACAAATAATTTCGATGATCACCAAAATCACCATTAATAACTGTGGCAGTCTCTCTATGATGGCCCCAAATGGTCTCCACATCTTGGGGTTCATTCTCTTGTATTACTTCCACCCTTCAGCGTGGGAAGGACCTATGACTTTCTTTTAACCCAACAGTATATGGCAAAGGTGATAAGATGTCATTTTGGTTATCAGGTTACCTAAGATTATAACATCCATCTTGCTAGGGACTCGCTCTACTGCCCTGTCAGAGTGCACAATTTGAAGAAGCAAGTTGCCATGTTGGAGAGACCCACATTGTAAGCAGCTGAGGGTGGCCTATGGAAACAACTGACAAGGAATTAAGGACCTCAATAAAATGACTCTAGGAAAATTGATTACTATTTGATGGAGAATAAAATAAAATACAAAAGTTTGTCTTGCTTGAACAGTGCTTTAAATATATATATATATATATGCATAGCATAATACAAGAACATTGAAAAAATAGAGTCACACAACACCAGCTCTTGTTAACACTATATGATAGAAATCAAACATCTAGATACTTCATATTTTAAAGATATGGTAATAGAAAGAAGTAGCAATAAGAAATTAACAGATACCTAGGATGAGTATACTATGAGACTGTAGAAGCAGCTCTGGTGAAGTTTCTGAGGAAACTTATGGAGAATCAAGGGATAAGGGAATGTTCATTTCATAAAAACATGTAAAAACACACCAAGAGTTTCTTAAACATTGGACATATAACTTTTCCCTTTGGCAAGCCTACGAACAGCATAAATAAGTTATGGTAAGAAAATGTAATATCTCTTTATATATTCTGCCTGTTAGGTGTGCTGAACTAATCTACACTGACAAATCCCTGGGGGATAGATAACACAACTTATTCCCTTGGTATTCTCTCAATGTCAATTACCTAGCTGGAGATTTTAAGCTTTGTAAGAGTCGGATGCCTCAACTGATCTTTGAGCTTTAATATTGGCAAGATGAGTTTAGATGAAACTAAATAGGTGTAGAGAAAGGCTATGAATCTGAATTTATAGAATAAAACAACAGTTCTCAAAGTATGGTCCTCAGGTCTCTGGGGATTCCTAAGACTCAGGGCATCTGTAAGATCAGAAAGGCATTATTGACTTATTGCACTGTGTTGACATTTGCATGATGGTGCAAAAGCAATCGTGGATTAAACTTTTGGTACCTTAGGACAAATTAAGTCAGGAGCAACAAATTTTACTAAGAGTAGATGTATTATTTACTGCTATGCCTTTACAATAAAGGTTTCAATCGACAATATCTTGATAAAACAGTAAAAAATATTAATTTTATTACATTTTGGTCCTTGGACACATCTTTCTAATATCATGTATGATGAAATATGATGTATCTAAAAAATCACTTTGTGGCATTCCAAAAAAATGATAATTTTTCACTTTGAAAAGCAATTGTGTTGTTTTGTGATTGGTGAGCTGAAGTAGCCGCTTTTTTTATGTACCACCATTTTTTTCTTCCAACAATGACTAACACACAAACTATGGATAATCAAAATTTTGTACTTATCAAAAAATAAGTATCCTGTCAGTTTGAAGAGAAGAATAGATACCATTGATGTCATTAATAAGAGTCAAGTTTTCAAGCAAAAATTTGAATTTTGGAAGAGCTGTATCCACCACTGTGAGCTTGACAGCTTCCTGATATTCAAGTAAATATATCAGGCAAATATACTCTTATATTCTTCGCTTCTCATCATCCTTATTCCTAATAATCAAACTCAGATTTTGCTATGGGTATCTCAATATCTTTTTAGCAGGCTAAACTTACTTTGTGCCAGACACTGCCTCTGGAACTGAATATAACCTTGAAGAATTAAAACATATGTAAAAAAACAGAAATGTACAAGATATATTACATTAATATTTATAATGTCCAAAGTATTTCATAGTAGGAAGTTAGTTAATATTTGAATGCAATAAATTCTTAATTTAATTCTCCTGCATGTCTTCATATTGTTAACATCAATACATATTTTAAATACTTGACCGCCCTTATCAAAACAAGATATTAGAAGAGGAAGCAACTTTAGCTCACACATGGGACAGACAAGAGCCATTTCATAATTAATGTTTACACATTTTGGTTATTAAAATTAGTTATATGACACGAGAATCATCAGAAATAAAAGGACAATGGCTTTTAAATAGATTCAACAGTAAACTAATGCAAAGGCACTTAGCATTAAATAATGTGTAAAACTAGGTTGACAATGTCCAGAACAGACAATGTCCAATTGAAAATGGTTGGTTTCTCAAAGCAAAAGTACAATTCTTGAACAAGAAGGGGAAATAAATGCTGCACACCAAAAGTGACAAAAATGTTTTACAAATATTAGTCTGTCTATCTATTAAATTGTCTTGTTCCTTTGCTTTAATAGACTAATTGTGAAAGAGGAATAGTGATTCCCAGGTGGTGACTATGGTTTGGGATAAGATGAGGAGAAAATGTCATCTTACGTGAAGAAATCAGAGATAACATCATTCAGAAAATGTTATTTAAGCGAAATCAATGTTTATACTTGGGGAAAATCATTATTTTAAAGTGATCATGCTATGCAGAGGCTCTGAGGTAGGAATAAACTTTATCTATTGCAAGTATAATAAAGAGGACCGAAAGAGTGCACAAAAGAGTGAGCAAAGGGAGGAATGATAGGAAGTAAAGAAACAAGGAGTGGGATCCTGTATTGCTGCAAAAACTTTGGCCTCTTTCCCTATGTAAGATGAAAAACTAATGATTTTTTAGATATGTCATACTTCATCATGCATAATATTAAAAAGATGTGCCCAAGGACCAAATGTAATAAATTAATATTTTTAAAATATTTAATTTTTTAAATGTAGTTTCTATTTCTTCCTGAGCTTCCTTCCATGTTTACTCGTTGTATCCATCATTTCCTTTAAATCATTGACCAGCTTTATAATGGCTCTTATGAAGCCCTTATTGATGTCAACATCTTAGGTCATCTCAAATTCTATCTTCAGTGTTATTTTAAAACTTATAATGGATCATATTTTCTTGATTCTTCACATGTAAAGTATCTCATGCTGTGGGTTATACTTTGTAGAATATCTACATTATGTTTTCTTATTTCAGAGTTTTGATTTTCGTTCTGTTAAAAATCTTTTTGAGTGAGTCCTGTTTGGTTTTATTCTTTGATTAAGTATGTCTATTTCTTTTCTTTCTTTTTATTTCTGAGTTACGTCTTTAATCAAGGTCAGGGTACTCACTTCAATGATACAGCTTTTTGGAATTTCACATGAATGCTGAGGCACCTAGTTGGGCGTAATTCTCATTAGCAAGGAAAGAGTTACATAATCCTTCAATATGTCTTGATCTCTTGCATTTCTGTTGGCATATTAGCCCCTAGCAGCTGCTGTCTAGTAGACTTCAGTGGAGACTTGGCCTATGCTTGTACATCCCATTCTTCAGACCAAGAACCCCAGGGAGCCCTTCTGCATCCTTCTGTGGCTGCCTTCTACACTCCGTCCTGTTCTCCAGTAACCTGTTTTACAAACTTTACCCAGCTCAGCAGCCCCCAACTCTGCCTTCTCAGCTTGCGAAGACTGTCGTGTTATTCGTAGATAATTCAGAAAATACCCTCAGGCAGAGAGTTTAGGTGAACATAGGGCTCACAGTAGCTATCCTTTTCTCATGGATCGCAGATCTGTGATGTCTTTTTTCCAATGCCTGAAAATAGATTCCACATGTTGTGTTCATTGGTGTAGAGTTTGTATCAGAAGAACAAGTCTTATAATAATTACTCTGCTTTCACCAAAAGCCAAAGTCTGTTCCTCCCATACATCTTGACATATAATGGGCATTTCAAATAATCCGAATTCCTAATCATAACTAACAAATGTCGCCATGCTTTTTACAGTTAATAACAATATTTTTCTTCTAGTTGCTCAGAACAGAATCTTGGAGTCATTCTTGATTCTTCCCTTTCTTTCGTATCCTGCATCAAATCCATCAGCAAATTCTGCTAGCTTTACCTTCAAAATATATTCATAATATTTTCTCCTTTGTGGCATGAAATTACTGCAATAGCTTCCAAACTGGGACTTTTTTTCCTCAAACTTTGACCTTCTAGAGGCTGCCGTTATCCAATGTAGCATTTTTTGGCATATTAGAAAAGGATGCCACCTGTGACCAAAACCCATATATATATATATATATATATATATATATATATATATAGTTCAGTAATGGACAGTATAGTGTATGTGTATGTGTGTGCGTGTATGTGTGTGTATATGTGTATGTATATATATGTATGTAGAGACATACACACACATACATAAACATAAAAGAATGAGCAGTTTAATGGAACTATACTGTCACTAGCTTCTTACATTTTATGTGAGGTTACAATACTAAATATAAGTAGGACAGGATAAATTAAGAATGCATAGTGAGATATCTAAAGAAACAAAATTAATATTTATATTTATATACAAAATATATACATATAAGCAAAAATATACATGTACATATTTATTTTTATATATATATACACATTTATACATATATACACATATATGAAAGTATGACTAAAGTCCACAGAAAATCAAAAGGAATATTAAAAAATATTTAATTGACCTAAACAAGGGCAAAAAAGAAAGGGTTCAACCATATAAGTATTTTGTAAATTTGTAAACAGGTTAACTACGCTAATAAAATGATAGGGAATTAAATCCTCAGGTAATATCACTTGAGATATTAGGTGATGAGGGAGAAGCTGGAAAAGTGGCCAAGAAAGAGAGATTGGCGAGATAGTAATAGTGTGGGCACCACTGCCAAATGAAGTACATGTTTTCAGAAGGAGGTTATCTATTTTGTCAAATCCTGCAAGATAAGTCAAGTCATATTAAGACTGAGAAATTACCAGTGCATTAATTAAACGGGAATTTACTGGCAACTTTAACAAAAGCAGTTTGAATAAAATGATGGGAGTGGAAGCTTGATTATAATAGTTTGAAGATATAATCATAAGAAAGGAATTGGGAAAATGATTACAGTTCACTAATTCAGAGCATTTTAAAGCATTTTTAAGGGAGAATACTTTATCTTAAAATTAAAAAGTAACAGAATTCTCAAGCTCAGATTTCTTTTTTTTCCATTTTTTAAATTGTGTACACATAATACAAAATTTACCATCTTGACCATTTTTAAGTATACAGTTCAGTGATAATAAATACATTCATAATTTAGCCATAACCATTATTAATCTCCAAAATTTTTTCATCTTTCAAAACCTAAATCTATACCCATTAAACAATAACTCCTGTTTACTCCCATCCAAAGCCTCTGGCAACCACCATTCTACGTTCTTTCTATCCCTCTGATTTTGACTAATCTAAGTACCTTATATTAGGGAAATGATACAGTATTTGTCTTTTGTGACTGGCTTATTTCACTTAGCATAATGTCTTTAAGGTTCATTCGTGACACAACATATATCAGAGTTTTCTTCTTTTTTAAGGCTGAATAATATTCCATTGCATGTGTATACCCTACTTGTTTATCCATTCATCTCTTGATGGACATTTGGGTTGCTTCTACATTTTAGCTACTGTGACTATTGATGATATGGACATGGGAGTACAAATATCTCTTTCAGATTTGGCTTTCAGTTATTTGGGGTATATAACTAGAAGAGAAATTTTAAATTTTTGGAAGAACCACCATATTGTTTTCCACAGTGACTGTACTGTTTTACATTCCCACCAATAGCACTCAAGGATTTTAATTTCTCCACATTCTAATTGCTAGTGATGCTGGGCATCTTTTCATATGCTTATTATTATATATCTTCTTTGGATAAATATCTATTCAAATTGTTTGCCTCTTTGTTTTTTTGTTGTTGTTGAGTTTTAGGAATACTCCATATATTTTGCATATTAATCCATTATCAGATATGCAGTTTGCAAGTATCTCCTCTTATTCTGTACATTACTTCTTTACTCTGTTGATACTGTCTTTTGATGCAACATAGTTTTTAATCTTCATGAAGTTCAATTCATCTATTTTTTTCTTTGTTTCTTTGGTGTCATATTCAAGAAATCATGGTTAAATGCAATGTTGTGAAGCTTTTGTCTTGTATTTTCTGCTAAGAGTTTTATAGTTTCAGGTCTTACATTTAGTTCTTTGATCCATTTGAGTTAATTTTTGTACATGATATAAGGTGGGAGCCCAATTTAATTCTTTTACATGTGTATACAGTTTTCACAGCACCACTCATTGAAAAGACGGTCTTTTCTCCATTGAATGGTCTTGTCATCCTTGTTCAAAAATAATTAGACCATATTTTAAAGAGTTTATTTCTGGACCATTTTATTCCATTGGTCTGTATGTATGTCTTTATGCCAGTAGCACACTGTTTTGATTACTGCAGCATGGCAATAAGTTTTGAAATCAGAAAGTGTGAGTGTTCTGGCTTTGTTGCTTTTCAATATTGTTTAGCCATTCAAGGTAACTTAAAATCCCATGTGAATTATTAAATAAGTTTCTCTATTTCTGCAAAAAGTATCCTTGGAAGTTTGATAGGGATTGCATTGAATTTTTAGATCTCTTTGGGTAGTATTGACATTAGCAGTATTAAGTCTTCCAATATATGAAAATAAGATGTTTTCCCATTTATTTATGTCTTCTTTAATTTCTTGCAGTCATATTTTGTAGTTTTCCTTGAACAAGTCTTTCACCTTCTTGGTTAATTCCTAAGCATTTTATTTTGGGGGTGCTTATTGTAAATGAAATTATTTTAATAATTTCTTTTTCAGATTGTTCATTGTTTGTGTATAAGTGTGTTAATTTTCATAAATTTTTAGTTTATTAATTTTATTTTGTTATTGATTTGTGATTTCATTCTGTTGTGGGCAGAGAAGATAAATTGTATCCTATTTGTCTTTTAAAATCTATTGATACTCAATTTGTGGTCAGGATGTTCTATGTGCACTCGTGAAAAATGTGTGTGCTAATGCTGTGAAGTAGTGTTTTGTATATAATCTGTTAGATCAAGTTATTTTATTGTGTTGCGTAAGTCCTCTATTTCCTTACTTACGTTTTGTCTGGTAGTTATATTCGTTATTGAGAATATGGTGTTTAAGCCTTTAAGTATTATTGTAGAGCTATTTCTTACTTCAATCCTGCCAGTTTTTGCTTCATATATTTAATGGTTTGTTAGTAGGTGTGTAGATGTTTACAATTCTCATACCTTCTTCCCATGTTGAAACTTTTATTAATATGTAATGCTCTTTGCCACTTGTAAAGCTTTTTTGATTTAAAGTCTATTTTGTCTGATATTTTTGTAGCCGCTACTCGCTTTTGGATACTATTTGCATAAAATATCTTTATTTTGAATAGAAAGGGTGTAAAATCTAGAAAATATGTTAAAATTTAAGCCAAAGTTACCAAAGTAAAAAAAAAATAAGAAAAAATATCAAAAGCTCATGGCTTATTTGGCAAAATCATACTCTAAATATATATACACATATATGTGCCAGTTATATCTTAAAATCACATGCTATTTTAATGCAAATATGTTTAAAAAATGCCATGTGTACTTTGAAGTACCATTGATCTTTTTTAACATGTCATTTGTTATTTATCTATGTATAGTTGTAACACTTCTGTTTTCCTAAAATCTTTTTATGCTCAGAACAATTTGATACATACTGAATGCTGCCCCAGTTGCTCCTGTCAATATGAGGCTTGTGGCCTTAGAAGTAAGAAAGAAGCTGGGCAATGTGGATGTTACTGTTTTTCAATTGGCTAAGCTGCTAAACTGAACTTATCTCCCTGGGATTCAGTTATTTGCACCCATATAGATTGGGTAAGAGAATTTTTTTTTTGGAATTTATCCACTGGAAATTATTCACTAAATCAAAGTGAAACTAAAATGAAAAAGATATATTTTTTTCAAATCTAGTGAGTCAGCCCCCTATTTCAATCCCCCCAATTCCATGACTATAATTTAAAGAATAAAAGTGTTGTCTACTGAGTATGCTTCTCTCACATGACTACTCTGTACGAGAAAGTACTACAGCCTGGGCTATTTATTACACATTGATGAATTTGATTCCTCTGCTCTGCTCCTGCTAAAGATTACAAACAGTTAGCTAAACAGTTTTTCTGCTTACAAAAGTTTATTTTTAACCTAGCTAGTTTCTTAAAGGATGACTTCTTGGAAAATGTTATATACTAAATCTTATTTGAAACTACACTGCAAAATAAAGCAATAATGCTTAAATAGATAAAATGTGCAATTTCCCTATAGTAGCATTTAACTAGACTGTTTTGCAATCTGTTCCTCCATCACTGATGAATTTCTTATCTGTAGAAAGTCCCCCATGGTGAAAAATTTGCTAAAGAACACCCAATAATCATGTAAATGATTGCCATCTAAACGGAACAACTGGTTTTCTCACAGCTTTGGAAAGGATTGGGCAAAGTTCACTGACTTAGGTGCTTTACCTATAAAACATAAACTTCACATTTCCGTTCTGTCCAGAAATCTCAGTGTGTATGTTTCTGCATGCTAATACAAGTAGAAATTATCAGGTGTTCAGATGAAACACTCTAGAATAAAATACAACTGTATGACTTTTCATGAACAGTGAGGTAAATCTTATCATAATTAACACTGTATAATTAGTAGTCTGCTTGAATGGATGTCTTACATTATACTACTAATAAAATGTTTATTTACAATTGTTGTCTATTTCATGCTAACATTTTTCTATGAAGTTTTTCTTTTTAATCTATTGACAAGATTTACTCTGTTCTCTTGATTATTTTAATCTTTGTTTGAAGGCTGTGCCATTTGCAATGTTTTCCTGTAGTGGATCGGAGATACTGGTAGCTTTCAAGAATTTAAAATTCAAAGTCCATCCTGTGCTGCCACAGAGGCAGACTGCTTCCTTCACATATAGCACTCTATGTTTCCTTGTTTCTACCTCTAAACCAAATCAGGTCCAGGGGACATTTTTTCTTACAAATCTGCCCCCTCGACTGTTTTCTCAACGTTTAGGTTAACTATGGACACTGTTCCTGCCTTCCAAAGTATTTTAGCTAATATTTCCTGAAATTGGCCACTTACTTCAAGAGTGAGTTTTGCTTAATTTTGGTTTTGGAAATATGCATTTTAATTATGTAGCTTTTCTCAGTCCCTTAGTTTTATTATGGCAGATTTTAAAATTTAGTTTATTTCCTTTAGTGGTTTGTTATAGGAAAGGAAGGGTAATTGTACTATAGCTCTGTTATATTTATCCAGTAGATCAGGATTTTTTTTTTAATTAAAACTTTAAGAAGACTATAAAAGAATGAGTTAGAAATGACTAAGCTACAGTTTAGGAAAATAACTTTACCTATTTAAGTGAATAGTCAATATAGCATAATTGCATGGTAAATTCATTTATATTTTCATTTCTCTTTCAAGTGATTTCTACCTACTTTTTACTGGGATATGGCTTCTTTTTCCAAAATGAAAGGCATGCAAAATTTATAGTTGGAGAAAATGAAATTAAAATTTCAAACCACCCACATTCTACTTGGTTCAGTTTACAAAAATTCATTTGTTGTTTTGTAACTCAAATGAGAAAAATAATTCAGGACTCTCGGGGCTATTATGACATCTCTCTGTGGATTACCCAAATGTAAAAAAAAAGTGTATATATTATTATGATTAAAATTACTGAAAAAATAACATTGGCAACTTTATTCATGTATTATGCTTTATGTCTTTGAATGTTGAATTAATTAGGGAAAATTATTTTATTTAAGAATAATACCTTGTATTTAGAGATAGCTTAATCTTTCATGGAATGTTTCTATACACTTTATTTCATTTGTTCTTCACAACTGAGATGACAGTTATTTCCCCCATTTGTTTTCTAAAAGAAGAAAAGGAATAATCGAGAAATTAGTAGTTGTATATCTTTTCATCTCTGAATCTAATTATTTAAAAAATATTTATGGAACACTTAATGTTCTCCCTGGAGCCCTAACCGTTCTCAATGCTACAATAATCTTTTGAAAAGCAGACTCAAATCTTTAACCTTTGGAGTTTGCAATATAGTGAGGAGACACAAACAATACATTAATAAATACAAGTTAATTATATATTATATAAGATGGATATATGAATAATGACATCGTGAGATATAATGCCTATTTTTGTATATTAAGTATTTTTACCTTTATTATCTTCATTTGGGGAAATATGGTTTTGAACATAACCTTAAGCAGAATGCCAGCACATATAACAGATAAGAGCAGGATTGCCTTGGCTAAAGTGAGAACCAAGAATTGTAATGTCCAGTTTGCCCTTCATCAACCTGCAGCATTCTGTATATGTCTCTTTAGATTGCTAGAGACCTTTGTAATAATTTCTATACTGTATCAATAGCTTAAGTACAAAGGAGATTTAATAAACTTTATAAAAGTTAAAGTAATTTTAAATTTATTAAACTTGCACAGAAGTCTTTTATCGTTTCTTATGAAAGACCTTGGGAATAAATAGCTACTACATTTCAACTTTTCTCCTAGATGATTCTATGTTCTATGTAAATATGCATATCTTGGTAAAATATGTAAAAATTCTGGAATACTATTTGAGCAAGTGTATTTAGAAGGATGCTATAATCAGATAAGATAACTAAATTTACCAATTTAATTATTTTACAAAAATTCATGAAACTAAGCCTCTAAAACCAAATATGTGCTAAGGAAAGAAATCTAAATATTTTAAGGGCATTTCAAAGTTATTTGCCATTGTTGTGGTCAGATTAGAGTGACAAGCCATATGTCTTAAATATTTATGTAATTTATGTCTTGTCTTGGTAATCTTCCTCTTCCACAGGAAAAGTTAATTAAGTACTATTTTAATTTAAAAATATATTTTTAATATTTCTGAGTAATCCTTGCTCAATGCACATTCACATAAACTTGTATAGACTTGAATGATACATTGAGCTGAAATTAAATTTCCCTTATAAACATAATCAAAAAAAAATCTTAAGCCTAATATACCATAACTATTTCACTTATAAAAATTTCACTTTGGAATGTCAAATGACCACATTAGGGAAGAAATAGGGGCTAGATAGTGTTGCTTCTCATTCCACCATTACAAAATACAAAATTATATGTGTACATAAAGACTTACTTTTTATGTTTACTTGAAATTTAAAAAAAAATTATATTTCATATTTCTTAGTTACTGTTTCTCTCAGACTCTACTTTTTTCATAACTCTTGATGATTTAAAATTTACATGGGTAATTTTTTCCCTCAAAATTCTATTTTCTAAATTTTCTTTTTAACTTCCTCCGCTCTTAGAGTCTCATCTTTCTTGCTTCCTTACTCCCATGGTATAACACTAGAACTTATCATTACAATGTTAAGTGCCAATGGTTTATATTTTAGATTTTAATTTTCTAACCATAAGCTCCTATTCTTTGATCTCACTGCCTGTCATACCTCAAATCTTGAGAGCATCCAATGCCATCAGAACTCAAAACCATGTTTTTTAGTACCTTTTCACTGTTGATTACTTTGTTCATGTCCTCACATCTCACTTTACATAGATTAAATTCTATGTTCAATCATTACATTTATTCACCTGTATATGTGCTAATTTCTCTTGCCCTGCTCTCATTTGATCTTATCCACTGGGCTAAACAATAATCCTAGTTAAACCCACCTTTCTAGCTTACGTACCAATGTAGTTGAATATGGTTGAAAAACACAGATGAATACAGCATCCCACACTGACACACACACACACACACACACACACGTACACACACACGTACACACACACACATGCTGTCTGGTTCACTTTAATTTCTTGAACACTGAAATCAAATAAGCCAACATTCTTGCAATATTCTCCTGGTAAATTATTTTCTTATTCTCCTAAATGATTACTTTCTTATCTACTCTCTCCTTAAACCTCCAACACTTTTCTTGCCATCCTTCCTCTCTTCTCATTTAGTTGTGATTCTGATTTCACCTGGAAGATGAAAACAATCACTACAGAAATGTGAAAACTCACCACAGCAAGTATTCACTCTTTTGCATGTATCTGTGTCCATGTACTCTGATACTTTTTCCAGACACTATCAATGGCAAAACCCTCTTCATGTGTATTATTTCCCATCTTTTCTCATCTATTCAAGGAAATTGTTCTAGTAATATTTTTCTTTCAACTGCTATATCGATTTATTCTTCTCTACTGTGTCTTCTCCAACATCAGTAGGTGGAGGAAGAAATGGGGTCAATAAAGATAGTTTTAAGTAAACATTTTATTAAAATACAACATATATACAGAATGGTACACTAATCAAAAGCATACAGTTTGATGATTTTTCACAAAATGAGCATAACAATATGACCAGCATTGAGTTCAAAGAACAGAACCAGCTTCTCAGAAGTCCTCCCCTTGTCCCTTTCAAGTCACTACCCAACAATGTGATAATCACCATTTTGATTTCTCAAACTTTTCTTTCCAATCTATATAAATGGAAAAGTGCAATACATACTTTCCGTGTCTGCCTTCTTTTGCTCAACATTATGTATATGATTCATCTACATTACTGAGGGTAGTTGTAGCTCATTGGTTCTCATTGCTCTATGATCTTATATGGTATAAATATACCAGAATGTATTTACCTCTCAACCTGTGATGAACATGGAAGTTGCTTACAGTCTGGGATATTATAAGTGGTGTTGTTATGAACCATCCAGATTGTGTCTTTTTTGTCAAAAAGATGTAAAAGATATGTTTCAGCTGGTATATAATGAGGAGTGAAATGATACATAATGAAATATCAGCATGCTGGGGTGCAAGAGCAAAGATTTTAATTGTATGAGATGGTATGAAATATAGTGTACAAAATTAATGGATTTAAATACCATCAATATGCTTCAGTCTCACAAATATATTGATGTATTTCCTTTGCAGCTGGGACTTTCTAAAGGACTCCAGACTCCCATGTCTAAAACCCAATTTGACTTCTCTATTTCACAGTCTGATGAATATCTTCAAATGTTTCACACTTTAGTCCTTTGCCTAAACTTGTTCCTCCTCCAGTCTATTTTATCTCATATAATAGCAATTCTGTACTTCAATTTGCTTTATTCAGAGACCTGGGAATCATCTTCAACTCTTTCATATTCGCTTCCACCATTTAGCAGATCCCTTTTAGCTCTACCTTTGCATAGCCAGAATTTGAGTACTTCTCAACAGCTCCATTGCTAATTAGACAAACTAATGTAAGTCTGTCAGTTATTCTGATCCAAGCCACTATCATCTCTCTGCTCAATCTGGCCATTGTCTTCTGGCTTACTCCCTGATCCTGCTCTTCTCTTTCCATTTGACTCTTATCATAAGTGTCAGTGCAAATCCATGAACTCATAAAATCTCTAAACACTCTCCATTGTCTTCCAATCTCACTTCAAGTAAAAGCCAAAAATGTAATGACCTACAAGGCTCATCAAGATTTTTCTCTACCAAACTTTCATTATGCTTTTTTTTTTTTCTGACGATTCTCTCCTTCTTTTATTCTGTTTTCTCACTCAATGGACACTAGTCCTGCTTCAATGTAGACTATTTGCATTTATTATTTCAATTTTTGAAAGATCCTTTCTCTCAAATGTTTGCATGACTTTCTCTATCACTTCCTACAGGTCTTTATTAAAATGTTCTGTTTGCTGAAAGGCTTTTCCTGGCTACCCCTTTAAAATTGCATCCATGAGCTAAATCCCCCTTTCCCATGCTTTGTTTCTTTTTAGCTATTTTGTGTTTTTTTAATGATTTTTTTTTTTAGTAGAAAGTGAACTCCACACATGCCAATAATTTTGCCTGCTTAGTTCACTTTATACTAAACTAGGACAGTTTACTTTTGTACTAAACTAGAAATTAGGAAAGTGTTTGCCACACACTACCTAACATATGTATTTTTTGATTGATTGATTGTTTTTTTAGAGACGTAGTCTTGCTCTGTCACCCATGCTTCAGTGCAGTGGTGTGATAATAGCTCACTGCAATCTCGAACTCCTGGGCTCAAGAGATTCTCCTTCCTCATCTTCCGAAGTAGCTGGGATTACAGGCACACACTACCACATCTGGCTCATTTTTTCATATATTTTTTGGAGAGACGGGGGTCTCACTTTTTTCCCCAGGCTGTTTATGAACTCCTGGCCTCAAGAGAGCCTCCTGCCTTGGTTTCCTAAAGTGCGGAGACTACAGGTATGAGCCACCATGTCCAGCCCTAACATATATTATTAAATGAAGCAAATAATTAAGTAGATTTATTACTCAAGATGTATTACTTATTAGTTGAGATTCCTCATTGAACGTATTCCTATTTTTTGTAGCCCCGAATCTTACCCTTTCTTTTCTGTCAAGTCAAAAACTCAGCAAGAAACATTTGATAACTGCACACAAGTTAATTGAACAGGATCAGTATGAAGCCATTTTGATTTTCTTTGAAAAACTTATGAAGAAACCATACATAAACATTCTATTAAGGCAAGTCTCCTAAGCAGTATTAACCATGTGATACTAATGGATATTGTAAGTAAATGAATCAAAGTTAATCACACATTTTGGTTTCTTATTACATTCTCTTCAAAAAACTAAATAAAAACTAAATAAGTTGCTTACAAGGGCTGTATCACAGCCTTACTTTATTCCAAACATTTGTAAATTTAGTGGGTAAATGAATCTGTATTTTTCCACTTCAAAAACCTAGGAAGTAACTCACTGTATATCTAAATGTGTATAATTTTTAATGAGTTTGCAAATATACTGGTGATAGGGGTCAGTCATTTACTCCAACAGAATGGACTTTAGGATTTGATTATGAGAAAAATCAGCCATTGCAGTTTAAAAACAACATTTACCAGATTTGTGAAATTGGGTCATCAATTTAATGTTTACGATCAGCAATTTCCTCACCTAGAAAATCATGATAAGACATATGTATTTCATTTAATAAGTTTTAAATGAGCATCTACTACACAGCAAGCACTGTGCTTACTGAGGATGTGGAATCTACACCTACGATATGAATAGTATAATTAAACAGTTTATATAAATTAAATAACAGGTAAAAGAGAATTGCAAATTCTAAAACAAAATAAATGTGGTAGCTAATTTTTCGATTTTTATTTAGAAGTTGGAATATTTTCCTTACTGAAGGAGAACATTTCAAAATCATATTAAAAACTGAAGTTAAAGTAAAATGTTTACATCATTAACTGGATATACCAAAAGGAGCTTTAATATTAATAGCAGGAATAGCCTGTAAAAACAGAAGAAGAAAACTAGATAAGACTTTTGATCATATATTAACACTAGGTTACCATTTATTCATTTATGTACTCATTCATTCAATTAATGCTTATTACAAGCTATGGAAAGCCAATACGGTAGCAACTGTGGAACACTGAAACAAGAGTAAGATTAAATTATATAGTGGTGGCTACATTTTACTAGTAAGTTACTAGTAGTTTACATGAGACAAGTGATAAGTGCTTTAAACATGTTGTCTCATGTAATCCTCTGAACCAGCCAGTAAGATTGACTTTAATTGTATCACAGTGGGTATGGATTTTGGAATGAGAAATTCCTAGAGTCCCAGCCCTGGTTATTTATGTAAGTTTTTAGCTATGCAACCTTAGGCATGCTAATTAACATCTGTAAGCCTCATCAGTAAATGGGGGAAAATGCATCCCATCTCATACAAATGAGATAAAAGATGTATGATTTGTATACTTACTTTCTTTTACACAGTGATAAATGTCATGAGAATTAGGACTCAACATATGATATCTATTTCGATAAGGCTTTATTATCCCCATTTTACAGATGAATAACTGTGTCCCAGAGAATGTAAATAATATAGCAAATGTCTTCCAGCTGGCAAATAACAGAACTGGAATTTGAACCATAGCACAGCTGGCCCCAATGTCTGTACTTCAAACTACCATTCCGTATTGCCTTAGTTTCGGACTTTAAGAAGTTTTTCGTGTATTTGGTGAAAAATACGTATGTTTGTAATCAGATATTAAAATGAGAGTATTTCTCTCGTGAACTTTGAAGAAACATCAAGAAGGTTACCACAAACAAGGCAAGGAGATGGACTACTTGTACAGTATATGCCGAGACACTATAAAAATAATTCAGCCAACATCAACGCTTCACCTACCTTGAAGTTTTAAAATAATTGAAATTGAAACAACTGGTGTCATTTGGAGAGTGTTGCCAACAGGCTACATGTTATCTCATAAAGAATGGGAGGGACACGCCTTCCACAATGAAAGTTAAGTTTGGGGGGGCCTCCCACAAGAACACTTAGATAACTTGGCATGAGTCTGAAGTTTGAGGGTCACAAAGGTAATGCCTAACTTTATGGAGAAAATTCTAAGGGTAAAAGCCCGGACTAGATGGATTTGGGATGGCATAGGTATAGAGGGCTTTGTTGAGAGGGCTGACTATGTTAGAACCAAATGGCCTGATATCTTTCAAAGAGTAATCCCACGTAGGACCACCTAGAAGGGCAAAAATACCACCCAGAGGCTTTGCAGATGGTGAGGAATCAGCAATGGGTACAGCCAAAGAAGTGATGCTATCCACACCAAATGATTTCTGTTGATATTTCCCAGTGGAAGCTTCTGTGAGGAATGTAGATAAATACCCTATAAGATAATGAGCCTGAAATTGCACATCTATCATCAGAAGACACCTGAGTCAGATTACAATTATACCAGTCAAGTAAAATCTCTTCTATCCCTTTCGTCATATTTCCTAGATCCAACATGGAGAGGCCAGAAATTACAGCTAGTTTCGTGAATTGAGAAGGGCATGGATTGGAACTAGTGAACATTTTGACCCTGTGGCCCCCTAGCCACCACATCACCACTTGAGGTATCCGCCATGGCAGGAGAACTTTCCAAATGCTAAAAGCTTGAAGTTGTGATATTCACATTAGAACATAATTACTAAAATGGGTCTGTAATCAAAATACAACATATGGGACCTGTCACAAATACCATCACCTAAAAAATAACTTACAACACATCAGAGAAGATATCGAAATGCATAAATGCAGATAGTGGCTTGGGAAAGGGAAGGTAACCAAAGCCTTTCAGAGCCATATGAGTTAGAATTTATAAGAACAATTAACTAATGATACAGAAGATAAGAAGAAGAAAGTGTCTAGAAAATGTTCAAATTTTAAGTCAAGTGATATCAATTATATAATGATCCATATTAATGAGGAAAAAAATAACAGGAAAAATCCTAAATCATGACTCCATTCAATATTAGATAATTCATTATACAGTTCAGATATTGCACATGAATTGTCTCTCCTGGTCAAGAGAATACGGGTTAAAAAACTCTTCTGTACCCAGTTATATGGAAGAACAGTTCTAGCTCATCAAGCTAGGACAGTAATTTTTCTCCATCCTGAATTTTAGAACAGAGAGGATTTTATTTATATCTACAAATTGGTGTTTAATTTCTTCTCACGAGAACTCTGTCAGAATTTCCTTGGTGTCTTATATCCTCATCTCACTGTACCCAAAGCAGGTAGTATGCCATTCCTTATATTGTGTCACACTCATTTCAGACTTAGGGGCTACTTTTAAACTCGGGAGGATTAAGGAACTTTATCCTGACATTTTAAAATTCAAAGAAGTTACTAATCTAGCAAGACGTTGTATATCCTATTCCTATTAAAGAAGCTTTTGCCTCAGTCTGAACCTAGCGCTTTGCTCTGAAGTTTGGGAAATAGTGCCTGCTTCTCTCCCCTTGGAGCTGAGGCATAGTGCTGCCTCTCCCTCTTCCACCTCACTGGAGTTGTCAGTTTTGCTGTTATCACTTCTTTTGTGTGCTATGACAATCACGTTCTAACACATGTGTGTAGTAGTTTCCCACATCGAGTACCATGTTGCCAGAGTGACTTATACAACCTGGAGTGATAGTAAAAATCTTCAACATTGTGGAGGGCATAGATATTAATTACTCAGCTCTTTTGCTGTATGGAGCTCTGGAACAAATTTGTGGGGTTTTCCTTCTTGCTAAGCATGATGTTAACGTTCTGGTCATTGACTTATGGCCAGGTAGGAAGTCCCAGGGAAGAAAATGGCAGAGGAGTTATAATATGATACTCAAAGGCTTAAGGTGGTGACAATTTATATTTCATTGTGTTTGTCAGTTGGTCCAGCCATTTTTATACCTATGAGCTGCATTCATGATCAAACCAATAATTACATGCATTTTATGGAATGCATTCCATAAAATCAGTGTTAGACAAATGTTCTTATTTCACTCTCACATCTAATTGCAAGAGTAATATTTCAGATCTATGAATTTGTTGTATAACTTAAATCCATAGTACTGACATTTAATACTATAAACAGAAATTCAAAATATATGTACTTTTTCACTGCAATTCCCTACCTTTTCTATTTTCTAAAAATACTTTTATGAGTGCCTGTGTTGTTAATATTGCATTATGACCGAAAAAAGATGAATAAAGGTTTTTGTCTCACATTTACAGAGTTAGACATGTGATTCAATAATTACAGGACTATATGATGAGTGTTGATAGTATTATGTACCAAGTTCCCTGGGACTAGATTTAAGAGTGATTCACCAAGCCTAGCAGACCAGCAGAAACAATGGAGTCAGGAAAAACCTTTCTAAGGTGATGACATCTGAGGTTAGTCTGTATGAATGAGTAGGAGTTGAGCTTCAATGATTTTTGCAGAAAAGGAGAAAGTAACAGGGCAGGTCAGACAGTATGCATAAAGATACTGCAACAGGAAAAGTAATGTCTTTTTTTGGCAAAGAACACACAGCAGGGGAAATGTGAATAGAAGATGAGGGAACTGATCATAAATGACAATTACAATATGCTATGGAGTTTTAAATTTATCTAGAAAGAGTTGAGTGGTCATGTTCCACAATTATATTTACACCATTATAAACATCCTCAACTGCTCCCACTGTCTTTAAAACTAAGTAGAATACTAAAATTTGAATTGAAGAAAGTGTATTTTAAAACTGATATGGGTTGAGGCTTTGTCATTACTGGATTATCTGTCTCTATCTCCCATATACATGTATACATTTTTTTAAAAGAAGGGAGTGTGGCATGTGTATATTATAGGTCCTAGAATCTAGTCATTGCTCAATAAATATTTTGAAAAAGTGAATGATGTCTTTAAACCAAACAAAGGAGCCACCAAAACAGGAATCTTTGTCTCTTGTTTTTCTATTCTATGGCCTTATGCATTTTATGAGAAATGTAAATATCATGTTATAATAAATTATTCCTGGATTCAATGACACATGTAATTTAAATATTTTAGGAAATAGAATGACTTCAAAGTGTTAACCTTGCCATAAGTTCCTGTACTTGACCAATTTTATTAACTATTTTAGGAGAAGAGTTATTGTAGCAAGATCTTACTACTTGAATGAAATCCAATCACACTTAATCCAAGAAAGCATTTTCTCTAGACACTTGTTCTACACTTGTAGTGACTATTTTTTGTACTATTTGTCAAGTCCTGACTCTAGGACGAGATGTATGTGTCACTATGAAAGTCTATAGCATCTGTGTAAATCCCGCCTGAGTTTCAAAACATACTTGTGGGGTGATACAAAAAGATAGCTCTATGGGACAAACCCAAAGAGATTTATTATAATTCCTCTCCCTGGCAAGCTAGAGTCACTGGTGACGAAGCTGGGAATTAATTGGTCATTTGTGGACCACATCACTGATTGGGAGTGTCTGCCCTGCCTCCCAACTCTCCTGCCCTACCCTGGACTCTGCTTCAAAATTATTTGACCCTACCCTGGCAGGTCTTCTAGCAAGTCTGTTAGCTTATAATTTATCAAGCATAGCATGTAGGACCTGAGGGACTCTCAGGAAATCCAAGTAAATCATTTCCTTTTCTGATCATGCCACTGTAACCTTTTAACTAGGTTTGCATATATTGCATGGGAAATGTTATTTTTCACAGTAGAATCTTTCCCGTAGTCCAAATAGGGGTGCAGATAAAATATCCCAGTAATTATCTAAAATTATTTAACAATCTCTGCCAGGGTGAAAGCCCAGAAAGGAGAAATCATAACAAAGTTCTGGTTACTTGTCTCTACTCTTCCCTTTTCCTCCTACATTGTATCCCCTTGCTACCATAGGCATCATTTAGTAAAAGATGGGCATACGTATTATCTTTCCTATATTACAGAAAAAGCTGTGCACAGATTACTCCAGGATTGACCCTTGACATACTTAAAGAGGATTTTTTAAAAATTATGCTTCCTTTCTTGTTACAATAGCCTGACTTTCAGGGTTATTTTCTTGCTGTAAAAATAATATGATTTTCAGGCTCCAGAAGCTGAATGTTTTCTTGATAATGTTCTTTGATTTATATATAAATTATATTATATAGTATTACCACATACTGTCATTACCACCACCATCCCCATCCCCCTAGTGAGATACATGTCTTGGTTGGAGAAGAGAAAATGTCTTGGGCCCAGAAAAACAAAAGGGAAAATAACATTAATATTTAAAAGGTAACATTACATGAATATGAAACTAAAAACTGTTCCATGAGTAAATGCATATGTGAAAAGCTCAAAGAAGCAAACTTAAACACATTCTTAACTTAGGACTTCATAGAACATTCAAAATAATAATGTAAAATGTGTGTATTATAATATATATAAAGGCAATATAAAAAATATCATTTTTGGAGTGTGTTTTACCAGAAGTGGAACTACTGTTCTAAGTTAATAGAATGAATGTAAAATTAAATGGTTTATGAGATTTCTTCTAGGCCTTAATGCTAACTATTCTGTCACTAAACATAAATTTAGCTTAGGTTGTCTGAAAAACAACTACATTATTGTAAGAAAAATGGAGGTACTGTGGTCAAGAATAGGCCAAGGCAGACATCCAGTCCAGCATGACTCAGCGAGTTTAGAGCAAGGGTGCCCAACTCCGCTTATTACGTAACCACACCATGTGAGGCGCATTAGATGATCACCCACGTGAGTTCGTGTTTGGCTCAGAGCCACTATTGTCTGTAAAGGTATAATTACCCTGCTAACGCTCTACATACCGCTCGCGCCCAGGCTCGCTTGTGCCCAAAGAGAGTAAAGCCATATTGAAGCCGTCTACGATTTCTTCAGTGTTTTTCCAGCTACCCACCTCCCACCTCAGGTAGAACCTGACAACTGGCATCACGAATAGGATCCCGGAGTGGGTAAGTCTTCGGTCCCCCCTGATTCTGGGTTGGCCATGTGGCTCTAACATGGGTTGTGGTACCCAGTGGCAGCTGTGCTGCTTGGATAGGCTCTGGTGGAAACTTAGGTGGCAGTAGATGGGTGCCGCGCGAGCATGGAGAAGGCGTTGAAGCAGCTGGAAGCAGAGAGCACTGAGAAGGAACAAGCCTTTACTGGCAGAGTTGGATGGGCATTTTGACTGCGCTGCGAGAAGTACACACGTGGTCCCTGAGGGGTGCAGCAGAAGTAAGGACCCTCAGGCACAGGTGGGGTGCCCCGAGACCCGTACAGCTCAGAAAAAAAGTTAGAAGTTGCCGTGAATGGGGACCTCCAGGTGTTGGTAGGGCCGGCTACCAAGCTTGGAAAAGGTATTAGAGGCAGGCCTGGAGGTTGTTGGCGGGACTGAGTGGGACTGAGTGGGACTGAGTGGGACTGAGGGGTTCATGCCATAAAGAAGGTGAATATGCCCCGCTTGCAGGGTGTCCCCCCATGGGAGAAAAGGGGGCCCCAACGAGTGACATGTTCACAGATGTGCATAGATTTGATTTTGGTCTGGATTGACTGGGAGAAAATAGCCTTCTTTATGGGAACCCAGATAAGTTTTCTGGCAAACCTGCTTACATAGATTATGAAGACCGGTCAGTGAAAGTGAAACCTGTATCTTTACACCTCAGCATCAGCCGCTTGGCTCCCCGCTTATGCACTGTGTATGTCTCTCCCACACTTGAATACCTTCTGAGGGTGGATGTTTTACACGGCTTGACAGCTATGCCATCTGTCACGGACTTGACAGACCACTTGACTACAGAATTAGGACAGTACCGGGATATGGTGGACTTGACCAATGCATTCTCAATTAACATTGCTCTAGAGAGCCAGGAACAGTTTGGCTTTATGGGAAGGCAACAGTGGACTTTCACAGTGTTGTCGCAGGGCTATATGCATAGTTCCTCCATATGTCATGACCTTGCTGATGATATTATGTTTACCTTTGATTCTCTGGCAGATTTAGAAGGGGCAATGCTCTTATGGCCTAGAATTTAAATAGTACGGCTGAGACCACCTTCCTGGCAGTCAAACGGGCTTTTCAGCAGGCACAAGCCCTACAAGTAGTTGACCAGGGACACCCACTTGAGCTGGATGTGCATGTGACCACAGATGGCTTTGGCTGGGGCCCGTGGCAGCGCCCAGAGCGTTTGAGAACGCCAGTGGGCTTTTGGTTCCAACTATGGAAGGGAGCTGAGCTCTGCTATTCCTTGATAGAGAAATAGCTAGCAGCTGTATATACTGCCCTGCAGGCTTGTGAGAGTGTGACAGGACCGGCTGTAGTGGTGGTGCGGGCAACTTACCCTATAGCAGGATGAATGCATTCATGTGTAATGAATGACTGGGACGGCGCAGACATCCACTTAGCAACAGAGTAGGCTGAATACAAAGCCCTTAGCAGCAGAGTTGCAAGAGGTCTTGGGACCTGTAGTCCTAGTGCAAGATAAGGCCATGGGGCCTGAGGCACCGCTAGACCCAAGCCTTCCCCGTTTAAGGAATGGCATGCCCCATTTCCAATGAGGCATGGTACACAGATGGGTCTATATGAGGTGCTGCTGCTGCCTGGACTGTTGTCACAGTTCAGCCTAGTACTCACACCATATGGTTTGAAACTGGGTGTGAACAAAGTAGTCAATGGGCTGAAACCAGAACAATGTGGATGGTGATCACCAAGGAGGGACACCTATGGTAATCTGCACCAGTAGCTGGGCACTTTTTTGAGGCTTAACCTTGTGGTTAACTAACTGGAAGTTACAGAAGTGGCTAGTCGCCAGCCCATGTGGGGCCAAGCCATGTGGCAAGACCTATAGGAAAAAGGATGACCTTCTCCGACCATGTATTCAGACAAATGGTAACCTGTTGTTGCGTGCCCCAATGCCCCTAAAGGTAGGGGAATAAAAACCTGGCTTAATGTATAAAGCAACATTGGGGTAACCTCACCATGGGGTGGTTACCTGCCATAACCTGGAGTTGTTGCTCCCTGCATTATTGCTGTGGCTTGTGTGTCCAAAGTCTATTTATAAAGCTTGTGTATCGGGCCTATCTGCCCAAAGCCTATGTGCCAGGCTCATATGTCAGACCTGTGCATCCAAAGCCTATGTTCCCCCTCCACCTAGGGAGTGGAGTGTAAGGAAAATGGATGTGCTGCAGTGGAGAATGGGAGGAGGCAGACATCTGGTCCAGTGTGACTCACAGAGTTTGAAGTGCAGACACCCAACTCCACTCATTATGTAACCACGCCACTTGAGGAGCATTGGGTGATCACACACATGAGCTCATTCTTGGCTCGGAGCCAATATTATCTGTAAAAGATATAATTACACTGCTCAAAAGTTGTACATATGGTTCACACCCAGGCTCACTCACACCCGGAGAGAGTAAAACCATGTCGAAATTGTCTATGATTCCTCAAGTGCTTTTCCAACTACCTGCCACTCGCCCATTGACTCCCCTTGGACCTCAGTTAGAGCCTGACAATTATTCTTGATTATTTTTATTGGTTTTAGTAAACATTTTTGACATAAATTTAAAAAACTAAACCAGTATTACAATGAAAACTGCCTAATTTCTAAGACAGTTATATGAATGCATTAATATTTTATTTTTGGCCATATTTGTTTGGCTCAGCCACAAGTTTGAAAATAATATCTTCAAAATATTTTAATTTTCTTTTTAAATTTTTGTGTAACCTGGTAATCTCCACTTGGTTCATAATATTTTTTAAAAGACAAAAACATATAAGTTATCTTTGGGTAAATTAAAATGCCAACAATATCACAATTTAATTGCTGGTTTTTTAGCATAAAGCCATAAGTTATTTGTTACACATTAAATAAGCATGACTATCATATTTCAGCATTCTAAAGCAAAGTAACCTCTCAGTGTTGTACGTGAACACAGAATGGAAATTATCATAATCATTATTAAAAATTTGTGTAATCATTGACTAAGTCTGGCAGTGATGTTTTAAATTCCTTATTGGATATTATGTGCTTTGAAGAGCCTTAGTATGCGAGGTAAACAAATACCATTTTAGAGAGGTAATTTTGAAGAATTATGGACTGAACGCCAAAGCCATTGATGAGCTAAGATAAAATATAATTATTTGAGTACGTTTTATAAAATAAAATCCATATTTAATAAACACAGCTATTATGTGATTGGTATGTACTTGAAAAGTAAATAAAAATTGATTACTTATGGGTAAGATATTAAGAAGTGCCATCAGCTGTTTCTAATTTGGAAAATGTTTTCAAATAATCTCTTGAGTTTACTTAAAATTTTTTACTCTAGAGAGTAAGAAGTTTTCCTGAAATAAGGCTATTAGCTACAATGAAAAGAGTATGTATTTATAGTATTTGTTTGATAATTTGATAAGGTGTAAAAAGCCTTTGAAATGCATTTATTTAGTGACAAAGATAAATTTAAAATAGTGTATAGTGAATGATTTAATAATGTGATCAAACAACATTTCATTAATGTTCAAATGTGTCTGAATCTGCATCCTTGGGCCATTAAAAATATTATAACTTCATTAATTACAAAATATCCTATGACGGTGTTTTGCAGGAATAAACCATTTTCTCCCTTTACAAAAATGACAGTTTATATTGTTTTCACAACTTTCTTATTAACTTAGCCTTACTGAGTAGTTAGCAGAGAAAAGAAGATAGATTATCTAAAAAGGATATTCCTTTTGCAAACCAAACTAGATTTTTAAAAAATCACCAATAAAAAAGCATAAAATCAAAATTTGTTTAGAGGAATATTTAAAGAGTCCAATAAACACAGATAAAGTTAAGCAAGAATGGAACTTATTCTATATGTCACATTTATAAAATTATATAATAGCATCCGATTATTTTAAAATATTTCCAATTTTTATAAAAATACAACTGATGTAATTTTACAATTTTATGTTGTCAGTCAAAACAAATGTTTTGTTACACATTAAATAAGTATGGCTATCATATTTCAGCATTCTAAAGCAAATTAACCTCAAAAATGACCATAAGTAATAGAAATGCGGTTCTTATATTGAATAAAAATAGTAAGTGTAACTTTATTTAATTTTCTGATGCCAAAATTGGTGTTAGCACTGACTTACAGTAATGAAATTCTTAAAAAAAGCAAAGTTTGACTAGATATTGCAAAACACATGTGAGCCAAATTAAATTCATGTTTTTAAGTATCTAGGTAAATTAAAATTGTGTGGTGTGTGTGTTTTTGTGATTTTTCAAATGATAACGTAGAAACTCAACAAACAAGCAACCTGTGGCTTCAGTCAGTAGGCAAAAGGTTGGGTGATACTCAGACACAAGTCTAAACATGAAGACAATAATAAAAGCTTCATTGACTCCTGGGGGTCAGAGACTTGGAACAAAGACATTCCAAGCTGGCCAGGTGCGGTGGCTCAAGCCTGTAATCCCAGCACTTTGGGAGACAGAGGCGGGCGGATCACGAGGTCAGAAGATCGAGACCATCCTGGCTAACACGGTGAAACACCGTCTCTACTAAAAATACAAAAAATTAGCCAGACGTGGTGGCAGGTGACTGTAGTCCCAGCTACTCAGGAGGCTGAGGCAGGAGAATGGCATGAACCCGGGAGGCGGAGCTTGCAGTGAGCTGAGATCTGGCCACTGCACTCCAGCCTGGGCGACAGAGCGAGACTCCGTCTCAAAAAAAAAAAAAAAAAAAAAAAAAGACATTCCAAGCTATCTTTTCTAGTATTGACCATTAAATATTTAATATGACTTGTTCACAAGTGAGTAAATAGTTGTTATATATCAAGTGTGTTTTACAGGTATAATCTAAACATATTTAAACATATTGCTAATTTATGTATTCTTGCCCCAGTGAGATCTATAATTGATTTTCCAAGAAGATTTTTATTTGAATTGAGTTCGTATCTTTGCAAAATTTTAAATAGAAAGATAAATTGAGTTAGTGAAAATTATTTTTTCAATGATTTTTCTTTACGGGTAAAAAAAAAGTTTCACATTTTTCCAGTAAAATAAATTTCAAAATGGATGATCTTAAATTATAATCTACCAGCAAAATATAAAAATGGAAACAATATTTTAATCCCATCTATTGATTAATATGTATTTGGTAATTAATTGTATTACTGAGTAAAATTTCCTAATGAAAGTAATTTTATAATATATCATTATATTCTTAATAATGAAGCAATTAAAATTTAAAATTTCTGGAGCATACTTCTTTTTCTCTGTCTCCTGTAAAATAGAAGAGACAAAAATGTTTCAAAACCACTGGAATATTAAATGACACGATCCAAATACTTCAATGGGAGTCACCTTAATTCTTATACACTTAACATACACATTCTGCAAATATCATGAAGATAGCAAAACCAGGATTACAGTGTGGATAGAAATATTTTCTTTGTCAGGTTTGCCGACATTCCTATGTGAGAGCTACTCACACCCAAGTAAAAATTTATGTACTGGAAGTAAGAAATTCTCTTATACCAAAGTTACATTACCTTTTCTTTTCTAGAAAGTAGCTTGTTTCTTTTTTTTTTTTTAATGATACCAGGTAATAATAAAAGTGTGAAGAAGAAATTTAAAAATTTCCCAATCTTCCCACCCAGAAATAACTATTGTTTACTTTGTAATAGATAGCTCTGTAGATATATCCCCAAAATGTCATCATACTAAATATATTTTGATTTTCCTGTGAAACATAATATAGATGTAAAAAGTACATAAACACATATTTTACCAGTAATTAGAAGGGAAATAATTGCGTAACCACTGTCTGGGTAAATAAAAAGAACATTGACAGTCACATAAGGGTGTCTCTCTGTGCCCCTCATTGATCACAAAATCATCCTTCTCCCTGGAAGGTATCTTTCCTGATGTTTTTCATAATTATTCTCTTACTTTTCTTTTTGGTTTAAACATCTGTGTATAAACCCTTAAACATTAGAGTTTAGGGCTTTTTTGAACTTTGTGTGTACGTATATATATATTGTTTCTTTGGTTCAACATTATATTTGTGAAATTCAGCCATGATATTGTATGGAGTTCATGTTCACGACTGTACAATGCTCCATCATACAACTCTACCAAGAAGTACACATTCCTTCTGCAGTATTTGGATTGACTGTTACATAAATTATTTGGGAGCCTTTTTATATGCGGACACTGATGCACGTGCGGATGAGTTCCTCTTTAAAGTAGGCATTTCTGTCATAGGTAAATGTATCTTCAACTTTACTAGATAAGGTTAACCTAGTTTTCACTGAATCTATTAATTTACTCTCCTAATGGTAGTGAGATTTTCTGTTTCCCCAATTGTCATCTATAATTTTTTAGATTTTACCATTTGATTGGTTTATAAGAGTGTGTCATTGTGGTTTAAATTTATACTTCCCTGATTAATAAATAATAAGATAGATGACTTTTTGACTTTTTGTTTTATTGATTGGTCATCTGGATTTTTCCTTTTGTCATATACTTGTATAGGCCTTTTGACCCATTCATCTGTTGGACTGTGTTGTTTTGCAGGAGTTTTTTTTATAATGTACATGTTCTAAACCATTTCTCTTAATATTCAAAAGTTCTAAATTTTAATAAAGCAGACATGCAATATTTCCTTCAATGATTAGAGATTTTCTTGTCAAATTTGAGAAGTGTTTCTGTATGTAGTATTTATGAATTAATTTTTCTTTTACATCTAGACTTTTAACCCACTCAAGATTGATTTTGCTATACATGGGATGTTAAAGATCAATTGCACCTTTTTTTTTTTTTTAACCTGATAGCTGATTTTTCAAAAGTCAATTATAGAAGCATTTCTTTGTCTCCCACCTACCTAGGACACCCTTTGTCATATATCAAGTTTCTGCATACACACATATTTGTTTTAGGATTCTGTATGATATAATGTTAGTTTATATATGTCTATATCATTCTGTTCCAAGGCAGCATTGTTTTATTACTTAGAGCTAAAAGAAGCGAGTCTTTCAAGCTTTTCTTTCTTGAAGGATTTTCTAACTATTCTTGGCATTTTGTATTTTTATTTAAATGTTATAATCTGTTTGTCAAGTGGCACCACATACACACACACACACACACATATACACACACACACACATATGTACACATACAGTACTCTGCTCCCCACCCTGATATTTTAAAATCAGAATTGCAGATAATCTATACATCTATGAACACAGTATAATCTTTTAGTTTACTTAAACTTTCCTTAGGGTCGGAACATGGGATTTTATACTTTTGTTCATAGACAACTTGGACATAGTTTATTATATTCCTGTGTATCTTGCACTTGCACATTCATTCTATATCCAAACCAGAAGGAAGGGTTTGAATGATATCTTAAATTACATTTTATTTTCTAATTGGTTGTGCAAATATCCATTAATACAACAAATTTTTCTGTATTGACCTCTGTCTAGTGACCTTATCGAAGTCATTTCTTAATTCTATAAATTTCCCTATAGAAATATTGAAGTTTCTATATGTACAAAGTTATCTGTAATACAAATTTTGCTTTTTTCTTTCTAACTGCACACTCTGATTTTTTTTACTTTATTGCCCTGAAAAGAGATCCAATCCAAGTCAAAAAGAAGTGATGAAAGTGACCATTCTCATTCTTTACCCAAACCCAGAAGGAAGGTTAAAATATTTGGCCATTAAATATATAATTGCTTTAGGCATTTGTAGTCACTTTTAAATCATAACATTAAAGAAATCACTATTTCTAATTTGATTTTATTATTATAAACGGGTGACAAATTTAACAAACACCTTTTTTGCATCTGTTCTTATGATCATATAGGTTTTTTCCTTTATTTGGTTATATTTATATTCCCATATATAGTTGACCCTTGAACAAAGCAGGGGTTAGGGACACATTTCTGCCACCGCTCACAGGTGAAAACTTGCATATACCTTATGACTCCCCAAAACTTTACTACTAATAGCCTACTGTTGACCAGATGACTTATGATAACATAATCAATTAGCATATATTTTGTATGTTATATGTACTATTTACTGTATTATATACTGTATATACAAGGTAGAGATAAGAAAATGTTACTAAGAAAACCATAAGGAAGATGTATTAGTTCATTCTCACACTGATATAAAGAACTGCCCTAGATTGGGTAATTTATAAAGGAAAGAGATTTGATTGATTAACAGTTCAGCATAGGTGGGGCAGCCTCAGGAAATTTACAATTGTGGCCAGAAGGGGAAGGAAACACATCCTTCTTCACGTGGTGGCAGCAAGGAGAAGTACAGAGTGAAGCAGGTGGGTGGGGAAAGCCCCTTATAAAATCATCATATCTCGTGAGAATTCACTCACTATCATGAGAACATCCTGGAGGTAGCTGCCTGCATGATTCAATTACCTTCCACCGGGTCCTTCATGTGATACATGGGGATTTGGGAAACTACAATTCAAGTTGAGCTTTGGGTGGGGACACAGCCAAACCATATCAGAAGATAAGTACATTTACATTTTAGTAAGTGGAAGTGAATCATCATAAAGCTCTTCAGCCTCTCTGTCTTCATGTTGAGTAGTCTGAGCAGGAGGAAGAGAAAAAGGAGAGGTTGGTCTTACTGTCTCGGGGTGGCAGAGGTAGAAGAAAATTTGTATGTACCTGGAATTGTGCAGTTCAAAGTCATATTCTTCAAGAGTCAGCTGTAAATACACACATATATGGCGTGTATACATACGGTACACTATACATGCACAACTAAAATGTTAGACATATATGTACACACAAATATATGTATATATATTTCTGTTACAAAAGTATTTCTCAATTCCTATCATATTCCGTATTATTTTTTAAATATAAAATGGGTGTTGGATTGTCTCAAGGCATTTTCAGCATCTATAGAAGTAATCATAGGTGTGTTTTTGTCTTTTTATCTGATGATACACTATGTATTGATGATTTTTGAATATAAGGCTATTACTACATTACATAAAGAAAGAAATTTTTTCTAATATTTAGAACTTATTTTATTTGTTATTTATAAAAACTATTGATATGAGTATTTCAGACTGTGCATTTCTCTGATTACTGATTTATATGTATTACTTTGATTCTATTATGTGCTATCTTTAATCAATATTATATTTTTAGAGATTCTGCAATTTTCATTTATAGTTGTTCTTCTTCTTTTTTGAGATGGAGTCTCACTCTTTCAACCAGGCTGGAGTGCAGTGGCACTATCTCGGCTCACTGCAAGCTCCGCCCTCCGGGTTCACACCATTCTCCTGCCTTAGCCTCCCGAGTAGCTGGGACTACAGGCGCCTGCCACCAGGACTGGCTATTTTTTTTTTTTTTTTTTTTTTTTTTTGTATTTTTAGTAGAGACGGGGTTTCACGTGTTAGGCAGGATGATCTAGATCTCCTGGCCTCGTGATCCGCCCGCCTTGGCCTCTCAAAGTGCTGGGATTACAGGCGTGAGCCATTGCGCCTGGCCCATATTTCTTCTTTCACTGAGAAATTATTCAATGGAAAGAGATTTTTTTAAGCTTTCATGCGGAATGACATTTTTTGGTTTCCAGGATTATTACGTTTCAATATTTATTGCATTAGAATAAGAGAATGTTATTTATCTTACGCTTATTTTAAAAAAATTGAGATTTTTTTTGTAATACAACAGGTGATAAACTGTTCAAAATGATTCATTTAAACTTGAGAAAAACATGCATCCTCTAGTAATGGGTGTAAAGTTTTGTGTATATTAACAAATCTACCTTATTGATTTTATTGTTTAAACATTTTATATCCTTACTTATTCTTGCCTACTTATCTTGAACTGATAACTCTCTCTCTCTATATATATATATATATGAACACACACATAAAATATAACATTTTAATAAAACATTAGATAACACTATATATGTATCAAAAAGCTTATTGTTATATTTCTATTTTGTTTCATTTTTGGTTTTTATGGGTTTCCAGTCAATTATTTACTGTCTGTATGCCTAAAATTTTTGACTGACTGTCATATGTTTTGTTTAAAAAGGAAAACAACTATAAGGGAGGCTCTTCTTGTATAGAGAGAATTTACTTTTGCTTCCCAAGGGCAGGTAAATTGGTAGCCATAAGCAAGAATGTATTGATTATAAGCTGGACTCCAGACTTTGCAAGCACTAGTCTATTCATAATTCTCTCTTATTCCTAGAATATGGCCCTCGGGGTCTGAAGAGAAAGTCTGGATGATCACAGAATTCCCTCTATCCTGCATTCCCTGAACTCCCATTTTTGCCCCCAAACTCTCATTTTTTGTCCCCTCAGGCTTGAGAGACTATAAGACTGCCCAGCTTCTCTGATTGTTTCACCTTTTGCTTGGACTCAGATTCTTAGTTTCTTAGATATTGCCTTTGAATTGGCAAGTGCCACAATAAAAAAAAAAGTTTCAAAAATTAGTTTCAGAATTCTGGTTTTCATTTTTTTTTTTTTTTTTCAGAATGGTGATTCCACAAGTCCTCAAATTCTTGGTAGTTTTCTGATTATTTAAAATAGATAATTTAAACTTTTGCCCAGCTTTTCTGGTTGTTATAAGCAGGACACCTTGTCTGAAGTAAGCTGGCCTGTGGTTGCCAGCTATACCTACTATTAAAATAAAATACTGGACTTTTTATTAAGAATTTCCTTGTTTATCTTTTTACTTAACTTTGGCAATAAATTATTCATTTACAATGTTTTATGTACCAGGATTTGGGGAAAGATTAATGCCTTGAAAATTCAAAATCTTTCCAAGACATCCTTAACTATTAGGAAGAGACAGAGTTAGGTAGATTTTTCTTTTCCAAGAAAAGAGATGGTATAGCTGATAAATAATAAGGAAGAAACAATAAATACGATAATAAGAATAAATTAGGAGGATGATTAATTGGTTATAACTTTATGTAGCTTATAATAGTAAAGGTAAAACTACTATTAAATAGCAAAGAAAATCTGTGTCATAGGCAGGGTGATCATATCCGAAGAATAAGTTCTGATTTAAGATAATGAGCATAGTTTTAATTCAACACAAAATTTTTATGGGCTTGAAAAATTACCTATTTCTCAGTTCAGGTGGGAGAAAGAATTGGGTGCTTATGAAATCATTAATAATGGTGATATAAAATTAGAACAATTATAACAAAGAAAACATTTATCCAGGTCCTAGGCTTATGACAACTACATTTTTAGATACTTCATTATAGAATTCTATATAATACATAAAGGTTTAATATATTGCACAGGAACTTCATTATCAGCTAAGTGCCTGTTATGCATATGGGGAGAACATTACTCTTCAAACCTGACTTAAAATTTACCTATGTTTATTTATACTTTGCAGGAAAAAAATTTTTTAAATATACCCTTGAATCTGAAGCTAGATTCTCAGTTCAAAAGAGGCATAAATTGTCATGGACAAAATACGACACATAATTAAAATAAAATATTAAATCCATCATAGTCTATGTATTCTGCTTCGTTTCCATGTAAATTTTCATCCTGAATATTAAGAGAGGTCTAGCTGTACTTGAATATTAATATGAAATGAAAAAGATGTCAACCAGTTAGTCCTTTCGCAGTGTTGCCAACAACTTTAATAAAAGGCTAACCAACATTTTAAAACTTGATCAGTAATTTAAATATTTAACTCAGTTAACCATAAATATTTTTAACCTCAATTCTATTTGTTTTTATTTTAATTAAAATATTTTAGAATGTATAAGGCACAGCCTAAAGAATGCATACACACATATACACACACACATACACACACACACACACACACACCTTTCAGCATTTTTTATTTGGAAATTAGTATCTGTAAGTAATCTGCATAAGAGTAAGATAATAATGGTTAAGAACTCATGCACATCTGAGCTGTTATAGGTAAAATTAATATGTAATGTATTTGCATGCAAGTGTAGGAATCATTTTATCTATGTTATTACCTTTTGGGATATATACTTTCAAACCTCCTCATTCTGGAAATTACTCATCTCACTAAGTGAAGATGGTTTAAAATTCCCATCCACCCATTGCCTTAGTATAAGCAACAGTCATTTCATACACTAGGCACATGGCCAAAACATCGAGAAACACAGAGAAGACAAAGCAGAAAGTGTGTCTGCAGAAAGGGACACAAACTTGGCAACATGTGAGCCAAGGAAATTATTACATGCTATGTACTTTGTAAAGTAGATTGAACCATAAAGAATTAAAATTACAGTGCTATTTAAAGAAATATTTTTTAAGAAGAAATTGTGTGAAAATATTAATAAGGGCCTTAATGCAAAACAAAACAAAACAAAAAACACGTAGAAAGGCGAGCAATAAAAATGATTTGGCCACATAGAAAAGTATCATGGGACGTGAATAGCATGATCAAGAACAGCAATACAGGCCTAACTAGAGGAAAGAAGAAATTTGAAATCAAAATTAGAAACAAACCATCACTGCTAGTTCAATTTACATATCTATAAATGTCTATATCTGTCTATTATCTCTCTCTCTGTTTATCTGGACAAACTTAAAAATGCTGAATCTTTTTAGTCATTTAAGAAATAATCAATGCTATATCTCAAGGTACACAAGGCTCAGAAGCAGTCTGAGTGAGCATGGGTGTGGGAGACTGCTTGGCCCTGTTGTGGGCACCATTGCCGTTGTCCTTAGCCCATCAAAGACAGGCACTCCTATTTCCTGTCAGAGGCTCTGCTTCATTAGTGATCACAAGGCAAATGATGATGACACAATCAGAAGTGTCAAATGACAGGCACTTATGCAGCCACTCTTCCACAAATGATTCCTTATTTTCTTCTTGTTGCCTTATCTCCTACTGGATAAAGTGTAACTTCCTGGCTCCTCATACATTCCAAATACCATCACAGGTAATTACTTTGACTTCAATGGCCATAAGTGAGAATGACCCTTGATGTCAGGCACTTTGTTAAACATTAGAGATAAAAAAGGTACTATCTCTGACCTCAGGAATCTTTAAGGATCATTGAGAGATGCATAAAAGCAGGGTAGCACAAGTGAGTGGGAATCACTGGAGCGAGTTTGAGTGAGTCAGACAACCTGTGTTTGAATGCTAGCTCTATTACTTTTCAGCTGCATGACTTTGGGGAAGTTACCCCTTTCCAAGCTTTGTTTTCCATACCTGTGAAATGGAAATATTAATAGTTCAGATGTTTGAAGGTTTATTGAAAGCAGTAAATGGGAAACTCATATAAAATATTCAAAAGAATCTTGGCATATTGTAATAAATCAGTGTACGACATTATTTTAATTATTATTAGTGGGAGTAGGTATAAGTGATATGTGATATATTAAAAAGGCATTGGACTCAGATGATAGGGATGGTTTCTGGGGGAAGTGACTAGTTGAAGGAAAAAGTAAGTTCATGAAGTAGAGGAGTAAGAGAGGGGATGGAACACACAATAAGGCAGAAACTAAAGAGAAAGAGAGTCAGGATGTTCAAACGTGTGAAAAATCTTACAGAAGCACAAAGCATTAGGAACCTGAAAGCTGTTCAATATGACTGGAGTTTAGACTTTAAAAATCCAACAATGGAACTACTTAAAGATTTTTGAAATGTACCCAGGATCTACATTATTTATTTCTGTAAGCCTAATTAAGGAAACCATAGTTAATTATAAGCAGTTCTTATTCTGCATTGTGTATTTAACAACTTCATAGTAATTATTTTGTTGTTTTAAGGTTATGAGATTATTAATGAAAGAAACTTCTGTGTTTGACATATTTACTACCCTTTATATACACAAAAGATTATGCATAGACTATATCAGGCTTGAGAAAAATTACAAAAAAATCAGTTATCATGTAATTCTGTCACAAATGTTTATGTGTTATAAATATTTACCATTTTTACATATAAATGTACATACATAGATACAGTCCAAGGAACGAATTTTCGAATGATTGTGATTCTAATTTTATAAGCAAAGAAGTTGGAATTCAAAGAAGTTAAATAATTTGCCCAGGGTAATTTAGCTTGCAAATGATAGACTCAGCATTTTAATCCAATATTCTTTCTGTAACACAGTTCAAAATGCCAGTTGAAAGTTATCTACAAAATTCTAGTTGAAAGATATCTATACTTCTCCCGTTTATTTTATTTTTCTTCAACTTAGTAAATTTTTGAATAAGTAATGTGTAAAATGAATTTCAAAATACTACAGGCTCTATTTACAATCTGAAATATATCTGCCTCGTAACCTTGCAGTTCCCCTTCCTTCAGACAAACTCACGTTCTGTAGAGACTACTCCTTGTGCAATTTCTCTCTTGAACTCTTTTATCTTCATTAAAATTACTAGAGAAAAATATAAATAGTAGGCTTCTAGTTTTATGACAACTGCTTTTTCTCATTCAAAACTTCATGTTTCCTTTCTGGTTGCCTCATCTCTCATATTTTCTCCCACTGCAGTTTGTCTGTTACACAATTATTCACAAAGGCTGTGTAGGAAATCTGTTTACTAGCCTTGTTTACCAAGTAGTTGTGTGAGTTTGGGCAAGTACTTCACCTTTTTTGTTTTATAAATTGTCTGCTGGTTGGAATAGCATGTTTTACATTCCTTCTTGCCTGTGGTCTGGAGTTCTTTGAAAGCTTCATCATCATAAATCAATTTCATTGTATCATTTCCCTCTCCAAACTCAAACTGCTCTTTGTTAGTGTCTCAAAAAGATCTTACCTGTACAATTTTTGTTGCCTTATTTCTCATTAATCCCTCTAATATCCTTTCCACTTAAGCCAGACGAGTTGGGTTCTAATCTACGGCCATCTTTCCTGCTTATGCTGCCAGGTTCCCGGAACTAAACCACTTTTTATTTGCCAATACATGCCTTCTACTTATGTTAACATCTAATAGCGATTTACCTTTTCACAGAAAATAATTTTACTGATTTCTCTCTCAGCCCTTACTTTAGTGCTTTCCTCATTAAAAACAACAACAAACAACAAGCAAAAACAACTCAGCAGCATTTTTCCTGTCAATAAATCACTATTACTTTATTTTGTGTACACTTCTGACATTCTAAGCATATACAAAAAAATGTGTAAACCAAAATGAAGGCTCCATGAGAGTAGAAATTGTCTTGTTTGCTTATTTATCCCAAGTTCATAGAGCAGAGTCTGAGATGGAACACATTCCGTAAATATTTGATTAATGAATAAAACATTTTTTCTTTCTTTTCTTTATTATTTTATTTTTACTAAATAAGAGAAAAATGCACACTCTATTTTGTAGATAGCATTTTTTTCACTAAGGAAAATTGTTGTGATCTGTCCATACAGGCTAATTCAGAATTGTAGAACCAATATTGCAGAAATAATATTGTATTCCACTGCTGTTATCTGGCATATAATCAGATAAATTTTACACAAAATGCCATTGCAAGCAATGCTAATGTCCTACATGAGTGAATAAATTCATAAAGTGTATTCCTGCAAATGGAGTCCACAGGACCAAGTACACAAAAATTCTAATTGGTTTGTATTCGAATACACAGTAAAGGGTATCTCAGGTCACCCCTTGACCAGAAGTGTATGTGAGTTCTTGTTTCTAAACTCCCTCATCATCCGTTCTGTTATCAAGCTTTTTTTTTTATATATATATATTTGCCAATCAGAGTAATTTAAAAAAATGGTTTTCAAAATGAAGTTTTAGGCTTTATTTTTTATTCTATGGTTGAAGCTGCTATGTGTCACCTAAGGCTGTTTTTAGCTCCTCTTATGTTCTCTCCCTATTCATTCCATATGTCCATTTATCTAATGGGAGTTTTGATGTTTTGTTATTGATTTTAGTGCCTTCTTTATATATAGTTAAAGCCTTCTTTTTTTGTTGTTTTTTCTTTTTTTTTTTTTTTTTTCCTGAGATGGACCTTCTCTCTGTCATCCAGACCGGAGTGCAGTGGCACAATCTCGGATCGCTGCAACCTCCTCTTCCCGGGTTCAAGCAATTCTCCTGCCTCAGCTTCCTGAGTAGCTGGGATTACAGGCACCCACCACCATGTCCAGCTAATTTTTGTATTATTAGGAGAGACGGGGTTTCACCATGTTGATCAGTCTGGTCTCAAACTCCTGACCTCATGATCTGCCCGCCTCGGCCTCCCAAAGTGCTAAGATTACAGGCATGAGCCACCACTCCCGGCCAAGCATTAGTTCTTACTCTGTGATTTCAATTACTAATTAATTATTTTTTCTTAGTTTGTCATTTATATTTTGATTTCTTTTCCACTGTTGCTTTTTTAAATACAGTTCATATATCAATATTGATGTAATTACCCATTTCTACATTATTAAAAACATATTCTGTGTGTTCTCTTTATACTTGTATAGTTCTTTTTAAATTTGAAGTCTGTTTTTTTCATTATTCTTGTTGTGTAAGTTGCATCATTCAAGTTATTTTTCATTTCTCATAGAGTTGATTCAACTATATCAGTATCATTAGCCAATACTGATTCAGAGGCCACCTTTATCATGCACTAATTTGTAATATTTATTTTGGACTCTTAATTGACTTTTCACTTATCTGTATATATATTCAGGCTTCAAATCACAGTGCTTTATTGATGATGTTGTATAATATCTTTGAATACGGGAGCAGAGGATTTAGTTTATCAAATTAATCTCCTTTTTTTTCTTTTTATTTATTTGCTTTCTTGAGGCAAGGTCTCCTTCTTTTGCCCAGGCTGGAGTGCAGTGGCAAGAACACAACTCACTGTAGCCTACATTGTTCTCTTTTAATTTAGACTTTTCTTGACTATACTTCCTTGCCATTTTTCCTTCCGAAAGAATTTTAGAACAGTTCTGTGCTTTGTTTTTTAAAAGAAACTGTTTGTATTTTTATTAAAACCAAGCTACAATCAGAGGTTAATTTGGGATAATTCATATTTTTATAACATTGAGTCTTTTAAAACAAAAATGTGGTAAACATTTTGTTCATTCCTATTTTGGGTTTTTGTTGATGTTGTTACTATTTTTCTTTTTTGTGCCTGATGACATTCCATAGCTATTTTCACATAGCTTTTACATGTTTATTGTTAAGGTGATACCTAGGTATTACATTATTTTTGTTGCTATAAATGGAGTCTCTTTTAATCATATCTCCTACTACTAAGTGTTTCCGTGCATCATTCCTTGTATAATTGTGTATTTTTTACTTTACTAAAATTAATGATGTTATTTGGAGTACAAATTTTTTTAATGTCATAGTGCGACACAACTTTTATCAAGGAAAGTGCTTTTCTTTATGTCATTGAATGTTTTTCACCAGAAATTTGACCTTCTCTAACAATAAGTTTGAAGTTTTTGATTTCCTTTTGTTGGAAAATCTGAAAGTCTTTCTCTTATATTTTAATTTTATGAGTTTCATGGTTTGTTATTTGGCTTAGGTGGCACAAATATAATTTATTTTGTGATAAAAACTATAACCTTTTATTCTCATAGTTGACTTTAGCTCTTTTATACTCATTGACATGATGAGACAGTCATCAATAAAACCATCAGTAGCGGAATCATCCTATATTCATAGTTGCAAGTAAAGTTCCCTTAGATTTTTCCCAACCCATTCTTGCCCCTCACCTTGGAGAATGGTGCCCTGTATTCTTTTTGTTATTCATCGTTTTGTCAGTCTTAGTTTTGGTGATTCGGCATTTAGGAATCTCCTTTCTAGTTTCCTTATGGATGAAGATTATGTATGTTCTTCCCATTTTTCTCTTTGTTTTTAAGTAATCTTTAAGCAGCAAGAAAACAAGGTATTCTTCTGCCATTTAAAACCTGGAATTTCAAAGTTAACTCTTACCTTTCTTGTAACTCCAATAAAGAATTATTAAAGAGATACTTTGAAATATAGTAATTTGGATAAATTAGTACATTACCATATTTAAATCTAAATAAGGACTATTTGTTTTCTAAATAAGGACTATTTGTTTTTCTGATTTGAGATTATGTTAAATTTGTGCAATAATAGATTAATGGATGACAAAGTAAATTTCTTAAAATAAAAAGGCAATCAAGGATAATTTACAACTTATTATTAGGGGAAGCTAAATGTGAATGTTGTAAAAAAAATCTATTCTTCATAGTTAAAAAGCTTTTATGAAATGTCAAATAAAATAAAATATAATAAAAATAGCATAAAATATGAAGAATATTAGTCAGGTCTTTGGAATTACTTTTTAATTTTCTCAACTTTGCAGAAATAAAAAATTCAAAACAAAATTTTGACATGAAATATATAAGAATTTTAACTTACATGGAGTACATGATAATAAAGTTAAAATTAAGAGGATACAATAAAATAGGAAAACACTAAGTTTTAAATATCTGTAATTATCAAAACCTGATATAAAATTCACATAAAAAAAGCAATTTAAAAATATAAATATATAAGTAGTTAATAATATAAGAATTCAATATTAGAGAATACAAACCTGAACAACTTTAATATGTCACATTTTACCTGTTGTATTGACAAAGACATTAAAAATTATAACATAGTTTATGTATATCATGGTAAATTCATTCTTGGTAATTCATTCTTCGGTGAAATAATCTAACATCACAATATCTGTATCCTTACATGTAAGTATCTTTTTTTTTTTTTTTTTTTTTTGAGATGGAGTCTAGCTCTGTTGCCCAGGCTAGAGTACAGTGGAGCGATCTTGGCTCACTGCAACCTCTGCCTCCAGATTCAAGCGATCCTCCTTCCTCAGTCTCCTGAGTAGCTGGGATTACAGCCACCTGCCACCATGTCCAGCTAATTTTTTGTACTTTTTAGTAGAGATGCATTGTCACCATGTTGGCCAGGCTGGTGTTGAACTCCTGACCTCAGGTGATTTGCCTGCCTTGGCCTCCCAAAGTGGTGGGATTACAGGCGTGAGCCACCATGCCCAGCCAACACACAAGTATCTTATTTCTGAAATCTATTCCAAAGATAGTCTGAATATATTTTAAATATTATATAACTATTTTAAGGAAACATTTGTTAAGCATATTTCATTCCCAAGGGTAGGAGATAAAAAGGATACTTAAGACATGTTTCCTGCTTACAAAAAATACAAACTCAAATTTGCAGAAAAATGTATTAAATAATTTCACATTGCCAGATGACAAATATAAAGTTACGTAATGGGAACACACACACTATGGACATCTAATTAAAATTGAACTCATAGAGAAACAGATGTCATCAAATATTGTCTCTTGACTTTATCCCTAAAGTTAAAAAAAGATTAGCTCTGAACAGAATAAGGAAATGAGGCTGAGCACATTCCAGGATCAAAGAATATTATACTGTTAGTCAAGGAAATTAGGTAACAGCTCATTTAAGGAAAATTCAAGAATTAAATATAACCAAAGTAAACAGTGATATATGAATGTAGAGAAAGATGAATCTGGAAATATTGTCAAAGTCCAGAGTATAAAAGATTTTGTTTATCTTGGAAAAAATTTGAGAATTTATTTTGAAGATGATGGAAATTCTTTTGCTGGTTTTTAAGTATGGGGGTATCATAATGAGATTTGGACTTTTGAAAAGTTTGTTTAGCACAATGCTCTAAACAAGAGGATGTGGTTACTCAATGAAAAATAACTAAAAAGAGCCCTAAGGGACCCAAATAGTAGTACATACACACATTTTTGTCTGGGAGCTTCTTATATTGTGAGAAATATATTTCCCCATACCATATATGTTCATGGTTGTAGAACCAGATGTTAGCTTGGTAAGCCTGTAACCCGTAATGCATACCAAATGCATTATGGTATGCAACTCAAGTGAATAAACTTCTGCTTCTCTTTGTGCTGCACCTTAAGAGATTCCTGCCTCATAAGCTTGGAAACTTTTAGTGATGATTATTTCTCACAGTCTCAAATACAGCCTGGAATACTATCAAATCTATTTACTTATATGAGAATGCAATTAAGTAAAGCTGAAAAGAAACATAGAGCGTTCTTCAAACATGATACATTGAACTCACATGGACCGCAAATACAGAGACATCTTGAAGAAATTATATCATCTTGTAAATAAATAAGATTTAACACAAACATGATTATACAACTTTTTTTTCTAAAGGCAGAAATTGTTTAAAAATATTCTTTAGGAAAGCAATCGCACAAAGCCTTTTGATTACAGCAGCATGTTCAGAAAACTTTTATGCAGAAGCCATGCATGATATAGGGCAACAGAATGGTAAACCAAGGACCACCATAGAGAGGTTATTATTACCCATAGGAGGGAAAAATTCTCAGTCAGGAAAATACAAATCTCTTAACCAGCAGACAGTGTTTTCTAAAAGAAACAAATAACCTACCAAACAAAAAAACATATATCACTTTAGTAATGAACATTGTCACCCAAATGAAAGAAGAGAAACAAAGATACAAAGCCATAGGTAGCCACTAGTAAACACCCCAGAACTGAGAAGAAAATGCAATGTATCCTTATGGAAGTGTGCAACAAAATGAACACCAAGAGGGCAAAATAAAAAAAAAAAAAATGGATTAATAGCTTTAGATTCAGGAAGAAACGTGGTACTTTAAAAGAAGGAAAAACAGAGTCAGTAGACAAATTAAATGAACAATTAAAGTTTTTGTTCTAAGATATCTGTAATGATTTGGTTAATATTTGCCAACTAACCAAATTGCCAAAATTGACTGATAAATTTTTACTTTATTGGATTGACTGAGAGTTAACTCTTTTAAATACATTTAATGGACTATATTTACATTATTAAAATGATCAAAATCAAGACAGCCTATCATCATCTTTTAAGGATGGATCAAATATAGTGAGTGATATATTAGAATTTTAAACATAAATTTAGGATCAAAAATGTGTACTCAAATTCTAGAAGCATTATTTCACAGCTTAAATGAAGCTGCAAAATGTGCCATCTGCTCAGTCTGCATTACATGTTTAAATGCATCACGTAAGTGATCTGTGAAAATACAATGTATGCCATAAACCCATGCCTGTTTGAGAGAAGGAAGAAGGGCAATTACAGTAACAATGATGCAATAAAATAATTTACATAAAAATTATCATGAAACATGAATATAAACCAGATTATTTTTTTCTAACAACACTGAAAAAAATGGCATGCGAATATTGTTCAAAATCTCTGCATCCCAAGAGCTAGTGTTAAATTTGCTCTTGGCATTTAAAAATATACATACTATCCTCAGGATAGAAGGTTGTCAGTGCTCAAATTAGAGCTAGGCAGTCCATATTTTCAAGCTCCAATAAACATGTACCAGATTTAGTTGTACTTGAAAATCTAGTTTCAAATTTTGAAATCATTTTTTATATTTTATTTTATTAATTTTTATCTAAAAAATAGTACACTCTATGTAATTAGAATAACACTAATTTTCCCCCAATTTTATTCTTGGCAAAAAATAAATAAATAAAAGAAGGCCTCTGAGTGGACACAAAACAAATTTTTTCACTCATTCAATGAATATTAATTGAGCATCTAAAATGTACCAGACATTCTGAGACAAAGGAAATAAAGCACGATTGTACAGTATTTGCTGTCATGGAATTTACTTTACAGGAAAGAAAAAAACTTAGCAAACATGTCATACACCAGGTAGTTCATCTGTACTGTGAAGTAAAATCAAACAAGATAAGGAGACAGAGGGTGATGCGGTAGGAAGTTCTATGATGAAAAAAGTTCAGGGCAGAGAGAAATTCCACAAGTAATTATTGATTTCCAACTTAGTGTAATACTCGATTGACTGCGGTATCATGGAAATAGTGTTTGTAATCTAGTTTTAAGGACAAGATATACACACAAAAAGATATATATATATATATATATATATATATATTTTTTTTTTTTTTTTTTTTTTTTTGAGACGGAGTCTCGCTCTGTCGCCCAGGCTGGAGTGCAGTGGCCGGATCTCAGCTCACTGCAAGCTCCGCCTCCCGGGTTCACGCCATTCTCCTGCCTCAACCTCCCAAGTAGCTGGGACTACAGGCGTCCGCCACCTCGCCCAGCTAGTTTTTTGTATTTTTTTGGTAGAGACGGGGTTTCACCGTGTTAGCCAGGATGGTCTCGATCTCCTGACCTCGTGATCCACCCGTCTCAGCCTCCCAAAGTGCTGGGATTACAGGCTTGAGCCACCGCGTCTGGCCAAAAAAAGATATTTGTTTTAACAAGTGGCTGAATAAACTCAGTGATAAAATTTCACAGATGAGGCCAGGAACAGTGGCTCATGCATATAACCCCAGGATTTTGGGAGGCTGAGGCTGGGGGATTGCTTGAGCCCAGGAGTTAAGACCAGCCTGGGCAACATGGCCAAACCCTATCTCTAAGAAAAATACTGAAGTTAGCCAGGCATGGTGGCATACACCTATGGTCCCAGCTACTCAGAAGGCTGAGGTGGGAGGGTCACGTGAGCCCAGAAGATCAAGGCTGCAGTGAGCTGAGATCGAGCCACTGCACTCCAGCCTGGGTGACAGAACAATACTTGACCTCCAAAAAGATTTCACAGACTGTGAGAGCTACAGCGTTTCTATAGGATAGAGAACTTTCTTCCATCTTAGGTGTTTCAGGAGAACTTCTGAATCTTTGAGGAGTCACTCTCAGAAGACAGGACCTATGTCTTCTTTACCATCAAAGCTCAAGACAAGCACTTATCACTTACAAGATACTCGAAGGAATTTTGTTGAATGAATGAATAAATGAGTAAGAGAAGTGGGAGCGTGTCTTTAAGGCTGCATTGTGTTAGGTCAAAAGGAAGTAGTAAATTACACCTGGTAGGGGAACAACATAAAAGTGGTGGAGGGCATATAGTGGATAAAATGGATGTTATATATGTGGAAAGCAGTTAGATAAATTAAGCAAAGACTTACTGTGCTATTCAACAACATCTATGATCTGAGTTTTGAGTGTTATTAGTAAATTGATAAATACAAAGAAGGTCAAAATAAATCTATGTGGTTTGAATTTTATCTAGTATTTTTATGGACATAAGAATGCAGTAACACTTGGATGAAAATATTTTAAATTAAATAGTTCAGTACCTTTTTCTTAGTTTTGAAATAAATATATAATACAACCTTAAATGTTTGTTAAGTTCTATAAATCTGATATGCTCCCTGTATATCATTTTAAGTTGATTAAAATTTAGTAACAGAAGTGAAGAATCAAACAAATCACACTCCTTGCATTATCTTGGACTACTTTCTCTTTACTCCTGACAAAAACACATTTTTAAAAGATATATTTTTTACTTATAATAAAGCAGAAATATTACTTATAGTTTATAATATACATTTATGAGCATAAGTCTTTCTCATTTAAAATTAATCTTTCATTGAATTTATATTATCTTTATGTTTTAGCTTGTATTGTGTAATTGAGCCATTACAAAATATATTTATTTAAATTAACCAAGCATCATGATATATACTTGTAATAAAAATTAGTAAAAGCAAACTATAGTATTTTAGTATTGACTTTACTAAATCAGTTTTATTTAAAGGAAAATCTTCTAAAATAATTCAAATATATTTGATGACAGTCATAATGTTTGAAATTAGATGTTCTTAATATATTGGCAAAATAACAATGATGAAAATGTGCATATGTGTTCAGAGTCTGAAAATTTTACCAGCTGTCACTCAAAATATATTCAATAAGCCTATTGTGGCTACAATATTTTAAATTAGGTTTCTTAAACACTAGACCAGAATAATTTTAAAATGAAACATTAGTCAGAATGGTTCTTCATTTAGAGATGAGAAGGCTTCACTGTCCAAACTTTACATAATAACTTAGCAGATTTGGCTTAAAGAACACAATGGGTGAGTCTACATTTGTGAAATTCTCTGGTGCCTGTTGTGTAACTAAGTAGTGGAGTATTCTAGCTGACTTTAGTTCTGCCTTGCAAACAAATGCACAACTGGGAATTACAGTATATCTGGTACTTTGGGGAAATTTCAAGGAAAACTCTTCTCTGTATTTTTACTGACAATGAAAAATAAAGACTGTCATCGGAATGTCATGCTAGATTGGAAGTATCTATTGTTCCAGGCACAGACAAGACAAGCTAGTGGTGGTGTTAAAGACACTTATTCTCTGCAGGAGACTGTGTTCTTTCTCTTCATGCTATAAGCTATTTTACATTTTCTATAAATCCTGGCATTCATGAGCTCTAAAATGAACATTTTCAAGACTACACTATTTTCAGCTAAGACAATCATCAGAGCTTAAGAAGGTTGAATAATGAATATAATTTCATGCAATTTTTGAAAATTGTGCTTTTTAATGTGTAATATTTATTTATAAGTGATTTTTGACAAGGACATTTTTTAAAGTAAGAAATGTTAACTGGGTCTTAAAGAAAATGTCTTAGAATATGGTAGTCAAATAATATATATTAATCTATTTGTAATCAATAGCATTAAGGAATAACAATCTAGCTAGCCAATGCCCCAAATAGAAACAAATAAAAAAAGCAAATTACATGACATGGTGCAATCACTGCATTGAAATACAACATGCTACTTATTTATGTCCAATATAACATATAAGAACACAGATTATTTTTTATGAGGAATAAAATAAATTATACCTGTTGCAATTATACCTGTTTCAAAAATTATACCTGTTTCCAAACATTTATAATCGTAAAATGACAGTAGATAGGTCAAAATACTAACTTATTGCAGAGCTAAAACTCTAAGTTAGAATAATTTTTTTAAAAAACACTATTCAGTACATAAAATTCTTACACATTTTTCATTAAAATACAACTATGGACAAAGAAAAGTTGTTTACTAAACCCAGAAGAACAACAGCCCTTAAATTAATTTGCCCTATATAATTTTATTAGATTATAATACTAATTTAATTTGCCTTATCATGCAAAAAAAAATTGGTTTTAATCATTTGAAATACAAAATGTGCAAGAGCTTTCTGCATTGATAAAATTAGAATTTTAAAATGTACCTGAAGATTTCATATTTTATATGAATAAAATGACATTGCCAAAAATAATAGCCAGAATCTGAATATAATTGAAACAAGGTATTATTTTTTGAATGTATTGAATTTTGCCATTATGTCTTTTACTGAGTATAAAAAAAGAATGATTGAGAATAATATGTAAATGCTTGTAATCATTGATAAGATGTCAAAATGTCATAGGTACTGAGAAGGTAATGACAGAGAGTAGGAAAAAAATGGATCAAATCTCAGGTTTGCTGCTTTACTTAAAGATTAAAATCCTGAAAGTTTTTGTTGAACATGAATCTGCCTCTTACAGTTTTGAAAGCATTTGACATTTTCTGTGACTTGAAGTGCATCAACAATTTAGAATTATTGCTCCCCAAAGAAATTACATATATGATTTTCGTACGTGAAACAGTATCTTTGTGTATGACCAAAACATATTGCTACATAAACTTAATACTTTCGATATACAAAAGTAAACTCCAGAATGAAGAAAATGAGGAGAATTCGTATTCAAAGTCTACTCTTAAAATTTCTAAGAATGCTAAAAATTTTATTCTTTTAATACAGAAAGGAGTTCTCTGAATTTTTTAATTAAAACTCAGTGACCCAAAGTCCAGGTACATTATGTTAGATGCTAAAGGTTAATTAAGAGATTATATCATGAACAGCAGGGGGTTATTTATTTTGAAAAACTTATATTTGTATTCACATATCTAATTTTTAGTAGTAATTTCTAATGTCAACTAAAAAACCAAAACCAAAACAAAAAACCTTCTTTACATCTTTACTAAATACTCTTTTAGGTAACTACTCAGTTTTACAGATTTGAATTAATCAAGTCATTTTTATGTTTGAAATTTGAAAGTTTTTTTTTCTGTACAGTGTTTTGAACAAAATTCCATAAAATCGTAACAACCCTAGAAGAAAACCTAGGCAATACCATTCAGGACGTAGGCATGGGCAAAGACTTCATGACTAAAACACCAAAAACAATGGCAACAAAAGCCAAAATTGATAGATTGGATCTAAAAGAGCTTCTGCACAGCAAAATAAACTATCATCAGAGTGAACAGGCAACCTACAGATTGGGAGAAAATGTTTGCAATCTATCCATCTGACAAAGGACTAATATCCAGAATCTACAAAGAACTTATACAAATTTGCAAGAAAAAAAACAACAACCGCATCAAAAAGTGGGTAAACATTATGAACAGACAATTCCCAAAAGAAGACATTTATGTGGCCAACAAACATATGAAAAAAAGCTCATCATCGCTGGTCATTAGAGAAATGCGTATCAAAACCACAATGTGATACCATCTCAAACCAGTTAGAATGGCAATCATTAAAAAGTCAGGAAACAACAGATGCTGGAGAGGATATGGAGACGTAGGAATGCTTTTACACTGTTGGTGGGAGTGTAAATTAGTTCAACCACTGTGGAAGACAGTGTGGTGATTCCTCAAGGATCTAGAACCAAAATACCATTTGACCCAGCAATCCCATTACTGGGTATATACCCAAAGGTTTATAAATCATTTCACTATAAAGACACATGCACACGTATGTTTATTGCAGCACTGTTCACAATAGCGAAGAGTTGGAACCAACCCAAATGCCCATCAACAGTAGACTGGATAAAGAAAATGTGGCACATATACACCATGGAATACTATGCAGCCATAAAAAGGATGAATTCATGTCCTTTGTAGGGACAGGTATGAAACTGGAAACCATCATTCTCAGCAAACTAACACAGGAACAGAAAACCAAACATTGCATGTTCTTACTCGTAAGTGGGAGTTGAACAACGAGAACACATGGACACATTGAGGGGAACATCACACGCTGGGACTTGTTGGGCAGTGGGGGGCTACGGGAGGGATAGCATTAGGAGAAATACCTAATGTAGATGATGGGTAATTGGGTGCAGCAAACCACCATGGCATGAGTATACCTATGTGCAAGTTCTGCACATGTACCCCAGAACTTAACGTATAATAAAAATAACTTTATAAAACATTTAAGAGATAATGTTTTAATATGTGAATAGAGGTACACAGACCTACATCTTTAAATTTTTGACCTTTAGAAATTAATGTGAATTTTTTGTTACTTTAAATCTTCATTTTGTGTAAGATTTAGTTTTGTACCAACTAATCTCCTGGTATATGGACCAGAGAAGTAAAAGTGCTATCCGTGTATTTAGAAGAATACACAGAGAAGACAAATACTTGCGTGTTGATTCATTCATTTATTCATCAGTCAAAACGTATTGTATAAGCTTCTAGTCTGTATATCAGACATTGTCCTGTCTTCAACAAAAGAAAAATAAATAAGTCAAGGTGTTTATCCAGAAAAGCTGTGGTGTAGAAGTGGAAAATTTAGGTATAAAAACAAGTTGCAATAATACTGTGTAAGTGTAAATAAGCCATGTGAATATAGATACAATCAATTCACAGCATTGAGATTGTTCTTGACTGCCAACAAAATAACTCAGCTTTAGTCAGTGGAATAATTCTACCAAAATGGCGATGTCCAGCATAAGGAAAATTTATTGTAGATGTTACACAGTAATACCAGCAATAAGATTGACCGTACTTTACCAAGTGTTCTCTATGTGTTAAATTATCTTCTAGGCACTTTAAATGTATCCTCATAACTCCATGAGTTAGCTACTCTTACTAAACTCTTTTTCCTGTTACAGAAACAGTAGTACAGGAAAATTTTGTATCTTCTCCTTGGTAATACAGATAGTAAAAGGTAGAATTGAGATTGGAACCCAAGCACTCTGGCTACAGAGCCCATGTGTTTAACTAACACACAATACGGAGGAATTGTGTCCATTTTACATAGAAACAGAAAACAAATGAAAATTTTCTTTTGACATCTCATGGTTAGAAGAACCAGATAATTTTTTTTATAAGGAAATTAATGTTTAAGCTAATAGTCTTAGTAAAGATACCTACTACATACTCTCTCAGAGACAAACTCCATTCAATCAACATATATTTACTGAGCACTTAGTGTGTTCCAGGGATTGTTCTAGGCTCCTGGGATACATCACAAAGTAACAGACAGACATTCTTGCCTTTGTAAAACTTAAATTATATAATGCTTACGTTTTAGTTAGTTTATATTACAAAATATATTACAAAAGAACATGGCTGACCATGTTCAAAATGACACAATTTTTCAATTATATAAACATTTGAAAATTGTCTCAGGGGTTTGGAACAGCAAAAGAAATCACAGGCTGGTGCAGAATCTTTCTGAGTAACAATCACTTATATTTACTCATAGTTTCCCACAACCTTGAAATAACTGTTTAATCGCATAAATTCAATTGCCACTTCAGTAATTTCAGACAGATAAAAGGCATCTTAAAGCTCTGAGGCTACAAGTCTCTAAGCTTTATCCCACAAATACTTGCCCCACAACTCTTTAAAACCATCTTTTATTTATCCCCATTAACTAATCAATCAAGTGTGTGTGGTAGTTTCCACGTCGCCACATTTGTAACTTATCTCCTTGTTTCTACTTAGCAGTTGTGCCATTACCATAAGACCTGAAGAGCTCTCTATCCTAAGTGGATATATCTGGCATGATTACATTGCTCGGCACATTATGTAAAAAGATTTATGTCCTTATAGAGCTCAGTAGGTGACAAATTTTTGACAATTGAACATTAATATGGTTCATGTACTACAGATTAAAATTAAACTACTGTTCTTATAAATATTTGTGTTATAATAATAACTTTTTTTTTTTTTTTTGCACTTTAAAAATCAGAAGAACTTATATGAGTTTGTTTGACCCTGGGCTTTCTCTCAGGCAACAAGGTATGCAAACTTCAGGTTGTCCTCCAATAGCAGTGTTTAAAACTACCCAACCTTAATTCATGCTACTCTTTAGAGCCCTAAGGTGACAATTATTTCTGAATTCCTTAATAATTGGAAGTCTGGTATGATGACAAAACCAGAAGAGCTGTGTGCATGTTTTTCCTGGCTGCCTGAAGAATCCCTCATGGCAGATAATAATATGTCACCCTTAATCGTATTTCCTATTTCTAAAATGTATTTTCATTAACCCTTATTTTATACTGTACCCTTCATTCTGACATAAGATTTGCTTTGTTTCCACAACAATTTTGAGATACTTTATGGGAGGCTACAGTGTTAGAATGGATTATGCTCTCAGTGCACAAAAATCAATACATCTCATTCTACATCATTTGAGGGGAAAAAAATTCAACTGACTTGAAGGGAACTTTTCCCCAAATTTTCAAATATACCAGTAAATCATGGAGGATGAAAAACCATGATGTCATTTGATGCATGAGTAATTTCTCCTAACATATAGGAAAACAGACAAAAGACTCATCCAGAGGTTACTCTCTATATATAGCATCTCAGATTGAGTTTCAGGAAAAAAAAAAACTTTATAAGCTAATATATATATTCCTTTAACAGCTAAAGGAAAAGTAAAGTCCAGAAGCAATTATTTAATGGTATGCATGAGCAAGAAAGTGTTGTCAGCAGAAGCATCTAGCACAGAAAGAATGTTCTGTCAGGGAGGTATATGCCAAACAAGTCAATTTAAATTCAGCCAGTCAGCAAACAGGAATATCTGTCAGTTTGCAAGAGGATATTTTGCTTTCCTTGGACAAACAATGCTCTTCTTCTGTTATAAATGACATTACTTAGCTTGACATAACAAAGTGCTTTAAACAAAGGACTCACTTAGAGGAAGAAACATATATTTGATTAACTTGAAGAGACTGAAACAAGGTAAGATTGATATAAAGAGGCAAAAACAATCCTACTTAGAATAGCTCATTGGTATGAGCAGCAGACTGACATACACAGAAAACATTGCGATGGACAAAGGGGAGAAATGCAGCCTGTGGCTGTCTTAATAATCCAGTTTGACCAACCGCAGGGCCAAATGTAACCAATTGTGGAGAAATCTCATTCTTGGTGGTAAACAAATAAAAATTGGGATAAAGTAAAACTTGCTTATTTAATAGTCCTATACAATTATCAGCTGTGCCTGGTGGCTCACGCCTGTAATCCCAGCACTTTGGGAGGCTGAGGTGGGTGGATCATGAGGTCAAGAGATCAAGACTATCCTGGCCAACATGGTGAAACCCCATCTCTACTAAAAATACAAAAAATTAGCTGGGCATGGTGGTGCGCACCTGTTGTCCCAGCTACTTGGGAGGCTGAAGCAGGAGAATCGCTTGAATCCAGGAGGCGGGGGTTGCAGTGAGCTGAGATTGCACCACCGCAGTCCAGCCTGGCAACAGGGTGGGACTCCATCTCAAAAAAAAAAAAAAAAAAATCTCTAAAATCAGCACAGATATTTTAAAAAACAGAGGTTTCATAGATTTCATCTACTTCAAGTTTATTCTTTATTGCTGTCAGTAATATTAGTAATTAGCATTTATCAAGTATTTACTATGTCCCGACATCATGCTTAATGTTTTTATGTATAATTCTTACAAACTCCTCTAATTTAGGGACTGCACTTACTCTCATTTCAGAGCTAAGAAATCTGTTAACAGAGGTGGTCAATAGCCAGTGTCATACAGCTAGCAACTTACACAACCTGGAAGCCTGTGTCTAGACTTCTCACTTTTAATCATCTTATTGGTGAACATACTTTCAAACTGTTGGAAAAATTATTTTATCATGGTCATCACAAAACTAATAAACAAAATTTTAATCATCTTTTTCTTGGAAACTTAATCTTTTAGCTTGATAGACGCTTTCTCTTCAAGTTTTCTTCTATTTCGGTAAACACCTCATTATCATGAACTAAAGGACTGCTATTTAGATTTGAGAGGCAGCTACAAAAGCCTTTACTTTCTATGAGAGAAGTTTACAGTGATATTTCACAATCATTGGGCATTATTTACTGATAAATTACAATGGAATTCTAATAGCATAACATATTTTATTCACATTAAAGTCAAATGAGCTCACTGTGATTAATGTAACTACAGTGAATGCCAAAGAAATTAATAGCAATTATCTACTCATTGTAAGGGTGGCTGATAATTAGTGCTATTACACAAAAAAGGTACATTTTAAGCAATTATCATCATACATGCGTTTGATACCATTACAACACTGATCAAGATGAGTTCATTTGACAATCACGCAGCCAGAATGTGTAAGTCCACCAAGAGTCGGTTTCAGGTTTGAGGAAAAAGCAATTTTATTAAGGTCTTCCAATTCTGCTTAAATACACATGAAACATAATCATCTTTCCTGAATATATTATTTTAGTAATGTTTGATCATAAATGGTATACTTTGGTCTTTTTTAGTGTAAGACTTTTTTATGCTTACAAGGCAACATTCATACATTAAGACGTTCAAACTAAGCTTAAACTCTAAAATATTTAAAGATTTTATTATTGATCATGATGCACATTCGTTCATAATTCTGCATAATTTTGGACAATAGTTTACACTTTAATGACGTGAGAAAATTTCAGAAGACATGAATGTATGTGACATGTCTAATAACGGGCACTGCCTTAAAAAAAGAGTTTAAGGTCAGGTGTGGTGGCTCATGCCTGTAATCCCAGCATTTCGGGAGGCCAAGGCCGGCAGATCATGAGGTTAGGAGTTCAAGACCGGTCTGGCCAACATTATGAAACCCCATCTCTACTAAAAATACAAAAAATTAGCCATGTGTGGTGGTGTGCACCTGTAATCCCAGCTACTCAGGAGGCTGAGGCAGGACACTCATGTGAACCTAGGAGGCAGAGGTTGCAATGAGTCAAGATCATGCTATTGCACTCCAGCCAGGGCGACAGTGTGAGACTCCATCAAAAAAAAAAAAAAAAAAAAAAAAAGGCACAGTATAAGGGAATGAGTTTATAATTTTTGGAAGAAGTTCTTGCTATCTCTCTCTCTTAGCCAACAACAAAAGTGATCAGTAAGTGGATCATTGTCATTCCCTCAGAAATAAAATTTTTTTAAAAAATGGGTGGGCCATAAATATGGTTAGCATCTCTTTGTAATTAGGTACTTTTTTTTTTTTATTGTGGCAAAAACACATAGCATACAACCTCCATAAAATTAGATTAAAAATATTGTTGACTATATACAAATTGTTGCATAATAGATCTCTAGAAGTTAACTAGGTAACTTTAATTTTACAAAGGTTTTACATGTTCTTTGTTGCATAATTTATCGTCTTTTCTTAGTGGAATGTTTATGTTAGAAAACCAGCTAGACTGCAGATTTTAATTAATTCAGCCACCCATGAATCCAGAAAGGCAAGAAGTGAAGTATGGACATCATTTAAAAGTCCTAAGGTTTATACAGTTTATATCCATCACAAAGTTCACTTTCATGAGTTCCCATTACAAGTAAAATGCAGCTGTTCCATTTTGCTTTCCTCAAGTCATTATTGACAAAGGAAACTACTCAGTGACACCAAACAGACCTGTATTTGCTAAGTAACCTGACTCTTCCAGCACAATATTATTTGTGAATGTGACATGATCTTCCCTACCTCAATTTGAAAACTTCTGATGTCTTTCAAGCAAGGAATATTCCTAGGAGAATACTGTACTCACTGAAATGCTCTATTTGCTCTCATTTTAAATAATGAATTTGTTGGCTCTCGAGCAGAAAAAAAGAAGGTTAATAGTTGTATTACTCATTTCCTTGAAAACTTCTTTTGATTAAAAAAAGTGAAATAAAATATCCCACAGGATGATTAAATTTTATTTATTGATGTATTGTAATAGCTGCTGGAGAACGCATTCAGAGTTAACACGTCGAATATTTTTCGAGCAATGGGGACGGTGGGGGTAGACACTTTAAAAAATTAAATTTCTGTGACTGACAATGTACAAATCAACATATTTTAAAGTTTCTATTTGAAGTAATCGAAGGCAGCTAATTAGTGCTACATTTTACCAGTTTTAATTACTTCACTCTAAAAAATACTTAATGACACGTACATAGTGAAGTTCTTCAGACCTGGTTTGAACACGGGCCCTGGAGTCACGCTACCCATGTCCGGAAGCCAATTCTGCCTCTTTCTGAGGGACCTCAGCCAAAGTGAATTAATTTATCTATGACTCAGTTTCTTCACCTGTGAAATGAGAAAAGGTATAATAGTTGTTCCTACCTCAGAGGATTTTTCTATGCTGAAATATAAACTTGGATCAGTTGCAAGAACATACCACTCATAAAACATTGTTATTCTTATTACTTGTTGGTTATCTAAACCAGGGGACAAGAAATTGTAGCCCCTGGGCTGGATGTAGCTTAATGTCTGTGTTTTTTGTTTTTTGATTTTTTGTAAATAAATTTTATTGAAACACAGCCACACCCATGTTGACAATGTCTGCTTTTACTCAATGACTGAGGTGAGTAGATCCAAGGGGATATTATGGCCTAAAAAAATACTATTTGACATTTACAAAAAAGTTTGCCAATCCTGGAACTCTGTGGTGGCTGACATTGGGTCCCTCTTAATGAAACTTCAGAGATACTGTCATCAGTCCAAACAGTCAGAAGGGGATGCTAGAACAGAAGAAACCTAAATGAATGCAAAGTGATTAAGATCAGAGTACTCTGAAGAATGTATTAACATAAAGTATTTTTATAGTCCCTATTACTCAATGACTTTCAGTTTCATCTAAGAACCTCCTTGCATTCAATCAAGGGTATAACACTCTGGGAAATCTCTTGGATAATACACATTTTGCCCTTAGCCATGTGAATTTCTTCATGGGCTTCTTTCTAAATGATCTTCTCACTTACCCACATGTTGCATAGTCAACAGGCACAAGAACCGGCATTAAAATTCACAAAACTCTTTTACTTGTTAAAGTGTGCCCTGAGCTGACAGACAGAATGAATTATCCATGGCTAACTGAGGTGCTCGAAATGAAAACAGAACCAGGTGGCCATGGCTGGATGAGGGAGCATTTACATACTCTTCATTATCAGGAAGATGTAGAAGTAGAAGTGTCACAGGACCTCCCCGTCTACAATCAAGCCAAAGCAGTTTCTATTGTCAATGCCAAGATTAACTGTGTCCCGGACCATATCCCTCCCTCCCACCACTGTCTGTTTGAAAGAAACATCTGACAGAGACTTCTGATATGGGGCATAGAGACTACTCAATTAGGGCTCAACTATTTTAACCAATCAGAACTGAACAAGTTTGAAATTTTCATTTGCATAAACAGATCTGCTTGAGAAACTAAGTGAGAACTTCCCCTGTTTAAGCCAGCTCCTCCCTTTGTTCTTCAGAGCACAATTTACTTGTATTGAAGGCTGTGCCTCCCTAATCTGGAGACTATTTTCCTATAGAAAAAAAAAGGCTCTCCCTTTTTTCCTCTGTAAATCTCATGGTCTTGGTGATGAGGATGGAATGAAGTGGCCCCTGTGCTTCTTCCTAACACTATCTGGCCCAAGGCATTAGTGCTCACAAGAGCCCTTTGAGCTCAGTTATATTCCTGGCTGTGCTGGGAAGGACTTTGGTATAAAATAAAAATACAAACCCAAGGCCCCAAATCAAGCGAATAGCCTCTCTCTTGACCGTGGAGACCTCAGATAAACTTTAAAAGCTGAGTTTCCAGCCATGACAGAATAGGAGCTCAGGCATGCCTCATTATCCTCCCTCCCTTTTGCAGTTTAGATGTAACAACTGACCAGCATTAATGTTAAAATAGAGCTCCTAAGACTGACAGAATGGACTCTTTAAGGCAATGAAATACCAAGCTATAAAGAAGACCTAAGGTCATGCCAGGCAAGGGTTAAGTCACACACCCTGACACTTAAAGAATAAACTATGCTCTCATTGCCACAAGGTTTTTCTTTTTTCCTAGCAACTAAATGAGGACTGGTCCTGGGATAAACAATGGCAAAACAGTTGTAGCTCACCCACTATTAAATGCTGACTAACAGATGCTCCCCTTCCCTGTTTCATCAGCCGTAATGACAGTTTTGGTTGGACAAGAGACTGATTTCAGTAACTCTCTCCTGATAAGAAGACCACTCACTATGGGCTGGTTCAGGCCAGTTTATAGAGGCTGAGCACTTGAGTGCATTCATGTCCTGAAATGACATGTTTACATGTATTTTTATGTATAGGGCCTAATTGTAATACATTTAAATGTTAAACCCCTGCCCCCATATGGACATAGGTCATATGTCATATGCATGTTTGTTCAATACTCACGTGTCAGGACATATCTCGTCCCATAATCAGTTGAGTATGTATACTTGGCCAGCCCATTTAGCCTAAATCCTTTCCCTAACCTTTACAAAGTGCCTATTTCCAGGGCTCTGCTGGAAGCTGCACTTCCTAGACTGTCAGGCTAGCCACACTGCAAGCTGTAACTCTTTACAAGAAATAAAGTCTCCTTTTCTAAGTTTATAATTCTTGTGATTTTTAAGTTAACATGGGTAAGCCCTTTTAGATCCAAGATCGCTCATTTTTAGGATAGTGTCTCAGATGCTATTTCCTTCAGGAAGCCTGCCCATCTGGCTCCATGGAGTACCCATTTGTGGAGTATGCTCGCACTTTATGATGTATGCTTGCACTTTGCAGGGTACTCTCATGCTTCATGGGATACGCTCACACTTCAGTTTTGCAAGAACGCTCACACTTTAGTTGCACTTAAAGGAATGCCTTCCTAAAGTGAGTAATATAGGTAACCTAGGTCCTAAGGGAATGGCCTCTGACCAGCCACCTTCAGATATTCCGGCAGCTTGGTCTCTAGCCAACCAACATCTGGTACTCCAGGGGTATTTCAAATTTAAAATGTAAAGATTAAGGCTAGATAAAAATGATCCAAGAGATGCATCTAAATTGAACTATCTATACATGCGATTAGAGCAAAGAGGAGTCTGGATTTCTCAAAGATAGTAAGAGGCTTTCCTTTAATTAGGACTTTTAAAAATATATATTTTTTATTATTATGGGCTCATAATAATTATAAATATATATGATGTACATGTGATATTTTGATACAGTCTTAAATGTGTAATGATCAAATCAGGGTAATTGGGAAATCCATTACCTTAAACATTTATCATTCCTTTGGGTTACGAACACTCCAATTCTATTTAGTTGTTTTAAAATATAACAAGTGATTAACTATGGCCACCCTATCATGCTACTGAATACTAGATCTTATTCTATCTAACTGTATTTTTATACCCATTAACCATCCTTACTTTATTCTCCCCTCCCCACTAACCCTTCTCAGCCTCTGGTAAACATCATTCTACTCACTAGCTCTTTCAGTTCAATTTTTAGTTTTGTTTTAGCTCCCATGTATGAGTGAGAACAGGCGATAATTGTCTTTCTGTGCCTGGCTTATTTCACTTAACATAATGTCCTCCAGTTCTTTCCATATTGTTGCAAATGACAGAATTTCATTTGTTTGTTTTTTTTTAATAGCTGAATAATATTCCTTTGTGTGTAAGTGCACATTTTTTTTTCCCATTCATCCTTTGATGGACACTTAGGTTGACTGCATAGCTGGCTATTGTGAAAAATGCTGTAATGAACATGGGAGTGCATATATCCTTTTGATATACTGATTTTTTTTCTTGAGGATATATATGCAGCAGTGGAATTCCTGGATCATATGGTAGTTATATTTTCAGGTTTTTCTGAGGAACCCCCATACTGTCCCACAGTGATTGTACTAATTTACATTCCCACCAACAGTGTACAAGGGTTCCCCTTTCTCCACATTCTCACCAGTATTCATTATTGCTGTCTTTTAGGAAAAAGCCATTTTATCTGGGATCAGATAACAACTCTGTAGTTTTTTTTTTTTTTTTTTTTTTTTTTTTTTTTTTGCATCTCTCTGATGAACATTATTTTGTATACCTGTTGGTCACTTCTTTTGGGAAATGTCTATTCAGATTTTTGCTCATTTTTAATTATATTATTATTGTTTTTCCTATAGAGTTGTTTGAATTCCTTATATATTCTGGTCATTAATCCTTTGTTAGTGGTTAGTTTGCAAATATTTTCTCCAATTCTGTGAATTGGCTTTTCATTTTGTTTATTGTTTACCAGACAGAAGATTTTTAGCTTTATGTGATCTCATATGTCCATTTTTGCTTTGGCTACTTGAGCTTTTGAGGATTTATTCTGAAAATCTTTGCCCAGAACAATGTCCTAGTGTGTTTTATCAGTGTTTTCTTCTAGTAGCTTCATAGCTTCAGATATTAGATTAAGTTTTAAAGACATTTTTATTTGATTATGTAAATGGTCAGGGGATCGGGTTCTAATTTTATCCTTCTGCATATGGATATCCAGTTTTCCTAGTAACATTTCTTGAAGAGACTGTCCTTTCCTCAATGTTTGTTCTTGGTCACTTTGTCAAAAATGAGTTGACGATAAATGCATGGATTTATTTCTGGGTGATTTATTCTGTTCTTTTTGTCTGTGTGTTTTTATGCCAGCACCATGCTGTTTTGGTTATTATAGCTTTGTAGTATTATTTGAAGTAATGTGATTCTTCCAGTTTTGTTGTTTATGCTCAGCATGTCTTTCAGTATTCTGGCTCTTTTGTGGTTTCATATAAATTTTAGAATTGCGTTTTCTATTTCTCTGAAGGATGTCATTGGTATTTTGAGAGAGATTGCATTGAATCTACAGATTACTTTGGGTAGTATGGACATTTTAATAATTATTATTCTACCAGTCTATGAATATTGAATATCTTTCCATTTGTGTCCTTTTTTTAACTTGTGAACTGTTTTTAATAGCAGGTATTTTCTATAGTATGTTGCTGGAAATCAAGAGGTTTATTAGCATGATACATGTTCAGAAATGAGTTAGATACTTAAAAAGTCTAAACTCACTGATTTAGGAATGCATATGTTGCAATCTCAAGAGAGCTTAATAGGCCATATGGACTAAATTAATGCTTGCCTCTGGGTGGCAGGTATGCTTGTATTATAAAATTGTATTAGACATTAGCACCAGTGCAGAACATGCTCAGCATTATAAGATCCAAAACGCCAGCACAAGTTTATCCATAATTAAAAAATAATTACCTCCTTCCTAAAATGTCAGAATAGTAGGTAATAGATAAATAATTTCAATCCAAATGAATAACTCTTGTACATACAATTTCTCTTTTAGAAATATATGTGAGGACCAATTGACTAAATAGACATATTTAACATTGAAGTTCTCCAATATTTTTTAAACTGAACATTGCCAGTTTACTGGAAGATTACTGAAAATGAAGTGATAAAAGATTCTTAAAACTTATTTAAAAATTCCTTCCCCGTTTATCAATAAATATGGCAAAAGAATAAAAGAAAATCCTAGAAAACCTCTTTTATTCATCATTCTCTCTATGTGTGTTTTAATAAGTGGTGATGCTCCCTTTGAAGGAATCCATTATTAACTTAATTTTCTAATAGAGGAACAGGGAAAAGATAATTATCACTTTCTGTGGAATAAATACTCATCAACTTCAAATAATAGCAATCTAGGAAATACAGAAAGAGCAAAGATTTTTGGTTTATATTTTTGGTTTATATTTCATGGATGGTGCTGCTGTTCCAACCTTATAAAGATGTCGGTTTTCCAAATTCCAGAAATTAAAATACTACCCCATCTCGCCATACTAACCAGTGCCCATTGGGTCTTTTTAGAACAAGGAAGGGTTACAGAGTTGTCAGTTATGCATGTACTATTTTGATTTCAGGTCCTTTCACACACAGAAATCATACCAAATGGCAAGACACTGATTTTACATAACAGTTTATTACACTTTAGCCAAATCAACTTATTTCACTGTGTGAGGGTGCAAAAAACCATAACTATAAAACTACTTGACTTGACAGGATGTGTTTGTCAATAAGTAGCTTAAACAACTTTCACCAATAAGGTCTCTAATTTGGTTTTTAAAATGGGAAAAAAGTAAACTATTGAAATTGTAAATCAGTTATAATTTGAACCTAATGAACCATGCAAGCAGCAAGGGTTAATAAACCAATGTGCTTTACATTTGTTCAAGTACTGATATTTCTGTATATAAAGATTTATCATATATATATACTACAGCTAACATGGGAAGTGAAAAAAGATTTTTCCCAAAATGAAAATACTAAAACTAAATTAAAATACACATAGTTTTTCACACGAGATAAAATTTGACAAGTGAAAGTTTAATATGTCCCAGTTGACCATGTGTGAAAATGCAAAGCAGGTATTAAAACCGATATGTCCAAGATGTAAAACCAGTTTGTAATTGGGGGGAACATCTAAATCCTTAATTAAAAAACATAAATGAAGTGAAAGCCTTAAACTGATACACACTGTTCACATCTATATTTCAAATTTAGAAATGCATATTTGCAAGCAGCAATAAAAAAGTATTCATGAAGAATGCATCATCTCTGAAAATTATGAAAACATCCCTGCTACCAATATATTTCTAAATACAAAATTGCCTGCCATATTTGTTTCTTCTGTGTAGCAAGAGAAGTTCATTTTAACAACTGATATTCCGTCTTTAGGTGTGAATAGTATGAATGACAGTCTTTTAAAAAATTTTTCTTAGTCATTTGGAATCCTTAAGCCTGCAAAAGCTTTGAACATAAAGGTTCACAGAGAAACCGGGGTTGTCTTGTGGTATCCAGTTAAGCCAGAGCTGGAAATGTCTCTGGGTCATCCAGGAGCAGAACCACTTCACTTGTCGGTCCTGCTGCCACCGTTCAGACATCTGCCACACTCATGTCTACCTCATCCTCCCTCACCATCAGGTTCTGGGCAGCCAAGTTATTCAAAATTAACCTTCAACTGAGACATTACATCATTTGCTGGCTTCTGGAAAAGATGGTCCATAACAGAATCTGCAGCATGAGCCTCTTCACTCTTTGATTTATGAAAAACAACTTTCATCTTCCACTGCCCTTCAGCAGCTTCATTTGGTTTTCAGATATTAAATTCCACTTTGACCACTCCTTATTTTGAATAGTCTTCCACTCATTGAGAATCATCTCTTTAGGACCCTCTTTCTTTACCTCTTCAACTTCACTCTCCTTATTTTCAGTGTCTGCCACTGGATGGTCTTCTCCTACAGATGTTTCCTCAGTCACATTTGATCAATCCAAATCAGTTAATTCATCTTTCACAATTCCCCAGTAGTGAGGTCTACCGCCTCCACGTTTGTCCTCGTGTTTCAAGACAGATCTATCACTTCAGTTATGCCTATAAAATTCAATTTGCCATGGGAATCAAATCCATCTCCTCAGCCCATTCCATGTCTGCAGCGCCCTCGACCTCTTCCAAGACCACCAAGGCGTCGACAGTCAATAATCTGTCTATCAACTAAAAATTTGCGTCCACCCTTTTCTTCAAGTGACTTTTCAAATCTTTATTCTAGAGGTGATTGTCTTCCTGTTCTTCTATTAATTACTTTTCCTTCAACCTGAAGTTGTTGATCAGGTCTTCTTCCAACTCATCTTACTCCTTCTTTCTTAAGCACGATGAGCACCTGTGTCTCTTTCTCGTCAACCACGCCAACGCTGGGGCGCAGTGGTTTCTTGCAGTCTTTCTAGGACTCTTTACACAGCTGTTTGCCTGCCATGTTGGAGGGCCTGAGCTGTGCTCTTGGCTCCAGGGCCCCCATTGTCACTCCTGCTGCCATTTATTTTTTATTCTCCCCTGACTTCAGCACCTCAAAGAGGTCCACTTCATCATCACACAACTGGTCAAAGTGGTTGGTGACCATGCAGCCACAGCCTGCCTGTAAGTGCCCAGGCATTATGGTGGCTCAGTGACATATTCCTCCATGAGTTGCAACAGGCTATGCCAAGCTAAGAGCTCCTGCCTCAGCTTTTCCTACACTATCCAGTTTTTATGTTCTCACCAATTTTTAAAACCAATGTTTTATTTTTATTATAAAGATCTTTCACTTCTTCAATTGAAGGTTTATTTCTATGTGTTTCACATTATTTATAGCTATTATATATGAGATTACTTTCTTTTTCTTCTAGATTGTTGGCTGTTGGCATATATAAATGCTACAGATTTTTGTAAGTTAATTTTGTATCTTGCAACTTTATTGAATTTGCAGTTCTAATAGTATTTTGGTGGGTTCCTCAAATTTTTCCAAATATAAGATTATAACCACTGCAAATGAAGATAATTTCACTTCTTTCTTTCCAATTTTGATGCCTTTCATTTCTTTCTCTTGTTTAATTCCTCTGGCTAGAATTTCCACTACTGTGTTGGATAAAAGTGGGCATCCTGGTTTTGTTCCAGATTTTAGAGAAAAGGCTCTCAGCTTTTCCCTATTCAATATACTATCTGTGGGTTTTTATTGTGTCGAGGTATGTTTCTTCTATATCCAGTTTTACAAGAATTTTTATCAGGGAAGGATGTTGAACTGTATCTAATGAACTTTTTGGCATTAACTAAAATCATCATATATTAATAGATTTGTACTTCATTCTGTTGGTGTGATGTCTCATATTAATTTATTAGTATATGGTGAACCACTCTTGCATTCCTGGGATGAATCTCACTTGATCATTATAGATAAACTTTCTAATGTGTTGTTGAATTTGGTTTGCTAATATTTAATTAAGAATATTTGCGTCTATGTTCATGAGTGATATTGGCTTGTAGTTTTCTTTTCTTTTGACATGTTTTTGTCTGGATTTAGTATCAGGGTAATACTGGTCTCATAGAACGAATTTGAAAGTATTCCCTCCTTGATTTTTTAGAATAGTTTTAGCAGAATTGGTATTAGTTATTCTCTAAATGTTTGATAGAATTAAACAGTGAAGCCTCAGATCCTAGGATAGTCTTTGATAGGAGACTTTTTGTTACTGCTTCTGTCTAATTACTTGTTATTTGCCTTTTCAGGTTTTGAATTTCTTCATGACTAAATCTTGGAAGGTTGTATATGTTTAGGAATTTGCCCATTTCTTGTAGGTTCTTATTTATCAACATATAATTGCTCATAATGTTCTCTGGTGATCATTTGAATTACTTTGGTATCAGTTATAATGTCTCATTTTTCATCTCTAATTTTATTCATTTAGGTCTTCTCTTTTTATTTGTTAGTCTGGCTAAAGGTTTGACATTTTTTTTCTATCTTTTCAAAAAACCAACTTTTCATTTCCTTGCTCTTTTATTTTTTATTTTTTTAGTGTTGATTTTATTTATTTGTGCTCTGATCTGTATTATTTCTCCTACTAATTTTGGGTTTGGTTTGCTCTTACTTTTCTACATCTTAAAGATGCATTATTCTGTTACTAATTTGATGTGTTTCTACTTTTTTGGTGTAGGTATTTGTTGTTATAAACTTCTCTCTTAGTATTGCTTTTGATGTATTCCACAAATTTTGGTATGTTTTATTTCCAATTTCATTTGTTTCAAGATATTTTGTAAATTTTCTTCTTAATTTCTTTATTAACCAAATGATTATTGAGGAGCATATTGTTTAATATCATGTGTTTATATAGCTCCAAAATTCCTCCTATTATTGATTTCTAGTTCTATTCTATTGTGGTTAAAATAATACTTGATATGGTTTTATTCTTTTTGAATGTTTTTGTGGTCTAACATGTGACCTGTTCTTGAGAATGTGTATGTGCTGAGGAGAAGAATTTATTTTTCACTTTTTGGAAAAATATTCTATAAATATCTGTTGGGTCCCTTTGATGTATAGAGCAGATTAAGTGTAATGTTTATTTGTTGATTTTCTGTCTGTATGACCTTTTCAATGCTGAAAGTGGGGTGAACTCCCAAGGTATTGTTATATTGGGGTCTCTCTTTTTCTTTAGCTCAAATAATATTTGGTTTATACATCTGGGTGCTCCAGTGTTGGGTGTATACACAGTTTACAATTGTTATACTCTCCTGCAAAATTGACCTCTTTGTCATTATATAATGACCTTTTTACCTCTTTTTTATCAGCTTTTTTCTTGAACTCTATTTTATTTGATATAATTATTAGCACTTCTAGAGCTCCTTTTTGCTCTACATTGGCATGGAATATCTTTTTTTATACCTTTTTTATTTTAGTCTATATGTCTTTATGGGTGAAGTGAGTTTTTTATAGACAGCACATGATAGGGTCTTGCTTTTATATCCATTCAGCCACTCTATGTCTTTTGATTTAATTTAGTTCATGTATATGCAATGTTATTATTGATTAAAAAGCATTTAATACTGCTATTTTGTTATTTGTCTTCCAGTTGTTTTGTTGGTCCTCTTTTTCTTTTTTTCTTCTTTCCTTTCTGTGTTCCTTTCTGTAAGAGTGATTTTGCCTGACAGTGTATTTATTAGTCTGTTCTCACACTGCTGTAATGATACTACCTGAGACTAGGTGATTTATGAGCAAAGGAAGTTTATTAGATTCAAAGTTCTGCATGGCTGGGGAGGCTTCAGGAAACTTACAATTATGGTACAAGGCAAAGAGGGAGCAAGGCATGTATCTTACATGGCGGCAGGAGAGAGAGAGAGTGCAGGGGAGACTGTCACTTTTAAAACCATCAGAGCTCATTAGAGCTCACTCACTGTCATGAGAATGGCATGGGAAAAACTGCCCCATGATCCCATCAACTCCCATCAGGTCTCTCCCTCAATACATGGGGATTACAATTCAAGGTGAGATTTGGGTGGGAACACAGAGACAAACCATATTAGTATATTTTAATTTATTGCTTTTCTTGCAAATATCATCTTATAATCAATTATTTTAGACTGATGACAAGTTAACTCTAATTATAAAGAAAAGAAAAAACAAACAAAGACAAAACTAAAAGACTCTCATAACTTAACTTATTCTTCTCTACTTCTTGACTTTTTGTTGTCTGTCTTCTTATATTATCTATTTCCTAAAAAGACATTGTAGCTATTATTTTTGATAGATTTGCCATCCAGTCTTCTTGCTAAACATATGAATGGCTTACATACCACAATTATAGTTTTAGAATATTCTGCATTTGTCTTTGTACTTAGTATTACTAGTGATTTTTATACCTTCATATGATTTCTTATTGTTTACTGATGTCCTTTGCTTTCAGATTAAAGATCTGCCTTTAGCATTTCTTATAAGACAAATCTGACATTGACAAAATCTCTTAGCTTTTATTTGTCTGGAAGTGTATTTAGTACTCCTCAATGTTTGAATAACAATTTTGCTGGATACAATATTCAAGGTTTGAAGATTTTCCCTTCAGCACATTGTATATGTCATATCACACTCTCCTGGACTGTAAGTTTTCTGTGGGAAGTCTGCTGCATTCGTATCAAAGTTGCATTGCATGTTTTTGCTTATTTATCTTGCTAGTTTTATGATTTTTTTAAATCCTTGAACTTTGAGAGTTTTGTTAATATATGCTTTGAGGTTCTTATTCATATTGAGTCTACTTGGTGTTCTATGTACTTCTTGTACCAGGATATTCATGTTTCTCTTGGCTTGGAAAGTTCTTTGTTATCATTTATTTGAATAAACTATTTACCTAAATCTCTCTCTCTCTACATCCTCTTTAAGGTGAGTAACTCATAAGTGTGCTTTTTTGAGGCTATTTTTTAGATCTATAGGTATGCTTTATTTTTTTTCTCCTTTGTGTATTTTCATATAGCCTATCTTCAAATTAATTATGTCTTCTGCTTGATCAATTCTGCTGGTAAGAGTCTCTAATACACTTTTCAGTTTTTCAATTGAATTTTTCATCTCCATAATTTCTGCATTTTTTTTTCATTATTTCAATGTCTTTGTTAAATTTGTCTAATAAAATTCTGAATTCCTTATTTGTGTTACCCTTGAAGTGTGCTGAGTTTCCTCAAGACAGCTGTTTTTAATTCTCAGTTTGAAAGGTCACATATCTCCATCACTCTTGGATTGATCACTGGTGCCTTATGTAATTTGTTAGTGAGGTCATGTTTTTCTAGATATTCTTGATGCTTCTGAATGAAGGTTCATTGCTGTCCGAGCATTGAAAAGTTAGGTATTTATTCAAATCTTCACAGTCTGAGCTGTCCTTAAGAAAACTTTTCATATATGCAAAGTGTTGTGATCTAAGTTTGTGGTCATTGTAGTTGTATCAGCACTAGTGATGAACTGTGCCCAACAATGCTGCAACTCTTGCCAACTTCTAGAGATACCACTTGAGTGGGCTTGTGTAAGATAAGGGAGAATTTCCTGAGTTACTGGGCCAAGTCTTTCTCTCTTCCCTGTCTTTCCCCAGTCAGAAGGAGTCTGTCTCTGTGCTGGACTGCCTAGAGTTGGGGTAAGGATGCTGTGACCACTCCTGTGGCCATCAAAACTGGCACTGCACTGGATCATACCTGAAGCCAGCACAGTACTGGACCTCACCCAAGGCCCATTTTAACTATGGCCTGGCTGCCACTGATGCTTATTCAAGTCCCATGGGCTCCTTAGTCAGCAGTCGATGAATCCTGCTGGGAGTGGGTTTTACCCTTCAGGGCATCAGATTCTTTTCTGGCCCAGGGTGGGCTTAGAAATGTCATCCAGGAACCAAAGCCTGAAAATGGACCTTCAGAAATCTGCTTGCTGCTTGATTTTATTGTGGCTGAACTGGAATTCAAGTTGCAAGACAAAGTCCTCTGTGTTTTTCTCTCTCCTTTTCCCACACAATAGGAGGCTCCCTCTGAGTTGCACTGCCTGGAATCAGGGGAGGTGTGATGTAAGCACTTTCTTGTCCATCATAGCTGGTAGCATACTAGGTCACATGCACCCCAACTCCACTATCCCCAAGACCAGTGAGGTTCCAAGGCTTAACCAAGGACTGCAGTCCTTGTTGGCTGGCTGCCTCTCAAATTGATTCTGGACCCCAGGCCACTTTAGGCAGCTGGGGGTGGAACATGCAGGGACTCATATTCCTCTCACTGGGACAGATAATTCCCTTCTGGTGCAGAGCTGGTCTAAATGCTCCGTCAGTGCCAGAAGAATGCTGCCCTGTGTTGTATTCCACAATGACAGCACTGAATTCTGATGCAAAGTTCCACATATACTTTACTCCATCTCCCCTCATTCTGCATGATGTTGACAGGAGATGGAGTAGAAGTGATATAGGCAAGCAAAACTGTCTTTCTTACCGTCTTCAAGGCCTCATTGCTTGATATCATGTTAAAACCAGGTACTGTGACTACTCATCTGATTTCTTGGTTTTTATAAAAATGCTTTCTTGAGTGAACAGTTGTTGAATTTGATGTTCCTTTTAGGGAATGATTGCTACAGGGTTCTGTTTGGCCATTTTGCTTCGCCTCTGACTCTATGATTCTAACCAACATTTTTAAACATCCAAACAGAATTTGCAATTGTCACAGGAGACAAAATTGTCACAGGAGACTAATCCTAAGACTTAAGCAATGTCTCCAAACTCGTAAAGCAGACCATAAAACAGAGAGCCCTGTACTTCCCTGCTCCCCTATTTACATTTCAATTTTCCCTTCTAACCACAACCATCTTCAACAGGAACACTACAAGAACCCACACGTGGGTACCAGTATGGGTCTTTCGAGCCCCTCTGGCTACTCCATGATTGCAGATGACTGAGTCCCTTCTGAGTCTCTCCTGAGTCTCCCCTGAGTCCTGGACCTTCTAGTTTGCTGAGTGCTGAGTTTTATTCAGCCAGTTGTTCTCACTCCTTGGCAAAGTTTTAAGACTTTTCAATTCTTCAGACTTTTCATTTCTCCCTTAAGGGAGCAATCACTCTGTGATGTATGCATGTTTATAAATGTGTGTGCCATTTCTCCTTTAATATCCCTTGGGAGTTGATTTTTTAGTAAACCTTCAGAGAGTGAAGGGGGAGGTTTCTCTTGATCCTGTACTTTTGAAACTGTGTGCAGTTATCACCAAAGCCACTCTGCTCTTTTGGATATCATAGTAATGGGAACCAAGGACCTGATAAGCCAATAGAAGGGTAAGAACTTCTTACAGATTAGGCTCCCAGGCTCTCTTTTTGTGATCTAGTCAAGCAGATGGTAAAAAAAAATAAAAATCACTGTTTGTCTCCTTTACAAAATCACGATTAATGGGAAAAAATAATTTGTTGTCTGGTCTTGGATATAGCCACACTGGGATACATTGTGGTTTTGAATTGAATCGCTATTAAAATAAGTACCCCATTGGAAATTCTGTCAATGACCAAAAGATAGATTATTTATATTAGACTCCTAAATTTTAAAGAATTTTTTATAAATATATCATTCTTAATAAATTGCTTTATTGATAGTCATGAAAAGATTAAGTTTACACTAAAACACATATAATTGTGCCATGGTTAGCCTTAGAAATTCTCTTGATGATAATGAAGAGCAAAAAACTGACCTGAAACAAAGTTCAAATCCTTTGTATACTCAAACTGCCTCTTTGGATCCCCTGTATAATCTACCAAAAACCACTTCACCCTATGCTCCAGTGGCTAAGGTCCTGCACTTTCCTGGTTACCTCCATGTGTAATTCCCAGTCAGATAACCGATATCATTTGTTTTAAATTATTTGTATGACCCTTAACCTTTAGGTATACCCATTTTTTATTCATCCTTTTCCTTTCAATGGATAGCTTTTAATTTTCTGTCCTTTCTGTCTGTGGAGTATGCAAGGCTTTTGGGCCTGTATGGATAGGAACTCAGATGAGAGGATGACACCTTAAAGAATATGATCAGAGAGGTATGGGTTGTATTCCATTTGTGACTAGCAAGATTGTTTTTCCTTTGAGCTGTCTTTGGGGTTGTTCTGAATCTTGCAAAGACTGCTTTATATCTAGTTCATCCTCAGTTAAGTCAAATGCCATTTGGTTAATGCAAATTTAGTAATACTTTTAAAATAAAACTAGGTTAAGATTGTTAGCAAAATAAAATTAGAATGTCTTTGGAATTTGCAGTATTATGAAATGATTCACGCATTTTGCTTGGGACTACTGGCCAGACAGGTTTAGGTTATTTCTGCTGGATGTTTTAAGTTCATAAAACTATTGCTTGTTTGATTTTTCTGTGAATTAAAGCTATAAGAATTGGCTGCTGAGCACTGCTGAAGGTTTGTACACATATTAGTGTAAATTTGTCTTTGTTTTTAAGCTTCTGCACCCTAGGATCTAGAGAGGTAGATATGGTAATGCCTGGGAACATATCCTAGCATCTAGACCACCAGCACCAATCAGAATCAAGCCCAATATGTCCTTGTCCTCCTAGTCCCATCTTTGTCTCCTGGCTAGGTTAGGAGAGGTTATATCCTTCAGATATGTCCTCTGTCCTATGCTCTATACTTTCATGTAAATTTAGCACTCAGTCAGGCTCTTTCCTTTAGCCATCCTTGGGTACCACATGGATACTGAGGTTACAGGGAAACTGAGGAAGATGTTGTGGGGGATGTCTGTATCATAGTTTCAAAATTCTTCTTAATAATTTAAAATCTTAATAGCATGTTACGTTAAATTAAGTAATAGATAATTATAAAATGTCTGAGTCATTTCTGAGTATGTTAAATGCTGAAACATTAATTATTACACATATATTTATGTTTATATACTTTGACACCTTAATTTTATATGGTACAGAAAAGCTAAATATATTTAGACTTGTTAATTAAAAAAAAATTAAGACTTAAATTATAAAATGGTTTTCACCAACAAATACTGGTATGAAACAGTTCAAAATGACTTACTTTCTAATTTTTTCATAAGAAAATTAGGGTTACTAAGAACGCATATACATAATTAAAACTACTCCATATAAAATAAACAACTCTATATTCAAAGCATATAAAGAAAGTAATTTTTCCCCCAAGGTAGAATGCCCCCTGAAAAGAAGTAAAGGGAAAAACCAAAGGTTAAAGTAAGTTGTAGAAGATTTGTGAAAGATTAATCTCAAGAAAAAAATTTTATGTGTGATCAAGTTTGCTGAAATTAGAAGAAAATGATTCATATTTATTTCTAAAAATTGAACATTAATATCAAAAGCACACTGACAGAAGGTTAGACTCTGGGCTCTTGTGTTGGAAGAACAAGGTTTTCTCACAGCATTGATATTCTCTTTAGTAGAAAATTGTAAAAGGTTTTTATTAACTTTTTAGGTAACTGACCTAGGAAACAGAGGTTCTGTTCCATGTTTCATGAAGATATTTTCTTGTGCTTTGTGCCTTTAAAATCTTTTGTCATTTTGGTTTTAATTCATACTGTCCTATGATCCCCTTTTGATCAAATGCTTTAAAACTCTGATATTTGACAAGCTTCACAAAGTTAAATCTGAAATTCTAAAATCAAGTCTTTTTGACCCAAACTAATTTGGACATAACAGGAACTCCTGGAAAGCCAAAAGAGACATATTAGGGTTATTTGGTATGTTAAAATTATACAGAAAGCATGATTTTAAAATGATGTTTAGTGTTCTTTAAGTTATATTTATATAAATGCATTATTAATACATGAATACAATCCAAAATTGTATAATATTTTTAAATTCTGACATGTCTTGGTATATGTTATGAGTCATAATTATGTTTATTATGTTAGGTCATTGTTTGCTACAGAAATATAAACATATTTTCTGGTCAATTGTACCTTTAATGATGACCACTCTAAGTTTTTGTCTTCCACAGTTAATATACATAATTAAAACTACTAGATGTAAAAAAAACAATTCTGTATGCAGAGCATATGAAGAAAGTAATAGTTTTCATAAGGTACAATGGGCCCCCAAAAATGTATAGGACAAAATCAAAGGTTTCTTTTTTTAGTGCTTGTAAAAGGTATGTCTATTATATACTAAATATACTAAATTATTTACTAAATATGCTAAAGTCTGTTGACTGTGCAGTGCTACTATTTTTTTAGTGTGGATACCTTAATTTAAAAAATAATTTATTGCTAAAACATGCTAACATAATCTGAGACTTTAATGAGTTGTAATCTTTTTGCTGGTGGAGGGTGTGGCCTCGGTATTGACGGCTGCTGAGTGATCAGGGTGATGATTACTGAAGTCTGGGTTGGCTGTGGCAATTTTTGAAAATAACACAAAAATGAAGTTTGCCACATCAAGTGATTATTTTATAAATGATTTCTCTGTAGTATGCAATACTGCAGGAGAGCATTTTACCCTAGGTAGAACTTCTTTCAAAATTGGAGTCAGTTCTCTCAAACCGTGCCACTGGTTTATCAACTAATTTAATGGAATATTCTGAATCCTTTGTTATCATTTCAACAATATTCACAGGATCTTCACCAAAAGTAGATTTCATTTCAAGTGACCAAGTTGTTTGCTCTTCCATAAGAAGCAACTATTCACTTGTTTAATATTTACTGTGAGATTGCAGTAGGTCAGCTATAATTTCAGGCTTCATTTCTAATTCTAGTTTTCTTGCTATTTCTATCATACCTGCCATTACTTCCTCCACTGGAGTCTTGAACCCCCACCAAGTCATCCATGAGGGTTGAAATCAACTTCTTCCAATCTCCTGTTAATGTTGATATTTTGACTTCCTCCTATAAATCACAGATGTTCTTAATGGTATCTAGAATGATTAATCCTTTTCAAAGTTTTACTTTGCCCAGATTCATCAAAGGAATCACTATCTGTAATAGTTATAGCCTTGCAAAAAGTATTTCTTTAATAATAAGAATTGAAAATTGAAATTACCCCTTGATCTGTGGCTGCAGAATGGATGATGTGTTAGCAGGAATGAAAACAACAATAATCTTCTTGTACATCTCTATCAGAGCTTGGGTAACCAAATGTTGCTGTTTATCGAATTTTCAATAAATTGATCAGATTATTGAATTTTCAATAAACAGCAATATTTTGAAAGAAGCCTTTTTTTTATTCTGCGCAGTAGGTTTTATCAGTGGACTTAAAGTGTTCAGTAAACCATACTATAAACAGATGTGCTGTCATCCAAGTTTTGTTGTTCCACTTATAGAGCACAGGAAGAGTAGATTTAGTGTAATTCTGTAGTGCCCTAATATTTTCAGAATCACAAATAAGCACTGACTAGAAGTTAAAGTCACCAGCTGCATTAGCCCCTAACAAAAGAGTCAGTCTGTCCTTTAAAGCTTTGAAGCCAGGCATTGACTTCTCTCTAGTTATGAAAGTCCTAAATAGCATCTTCTTCCTATATAAGGCTGTTTGATCTACATTGAAATGATGTTGTTTAGTGTAGCCACCTTCATCAATTATCTAAGCTAGATTGTCTGGATAATTTGCTGAAGCTTCTACACCAGCACTTGCTGCTTCACCTCACACTTTTATGTTATAGAGATGGCTTCCTTTCTCAAACCTCATGAACCAACCTCTGCTAGCTTCAGACTTCTCTTCTGCAGGATTGTCGCTTCTCTCAACTTTCATGTAATTGAAGAGAGTTAGGCACTTGTTTTGGATTAGGCTTTGGCTTATGAAAATGTTACAGCTGATTTACTCTTCCCTTCAGACCACAAAACACTTTTCCATATCACCAATAAGGCTGTTTTGCTTTCTTATCTAAGGTGTGTTCATTTCCTTCTAGAATTTTTCCTTTGTATTCACACTTTGGCAAAATGTTTTGCACAAGAGTCCTAAAATTTAGCCTCTCTGCTTTTGACATGTCTTCTTAACTGAGTTTAATCATTTCTAGCTTTTGATTTAATGTGAGACACTTGAAACTCCTCCTTCACTTGAACACGTAGAGACCAATGTAGGGTTATTACTTGACCTAATTTCAATATATTTCAGGGAATAGAGACACCTGAAGAGAGGGAGAGAGATGGGGAAATGGCTAGTCAGTGGAGCAGTCAGAATACATACAACATTGGTTAACCTTGACGTTTTACATGGGTGCAGTTTATGGCACTCCAAAATAATTACAATATTAACATCAAGATCACTGATCACATATCATCATAATAGATATATTAACAATATGCAGTTTAAAATATTACAAGAATGATCAAAATGTGACACACAGACACTAAACCAGCAAATACTGTTGGGAAAAAAAAAAGCATAGATAGCCTTGCTCGAAGTAGGGTTGCCAAAAATCTTAATTTTTAAAAAGCACAATATCTGCAAAGAACAATAAAGCAAAGTGCAATAAAACAAGATATCACTGTATATCACTTATGTGCAGCTATCACTATATATCCAGTACATAATAGGTAATATTTAGGGCTATAGAACTGAGTCATTGAATGAAGGAGTCATAAACAATATCAACAAATGGGTGTGGCTTTGTTTTAATAAAACTATTTATAAAATCATACTGTGAGGTATGTATATAAATATGTATCACTTATATATCACCTATTATAAGATAGCATGATTTTAGGCACTGTGGATGCAGCAATAACAATTTTAGATGGTGATTAGTAATATAATTACTAGTTTATGTGGAAGACTGGGAAGTGGTTGCCATTTTCAAGCAGTTGGCCACGAAAGAACTCACTGAAAAGGTGACATTTTACCAAAATCTAGCAAAAGAAAGACAATCAGGCTGTCTATGGGAATCCAGGATACAGGCAGAGGAAAGGGAGGTAAGGAGATCCTAAGGCATGAGTATGGTTCCAGTATCATTGGAAGAACAGGAATGCCAGCATGGTTGGTGTTTAGAGAGTGAGGGGGTATGGAGATGCAATTATGAGGAGCCATAATGGACATTTGATTGCTTCTTGCATGTATATTTCAGACATGTGCTTCTTTTCTCTTACCTTGTTACACTGGCAGATATGCTTTATGATTCTTTCACATTGATCTCCCTTGTACGTGACAAACACATTTGCTTTTGTTTATCTGCTAACCCAGCACTTTGCCAAGTATTTAATAATTCGTTATCAAAAGCTCACAAAAATACAAGATATCCTGTGATGGCTGTTTTTATATTATTATACATATACTATTTGTATATATATATATTTATGATGTTCATATATAGTCATGGGAAACTTAAATATGTTAATACATATTATTTGTTGATATCCTCTTGTTTGTTAAGTTTATTTTTATGAAACACTATAGAACACAATATTTGAATTCTAGAGTACTTTCAAGATTTAAAAGTCAATATGAACATCATACACATCATTCCATTGAGCAGATATAGTCCATTTATGATGAAGGTCACATTTTAATGTCTGACACGTAAAGGAAAATAAAATTCAGAGTATTTTCTCTTCCCCATGTTATCATACTTTTAAATGTAGTTATTTGGATGCAGTAATTTTATATTGTTAAGGGAGATAATTTGTCAAAGTAGTTTTTTGTTTGTTTCTCTTTATGTAACTATTCTTGTTATTTTCCTAATGATTTTATTAATCACATTTGGCTTAAGAATTTGGAATCTTGTTTTCTATTATTTGACCTGTTATGCCTACATATTTCTGCTTTAAATATCATGAAACAATATATTCTAACATTGCTCTAGTCCTCATTTTCATTCTGATTTGTTGGTCAGATAAAAACAAAAACTGTTATGTCAAATCTACACTGCAGGGTATTCTTTCTAGAAACATGGAATATTGAGAATTACCAGAACTATCTCATGTGTTTTCTATATATTTTCACATTGCCTAGCTCCGTATTAACATAGTTATTTAAAACATTTAAGTAAAAATTTTAAAATCATTAATATATAATAATAGTTGATTTAAAAATCTAAAAATAGCTATTCTAGAGAAATTATACTTTAATGAGAGCCAAGCAAAGTAAGGTTGCTGTTGTGCATGATCATTAAATTGGATGCAATACTGACACTGACCCTATTAAGTTGTTGTAGGGATTAAAGTTATTTCATCATACAGAATGCATAGCATAATGCAAGCCAAATATTCAGTGTATCAGTGTGATGATGATGATAAAAGTCTAACAAACAAATATGAGTAATCTTGTAAGTCGAAACAGAGGTTGCTCTTTAGGTCGTTGCTTGTTGTTAGTTTTTAAACAATTTTGATATGAATTTATAACTTCTTAATCTGTGTCCTAAAGATGATTCTAATAATTTTATAGCGTACTGCCCAAAATTAGTTATTGTTCTGTTGATTATTGTTAATAAGAATAGAGAATTTTTCTAGTTGTCCCAGGAAAATTATGCTAATTAGAAATCTCTGAGTTTGTGCTTCTGAGATTAATTTATTCATCATAATCAGTTAATCTCTATTCTTTACATGATTAGATAGCTTATGGTGGAGAGAAGGACCCTTTAGTTCTCTTAGAATGAAGAAGAATACTGTAGCTGACACTAGTGAAATTTAGACGTTAATTCAAAACCTTCTTAGCATATAGCATCTATAATTGCATACCGATTAATGCCGCTATCATTGTTTTCCTAAGTAAGAGAAGACTTCAAGAAATATTAGGAAATTGACTCTGAAAAAGTACAATGGTCTCATTTATGGGCATGACTCTGAAAAAGTACAATGGTCTCATTTATGGGCAGTATTCTTTTATTTTATCAGTTATTCAGAAACTAATATTAGTAGAGAGAAACTTTACGAAAAGATTCCATCTCTGCTACTTTCCTCATGCAGCCTAACAAGCTAGATCACTATATTTTATCTCTGAATGAGACATCATTACTGTTGTATTATTCTGGTTCTTTAATAGAGAAGGATGAGAAGAAGAAAGTCATACGTTTTATAGGTGAATAAATTCAATCAGTTGGCAATATAGAGTGAAAGAGTAAGTATAAGCAGAAAGAATGCAATTGACTTAACAAACGATCATTATTTTAATAGAACATCCATTATCCCAGGAGGGGGTGAGGGCCAGTGTCATTTAATTCCAAATCTCTCTTTATAAGCAACTAAAATAATAAAAATCTTCTCTCCCAGAATTTCATTAAAAGAACAATTCAAATATGTATTTCAGGAAAAAAACAACTTCAGCCTAGAAGTATGTACTGAAATGCAATAAGAAGAAATATTCAAAGATATTGGTATAAACTTGGCTATATTCAAATACATAGCTATTAAGCAAAATGGTTGATAATTTTGGTTAAGGTAGTGTATGAAAGTGACATGTCACTAAAATATTGGAAGAGCGTAACACGTTAAGTTTGGCAAGGCAGAGGCACCAATCTTTCAAAGTATTTTCAACAGTTACGTAGTTTAAGAGAAGGGCAGAATCAAAAGAAGTAACTGAATTGACTACAAAATTTTTTTAGTTTTCCTATTCATATATATATACACACACACACACACGTATATGTTTATATATATTAAATCCCAATATTTTATCATAAATTTTCATCAAATTCAGTATTAACAAAATATGAGTTGTAAAAAATGGCTTTCTAGGTGGCATGGTCTGGATGTTTTGCCCCTTCCAAATCTCATGTTGAAATGTGACCTCCAATGTTGGAGGTGGACCTAATGGGAGGTGTTTGAGCTGTGAGTGTGGATCCCTCATGAATGGCTTGATGCTCTTCCCGTGGTTATGAGTGAGTTCTCACCCTATGAGTTCATTCAAGAGCTGATTATTTAAAAGTACCTGGTACGTCTCTTACCATGAATTACACTGGCTTCCCCTTTGCCTTTCACTGACTGTAAGCTTCCCGAGGCCTTCACTAGAAGCTGAGTAGATGCTACACCATGCTAGAAGGGCCTGGAGAACTATGAGCCAAATAAACTTTTTTTTTTCCGTAAATTACCCAGTCTTGAGTATTCCTTTATAGTATTGCAAAATGGACTAACACACTAGGCATGTGCATTCATTAGTAAAAGACATTCATAATTTTAAAAATTCCAACACTATTCACATTAGGAAAGATATGGAATCAACTCAAATGCCCATTAACGATAGACTGTATAAAGAAAATGTGATACATATACACCATGGAATACTACGCAGCCATAAAAAGAAACAAGATCATGTCCTTTGCAGAGACATGGATGGAGCTCGGAGACATTATCCTCAGCAAACTAACACAGGAACAGAAAATCAAATACTGCATGTTCTCATTTATAATTGGGAGCTGAATAATTAGAACACATGGACATAGGGAGGGGAAAAACACACAGTGGGACCTTTGGGGGTTGGGAGGGGAGGGAGAGCATCCAGATAAATAGCTAATGCATGCGGGCTTAATACCTAGGCGATGGGTTGAAAAGTGCAGCAAATCATCCCGGCACATGTTTACCTATGTAACAAACCTGCGTGTCCTGCTCATGTATCCTGGAGCTTAAAATAAAATAAGATAAAATAAAATAAAATATTTTTTAAAATTAATGGTTACTGTACTCAATTTTTGTTCATTTTGGTTTGTTTTATTTTATTTTTTTACTTTCAACTTTTATTACAGATTCAGGGAGTACACATGCAGGCTTGTTACATGGGTATATTTCATTATGCTGAGGCTTGAGGTGTAATTGATCTCGTCACCTAGGTAATAAGCATAGTATCGCATAGTTTTTTAACTCTTGCTCCTTTCTTCCCTCCCCACTCCAGTAGTTCCCAGTGTCTATTACTGGCATCTTTATGTTCATGAATACTCAATATCTAGCTCGTACTTATAAGTGAGAATATGCAGTATTTGGTTTACTGTTCTTGAGTAAATTTGCTTAGGATAATGGCCTCCAGCTGTATCCATGTTGCTGCAAAGAACATAATTTTGTTCTTTCTTATGGCTGCATAGTATTCCATGGTGTATATTAGCACAATTCCTTTATCCAGTCTGCTGTTTATGGGCACCAAAGTAGATGGCATGTCTTTGCTATTGTGATTATTGCTGCGATGAACATGTAAGTGCATGTGTCTTTTTGTTAGAAAAATTGATTTTCTTTTGGATATATACCCATAATGGGATTGCTGAAGAGTAGTTGTGTATTAAGTTCTTTCAGAAATCTCCAAACTGCTTTCCACAGTGGCTGAATTAATTTACACTCCTACCAATGGTGTATAAGTGTTCCCTTTTCTCCACAGCTTCACCAGCATTTGTTGTTTTTTGACTTTTTAATAATAGTAATTCTGACTGGTGTGGAATGGTATCCTATTGTGGCTTTGATTTATATTTCTCTAGTGATTACTGATTTGGAGCATCTTTTCTTTCTTTTTTTTTTTTTTTGTCACTCATATGTCTTCCTTTGAGAAGTGTCTATTCATGTTTTTTCTCCACTTTTTAATGGGGTTATTTGTTTTTGCTTATTGAATTGTTTAAAATTCTTATAGAGTTTGGATATTAGACCTTTGGCAGATGCATAATTTATGAATTTTTTCTACGATTCTGTAAGCTGTCTCTTTATTCTGCTGACAGTTGCATTTGCTGTGCTGAGCTCTTTAGTTTAATTATGTCTCACTTGTCAATGTTTGTTTCTGTTGCAACTGCGTTCAAGGACTTAGTCATAAATTCTGTCTCAAGACTGATATCCAGAATGTTGTTTCCTAGGTTTTCTTGTAGGATTCTTGTAGTTTGAGGTCTTACATATGAATCTTTAATGCATCTTTAATTAATTTTTTATATACAGTAAAATACAGAAATCCAGTTTTATTCTTTTGCATATGGTTAGCCAGCTATCCCAGCATCATTAATTGAATAGGGAATCCTTTCCCCATTGCTTACTTGAATCGACTTTGTTGAAGATCAGATGGCCGTAGGTATGAGGCTTTAAGAGTTCTCTTTTCTGTTCTGTTGGTCTATGTGCCCTCTTCTAAAGTATCTAGTCTTCTATACATTTTGATGTATTTGTAGAGTTAACTGTGTGAATAGCTCTTCTACATTAATTTAATTATGTGTATTTTCCCTATTTCTTGAAGTGGCTTTAGATTTAAAAAAATACTGCTTTAGCCACTGCACCTGTAATCCTAGCTACTTGGGAAGCTGAGGTGGGTTGACTGCTTGAGACCAGGATTTTGAGATCAGCCTGGGCAGCATAGCAAGACACTCAGTCTCTGAAACAAGCAAACAAAAAACCTAAGTAAGTATGGTGGCTTGAGCCAATAGTGCCCACCCAGGGGACTGATGTAGGAGGATTGATTGAACACATGAGTTTGAGGCAGCAGTGAGCTATAATCATGCCACAACATTCCAGCCTGGTTGACAGAGTTAGATATTTTCTCTAAAATATATATATATATATAGCTTTATATTATGGAATATTAATTATTGAAAATATATTTAGCAGTTGTAATTGTATAACAAGTGTTACATATATATTATTATTCTCTCTAAAAACAAAATAACTAGGTATATACACTGAAATATGATGACTATTTTCAAATTTCAAAAGTTGGTCATCAGATTTATAGATGTATATGTATCACCTGGGTGCTATACAGTAAACATGTAATCTGGGTAAAAACCACAACATAAAGCTTCAATTCTATTCATACTTAATAAGACTACTATAATAAATATACTTTATACATAGATATGAATAATGCATAACAAACAAGTGTATTTCAAATACTTAGGTGATGAGACCAAATTTTGTCAAAGATATTAGAAATTTCAAATCAACTATAATGTGTCAAATATCTTGGAAATTTTAATAGAGGATTTCTGATGTGTAAATCTGCATATTGGCAAAATCTAGAACACTTTGCAAACATCATTAAAACAAATACATTTAAAATATTTGATATTTCAAATACGATGTTATTCAGTGAATGGCGATGCTGAATGACAGCAGTGGACAGTGTTAGCATATACTAAGCCCTGTCAAAATTTAACATTGTCTAAATTTGAGAAATTAAAAACATTATCTTTCTGTCAAGTGAATTCCTGCCATTTCTGGTCATTGTCATCTCAGAGTCCTACACAAACTAGAAATAAAACAGTGTGTACAGAGTCAGAAAAAAAATGGTCCACAAAAAGGATCCACGCAAGTCTATGCCCATGCTTGTACTAACACACTTGTCCCATGTTTATTGTATTTATTAAACATTATTGTGTACCTCCTTATGTAAAGAAAAGTATTCAGCATTGGTGGATGTACAGTACAAGAGTAAGAGAATCTCAGCCATGTGGGAACTTACAGTCTAATGGCATAAAGACATGAAACACATTCTGATGATGCAACATTATATTTTTTAAAATAAGATTATGGCTGCTATGACAGCTAAAGGATGAGATGTAATTAATTTGGCATGAAGGAGACATCTGGGAAACTTGGATAGAAGGAGTACTATTTTAACTAGGTCAAAAAACAGATACAAGTTTGCCAATTGGGCAAGGTTCTAGGAAGATTTAACTAGAGGCCAAATAACTCTCTCTTCTCTCTCTCTTTTTCTGTCTCTCTACCTCTATCTCTTTCTCTCTCTGACACACACACACACACATACACACACACACACACACAAAGAGGCTCAGAGACTATGATTAGGGTAAGAGAATGAGAGAGAAGAGGTGAGTTACAAAGAAATTATGTGGATACTTGAACATAGTGTCTGGACTTTATTCTGTGAGTATTGGTTATCCATTAACAAATTTCTTATGCATGGACTGTTGTGATCAAAAGTGTTTTAGAAAGATCATGTTAGAAAGGTACAGACTTAGCTTTGAGAATGATGGATTTAAGACAGAAAAAATGGCTGTGTTTTCACTATTTCCATCAGACTGAATGGTATGATTTTCCATGTACTATCTCAAACCTGATAAACATTTTGTCTCTACTCTCTTATTTAATCCATCACCAAGTACTGTCTTATCTGTGCCCTGAAGTCCAAATTCTCTGTAACTGTATTGAGAAGGTATTTCTTACCTGTGTTACATGAATAATCATTTCATTGAGCCTTATGTCTTCATTCTTGACTTTGCCTTTCCCTGGAATTCATTCTCCCACATGACCATGGAGATGTTGCTAAAATACAAATCCTGATGGTTGCTCATTTCTTTCAGCTCTGGTTATTCCAGTTGAAGAGAGACCATATGACACTCTAGAAATGGCTTCATGCAAGCATTTAAAACCTTTGAGAGAATATATCATACCAGGAAGACTATTATTATGACTAATGGGAAGATAATATCAAGAGTTTGGAGTATGCTCCTTACCCAGGGTCCCCATAAACTGAACCTCCTAAAATAAAATAGATCAAAGAATGAGCTAGATAAACAGTTTACTCACATAACTAAGCAGTCCCTTTGCAAATTCTCTATCACTGAATTTCTATAATCTTCATTTGATGTATTTTTCCACAGGCCACAAGTGCCAGCAACTGCACAGATAATTCTCTGTTCAGCGAATCCTATTATAACTTTCACAAGACAATTTAAAGTCTGTTGCGTAACTGTAGCCTTTACAGTAAAATTTAAGTCTATCATGAGGGGTACATTTCTAATCATTGCTTTTTTACTTTAAACTAAGGGAAAAGGGCCTAACGAATGATGCCCTTCTGGAAGAGTGAAGGCCTACTAGCAATGTTCTCTTTAACTCATCATGTGGGCTAGAAGGAGTGAACCAATAAATAAAATAATAAAATAATCCAAATTGAATACATTGGTGTGGTAACTTATAAATTACTAAAATAGTTAATAACTAATGCTTGGCCCCATATTCCTGGGAAAACAATTAAAACTTCAGGTACATTTGGTCACCTGGTGGGACATTAAACATTTTGTAAAGGGATTTCATCCAATTGTTACTTTCAATGCATGTTTTCTGGTTGTATAAAAGCTTTCCCATGCAAGAGGGCTGATGTTATAACAATAGAAGTTCTTTTAATTATTAAACCAATTAATTAAAATTCTTTTGTATTAATTAAAACTTTACAGAAGAGATAACTTTAACCTTTCATTTAACCAGTTTGCACAGAGCGAAAGAGGCCAGAGACTGGTAGAAATTTTCACACTTTTGCTGGCATGTCAGGTTTAGGGTTATGTCTCCCTGAGCGGCTCTAGTGGCTGTGCTTGACTGTATGCAGACAAACACATTGCCTTGAATTAAGAATATTCACAAAGAGTTTACAAATTTTGAATAAATTAGGCAAGAGAAATAAATATGACTCAAATTCTATTTACCAAAGTATACTCAACACACTTAAAGTATCAGGAAGCTTAAAATCCAAAAAGTTAGTTGAAGGGTAAAAGACTGGTGTGCTCCATCACTTCCTGCGGGCCTGACAAAGGTAGCCTAGGAATTCAAGATAAATGGAAAGTAAACAGCAACCAAATGAAAACTAGAAGCAAAAACAAATAAACATAAAACCAACCCTAAATTTTTCCTTGTTAATCTACCCTGGAGGCTACAGTGTTACATAGGGCCCCAAAAACCCCACATGATGAATATTTTACTTCTGATACAAAATGTGATATCCTTAAGTTCACCAATATTATTATACATTCCGTGCAATCAAGAAATTCACTTAAGGCACATGACCAATAAGTACTCTAGCACTATCCACACAAAACAGTAAACATAGTGTGAAGTGATGCAAGCATGTATGTGAAATTTGGCTCCTCACTAAATCCAGCTTCATGCTTAACTGTATTAAAAAAACAATTGTCAAACTGCCAGTGCATTTTTTTAAACAATACTTCTTACTTTGCTTTAATTAAGACTAAGAACTTTTGGCCAGGTGCGATGGCTCATGCCTGTAATCCCACCACTTTGGGAGGCTGAGGCAGGTGGATCTCCTGAGGTCAGGAGTTTGAGATGAGCCTGGTCAACATGATGAAACCTGTACAAAAATTAGCCAGGTGTGGTAGCGTGTGCCTGTAATCCCAGCTACTTGCGAGGTTGAGGCAGGAGAATTGCTTGAACTCTGGAGGTGGAGGTTGCAGTGAGCCAAAATCATGCCATTGCACTTCAGCCTGGATGAGAGAGCAAAACTCCATTTCAAAACAAACTAAAAAAAGACTAAGAATGTTAATTAGCCAAATGTCTCCAATTCTCTATAAGGTTTTAAAAATATTATATTATTTAAACTTCTTCCATAGATGACTTCTGAATTAGACAAAATTATTCTTTTTCTCACTAATAACATAACCCTTTCTGGCACATTTTATATACAGAATTACATGTTAACTAGAATTATCATCCTTAGTAACATAAAACTTTAGCGAAACCCTAAAAAGCAAGAAATTCTGAACTATCAGATATGGGCATTTATAGGTAAAACAATTCCACAATTAAAAAAATACATTTTCCCATATCATAACCCTTTCTTAATCAGAAATGACCCAGATATTAAATGAGGAAAAATAAAATTTTAATTTACACAAAAGTTTACCTAAAACATTTATCCCATTCATCTTACTCAATGCTTTCACCTTTAAGAAGGGAGACATGAGACATCAATCAACATATGTCAAATGTACATAGGTTTGTTCTAGAAAGGCGAGAAAACTCAAAGTACGGTGGGGAGTGTTGGAGATTTCTAGGTTCACAGGTAGATGGGAGACAAATGATTATATTTTTCTGAGTTTCTGATTAGCCTTTCCAAAGGAAGGAATCAGATATGCATTTATCTCAATGAGCAGAGGGATGACTTTGAATAGAATGGGAGGCAGGTTTGCCCTAAGCGTTCTCAGCTTGAATTAACAATGACATTTTAAAGTATCTAACAAAGACAAACATAAAATTCAGATAAAATGTATGCTGACAATTCTGAAGGCATTTCTATTTTTATTTTACCAATAATTTTAAAGCTAGTTTGTTTAATAAAGTTATACTTAAGTCATGTAAACTTGAAAATTGCAAAATTGCATAGACTTATTTACTTTATTTATGAGCACTCTTTTCCTTATAAGCCAATTTTGGTAGACACAATAGACACAACATATAACAATAAATGTACATACAAATAAACACATCTAGACATGTATGCACACACATACATGAAAATCCAATGGCTTGGAACCTTAGCCATGAGATAGCAATACAAGTTTGTCGGTTTTACTTTGTTTGCCCCAGTAGATAATCCAATGAAGGCTGTGAATCAAAATTTCAGGTAAAGCCATCTCCATGACAGTTTGACTTTTAAAGGCCAAACCTCCCCAGACTCCAAAGATCACTGGGGCCAAACAGCAGCAAAGGAGGGTGTCACATGTTAAGGCATAAAAACCTGGATGTATGCAATGCCACCTCACTTTATTTGACCGTAAACTCCAGATTCCAAACAATTTTGGGGCCAAACAGCATTGCAACTGCAAGAGAAAATTCTGAGGAAGGCTTATTACCAGACTTCAGAACCTCTGCCAAGAGCGTTCCCTTTGGGGAGGTTGAGGTCCTCAGGATCCCCAAGAGTGTCCTCCCGTGGGGTCCAATCTTAGAGTGTCAGATGTCTCTGACCTTAGGTGGACACCATTGCCACTTTGCAAGGTTTCTCTCCAGAACCTATGAGCTTTCCTTTGGTCCCTGGGTGTAATCCCCAACTTTTAGCATTCTTTCCCACGCTTCTTGTTCCATGAACTTTAATGACAGGAATCAGAGACTGGGTGGGTTTCTTTTGCCCTTAGTCAGTTGAACAGGGGAAAGGAAGAATTTAGCATATGAAAAGAAGGTGTAAGTCTCCGGAAACACGTGCTGAGTTTGATCTGAACTGTGCCACATGTAGGGATCAGGGAACACACCTGGAAAAGATAAAAATAAATAAATAAATAAAGAGTCATTTCCCTTTCTGGGTAGGGCAATTATTCCCATTCATTCCTACGCCTTCAGGCAGTACCAGGAAGTGACCTCAGCCAATTGCCCTCAATTTCCAAGGAGCTTCTAGGAAATAGCTGCTGAAAGACGGAAAAGGAAAAAAGAAATGAAACGAAAAAGATCCAGGTCCCTTAAGTGAATCGGGATGTGGCGGTTAGGAGCCTCCACGTGGAAACCCCTTAGTTTCACTGGACACAGCCAGAAACTTGCAGTTGCTTCCATGTTTAGGCACTGCCCACAAAGGGGCCCAAGTAGAAAAGGGAGCGAGCGAGAGAGAGAGAGATAGAGAGAGAGAGAGAGAGAGAGAGGAGAGAGAGAGAGAGAGAGAGAGAGAGAGAGAGAGAGAGAGAGAGAGAGATTACCTTGTATGGAACAGAAGGGAAAGGGTAAAAGAGAAAAATCCCACACTTTGGGCCTACTTTCTTCCCAAATTTCTCCTGGCTGGCTCACCAAAGTATGTTACCAGTAGTGGGTGTCCAGGTTCTTGGTGTCTTTAACAAATAATTGGACAAAACATACAAACAAAGCAAAGAAAGAATGAATGGATTTGTTGAAAATTAAAGTACACTCCACGGGGTGGGAGCGGACCCAAGCATAGGAGCTCAAGGGCCCCGTTATAGGATTTGTTGGGGTTTAAATACCCTCTACGGGTTTCCATTGGTTACTTGGTTTACACCCTATGTAAATGAAAGGATGAAGTAAAGATACAAAGATTTACTTGGTGTACGCCTTATGAAGAGGATATTTACTGTCATATCCGAAGTGTGAATTGACCTTACATTCCCTGCCTCCAGACACTATTTTCCTGCCTCAAGTATATGACTCATTAATTATTTAATATTGTTTCATTTGTTAAAATAGGCATTTGTTATTTGTTTCCCCAGTATACATTTCCTCTTCTTCAGGCAGCAGACCCTATTGCTTGGGAGTGAGAGGTAGGAAAGATATCACTCTTTTTCCACTTTTAGTCCATAGTTTTGTGAGTTACTCTACAGGAAACTTCCAGGGGAGGAGAACACTCCAGCCTGGCAGACAAGAGTGAAACTCCATCAAAAAAAAAGAAAGAAAGAAAGAGAGAGAGAGAGAGAGAGAGAGAGAGAGAGGAAAAACGTCCATCACTTGTCAAGTAGAAGTAAAGCTATAACTATATAGCCCCTGCAGCTGCTGGCAGACAAAATGGAACCCTTAGAAGGCAGAGGAGGCAGAGCCAAAGGAAAGAAAGGATCCAGTCTGAGGGTGTCATTTCATGCCTTATCTGCAACTGCGCTGAAACCCCATCTTCCAAAGACCATTCAAGCTATTTAACCCAATAAATTCTCCTCCTCAGATGCATTTACATCTGCTTGAATGTTTTATATATCTTGCAATGTAGAGTTCTCAGAAATGGTTAGCATTTTCAATTAATGTTTAACTCACTTTTCAGACACCATTACCGGTGAGCCATTCCTTAAGGATTTTTCTTCCCTATCTTTCTTTCTGTCTCTCCTCTTCCTTCCTTTCTTTCTTTTTCTTTCTCTCTTTTTTTTCTTTCTCCTTCTTTGGTACATTCTTCCATTCATTTGTTTGCTACTTCATCCTATTTGTTTTCCATGTAATATTATGTCATTGTTTGAAGCACTGTGGAGGTTACAAAGACGTCTGAGACATCAATAATGACCAGCTTGTGATCTAGGGGATAAACATCTGTATTATCTCAGGCTACAAATATAAATAGGTCTAGGAGGAAAACACACACACACTCCAGGCAGAAGTAGTAAAGAAAACCAGACATAAAGTGGCACTGATATGGATTTTAAGAATTACATATGCTTTCAATGTACAAAATTGTGAGGAAGGGCATTTCAAGCAGAGAAAGCCATATGAAAAAAGTCATGTAGCAGGAAAAATGGAATCTATATGACGAAAACAAATATTTTACTTTGGCTGAAAATTTATGTCACGTTAAGAAGTCTGGATTTTATATGGTACATCCAGAATACGGCACAAGGTTTACTTTATTTTTTCCCTCTGGCAGCTTTCTATGAATCAAGCTTTAAGTGAAAACAACAACAACAAAAACAAAACAAAACACAACAACAACAAAACAAACCTGTCGACCGCTTAAAATTCTTTGGCCCTGGGAAAAATTTTGCTATGTGATTAGATTATCTTTCGTTTGTCCCACGAACAATAAATTTTGAAAGTAAGAACCGGGAACATTGAGCTTTTGCAATACTGGTCATTTGACATCTCTGCCAGATGAATTTGCTTTAAACATTCAGAAACCTCTTAATTTGTAAACCATTTAAGGTTGACCCCACGGGAAACAAACTAGTATGTGATTTTTAAAAAGCAGTTAATTTGAATAGTATTATGAAAATCTTATTTTTCCTTTCCAAACACATAGAAAATGTAACATATTCAGTATCCAGGACCCCACTTCACTAGGGAAAGAGATAAGTTCTGTGTAATGAAGGCATGTGCAAAGTGGGACAGAGGACCTTGTGGTCAGCAGTTTTTATTGTCTAAAAAATCACAGAAGCATCGACTCTCTGTGTGACATAGAACCTTAAATGTCACTTGATACTTATGTTTGAATAGATTCAATAACTCTGCCTTCCAAAATAATTGACTCTAGCTACATGTTTAAAATTAAATTTATACTAATTAAAATACAAATTTTGCTCCTTAACCCCATTACATTTTAAAACCTCAATAACTGTGTTACTAGTGACTCAGGATTAGAAGCATCGATGTTTCCATTATAGAAGAAAGTTTTGTTTAATAGTGTTGTTCTATAACATTTCAACAAATGCTTTGAATCAATTCTTCTGTAACGTAGAATTCACCATCCGCTGAAGGAGTTGCCTCCTTTTAGGTACTGATTCTGTCTCTTTAACTGGAAAGAATACCTGTCTTGTTGATGCTTTTCACCCTCCAGTTCTAATTTGATTCATCAAGGACATATAAACTAAAACTATCTTCCTTTAGTACTTTATAAGACCAAATTTATGATAATTTTACAATATTCTTAGGTGTTTGACATCTTCTCTTTGCAACAATTCAAGTTTCTTTAGGCATCAAATGCAAAAGAGAAAGGATAAATAAGAAATTCCTATTAATTTCAGAATAAAAATCTAGTAGAAACCTAGTAATAATTATTATTATTTTAGCACAATAAATTGCATATGGTTGTCAATAAATCTTTTTAGACATGTGCCTTTTTAAAAATGGTAAGTTATAACTATAAAAGTAATAGGCTACAATAAATTGAAATAATGTTTACTGTTGTTTGTTAAATATAAAACATTGATATGCTGGCACAGATTTTGTTATAAATGCCTAGCATAATGACCACTATATAATAGACAAAACAAATGTTGAATGAATTGAATTAATATGGCAATAAAGTAATATAAATGGTTGAATGATTATCATTTTGTCTGCATTTAGCATGCCTGACAATCAAGACTTTAGAGTTTCTGCTTGTGCTTGGCAACTAGGGTATCAGGTCAGACTCAGAAATGGTGGAACATAGAAATTCTGTGTTCTTCAGCTGGCTGTTGGCTGCCACCACTCTTCAAAGACACCTGCCCTGGATTATGCTGAGGGTCACTGACCAGGCTTTTCAACAACGTTGTGAGGGATTCATTAATACCTGTATCACTGATGAAAATACTGTAGCAAAGAGAACAAGTAATTTGGGCTAGGTCACATAGCACGTTCTGGGAAATTCTGGATTGCTTAATAACCATGGACTCTAAGTACAGTGGTAACAGTAAAGAAATCCCTCGCTTCATGAATCCATGAGTACAGCATTATTGCAAGAAGTTGGCATCTCTGTTCCCAAAGGCTAAGTGGCAAAGTCACCAAATGAAACTTGTGCAATGGCAAAAAAATTAGATATGAATTTAAGAAAAATGTATGCCATCTTGATAATTCTGATAAGAATTATCAGAATCTTGATAATCTGATAATTCTGATAAGTTGTGAGCTTTACTTCCAGTTTGATATCAACTTTTAGCTTGTTTTAGAAAATATGTTTTCCTTGCTTGAAGGATAATGTGTAACTTTACAATTGTTGGAATTCTATAATTAATATGAGATGATTAGGAGACCCCATAATACTAGTGACTTAGGAATAACTTCTATTGGCATTAGGAAGTTGAAGTCCTATTTTTAGTTAAAATAAAATTGTGGGGGAGGAAATACTATTTACTACTCTGTAGCTTAAAAGATGGAGGCTTTAATGATTCTTCCAAAAAATGGTGAAATAAAATCTTGACTATTTATCTCACTGTAAAGAAAGGTCTGGTATTTCCCCCTCTTTTCTGGACATAAAAAATATAAAACCAAGGGAAAAAAAAGGGTAAGCACCAGAATGTATGCTCCATGAAGACAGGGTTTCTTTGTCTTACTTGTTCTTCAATATATCCCACAATCTTAGAAAAGCACCTGACACTTAGGTAATCAGTAAATATTAACATTTATTAAGTGAACCAAAACAGACCTTAGAATTCAATATTCCAATTACAGTGTGAAGCACTCAATTAGCCCAAACCTTGAAGGAGTTTTCAAAGATAGTGATTTCCCCAATTAGATTCAAAAAGAGTTAATGTTGCTAGTTAAGTATATCATCCTTATAAACTGCTATTTACTCATGATTCTTGGGCATACTTTGAATGACACTTTTATTTGCCCAAAAATGAATCTTAAAAAATTCCTGTTTGTTTCATAATGAGTAATTTTTTCCTTGGGTTAATTTTTAGATTTTTAAAAATTAACATAAAATGCTATAGGGCCTTTCACAACAAATAAGAACTAGTTAGAAACTATTGTGAAGGCCAGTCAAAAAACAAAGCAATAATAAAGTTTATGCTATTATATTCAGTCAATTTTTATTCAATTATTGGATCTTGACTTATTTATCTAGAATTTTTTTTTTCAGAAAACAAATGGCTGAAGGCAATATATATAATTTACAGCTGAATTTTCCACAAAATGTATGTAATATGTAATTTAGCTAATTAAGAGAATATTTATACTCATTATACTTTGTAAGTTTTTCTGCAACCATACAGAACATAGAGCTTTATTTTTGTTACTGTTATTTAATATTTGTACCACCTCTGATGAAATGCAGAATTGCTTTTGATATGTTGAGTATGGAAATGTGGGGTTTCCAGAGTGCATTCAGATTTGGGAGTAAATCTACTAATTTTACTACAGTTGGCATAATACAACAATGATTTCTTGCATATGACAACAAAAACAAAATAACAAAAACAAAAATATACAGGTGAAAAGATATCAAACTAAAAAGTTTCTGCATATGAAATAAAACAATCAATAAAATAAAAAGGCAACCTATAAATGGAAGAAAATATTTGCAAACCATATATCTGATAAGGGGTTAATTTTCAAAATATTCAAGGAATTACTATGATTCATTAGAAAAAAATTTAAAATGAGCAAATAACTTATACGACATTTCTTTAAGTGTATTAAAAGATTTTTAACATCATTAATTAACAGGGAAATTCAAATCAAAACTATAATGAGGTATCACCTTTGACCTGCTAAAGTGGCTGTTATCAGAAAGTCAGAAGATAACAAATGTTGTTCAGCGTATTAAGGTTCTCCAGAAAGACAGAAGCAATAGGATATATTAAATATAGGTATCTAATAGGAGATTTATTAGGGGAATTGGCTCACATGATTAGGGAGGCTGAGAAGTTCCATGACAGGCTGTTTGTGAGTTGGAGACTCCGTGGCACTGATAACATGTCTCAGTCCAAATCCAAAAGCCTCAGAATCAGGCAAGACAAGGTATAATTCTCAATCTAGGGGGATGCTCATGTGAGTCCTGGAATCTCAAGGCCAGAGGGACTGGAGTTCTAATGTCCAAGGGGAGAAAGAGGAGAGTGCTGAAGGAAAGAGAGAGAGAGACAAAATCATTTTCTCCTTTTCTGTTCTATCCAGGACCCAACGAATTTGGATGGTGCCTGTTGACATTGAGGTTGGGTCTTCCCCACTCCGTTTACTGACTCACATGCCAATCTCCTATGAAAACACTCACAGACACACCTACATGTAATGCTTTATGAGTTCTCTAGCTATTTCTTTATCCAATCAACTTGACACCTTAAGTTAACCATCACAGAGAGAATCTGGAGAAGGGTGAAGTCACTAAGGAAAATAGCATAGAGATTTCTCAAAAAATTAAGAATAGAATTATCATGTGATCTAGTGTATCAGTCCATACCCAAGACTGGGCAATTTACAAAAGAAAGAGGTTTAACTGGACTTACAGTTTCACATGGCTAGGAAGGCTTCACAATCAGAGCTGAAGGCAAGGAGGAGCAAGCCACATCTTACTTGCATGGCGACAGGCAGAATGAAAGCTTGTGCAGGGAAACTTTCCCTTATAATCCCATCAGATCTTGTGAGATTTATTCACTATCATTAGAACAGCATGGGAAAGACCTGCCCCCATGATTCAATTACCTCCCACTGGGTTCCTTCCACAACACATGGGAATTCAAGATGAGAATTCGGTGAGGAAACAGCAAAACCATACCATTCCACCCCTGGCTCCACTAAATCTCATGTCCTCAATTTTAAAACTAGTCATGCCTTTCCAACAGTCCCCCAAAGTCTTAACTCATTTCAGCATTAACTTAAAAGTCCAACTCCAAAGTCTCATCTGAGACAAGGCAATGAGCCTGTAAAATCAAAAGTAAGTTAGTAACTTCCTAGACACAATGGGGGTACAGTCATTGGGTAAATACAGTCATTCCAAATGGAATAACTTGGCCAAAACAAAGGGGCTACAGGCCCCATGCAAGTCCAAAATCCAACAGGGCAGTCAAATCTTAAAGCTCCAAAATGGTCTCTGTTTTCTCCATGTCTCACATCCGGGTTACACAAGATGTGAGATTGCAAGAGGTGGATTCCCACAGTCTTGGGCAGCTCCGACCCTGTGGTTTTCTTGAGGGAAGCCTCCCTCTTGGCTGCTTTTGCAGACTGACATTGAGTGTCTGCGGCTTTTCCAGGAACATGGTGCATGCTGGGGTCTGGAGGATGGTGTCACTGTTCTCACAGCTCCACTAGGTGGTGCCCAATAGAGACTCTGTGTGTGGCTCCAACACCATATTTCCATTCTGCCCTTCCCTAGTAGAGGTTCTCCATGAGGACCCTGCCCCTATAGCAAACTTCTGCCTAGACATCCAAGCATTTCCATACATCTTTTGAAATGTAGGCAGAGGTTCCCAAACCCCAATATTTGACTTCTGTCCACTCGCTGTCTCAACACTATGTGAAAGAGGCCAAGGTTTGAGGCTTGCACCCTCTGAAACCATGGCCCAAACTCTACATTAACCCCATTCAGCCATGGCCAGAGCAGTTGGGATGCAAGGCACCAAGTCCCTAGACTGCACACAGCACAGGGACCCTGGGTCCAGTCCACAAAACCACCTTTTCCTCCTAGGCCTATGGGCCTGTAATGGAAGTGGCAGCTGCAAATGTCTCTGACATGCTCTGGAGACATTATCCCCATTGTCTTGGGGATTAACATTCAATTCCTGGTTACTTAGGCAAACTTATGCAGCTGGCTTGAACTTCTTCTCAGAAGATGGGGTTTCCTTTTCTATTGCATTGTCAGGCTGCAAATTTTCCAAACTTTTATGCATTGTTTCCCTTTTGAAACTGAATGCCTTTAACAGCACTCAAGTCATCTCTTGAATGTTTCGCTGCTTAGAAATTTATTCCGCCAGATACCCTAAATCATTTCTCTCAAGTTCAAAATTCCACAAACCTCTAGAGTAGGGGCAAAATGCTGCGAGTCCCTTTGCTAAAACATAACAAGAGTCACTTTTGATCTGGTTCCCAACAAGTTCCTCATCTCCATCTGAGACCAACTCAACCTGGACTTTATTGTACATACCATTATCAGCATTTTGTTCAAAGTCAGTAAACAAGACTTTAGGGAGTTCCATACTTTCCCACATTTTCCTGTCTTCTTCTGGACCCTCCGATCTGTTCCAACCTCTGCCTGTTACACAGTTCCAAAGACACTTTCACATTTGTAGTTATCTTTTCAGTAGCACCCCACTGTACTGGTACGAATTTGCTGTATTAGTCTGGTTTCATGCTGCTGATAGACATACATGAGACTGGGCAATTTACAAAAGAAGGATGTTTAACTGGACTTACAATTTCACATGGCTAGGGAAGCCTCACAATCATGGTGGTAGGCAAGGGGTAGCAAGTCACATCTTACTCGGATGGCAACAGGCAAAAAGAGAGCTTATGCAGGGAAACTCCCCCTTATAATCCCATCAGATTCCATGAGACTTATTCACTATCATTAGAACGGCATGGTAAAGACCTGCCCCCTTGATTCAATTACCTCCCACTGGGTCCCTCCCAAAACACATGAGAATTCAAGATGAGATTTGGGTGGGGACACAGCCAAACCATATCAATCTAGCGATTCCAAATAATTAAAATCTCTATCATGAAGAGCTAGCTGCATCCCACATTGATTGCAGTGTTATTCACAATAGCTAAGACATGAAAACAACAAAAAATTTCTATAAATGGATGAATAGATAAAGAAAACATGGTCTATATGTACAATGGAGTATTAACCTTTAAAAGAAGGAAATACTATCATTTGCAACAACATAAATAAACATGTAGGACATTATGCAAAATGAAATAAGCCAGTCGCAGAAAGACAAATACTGCATGCTTCCACTTATATGGATTATCTATAATAAATTCATAGAGTTAAAGAATTCATTAGTGGTTTGCAGGTGATAAGGGTTGGGGAAATTGGGAGTTGTTCAATGGGTATCAAGTTTTAGTTATGTGACATGTATAAGTTCTCGAGATCTGCTGCACACCATCTGCCTATAGTTAACAATATGGTATTGTGCACTTTAAAATTTCATAAGAGGGTAGATCTTATGTTATGTGTTCATATTACATGCAAAGAAGCAAAACAAACAAAGAAACAGAAAACAAAAAAAAGGACACAATGACATTTGGAATGTATTAGATATGTCAATTACCTTAACTGTGGAGATGGTATCACAGTTGCATGCAGATGTCCAAACTAATCAAATTGTACACATTAAATATATGCAGTTCTTTATATTTCAATTATACTTCGATAAAAATTGTTTAAAAATAAAAACATGATATCGCTTACGTGGAGAAAGCAAATATTAAACTATCAGTTCTCAAAAAATGACCCTCATGAATGAAAGCATGTTTCAATGTCATAAATAAATTCCATGAATAAATTTTTAATACATAATACACACTATTCTTTATTTCAAAAAAATAAGTTTGAAGTTATAACTACACATTTTAATAAACACTGAACTCTTCCTTCGTGCAAATACTTTTCTATAGGTTTTTATAATATACATTTTAGAATTTTATTGTAACCCTTTGAAATAAAAGATTGTGTATTGTTTTTAGATTTGTAGATTTTATCTTAATTTTATATGCTACACAGAAAAATGTTTCTTGTGGCAAGTTTATAATACGAATCCCTAGCTAGCAGAATTCCATATATTCAATAAATACTCTGAATTGTCTCGAGTTAAATTCAGAAGATATAATTTTCTGTTGACACATTTTGTCATGCGAGAAAGCATTACATGGATATTTGTATTAAAATATTTATGTATGTATATCTGTGCTTGTATGTTGCAGCTAAATATATACATGTTATAATTTAAAAATATTTTTGATTAATAATCTTATAATTTAATAAGCAGGTTGGTAGTCAAAATTAATATGAACATTCATTCTCAATTGATATTTTTAATCACTCTGACATCTAAATAAAAGCAAATTTCCAAGGTTACTTCTTTAAAACAATACAGTTTAGTGATTCTGATTCCAGTATATTACCAGCCTTGACTTTATGTAATATGAACTGCTTATAAAGATAAAATGGTGGAAAACACATTCATTATTTATTGGAACTAATTATCTTCTACATACTACTTTTTAATTATTACTTATGCTTTATTTGGAATGATTGTAATTGAATCTTTTTTTTGGAGAATAAAGAACTTTATTAAAAAGTTTTGAAAAATTGGAATTAGGACCAATCTCTGTTTTAAAAACATCCCTTGTATTAAAATAACTATTGTCACTTCTAGTTTTTGCAGGGTTAAAGCAATAAATGTAGACTACATTGACCCTGCATGCCATACAGTATGAAAAAATGATGACTTTTTCTTGTCAGTGATAGGGAGCTATTGAAGGTGAGGGAGTGACATATTTGTATTTGTAATTTAGGTGATGAACTGGTGATATTGGCGAGCATAGCTGGAGGGGAGGAAGCAATACAGGATACTATTCAATAAAGGTGAAAAATGATGGAGCCATTTAAAAAAAGGTTTTATAAACCTGAAATAGGCAGGGAGTGGAAAACAAGATATTTCATTTACATTATGATGAACTACAGACTCCATTTATGAGGTTGTTTGCTATAGATGTAAGAGATAGAGGAAAGCATATTTCAATCTTTACCAGAAAATTAATGAGTCCAGCAAAGCTTTTCTAACAGTCTTAGATTATATCTTACATCATTTTACTCACTCCCCTTACATTTCCTGAACGTTAGTCCCTGTGTAAGGCAATAAGCTACACTTCAGGTAATCTTTGTGCTTGAGAAAAAGAAATGATGGTGTATTATTTGAAAAGAATTTCATAATTTTCTATACTACCATTGAAAGAACATTTTCATGCTGTCTTAGGTCAGTTTCCTAGGTTTATTAAGATATTGAAACTCTCAGGTTAAACAATTGTTGGGTAATAGATGAAGTAGAATTGGATCGCAGGAGTTGAATTGAAATTAGAAGCAACAAAGTCCTTGACACTGGGGCTGGCATGGCCCCTCAGTGTATGCCATAATTGAGGCAAAACAGCCAAAATTTTTACCTTTATTTACTAATCTTTGGATGTTTGCTTTCCTTGGGGAAAATAAGTCTTGGGCAGGGTACTTTGGCCCAGTTCCTGGAGAGGGACCCAGCTGAGAGTGCTTCAACGACTAGTACATCCCCACTCCACCAGGCTTGATGCCTCGATATAAGTGTTTCAGTCCTGTAAGCAAAATCTGGATAAAATATCATTGCATCTACTATAAAATGAAAGACAGAAAATAACTTAAGAATTTTCAAATGATGGGTTGAGTATCCCAAATCCAAAACCCCAAAATCCCAAATGCTCCAAAATCTGAAACTTTTTGAGCACCAACATGTCATTCAAAGAAAATGTTCATTGGAGCATTTCTGGTTTTTGAATTTGGGATATTCCCCCAGTATAAAGCAAATGTTTCAAAATCCAAGAAAATTTGAAATCCAAAACACCTGTGGTCCTAAGTATTTTGGATAAAAGATACTCAATTTTCGCTGCCAAACACACACATGCACAGATACACACACACACACACAGAGAGAGAACAAAATCAACAATGAAAGAAGCAAACCAGAAAGACAGTTTGCTTTATGGGAATTGGTTCTTCTTTTATTTATGTTTATATCTCATTTTTGAAAGAGGAAAATAAAGGTCATGATAACTGCATTAGTATGGATTGATCTGGCTCAGTGAACTGAATCCCCTAAATGAGAATTTCTAGAGTAGTTAAAATAGAAAGAACTTTTTAACAGGGACTTTGATTGATGACCATAACCTATACAAGCTTTTGCCTTGTGATATGGTGAAGATGAAATGCTACAGCTTGTTTGAAATGAGGAATGGTATTTAGAAAGAACATTTTCTCCTGTTCATCAGACAATGTAGAGACTTAAGAGTCACAGCGACTTTCTGTTCTTTGTGCCTAGAATTTATTTCTGCTTACTATTATAAGAGCTAAAGTTCTCTGCTGAGGCAATTCTCAACTAAATCTCTTTTTCTTCCTGTCGTCATTGGGTTCAAAATCAAGTGAAATTCTTCACCTATTATATTTTACAAGAAAGGAAATTTAATTAATCATTTTCAAGCAGATGTTCACACCCACTTTTTGTTTGATTGAAACATATTAAGTGTTCGCTGATCTCTGTATTAGTACTTTAAATATTTTATAAGACCTCTCAATCTTTTATAGTTGAGAGAGAAAGTAAATATTAAAAACAATTATTAAAATAACACAAAGAAAATAATGTAAACACTTTATAATTTCTTGAAGAATTTTAGAAACATGAAACAATTGCAATTTAACCAGGAAGGACCAGCAATGTAACAGCTGAATAGCAAATAGCTGCATGACAGAATTGATGATAAAATAATCTTGATGCTGACCACATCTTCAAAGTAAGAGTGTAGCTAGGGATAAGCCCTATGATTCTCTCATCCTTTGGTACATAAACTTAGTCATGAGAGGACTACAAAATAATAATAGAAGAGGTGATTTTCTGACTTATATATGGTAAAAGATATGCTTCTAACAAATAACACAAACAAACGTGGAGAAAATAAAACTACATGGTTTGGGTTTTCAAAGAGACCCTAGTGATTAAACTCACTCATTTAACAAATAAGGATATTAAGGTCAAAAAAGTAACATTTCCCAATCAAAATAACATCTGTAGAGGCATTGACACTCTTGACTCTACTCTCCCAAATGTACACCAGAGAATCTTAGTATCTAGCACAAACCTTTTGTTTACCATGAATATGCTACCATGAACCCCATAATATTTTGCTGATTTCTAAAATGTTGAATAACAACTGTTCACGTATACATCTATTTCTCCATCCATCTTTCAGTTTTTCTGTAAACTGTGGTATCTCTTATTTGTTTTATTAAAGTAACTATTGTCCACCTTGCATATTAATCTAATCACAGTGTATCATTGTCCCATTTTAAACATGAAATAAAGATTACTGGGTTATAGAAGTCAATTATCTTGTTCAAGGCCACGTAATTATTTTGAGATAGATTCTGTTTCTAGACCCAAATGGCTCTGACTCCAACTTCATTTCTTCAAATACTTGAATGGGCTTCTGGTACCAAATAGAAACTCAATAATAGTGTGCTGAATTAATGAATGAATAAATAGTGGGCCAATAGTAGAATCAGTGCTAGAACCATCTCCTCCTTGTAAATTTTAAGTGTGTTCTTGGCATTAATCAACACTATTTTCCTCAATTCTTCTATCGTATTTATTTAAAATTTCTTCTCTTTTAAAAAATTTAATTGCAGTAGCATCTCCAAGAAACCATTAATTTAAATGAGGCAAAACATCTCAACCTTTATTTCAATAAGAAATATAGCAGAGTCATAGACTGGGTTTTCTCCTCCTCTCCAAGCATGTGGGAAAGAAAGGAGATGTCAGTAACTCTCTGCTGGTTGATGAGAAAATGTATAAGACTTCATTGTTTTGGAAAACAGAGATGTCAAAACAGAGATATTGTATTAGATATTACCAAGGGCAACAAATTATTAGTTTACAACCAATCAGAATCACAGATGTTAAGGAGGTCAAGACTTACTTTCACAAGATATAGCGAACATACCCCTAGTTCAGGATTCTTAGAATTGTTAAAATAACTCTTCAAAAACAGTTGTATAATGCAGAGTTACATCTGTTTTTCTACAGCTGTAAATGAGGAGGGGATAGTTCTCCTTTGTATCTTGCTGAGATTTCTTTCACTGCAGTTAGGAAGGTTTGTAGTTTTCAAGACCAAAAGCTACAGTTTGATTAGTTAGCTCCAAGAGAAGAAATGGTAGGCCAAAGAAGCCCAAAAGTCACAGCATGCAAAGGAAATGGCACAAAACAGGATTATTAAAAAACAATATAGAACAAGCTATATTTTTTATCAACAAAAACTTCTCCAAATATTTTAGCTGCACAATTTTCTATCACTTTCTTGATTATCTTCACTAAGCCTTAAACCACTTAATATTTTATTACATATTACCTCTTAGTATATAAATAGGTATATCTTATTTACCTACTTCATTTTCCATAATTTTTACTATAGAAATCACATGGGTCTTCTAGGTCAGGATCCATAAGAGCTGTTCTACAATGGCCTCTTGCAATAAACCAAATACTGCTTTGTAGGCATGATCTATCATGCTATGTATTGTATAAAGTGAAAGAATGAGTCAAGATTAAAGATAGGGTGGTTTGACCAATAATAGTTAAGTTTCAGAAAAAAAAAGTGATTCCTATGAAATACATCTAACCCTTGTGTCCTATTTTAAAGAAAGCTTCATATTGTTCAGTAGATAAGATGTATTCAATACTGTACGCACTAAAAATTATTATTCATCTTATGGTCTATTTTAGAGCCTTTTCAAAATGCTTTAAAATGCAAAATTTATTCACATGAAGGTTATCCTCTAAGAAAGATGGTTTACACATAAATATATCAACATATATTAAAAATTAGCTATATAAGAAAAGAGCAACACTGAAAAACAAAACAAGAATCAGCAATAAGATATTTCCCACTATTATTCAGCTTCACTGAGCTGCAATATACAGTTTTTCCAACAAAGCAACATAGTACAATGGAAAGAAAACCATCTCTGGATTAACACAAATCTGACTTCAAATACTATTTTAAAAATCTACCTTCTTCATAACCTTGAGCTAAACCATCTAATTTCTCTAAGACTCAGTCTTCTCAAATGTCAGATGGATAAAAACATTTTTTTCTTGTTATTAATCCAAAGTCATAAACATCTTCCAATGAGAGCATCTGATCAGCATGGATACTTTTACCACACTCAAATTTGACACAAAGAGAATTCATGTTTTTATTAAAATTTATCTAATCTTACTATAGATAACTGTACAATCCTTTTATTAATGTTATACTATTTTGAAGTACAGCAAATATTTCTATAGCTTGGTGAAACACACTTTGGGACAAAGAAAATTTTGGGTCATCTAAAAGCACATTCCAAGAAGGGGCAAGATGCCTGACCAGATGCAACTAGTACATACCTCTTTCATGGAGAGGAACCAAAATAGCAGGTAAATAATCACACTTAAAAGTCCAGGCACAGTGGCTCATGACTGGAAACCTAGCACTTTGGGAGGGCGAGGCGGGTGGATCACCTGAGGTTGGGAGTTCAAGACCAGCCTGACGAACATGGAGAAACCCCATCTCTACTAAAAATACAAAATTAGCTGGGTGTGGTGGTGCATGCCTGTAATCCCAGCTACTAAGGAGGCTGAGGCAGGAGAATCACTTGAACCTGGGAGGAGGAGGTTGCAGTGAGCCGAGATGATGCCATTACACTCCAGCCTGGGCAACAAGAGCAAAGCTCCATCTCAAAAAAAAAAAAAAAAAAAAAAAAAAGAAAGAAAAGAAAAGAGAAAGAAAGGAAGGAAAAAAGAAAAAAAAATCACAGAATACATCATCTGAGGGAGAACACTAGGATTCAACAGAGAAGTGATAGGAAAGTGATAGCAAAGAAGAAGAGGAAAGCACAGCAGCCTGTTTGGTCAGGATCAGCTGGGGACTGAGAAGCTCCCAGACATGGGGAAAGGGTAAGTGAGAGAACCCCAGAACTCCATATTCCTTCCACAGACTTTCACAATCATAGCCACAAGAGAACCCCTCAACTTTCGAGGGCCTGGAAAGTAACATAGGGAGATGTTTCGAAATTGCACAGAGGCACTGCTCCAGAGAGGGAACTCATGTTTTGTACCGCAAGCTTTTGAGTCGTGAGCAGCTACAGCATGGTACCATTCTGAGAGTTCAGCCTTCAAAAGACTGGGGAGGGCTGAGCTCTCCAAATTGGGGGCCGATGCCACCACTGCTGACTCTGGACAAAAGAAGGAGAGGGGAGGCCAAGAACTTTCATGAGCCCCAAGGACAAATCTGAACACCACTGCTGCTGTTGGCTGCCGTGGGAACAAAGCAGAATCAAACTTTGCACCCTACAGTTGCCTGCCTACATTGTGCCTACTGATAGTGGCCTCACCTGCCTGGTGGCAGGCCAGTGACCAGCACCATACTGAGAGGCCAGCCTCCAAATAACTATGTCCTGCCCTAGGGCTGATGCCATTACTGCTGTTCCTGGAAGAAGAGCGTAGACTGGGCACTTTTACATGCCCCAGGGACAAATATCACCACAATTGCGGCAAGCTTCTGTGGGACTATGGCATGAGCAAACCATGTGACCCACAGCTACTTGCCTATGCAGCTCGCACTGAGAGTGGCACCATCCTCCCTGGCAGCAGGCCCACAGAAGAACCACTGCTGCCCCCATTGGAGCATTCTGCCAGTGACCTGGAAATCACCTTGTATTAGTCCATTCTTGCATTGCTATAGGAACTACCTGAGACTGAGTAGTTTATAAAGAAAAGAGGTTCAATTGACTCACAGTTCCACAGGCTGTACAGGAAGCATGGTTTGGGAGGCCTCAGGAAACTTACAATCACGTTGGAAAGTAAAGAGGAAAGAGGTGTATCTTCACAGAGCAGAGAAAGAAGAAGAGATTGAAGGGGAAAGTGCTGCACGCTTTTCAACAACCAGATCTTGTGAGAACTCACTATCATGAGAACAGCAAGGAGGAAGTCTGCCCCCATGATTCAATGACTTTCCACCAGGCCCCTCCACCAACACTGGGGACTACAATCTGACTTGATATTTGGGCAGGGACACAGAGGCAAACCACGTCACAGCCCATCCTGCCTATTATGGTCTGTGCCTGAACACACTACCAGGGGACCTAAAAACAAGTTTGCTGGACTGTTCCCATCCCCCCAGTACTCAAGCACAACACCCAAGGTATCACCCAGCACAGTCCAGCACTTTTGGCACCTGAAATGTCCTCCCAGGGTCTGAGGTCAGAACAACCCAATCTGCTGCTATCACTACAGCTGTCACCCACCTGCGTGAGCCACCTGCATGCCAGGGACCTGGTTCATCTAATCCTTCATAGCCACTGTCAATACCAGCATGGACCACTTGGATTCCAGTGGGTTTCCTTATCACTGCTACTGCCATTGCCCACATCACACCCACTTCCCCAGAGCTCAAGCACCTCACCATATACCTGGCCCATGGCTGGCACCCAAGCAAGTAGCCTGGAGAACAAGAATAAGCCCTCCTGGTCCTGCTAACACCGGAGCCAGCAGACACTGCTCTGGGTCTTAGGTGCAGGCATGATCGACCCACTGCTGCCACTGCTGGGACCCTCACTGGTCCACCTGGCATCCTAGCCCCCAGCAAAACTTTACCACATCTTCAATAACTGCACTTTGAGCCACTGAGGAGATCACAGATACCATTGATGCTATTTATGAAAGAAATCATACAAAGACAACACTACTGCATGCACACAATATCAAAACCAAAATGTCTTACCCAAACAACATATATAATTATCAGGAAAAAGTCCCTCCCTATAAAAGCAAAATCAAAAAATTGGAAGAATCAACAACTATTACACCAAATGTATAAATATTAATATAAGGACACAGGAAACAAGAAAAAGCAAGGAAATATGACATCTCCAAAGAAACGCAGTAATTCTACAACAAATCCCAATTTAAAAAAAAATTATAAAATTCTGGATAAAGAATTCAAAATACTGATTTTAAAGAAGGTCAGTGAGATACAAGAGAATTCTAAGAAACCATACAGAAAAACATTCAGAATATGAATGAGAAATTCACCAAAGAGACAGACATTTTTTAAATGACCAAAGAGAAATTCTGGAACTAAAGAATTCATTGAATTAAATACAAAATACATTCAATAGCTTCAATAATAGACTAGATCAAGCAGAAGAAGCACTCTCAGAACTTGAAGACAAGTCTTTTGAAATAATCCAATCAGACAAAAATAAAGAAAAAAGAATGAATAAAGCCTTTATGACATTTTGAAAAACATAAAGTGACTGAACATATGAATTATAGGTATCCTGGGGACTTTGGGGAGAGAATGAAAGGGTTAGGAAATCTATTTAATAAAATGATAAATGAAAACTTTCCAAGTCTAGCAAGAGACTTAGACATCCACATATAGGAGGCTCAAAATTCCCAAACAGATACAATACAAATTATAGCAAATGGTACATTATAGTCAAATTGTTTTAAGTCAAAAGACAGAGAAGATTATAACACCAGCAAGAGAAAGACATCTAGTCACCTATAACGCCTATAAAGGAACTCTCATCAGAATAACAGTGCATTTCTCAGCAGACACTTTACAAGCCAGGAGAGAATGGGATGACATCTCCAAAGTGCTGAAAAAAATTGCCACCCAATTATATTATATCAATGAAAATTATCCTTGATAAATGAAGGAGAAATAGTCTTTCCCAGACAAGCAAATGGAAATTGATCACCACTAGACTGGTTATAAAAGAAATGCTGAAGGGCATCCTAAACCTGGAAATGAAAGGATGACATTTATCATCATGAAAACAGAAGAAAGTATAAAACTCACTGGTAAACCAAACACACAAATAAGAAAGATAAAGGACCCAAATGTTACCACTACAGGAAACCACCATACCAAAATGATAATCAATAAGAATGAAAGAAAGTAAAAAGGAATGTACAAAACAATCAGAAAACAACAATAGGATAGAAAAATTCTAACATATTAATATTAACCTTGAATGCAAATGAATTAAAAAATATAAACTGGTAGAATGAATAAAAAAACATGATCTAACTATGTTGCCTACAACTAACACACTTTAACCTGTAAGACACATACAGATTTAAGGAAAGGGATGAAAAATGATATTTTATGAAAACAGAAACCAAAAGTGAGGAGGAGAGCTATACTTTTATGAGATAAAACAAACTTTAAGTCAAAAATGATATTAAAAGAAAGACAAAGAAGGTCACAATACATTGATAAAGGAATCAATTCAGAAAGAGGAAATAACCACTTTAAATATAAATGTACCTAACACTAGAATACAGAGATTCATTAAAAAAAATGTTACTAGATCTAAAGATTCAGATTGACTGCAATACACTAACAGTGGGAGATTTAAATACCTCACTGTCAACGTAAGACAGATTTTCTAAAATACAGTGGATTTAAACTGATTTTTAGACCAGAGAGACCTAATAGACTTTAACAAAACATTATATTCCAAACACCACATGTTCTCACTCATAGGTGGGAACTGAACAATGAGAACACTTGAACACAGGGCAGATGTGAGGTCACAGGGTGGGGAACATCACACACCGGGGCCTGTCAGGGGTGGGGGGTTGGTGGAGGGATAGCATCAGGAGAAATACCTAATGCAAATGAGTTGATGGGTGCAGCAAACCAACATGGCACATGTATACCTATGTATCAAACCTGCACGTTGTGCACATGTACCCTAGTACTAAAAGTAACGTTTGGGTCCTTTATCTTTCTCATTTGTGTGTTTGATTTACCAGTGAGTTTTATACTTTCTTGTGTTTCATGATACAAAATTATTTCCTGAGAATTGTTTTGTTTAAGGGTGCTAAAGATAGGACCCCAATTCCTTCTAGCTTGTAAGATTTTCTGTTGAGAAATCTGCTGTTTATCTTATAGGTTTACCTTTCTTTATAGGGGTTACCTGGTGCTTTTGTCTCAGAGCTCTTGAGATTCTTTCCTTCATCCTGACTTTAGATAATCTAATGACTATGTGCCTAGGCGATGATCTTTTTGTGATGAATTTCCCAGGTGCCCTTTGAGCTTCTTGTATTTGGATGTCTAGATCTCTGGGAACTCTGGAGAAGTTTGTCTGGATTATTCCTTCAAATATGTTTTCCAAACTTTTAGATTTCTCTTCTTTCTCAGAAACACCAATTATTCTAAAGTTTGGTCATTTAACATAGTCCCAAACTTCTTGGAGTCTTTGTTCATTTTTTAAATTCTTTTTTCTTCATGTTTGTCAGATTGGATTAATTTGACAGCCTTGTCTTTGAGCTCTGAAGTTTTTTCTCCTACTTGTTTGATTCCATTGCTGAGACTTTCCAGTGCATTTTGCATTTCTGTAAGTTTGGCCTTGTTTTCCAGAAGTGGTGTTTGTTTTTTATTTATGCTGTCTATTTCCCTGGAGATTTTCCCATTCGTATCCTGTATCACTTTTTTGATTTCTTTAAGTTGGACTTCACCTTTCTCTGGTGCCTTCTTGATTGGCTTAAAAGCTGACCTTCTAAATTATATTTCTGACAATTCAGAGATTTTATTTTGGTTTGTATCCATTGCTGATGAGTTAGTGTGATCTTTTGGGTGTGTTAAAGAACCTTGTTTTGTCACATTACCAGAATTGTTTTCCTAGTTTCCTCTTATTTGTGTAGACTATGTCAAAGGGAAGAACTGGAACTCAAGGGCTGATGTTTAGATGCTTTTGTCCAACAGGGTGCTCCCTTGTTGTGGTGTTCTTCCATTTCCCCTAGGTATTGGGCTTCCTGAGAGCCAAACTGCAGTGATTGTTCTTTCTCTTTTGAATCTAGTCATCCAGCAGAGCTACCAGGCTCCAAGGTAGTTCTAGGTACTGTCTGCCAAGAGTCCTGTGATGTGACCTGTCTTCAGATCTCTCAGCATGATACCAGAACCTGCTCCAGTGGAGGTAGCAGGGAAGTGAAGTGGACTCTGTAAGAGCCCTTGGTTGTATTTTTGTTAAGTGTGCTGGTTTTGTGTTGGTTGGCCGCCAGCCAGGAGATGGCACTTTCAAAAGCACATCAGCTGCAGTAGTATAGGAAGGATCAGGTGGTGGGCAGGGTCATAGAGCTCCCAAGAATTATGTCCTTTGTCTTTGGCTACCAGGGCAGCTAGAGACAGACCATCAGGTGAGGGCAGAGCTGGGTGTGTCTCTTGGGTGGGGCTCTTCTTGGGTGGGGCTTCCTGTGTCTGCTGTGGAGGATGGGCATGTGGTGGTTCCCAGGCCAATAGAGTTATGTTCCCAGGGGATTATGGCTGCCTCATCTGAATCACACAGGTTGCCAGGGAAGTGGGGGAAAGTGGACAGTCACAGGCGTCACCAGCTCCCATGCAGCCTACAGCCTGAAAGATGGGTCTCACTCTCAGCATGCACTGACCCCCCCAGCTGTACTGAGTTTATTTCCAGGCAGCCAGTGAGCAGGACTGAGAGCTTACCCCAGGCTACAAGCGTACGAACTGAGTAAGCAAGCCGGCTCACAGTTCCTCGGCTGCCTCACAGAGCTGGGAACAGCAATCCACCTCCTTTAAAGGGTCTGTGGATTCTCTTGGCTTTCCTGGTATGTTTTTGTGGTAGTTCTTGGAGCAAAAGTTAATGATGTGGGTCTCCCCATGCTGCTCTGTCCACCTGAGTGGGAGCTGCAAGTTAGTCCTCTTGCGGGGCTCATATTTTTTTTCTGGGTTTTGTTTTTCTTTTCACTTACGATCCAAATTGTTCCCTTATTTCTCAATTCAGTAATGTACCTCACTCTGTCAATCTTGACATCTTTGCTCCTACCTATATAATAGATCCTCCCATCAACTTTCCTTCTAATAAACTGACCAACTCCAAAAGAAGCCAGAGGATTTTGTAAATGTAGGATTTTAATAAGTCACCTCTGAGCCTGAGTTTCCTAATTTTTAAACTGTGAATACAGACTGACATGTTTTTCAGTATCTCATCTGGATTTTAAAGGTATGAAACAAAACAAAACAAAAATATATGGTAAATAGAGAGATGTCAGAGTTTGTGAGAAAAAACCTGGAAAATAGACATTGGTCACTAGTAGTAAATGAAATAACATGAAATAAGCTTCTGCCTGTTCCCTGGTGCTATTCAATGTTTGCTTAAAAGCAGGACAATTTTTCCTTATGGTGGATTGTTTGTTACTTCTAAGTTAAGATAATAAAACACTAGACTGGATATAAACAAGAGCAGAGAGGGTAATTTAGGGCATTGTCCAATAAGTTGGATAATAAAGGCTCTCAATGTGTATACCAGAACCTGCTCCAGTGGAGGTAGCAGGGAAGTGAAGTGGACTCTGTAAGAGCCCTTGGTTGTATTTTTGTTACGTGTGTTGGTTTTGTGTTGGTTGGCCTCCAGCCAGGAGATGGCACTTTCAAGAGCACACCAGCTGCAGTAGTATAGGGAGGATCAGATGGTGATCAGCATCACACACTACAATGCTATGATTATGAGTAACAACCATCATCCCTGCCTCTTATTAAAAAAAGGAAATATTTTCTTTGTGAAATATGTAACTGAAATTGAGATAAGATAGCAATGGGATGTGATTCCTCCCTCACATATTTTTTTCTTTACTTGTCCCACTGATCACAAAATCCACACCACTACCTTACTAATGTTATACCTGCTAACTCCAAAGTTTAGTCGTATGAAGAATTTTTTCTGTGCTCTCATAGGGTTTAACTATACCTTTTACTTAAAGACTTACAGAAACTGGCCTTAGGAGATCCAAATAATGAACCAAGTTTACAGTGTCCCAACTTGGGATGAAATGCTGAACAATTGATTTACAGCCTTGTTACCAATGGCCAGTCCACTAGGTGGCCCGTTACTCAAGATAACAATTGCAACCAGACATGCTGACCTGCATCCACCACCCATCACATGTTTTACCCAGTCCAGCCTTTATAGCTTACCCTTGATGTCAATTCCTGCACTTTGCCTAAAAAAGACCCCATTATTGACTCTTTTCAAGGAGCCAGCCAGAGAATCCTTGCACCTCCACTGTCTCCCTTGCACTCAAGCACAAGAACTGAAATAAAAACCTTGCCTGGGAAATCTGCTTAAATCTGCCTGGCCCTGTGTTAATTTCCATTACAAGAGGAGCCTACGAGCCTGTGGCCTGTAACAAAACAAGGCAAGACAGCTTAAAAAGTAAGCATTTTCACCACATGTCAAGGATTATGTGGTTAGATAAAATGAAATACTAATAGCTTAATATTTCTCAAGAAATTGTGAGATTTCCAGAAGAGGCTAACTCTGTGGTTAGATGAAATGAAATATGAATAGCTTAGTATTTCTCATGAAATTGTGATATTTTCAGAAGAGGTTAACTTACACCAAAATGAAAAATAAATCCAACTTCAAAATTGTTCATCAAGAGTTTTTTAAACCTTCATATGTGAGCTGTTAATTTCTAAAATGCTCAAGTTATACATTTCTGTGTTCAGATAATCCCATGTACTGTGCAATCCTTAGGGAAATGAAGATATCTTATGAGAAAATTAAGGTGAGGCTGAGGTTGAGGAGAGGATTGTATTATCCCCTAAAATGATGATTGGTTGACACTAGGTCAAAAATTCATCTGGAATATTTAGTGAATGAATATTTACTCCCAATAATGTTTTTAATTCATGGCATTTACTGAACTGAAATTTCTACTTTTACTTCTTCAGATTTTCTCTGTGACTTTGGGAAAATCATTGTAAAGCTACCTGCCTATTTCATCATTTATAATCTTAATCTTCATTCATTCATTTACTTAAAAAATATCTACAATGTACCTTCTAAGTGCTAAGCAAATGGCTTCCTCCTATGTCAGATAAAGTGACAAATATAGACATGAGCCTCAGTGAACTTATTATCTTGAAGTGAACATAAAAAAAAAGGCATATAAAGGATGTGTTTTTCATGTTATGCAGAGAACTATTATACAGGGTTGAAAGTGACAAATGCCATAAAGAAGTTCAGATAATGTACAACGCATGTTCAAAGAAAGCAAAATTATTTAAGGTCGAAATAAACAGAAATGGAAAGAGCTGAAATTTGATCTGGGTGTGAAACGTCAGGTTGAATTTAAATATATGAAAATAAGCATATTCCACACATAAGTAGGTATCCACAAAAAAGGTTACTTTACTTGGAGTGTAAAATGCAAACAAACAAATTTAAAACATAACATTAATTAAATTTGGATTAAATTGTAAGAAATGCTGATTGTTGGCCAGGTGCGGTGGCTCACGCTTGTAATCCCGGCACTTTGAGAGGCCAAGGCAGGTGGATCACGAGGTCAGGAGATCGAGACCATCCTGACTAACATGGTGAAACCCCGTCTCTACTAAAAATACAAAAAATTAGCTGGGCGTGATGGTGGGTGCCTGTAGTCCCAGCTACTCAGAAGGCTGAGGCAGGAGAATGGCGTGAACCCAGGAGGCGGAGCTTTCAGTGAGCTGAGATTGCACCACTGCTCTCCAGCCTGGGTGACAGAGCAAAACTCAGACTCAAAAAAAAAAAAAAAAAAAAAGAAATGCTGATTGCTAATGTTACGAGATCAAGTTTTATTTTGTAAACAGAAGATTTTAGTACAGGATTTAGTACAACAGAAGATTTTTGAGGCAGGAAGAGACAAAAATTAGTTTTTCTTTTAGGAACACTGTTTTGTCATATATATACTATACATTGTCTTTCCTAATTTGGTGTATAAAGGACTTCCACAAACGTTTTTACAAAGAGAAGCATCTTCCCTTTTTCATCAGCAACCTTATGTTCTACTGTTTGCAGCAATAAAAGGTTATAAACATAATGAGCTCTATCATAGTTTATTTACCTCTGTACTGAAACAATGTTTCCTATAGCAGATGAGTTCACTGAGAATGACAGAAATAGAGAATAGATGACCGACGATTTTCCCCAAGTAAATTAGTCACTAAAAATGTCAGTGTCAGAGAAAAATAAGTTTTAGAGTTTGAAGTACTGTATCACATAAAAATAAACAGTACTGGATAGGTGGAGTATCAAATGGCTTAGAGTCCATCTTAGAGTGATTCTTAAGGAGAAAATATATTTAATTATAAACGAGCAACTTATCCAGAAGCATGTCAGTGAAGGAAATAAAAATATTTTACCCCAAAATAAATTTATTTGACATTTATTTGAAGAGACCATCACTGAGCCAACAAACCCAAGTGCCTTTGCAAAGCTGCCTTTTGTGGGGAAAATTTGCACCTGTAGAGAATCTCCATTAATGTAGCCATGCCTCCACTTCTTATGCCTTTCCAGGATCCAGTAGAGACTGAGAGTCTGATATCTTTAAAAGTAAAAACAAACAAACAAACAAACAAACAAACAACAAAACAAAAAACACACCCTTTACCATCTATTCTCCCAAAAAAGGCCTCATCTACATAACAAGGCCACCTTTGCTAGCTAAGCCTCTTTCTTTCTCCCTCCCATAACCTGTTTCACAAGAATCCAAACCCTCATTCTTTCTATAACTTGAAAATGGTATAAAAGTTTCTGTAACTCTTTGGGAAATTGGGTGTTCACTCTGAAGACTCTCATGTGTACATGTCAAAGAAATTTATGTGCTTTCTCTCCTTTTAATCAGTCTGCCTTGTGACGGATTTTTCAGTGAATCTTTAGAGGGCCAATGGCTATGGCCCTCATATCAGCTGGTGAACCTTTTGCACTTTTAGAATTGATCTCATCCAGTGTGGTATATTCACATCTTCTTGCCTGTTTCCCTTTATGTTTAAGTTGCTATTTGCCAGCATAACACATCTCAAGGATGGCTTGTCAAAATGTGTTTTGCTAGTTTTTCATAAGATTATCTTTTCCCCAGAAAACCTCACACCGAGGTTCCAGTGTAGGCATTGAGACTGCCTAATTCCACACCCAGCCCATTATACGGGTCCATTTCTGCTGCTTCAAATATCATCTTGCTGTGAAGTGCATTCCCTGTAATCATATCCATTCATCTTTGCCTCACTTTCTTTAAATGCCTAGGAGCATGCCTTAAATATATTTGTGTTTATCCTGTTTTACATATGGTAGACATTAAAAAATAGAAATAAATAAGTAAGTAAATAAATAAATGGCCTATTTTGAATAAGAACCTTAAGAAAAAAATGCATCTTTTCGGTCCTTTCTCCAGACATGAGTATTTTGAAATCACGCCATCTTCTCATTAAACATTAGAACAAAAACACTTTTAATTCTTCATGTGGTTAGAAATCTAAACACTGCCAGAGATACATCTCTCATTTCACACTTCAGAAATGATGCAAAAGATCATTTGTATTCCCCCAGGGCTTGATATAATGGGTAGTCATTGCATGTGCTCTGGTTGGAAAAGACTGCAGATTACTTTTTCTTTTAGCCATATCCATCCGGACAACACGTCATCACCACTAAAAGCTTCATTTTTTTAACAGGAAGGGGGAAAAATGAGAGAAAAGCAGGTGTAAATGTGTTAACTGCTCAGTAAATGTTAATTAACCATTGAAGGTGGCAGCCAAACTCTTTCATATCCACCAATGCCTTGAACATATTTTGGAGATGATCTACCTTCAAACCCAGGCTGATTTTATAAATTTCTCTTTCATAGTGTAACACATGTAAGATTTTAAATCAGCTCTTCAGAAAGAAGGCATGATACAAATCCAGCATATAAATAAATAAATAATGCTCAAACACAGGTCTTTGGGTATTTATTTTTATTTCCTTCTGTTTTTGTTTTTGAGGGTTACAGATAAGTTGTGTTGATTTTCTCCTTTCACAAACTTACTAATGTTGATGATTTCTGATGGAGTTTTTCCAAATAAAAAACATCTTAGCAGTAAAATTATTGATTTGCCTTAGGAACTTATAATAGCTCACTAATTGTAATGAATGTAAGTATGGACAAACTATTATTAACAGTTTTCTACAATGTGGAAACTCAAGGGGTCATATAAGAACTACATTCGTTCAAACTTGGAACCATTTCCTTGTTTAAATGACTTTAAGCTGATTCCTTCCATTTTTTTAGGCTTTCCTGTTTTTTCCTATAAAGTTGTGATGACAAATTCTAATGCATAGGGATGGCATGATAATGTAATTAAATTTTCTGTTTCATAGTTGGACTTTTCAAGTGTGTTGCTGAAGAAAAAGCCAAACTCTGTGAAATATTTAGAGAGGTTTATTCTGAGCCAATATGAGTGGCCATGGTCTAGTTCAAGAGGGCCTGAGAATGTGTGCCCGAGGCAGTCAGGTTAGTTACAGGTTGGTTTTATATGTTTTAGGGATACAGGAATTATAAGTAAGATCATAAGTCAATGCAAGAAAACTGTACATTGGTTCAACCTAAAGAGGCGGATGTCTTGACGTGTAACCACCAAATGGGTTCTTCTTGCCCGCTGCCCAAACAGAGCCAATTTATTAAGACAGGGGAATTGCAATAGATAAAGAGTTTAATTCACGCAGAGCTGCCTGTACAGGAGACCCAAGTTTTCTTATTCCTCAAATCAGTCTCCCTGGAAATTCAGAGACTGGGATTTTTAAGGATAATTTGGTGAGTAGGTAGTGAGGAAGTTGGGAGTGCTGATTGGTGGGGTCAGAGATAAAATCATAGGAGGTCAAGTGGCTTTTTCTTGCTGTATTCTGCTCCTGGGTGGGATGGTAGAACTGGTTAAGCCAGATTACCGGTCTAGGTTGCACTAGCTGGTGTATGGGAACACAGGTCTGCAAAATATCTTGAGCACCAATCTTAGGTTTTACAACAGTGATGTTATCCCAGGAGCAATTTGGGGAGGTTTGAAATCTTGCAGCCTCTGGCGGCATGACTCCTATACCATAATTTCTAATCTTATGGCTAATCTGTACGTTCTACAAAGGCAGACTGGTCCACAGGCAAGAAGAGAGTTTGTTTTCGGAAAGGGCTATTATCATTTTTGTTTCAAAGTTATACTGTCAACTAAGCTCCTCACAAAATTTGTTTGGCATACACTCAGGAATGAAGAAGGACAGTTTGGGGGTTAGAAGCAAGATGGAGTTGGTTAGATCAGATCTCTTTCAGTTATAATTTTCTCATGGTGATAATTTCTGCAACGGTGATTTCAGAAGTGAAGGAGGGTTTACAAGTCATAGGTAGTTCAAAGATTTTCTGATTGGCAACTGGTTGAAAGAGTTAAGTTTTGTATAAAGATTTGATGTCAGTAGAAATAAATGTTTGAGTTAATATAAGGGGAGTTGTGTAGATCAATGTTATTGTTTTGTAGATGAGGCCTCATACGTAGCAGTCTTCAGAGAGAACAGATGGTAAATGTGTCTTTTCAGACCTTATTTATTATTATTATTTTGTGCGACAGGGTCTCACTCGGTCAGGCTAATGTGCAGTGGCACAATCACAACTCACTGAAACCTTGAACTCTTGGGCTCAAGAAATCCTTCTGCCTCAGCTTCTTGAGTAGCTAGGACTATGGGCACACACCAGCCACACCTGGCTAATTTTTTTTTGGTAGAGATGGTGTTTTGCTGTGTTCAAGCTGGTAGCCAACTCCTGGCCTCAAGCAAATCCTCTTGCTTCAATTCCCAAAGTGCTGGGATCGCAGGTGTGAACCACAGTACCAGGCCTTTTTTTCAAACCCTAAAGGTGTCAGACAGTGAATCTCTCCCAGATTCTGGAAAGATCTGGCCGAATTAATGGAGACTCTCTTCAGATGAAAATTTCCCTCTCAAATATCGGCCATTTCAAAATATGTCAAATAAATATATTTTGGGGTAAAATATTTTTATTTCCTTCAGGGTTGTCTGTCTGTCATGTGATATATTATACCAGAGTCAGGTTGGAATTTGGCATCTTCTTTCTACATTGATCTTATTATCTCCATGTTAATGCTAATGTTGGTCAGTTGTACCTAAACTACAAAAGGGAGGGGATATTATGAGGTATATCTGTCCTCCCTTCTTGTCATGGATGGGAATTTCATTTTTCAGGTTTCTCTAAGGTCCTCTTATCCAAAAGGGGGTCCATTAATTTGGTTCAAGGGCTTAGGATTTTATTTTTGGTCTACAGTGTTTTATTTTAACCTAATCTAAGTCAAACAGTTCAATGTAAATTAATCAGGTTCACTCTTATAAGGATTTAAAGATGCTCTCAATGTAGCTGATTTTTGTCAAGTGAGTCCCATTATGAAGCCAACAGTGAATTCTGTATGGGTACAGTATAATTAGTATCTCTTAAAGTTAATTTTCAATAAGCTTTATAAATGAACACAATTAATGTTAAGAGATAACTATTGATATTCTGTGCTCACTTATTAAATGAAAGTGCATATTTAGGTCTCCTCCTCAGCTTAACTATCAAGCAATGTCTCACCCTATTACTTATTTCCATTGTGCTATATCCACTCTAATGTAGCAATCAACTAATATTTATTGAATTTCTACTAAGTAAATGTAAAAACTCATACAGCACATCTCACATAATACTCTATCAGCCGTGATACACCCCGGGCAACATGAATAAAGGTTTCGGGCAGGAAGGTGGCTCAATTTTCACTTATTTCCTTTTATACATTTTGATTTTGAAGCATATTTCAGCATGCTGATCAAAATAACTGAAGGAAGAGAAAAGCATCAGTCTTCAACGATTTTAAACTGGAGTGAGAAATATACGATGTACATGTACAGGGCCCTGTGACCAGTTTAAAGCTCTGCTGTCACTTTCTGGAAAATCCTAATAATCTGAAACAAGAAAATCTGCATTTTTATTTTGCACTGGGCTCATGAGTTATGTAGATGGACCTTCATCAAATAAAAGTGACATTGTAAGGCAGTTTGTGGTAAGAATTGAGTGGATCGTATTAACAATCCCTGATAGAATTGATGAGGTTAGAGGAAATGCTCCCCAAAATATGGCACCTTGAAAACTGAGGAAACAGCAGAAGGAGGATGGACACTTTCACCTTCCTTTCACCTTTCTTTCCTGAAGCAAATCATAAAATGTAGGATGGTCACTCTCTGACCTTCTTGCTCTCTTCTTCCCCGAAGACCCTCATGTGAGAGATGTCCTGACTTGTACCTAGAGGGTAGGACTGTCACACAGGAACACCAAGAGGATCCTGAGCATACAGGCCTTGCTATATTTCCCCCAGTTTACTACCATTAGATTATACGCTTTTGTCCTCCAATCATACTCTGCATGACTGCTGGTAAAAATATATGGATTTCATTGTCTTGTTTAGTCTTCATTTCTGAAAGCTCCCATGTCACATCAAATTTATTAAACAAATGTGTATGCTTTTCTCTTGTTAATCTGTGCTTTGTCATAGGGGTCTCAGCCACGACTCTTGCAATGGTTGAGAAAAAGATAGTATCGGTCCGTTTTCTTCCCTACAGAATAAAAGGAAAACTCTGTCTAAACAAACAGGTTATAGTAGAATGAAATTCATCATCTGTAGAAGGAAAAGGTTATGTAAATAGTTTTGTTACTCCTGCAAATGGTCCTGTCTCTAATGTGTCTTTATTCACATTTAAATAGGGTTGATCCCTCTACTCCAACGAAAAGATGATTAGAATTCTATGGTCATTATGCTTTTCAACTGTGGCACTAACATTTCTACGTAGCATCTGTTCACTTAGAATGGATTTCTAAGTGCAAACTAACACCTGTTAGTGCTCAAAAGAGTGTAGGCATTTATCAACTTAGTGAAAGTTAATTCCTCTCTCCTTTAAATGCAAATATTATACTCTTGTAATATGCTACTGCTATTGCCCTTTAGAAGAACCCTTTTGGGAGTTGATCGTGTCTCTAATTCATGCAATAGGAGTAACTTGTTGTTAACTGACTGACAAGATACTGTCAGATGGGTCACTTTGTGACACATTTGAATTTAATTGGTAGGAATTGTCAAAACCTTGGCGATGCTTCTGAATGCAAGAGTTTGTGGATCCAAGCCACCAAATTAAGTTGCACCACAAAATCCAACTTTTTAGAAACAATAAAGACTAACAGACTCTTGCACACCCTGGAGCGATTGTTCAGGACCAAAGCCCTCCTTGCTCACCTCCCTTACAAATGATATTGTATTGACATGAACATGTGGACACAATGCGTTGTGCCTAGCTATTCTCAAGAGAGAGACTGAAACTGAGGCCAAGCAACTTTTGAAGCCAAGCTATTGCATCTGACTGTTTCAGCAAACAGATATGTAGAGCTGCCACAGTGGCAAATGGCGCTGAAAGGCAGAAGAAAAGTGGGACAGAAAAAGTGCTGGGCAAGACATAGAATGATTGATAGCATGCCTCTTTTGCTGGATGCCATCTGTTGAAGACTGCAAGGAGATAACTAAATGGAATATAATTTTTAAATAGCTTGTTTCTTTTATGAAATCAATCAATGTAATATAACTTAAAAATTACATGTCGACTTGCCCTCCCAGATTCCAGCCCTTTTCTTTTTCTGTCAAAAATATTTTTGGTAAGTAGAAAGAGGCCTTATGCCATATGTGTTTTAATATGATAATTTTCAAAACTTATATTTTCTTTTCTTTCCCTAGTTGGAGAAAAGGAAAAATTCTATTGCATACATTCTATTCCAAAAATCACTTGAGGAAAGATTTGCAGAACAAGTGATTTCCCATTTTGCAGTTGATTATTTCATTCACTAACATTCCTTAGTGTTCAAAATCATAACTTTAATTTAGAGTGGAAAAGGAATAGTCAAAGCATACTAGTACTACTGTGTATTTTAAATATAGGACTTTTGAAACCTTGTTATACCTGCCATTGTTGACTCCTTAATTTGAATAAGATTCTTAATAGCTTGTATGTTTATTAAAACCTTCTTTGATTTCCAACCCTTCCAAGCCATCTCCCTTCCCTCCCTCACCTTCACAGAGAAAATAAAAGGATTTCATTTCCACATCGGAATCCAGTGTTTAAAAGTCCTTAAGTCATTTGAAATATTAAATTAGCATCAGGGTATTTTTCAATGAAATGTCACCAATGTTTTTTATAAAATAAGTACAGTGGAGAGGTCTCATATATTGATGGTGGGGTGCAGCCTATATTTCACATATTTCACATGAAAATATGCATCATTATTGATGAAGGCAAAGTTGTGTCTACATTACCATAAGGAATTTGCATAAATCTCCACAGCAATAGGATGTTAAAATATTCTATAATTTTTTTTCCTTGCAAGTCAAGTTCCTACAATGAATTTAAAATAAGGTAGGTTAGGTCTGTGTGAGAAAATGAAAATTTACATATATTCAATTGCATAGGTTAGAAAAGGAATAGGGAGATGACTTATTCTATTCTTTCACACATATCTTGAGGATATGTATAATGATTTTAAATATTATGGATCAGTATCAGCATTAAGATAGCATTTTTAACAGTGGAAAATCTGTGTATAGGAAAAATAGAACCAATACTATACAAAGAAAGTAAAAATGTCCTAAATTTGATGCAAAAAATTATTGCAATTATAGCTCCTTGTTAAAATGCAAAATTCCATTAACCAGGTAATTGGTCCCAGAGAAAAAATATGTCTTAATATCTTTAATGAATTTATAAATGTATTGCTCTGGAGCTTGAAATAATCAGACAGTGTCTTCTATGTCTAGTTTTAGAAAAAAAAAATTAGATCTAATTTTGTTTCCTGTTCCCCATGTCTCACCAATGGAATGGCGGTCCTTTAAGATTTATCCTAAATCACTTATAATACAGAGGAGAATAAGTAAGGCATCAAAAATACAAACCTGGTAAAACAAAAACCTAACTACATACTACCAGTCTACAGGGCTAGAGATTTTCTTTTTTTCTAAAAACACACTAATTAAAGCCATCAATACTTTTTAGAAGAAGTTTTACATTTGAACAGAAATCAGGTTCAAACCTGGTTCTTTCCCCTTTTAATAGCAGAGAGCCTTAGGGAGCATGTTCTTGCTCTGACTTATTTCCGCATGTTAAGCTGTGTGCTTAACATATTTAAGCATGTTAACATGGTTAGCATGCTTAAGAATGTTAACAATGTTTTACCAAGGTAGTTAATAACACTGTTTTATATTTGTAAGACAATAATTGTTTTACTAAGGCAGTTAATAATACTGTAATACATTAATTCAGACCTATTCATTAAGTCACTAAATATTTTTGTATTTATTGAGACCTTACTAGGCGCGCTGCTAGGCAGTGTGTCATGATCTGGGCTGGAAGTTATAAAAGATGAAGTCCATATGTACCATGGGCAAAAATTAACACAAAAGTAAAGCAAGAAGAACTTCCATTTTGAACACATACAAAGCAATTCCCTGATCCCTACCCGACTGACTTTATTACTACTACTGTAAATAAGCCCGTGAATAAATATGTAAATAAATAGTTGCTATAAATTGTGAGAAGTGGGATGACAGAGACATATAGAAAACATACAAATGGGAGATAAATTGTAGTAAAGTGTAAGTGTTTGTGGTTTCACAGCGGGAGTGTTGCTTTATAGATTCCATTCATTGGGCTCCAAATTGCCAAACTACCTATGCTTACCTTTTGCTCAAATTAAAGGAATATGCTGCTCTGAGGTATGGAAGATAGACAATGGTATTTAAACTGGTGAGAATAGTCAGAAAGATGAGGAAGTAAGAATAGAATCTGGGAGAGAGAAAATAGTATAGCTCTCTCATCATAGTTTAGGGGTTTATCCTTCCTAGGTGTGATTGGGGAAGAAAAAAAACTATATATAATATTATCCAAAATTTATTAAGAATTTAATAATGGACATATCTATTAGGAGCAGACAAGAGTTTTGCAGGCAAAGTTGGAATAGGTGGGCTTCTGTTTTGCCATCATTTAATTTTTTCTTAGTGCATGTGGTGTGAGTATATACACACATACATAAATATTGTTAATCAAACCTGCCTCCACGAACTAATTCAGGAGTGCATACAGGTGGATAGCATTAACCTGTCCTGTATCATGACACTTGCAGATATTCTGGGAAGTGCTACACCATGATTATAATATTGGTCAAGTCAGGTTGACATCATAGAACTAGGAGGTTACAAGGAGTGTGAAAACAGACACAATAAGAAAGGTCAGAAGATAACCAATGATGACAGGACAGATGATAAAGAAGTCCTCTAATAAGATAAGGTTAAATTATACTAATTTAAAAAAGCATATCAATACAGTTAGTTCTATGCACTCCCTGAAACAAGTAGCTGACCATCCTATATATGGTAGGTGTTCAGTAGATAAGTGTTGATCATGTGGGCATCTGTATCTTGGTTTTCAAATTCAGTCCTCCAATAAAAGAAACCAGAGCTTGGAGAAATGGCTGCTTCCAGAGCTAGGTCAAATAAATTATAAGCTAAGCCTGAAACATTTTTTGTGCCAGAAGAAAGAACATGACCAAAGAACATGAGAGGCATAATGCCAGATGTCAAAAGGACACAAGAACAAACTTAAGGGCATATTTGCTATCAAATCTGACACAACTGAAACTTCTAAATAAATGTTGAAAATTGTATTTCATAATCTGTTGCTTTTGGAATTTTAAAGAATATAAATGAGATGATTGAATACATTTGAATGAAACCTATGTATTAGATGGTAGTATGCTATCAATTTAATTTTCTGATTTTCATGGTTCTATTATCGTTATGTATAGTAATTCCTTGTTTTAAGAAACTGCATGCTATAGTATTTAGGAAAAATAATCATTGTTCTCACAAATGGTAAAGAAAAAAAATTAACATAAATACATATGGAAATAGAATGATAAGGCAAATGTGGTAAAATGTTAGCAACTGGAGAATCCAGTAAAAGACATTAAGGAATTTTTATACTCTTCTTATATCCTTTTATGTAAGTTTAGAATTATTTTAAGATAAAAAATTTAAAAATGAAATAAAGACAACAAAAGTACAATAGGCCCATTGTTGACATTGAAAAGTCTCTAACTCTGAATTTGCCCATGATTGGTTTGTGAAACAAGCTATAATTTACATGCAGCTAAATCTTTTCTTGTAGTCTGTTTCAATAAGTTATTTACAGGGTGAGTTCGGGAAGGTTTGTGAAAGTGTTTGTTCTCAAGACCAAGCAAAATATTTTAATTCAGCTTTAACAGAACAAAACAAAACTGTTATTTTGCTTTGAAGTATGTTTCCCAGTTTGAATATCAACATGAAATATTAATAAACATTTTTGAAAATGAGCAGTGATATTTCCTTACTCCTGCTAATATGCAGCGTGGAAAAGACAGAAGAAGAGGTCCCCTAACAGTAGTAGTATTCAGAGTCTAAAGATACTCTGACTGATGATAAGAAACCAACAAACCCTAAGGTCAATGGTGAAGAAATGTTAAAGATTTTCTTTCAAGAAACCATTAAAAAAAAAAAAAAAAAAAAAAAAAAAAAAAAACAGGATCATCTTTGAAGTCAATAGACACCGATATTGATTCCATGTACCATCTCTCCATCTCAATCTAATAGCATGTCACATAACCATTATTTACAGACTACTTCTGAGTTATCAAGGAATACTCAATCACATTCAATTATTTGTCTACAGATAGTTGTATATTGATTATAGTTACAAAAACACTTTCATGAAAAGGTTTAAATTTAAACATCCCAGACATATCACAGTAATATTTATTATAAATAAGTTTAAAATGACATAATAGACAACAAAGAAAGTGTGATTATTAGTGTTATATATTTATGATATATCATGAATCATTGTTCATTTCACTTAAAAAGGTAAGTTATAAGCAATATGAACAATAAATGCCCATTACTGCAAATAAAAATACATACGCTTAAAAATTAGTGGCAGATGTATTTATTTAGTGGAATTGTGAAAGTATTTGTGTTATTTCTTATTTTTCCTGTTTTCAACAATGTTAAGGTTTCACTCTTCTATTCTGTAATTAGATAATAGTTATAATAGTTATATATATTATAGTTATATGTATATGTAAAATAATTGTGAATATTGCTCTTGTCTATCTAGGAATGTTTTCAGCTAGAATTCTTTTTCTTTAAGAATTCTAGAAGGTCAAGGTTTTACTGTGTGGAATGGTATTGATGATTGAAATAGAACACTACACACTAAAACTGCATGCTATTTAATCCACATAATTAAAGCTGAAAGGATAATCAATAATTTATTTAGCCAAACTCTCCAATAAAGACAAATTATACAAAACCGATATACTAATGTTATCAGAAGTTATTCTAGTCTTGAGTTGACAGATTTCAAGCATAGCTTTCCAAAGTTCCCACTGAAAATAAATATTGAATATCAATGAAAGTCTTTTTTAGCGTTGCTCAAATAGTCAGTATGTAAAGAAAACTCAAATTGCTTTATTTATTGGTATAAAAGTTAATTGGTACATCAGATTATAGGCTCATAAACATTTTTGATGGTTGCAAAAGTAGGTTCTACCTTGAGCCTCCAGATCCTGTAAGTCTTAGAATCACACCACTGAAATTGTTCATCAGGAATGCTATTTCTGCTAGAATCAAAAAGAAGTAAGTCAAGAGACTCTATTAGAGCTACAATTAAGGAAATAGAGAGCTATCCAAACCATTGTGGTCATTGTTTCCTAGATGCACAAATTAGTACCTGGACCTTGGAGTGCTGCTGCAGAGATACAGCATCCATAATTGGTGCATCCATGACTATACATTGCAGCAACGGCCAAAGGAAGGAGATGAGGTGCTGTGGACGGAATGTTTGTGTCCCTCCAAAATTCATATGTTGAAATTCTAATTCCCAATGTGATGGTATTAGGAGGTGACACTTTGAGGAGGTAGATTATGAGGGTGAAGCTCCCATGAATGGAATTAGTGACTTTATGAAATAGAAGTCAGAGGGTCCTCTCGCCTTTCTGCTATGTAAGGACACAGATAGAAGATGGCCGTCTGTGAACCTGGTAGAGGACCCCAACTAGAACTCCATCATGCTGGCAACCTGATTTTGGACTTCCAGCATACAGAATTGTGAGAAATAAATTTCTGTTGTTTGTAAGCTACCTAGTCTACAGTACTTTGTTCTAACGGTTCAAACTGACTAAGACAGGGAAAAACATCATTCTAATTTCCATCTTCTAAATCAAGCACAAGTGCATCTATATGAAGGGAATTAATTTGTGTCTTGACAACTAAATGTGAGGGATTCTGGGACATGTAGTTCTAATTTTCAACATGTGCTATAAAAGAAGGTATACTAGAAAGATGAATATAGTGTATTACTATACTCAATCCACTGTTCTATTCATGTTTAGAAACATATCTTAAAATTTTTCGTATAAACAAGTCGGTCACGTTGTAAACTTTCCATGATCTAGCAACTTGTCTTTTCTTACCAGTTTTTCTGTTACTGATCTTCAATTTGAAATCTTTCCTTTACCCCAGATGACTTATTCTAGTATTAGTCCACATCTCATTATCCAGCTATCTTTGAATATAAAAATATCGCCCCACAAAATACAGTTTCTACCATTCTATACCCATTTCTGAATCTTTTTGTTCTTCAAGTTTTGGTTCAAATCATAATGCCAAGATACTGTTCTAAAAATGTGACTAATTCCATTTCCTCTTCATTCTTAATTTGATCTTAGTTTGCTTTCCAAGTATGATAGTCTTTTATTCCCTATTAGATTTCAAGGGCCTTACGGTACCAGCTATGCTTGTCATTTATATCAGCTTTCTCTGTGTTAGATAGTATAATGTTTTGTACAGAGTAGATAATAAATACTATTTACCTTATTGAATAAAATGGTATGGTTCAAACACTATTTTAAAAATTATAAATAAAACTAAATTATTTTCCAAATGCATTAGTAAAACACATTGAGATCAAAGTTAAATTGTCAAGGAAATGGATAGTTTTATATAACAATGAGATTATTTCTATTATATTGAATATAACAATATATCCAATAAGAGGGATATGATAGAAGTAAATGTACTTGATGTGAATAGCTGAAAATATTTATAAGTGGAAGATTTAGGTGGACACAGAAAAATCATATTTAGAAGACTGCAATGACTATTTGATTTAAGGTCCATCATTAAGCAAAATGCAGAAGTGGTTGAGTTTGAGAAATGTTTCCAAAATGTCAATCAACTTGATTGACTGAAGGATCTCTGGACACCTATCTCCTAAGACATTAAGAAGTGAGTTGAAGATGAGATTTCTGATTATACCAGGAAAAAAAAAAATGGTGTCACGTAAAGGAATCAGTCCAGATGACCCTAATTAGGTCAACCTGATTTCTATGATACATCCATTTCATTTCCAGATGTTTCCATTCCCAGCAGAGCTGCTTCTGGCAAACCAACTGTGAAGCTACTGGTGTTATTTATTTATTTAGTCATTTATGCATCTATTCATTTATTTTACTTTTAGCTGAATAATGAGTTTTAACAATAACTTTTGGCAAGCTGTGTAAAAATGCTGCAGCATATATATTTGCAAATGTATATCACTAGATGCAATTGTAGGACTAATGTTGGAATTGAGCAAGAAACTGTGCATTTCATTGTGCCAGCTAAAGCTAAGATGACAGGCTTTATTTCAATTTAAATAAAACCTGAAGGTAGAGCTGTGGAAAGCTGGCTCAAACTGTTTGGCATTCTGCCTAGAAGAGAATCTTTGATAGTGTTCTTTAGACTATATTAGCTTCACCAGTTTTTCCTAGTTAACATTAAAACTTTAATTCTCCAAACAGTATAATTCATCAGGATTTTGCAATTGTTTCATCTGCCGCCCTCTTTCCCACATTTTATAAAGCAGTTCATTCAAATCAAGAACCTTGAATTCACAAAGTGAATAATCTACATTTTGCTGACAGTTGTCCTTTCTGAATTTAATATGATATTGTCATTCAAACTTGGAAGTGCCATTTAATTATACGCTACTGCAGAAAATTGAGCTCTGGGTAGTGCATATTCCTAAGGCATAAAGGGATCTTTAAAAAAATGTGTTTCTTAACTTTATTTTTATGTAAGTGTTTAGGGGCTGGGGGTTATCATTCAAAGTGAAAGGTGGATTAAGAAGCATTTGTAGGTTGTGATCTGCTATGAGAAAAACAGTCTGCTTTACATCTGCTTTGTACAAAGTCCTCTCTCCACAAACACGCCAAGAACATGAAGGAAAAAATTCACAACCCCAAATGGACTAGCTTTTCATTTCTTATTTCTTAGGGCTCTTGGTTTCTCATGTCTTGATGTATGAGCAAAGCAATTTTCCCACACTCTAGAGTCACAATTCTGCAGTTACCATGAATCTTCATATTCACATTCTACCATCTCACCTTACAATGTCATTACTGAAGGTCATTAGCAGATATTAACATGTTCCAAAAATTAAGTCATTGAATTAATTTATTTGTGGATAACTTTTGATAATCTCAGGAGATCTTGGGAGTCTATTGAACAGATAGATCCCTCAGAGTCATTTAAAACCAGATCAAGGTCTCAGCTGTCTGCTCAATTCCCTTGGTCAGACAACGCTGTCGCCCTCTTTTGTCAGTGTTTTGGGGGAAAGAACCAGTAAAGATTAACGAACATGTTATATTCAGCCTTTTGGCTGAAAAATTCAAATTACCTCTTGATTTCTAACGTCTTATCTGATAATTTTTATTTCTACTCTAAAACTTAGTTTATGTTACACTTCCTTTATGGGGTAAATTTTTAATAAACAATGTTCAATTATTACTTATTCTAGAGTTGACTTCCTCTTAGACATTGCTTTGTCTCCTTTCATGTTTCAACTCACCTGACTTCTTTGCAATTGTTTAAAACTTCATGTAGCAAAGATTTAGTGATCACTTACTATGTGCAGGGTCTCATATTTAGATGCTGTGATGGGTGCACTTTTAGTTACTATGCTTTTTCTTTTCCAAGTAAAATAGTAGAAATGTAAGAGACAGCAAGATTTTCCTGGGTTGCTGTATAGTTTTGTTTTATTTATTCTTTTTCTGCCAGTGAGAGACCCCTCAGCTATCTCTTAATCTGAATGGTCAAGGCTATAAATACTCTTTCCAACAAATAAGTACGTCTTACAGAAAGAAAAGTAATATAAATTTTAAGTTAAATATAGAACTTTCTTACTAGGTTATAAATATCGTTAACAGATACAACATAGACTTTTATACACGATTTTTACATCAATAAATAAGGACTTGAATTCAGAGTTTAATAATTAAATAAAACCAAATGTTACCAGCTAAATTAAAATAATGGGAGATACTAAGATTCTGATGGAATACACTTTTGCCATCTTTTTAATAAGCCTCAGAAGATTACTTACCAGAGTTTCTAAATGGTGAATAACATAGTTTGGTCCCTTCAAAAACATTACCAGAGATAAAGATTTTAATGCAAGTACTTCATTTGGAAGCATGGTGAGGGAATAAGAAAGTGAAACAAAAAGGGAAGAAAGTCAATGCAGGATGTGTTGATGAATGGGTTATTGCTGTGGACACCAGAAGCAGATCCCACAAGCAAGAATCTAGCTCAGATATGAGACGGGCTCATTCACAGAGACACCGAGGCATTGCACTATTTATCCAGCAACTTCTGTTGCTCATTGGTGGATATTTGCGCCTGGTTGTATGTGTGGGAATATAAGCTCCCTAAAAAACTCCAATCCAGCCAGGCATGGTGGCTCACACCTGTAATCCTAGTGCATTGGGAGGTAAAGGAAGGCAGATCCCTTGAGGACAGGAGTTTGAGATCAGCTTGGCCAACATGGTAAAACCCTATCTCCATTAAAAATACAAAAATTAGCTGGGCATAAAGTATGCCGGTAATCCCAGCTACTCAGGAGGCTGAGGCAGAATAATTGCTTGAACCCTGGAGGCAGGGGTTGCAGTGAGCCAAGATCGAGCCACTGCACCCTGCCTGGGAGACAAAGTGAGACTCTGTCTCAAAAACAAACAAACAAACTAGCCAACAAACAAAACCTCCAGTCTTACCCAGGGCATGGGTCAGAGATATACCTGCAGCTTGAGAAACTCCTTAAGTAAAAAGAAGCAGATTTATGAGGTAAGAACATACTGCTGGGTACAGGAATCATCCCGTGAAATTGTACAGTGGGAAGAAGCAAATTGGCAAGACACTAATAGTAACTGCCATAGTAATATTGGTGGGAAGAGCATTTACATTTTATCAATATTTTTATCTACTTTAGAAATTTAGAATGTTATAATTATTTTTAATCTTCCTGTCTCTAGAGCTTTCAAATGTATACTATATAAAACAAAAAACAATATTTTGTGGAAATTTTGAATACAGATAATCTGTTCTTGATGGACGAAGTGCATATTTTAAAATATTACAAAATTATATGTTTTTTCCATTAATATATTAAACTAAGAGTTTTTCCTGAAGTTACTAGTTTGTTTGACAAGGGAAAGGGCTAGGTGATTTTCATTAGATGCATTAAGTTCTAACTCTTAAAGAATTATAATTCATAAAAACAAATAAATATTTTAATAACACAGTCACATTCTGTTCCATATCTGATATGTTTGGATCTGTGTCCCCACCCAAATCTCATGTTCAATTGCAATCCCCAAAGTTGAAGATGGGGCCTGATGGGAGGTGATTGGATCATGGGGGTGGACCCTTCATGAATGTTTAGCACCATCTCCTTGGTGCTGTTCTCATAATAGTGAGTGAGTTTTCATAAGATCTGGCTGTTTTAAAGTGTGTTGCACTTCCCCCCTTCTCTCTCTTCCTCCTTCTCTGGCCACTTAAGATAAGTCTGCTTCCTCTTCACCTTCTGCTATGATTGTAAGTTTCCAGAGGTCATCCCAGAAACCGAGCAGGTGGCCAGCATCATGCTTCCTATACATCCTGAGGAACCATGAGCCACCTAAACCTCTTTTCTTTATAAATTACTTCAGTCTCAAGTATTTCTTTATAGCAATGTGACAATGGACTGATAGAGTGTCTAAATTTAAAAATGCTCTTAAGACCAAGTGAGAGAGAGATGGACTTACAGATGGTAGTGTGAGTTGTGCTGCAGACTTTCTCTCTAGTGAAATAGCCATTTACCACTGAAAAGTAATTAAGCAAACAAATAAACCAAAAACTAAAGTCTCTGGAAATTATACTAAAGGCTTATAGCAAATGGAAAAACATCTATTGATGAAAATACACTAAATCTCAGTAAGAACAGTCGAAGTCTGTGACATTTAATCTCCACGTTCTCCATATTTCAGGGTGACAAAAGTTCTACCCCAGGTGCAGTAGGCCAAGAATGCTAGGCTTTCTGTTCCTGTGTTAATTTGCTTATAAGTGGGAACTAAATATTGAGTGTACACAGAGACAAAGATGGGAATAATACAGTGAGAACTACTAAAGGGAGGGAAGGTTGGAAGGGGAGTAAGGGTTGAAAAACTAATATCAGACACAATGCTCACTACCTTGGTGACAGGATCATTTGTACATCCAAACCAAGTGCCACACAACTTACTCATGCAACAAACCTGCACATGTACCCCCTCTTAACCTAAAAAAGAATACTGAGTTTCTGGCTCAGGACAATTCTAGGACAGAAAGTTCATGTCATGAGGGGTAAGTTGAGAATATCAGAGGCTTTTGGCCCCACTCTGTGCTTTGTTTATAGAATAGGGATGAAACTGTGAGAAGCAGATGGTGTCCCAATCCCAGCTGCAGTGCAGTGGCACAAAAGTACTGACTAGGGGGAAGGCCAGGCCATAAGAACAAAGCTCTTGATTGTTCAGCTTAAGGGTACTGACCTTATTTGGTACAGAGTGTGATTAAGTTTATTTCTCAGGATGTTGTTGGAAACAGTAGAGATATTGGTGAGAAATTAAGAGGAGTAATCTCGTTTAACAACTTGAGGTTTATGGTAACAAAATATTAGAATAGCTAGAAGTTTAACCAGGAAAGAGGTGCTCAAAATAGCTCTCAAGTGTAAGAGCAGCCTCAAAGACTGGCAACACCCTGTCCTTGGAAAGGAGCACTATTTTGAGTGGATCGGAATGTGGAACAATTTAGGCTCCAGGGCATTTATATGAAAACAATATAGCAATATAGCAATCAGTTAGAAACTGGTAGAAGCTGACAGTTGGCTGTGATACCAATAGAAGCAGACCAAAGTAGGTGTTCAGGAAAAGTGTGCATATAAACGCATGCCCAAGGTTTTATAATCTATGGAATGACATAGAGGCTGTACAAGGCAGGAAGAAGAGAGTGTCAGTATTCAGGTTGCTACACTGTATTTTTCTTAATGTTTGGTTTCAACACAAATTCATGAGAAATGCAAAGAAACAAGAATGTGTGACCTGTGCAAAGAAGAAAAAGCAAGCGATAAAAACTACCTGTAAGGTAGTTCAAATAGAGGATTTAGTAAACAGAAACTTAAAAAGCAGATACTATAAATATGTTCAAAGAACTAAAGAAATCTAAAGGTTTAAAGGAAGGGGTAATAACAATGTCTCTATTAAAGTGGATAGTATCAATCAAGATATAGAAATTATTTTTTAAAAAAGATTCAAATGGATATTATGGAGGCAAAAAGTACTATAACTAAAATAATAAGTGCACTAGAGAGCCTCACCAGTAGATTTGAGCTGCGAGAGGAAAAATATCAGTGAACATGAAGACAAATCAATAGAGATTATGCAATCTAAAGAACAGAGAGAAAAAAATGAAGACATCATTTGTTGCTTGTTTGGTTGGTTAATGATATGGTTAGGCTTTGTGTCCCCACCCAAATCTCATCTTGACTTGTAATCCTCGTAATCCCCATGTGTCTAGGGAGATATTTTGAGGGAGGTGATTGGATCATGGGAGGCGGTTGCCACCATGCTGTTATCATGATAATGAGTGAATTTTTATGAGATCTGATGGTTTTATAAGCATCTGGTGTTATCCCTGCTTGCACCTTTCTTGCCTGAACCCTGTAAGATATGCAATTGCTTCTCGTTTGCCTTCCACCATGATTGTAAGTTTCCTGAGGCCTTCCCAGCAATGTGGAACAGTGAGTCGATTAAGCCTCTTTCCTTTATAAATTACCCCTCTTTATCTTTATAAATGATAGCAGAATGAAAATGATCTAACACAGTTAAAAATGAATTTAAGAAATGAAGTCAAATGAACAGAGACTCAGAGAAGTGTGAGATATACTTAAGTGTACCCACAAACATGTAATAAGGGGAACAAAAAATGGAGAGAAAAGTAGAAAAAGTATTCAACAAAATAGTCTAAAAACTTTCTAAATCTGCTGAAAAATATTAATCTATATGTCCAAGAACTCAACAAACTCGAAGTAACATAAAAGCAGAGAGTCCCACACCCAGATACATCATAGCCAAAAGGTTGAAAGCCAATGACAAAGAGAAAATCTTGAAATCTGCAAAAGAAAGTAACTCATAATATACAAGAAAATTCTTAATAAAATTAAGAGTTGATCTTTATCAGAGACATGAGATACCATGAAAGAGTGGGATAATATATTAAAAGAATGAGAGAACAAAAGTGAGAGAATAGGAACTGTCAACCAAGAATGTTATAGTAGCAAATCTGTCTTTCAAAAATGAAGGCAAAATAAGACATTATCAGATAAACAAAAACAGAAAATTCACCGCTAGCATACTGTCTTAAAAGAAATGTTATAGGAAGTTTTTCAGGATTAAATTCAGTGGGTCCACACAATATTTCAAATCCACACTAAAAACAAAGAGCCTCAATTACTCTAATTATGTAGATAAAGGTGAAAACACTTAAATACAAGTATATTATTAATAACATTAAATGTGAATAGATTAAAAAGTTCAAACAACCAGTAGAAATTGTCAGATGACAAAAAAGTCAAAATCAAATTATGTTCTGTCTATAGGAGACACAAAACACATGCTATCTTATTTTTATTTTTATTTTTTTACTTTTTAGACAGGGTTTTACTTGTTGCCCAGGTTGCAGTACAGTGGCACAATCTCAGCTCACTGCAACCTCCACTTCCTGGGTTCAGTGTTTCTCCAGCCTCAGCCTCCTGAGTAGCTGTGACTATAGGTGACAAGAGTGAAACACTGTCTCAAAAATAAATAAATTAAATTAAATTAAATTAATCAAAACTGATTACAAACCAAGAAAAAAAAAATCACTAGAAACAAAGATGGACATTTTAAAAGGATAAAAGGGTTTATGTCCCAACAACAGCAGAATACATGTTCCTCTCTGGTACACATAAAATATTTTTTCAGAATAGATCACATGCTAACCAATAAATCAAGCTCAATAAATTTGACAGGATAGAAACCATGTAAAATATATTCTCCGACTACATGAAATTAAGTTAGAAATTGATAACAAAATAAAATTTAAGAAAAGTATAAATATGTAAAAATTAAAAAATATAGTCCTAAATCACCAATGATCAAAAATGATTACAGGAAAACTAGAAAATTTTTGAGATAAGTGAAAATTAATGCTTAACATACCAACATATATGGTATTCCGCTAAAGCAGTACTTACGAGAAAATTTACAACTATAAATGCTTATATTACTAAAGAAAAATGATCTCAAATAAACAATCTAACCTTCATTCTAAGAAACTTGAAGAGAAACTAACCACAAAGCAATCAGAAGGAAGAAAATTGGAAAGATTATTGTGAGAAATTAAATGCAATGGAGAAAAGAACAAGAGAAAGTCAACAAACTAAAGTTGGTTCTTTAAAAATTGAACATACAAAAATACTACAAAAACTAAGACTGATGAGAGAGAGAACTAAAACTATTAAAATTAGGAATAAAACGGGGAGCAAACTACTGACAACAATCATTTTAAAAAGGAGTTTAAGGAAATACTATGAAAAAATTTTGTGCTAATAAACTAGTTTGTGGAATATGTATGTATAGAGAGTATACACACACACATATACATACATATGTGTGTGTATGTGTATATACGTGTGTGTGTGTATGTGTGTATACACGTGTGTGTGTGTGTGTGTGTGTGTGTGTATATGTATATATGTGTGTGTGGCTCTGCCCTTTATTCCTGACACAGAGCCCCTAATATCCTTGTGGATAGATATGGGCAAGGAGAAACTTGTTTTAATGCTCTGTCTTCTATTTCAGTTCCTAACACAGAATTCCTGAGACCTTTGTAATTTACCAGGTGACAGAAGAGTCTTTTGTTCTAATGAGGCCTCTCTTGGTGGACTCCTGGATGAGGGTTGGTCACCATAAAGATCAGGCCGTGATTATAAGCTTGGAACTTTCAGGCCCAAATTACATTCTCTTGAAAGGAAAGAGAGGCTGGAGATTGAGTTAATAATTGATCGTACCTACGTGATGAAGTCTACATAAAAATCTCTAAGGTACAGAGTTTAGAGAGCTTTTGAACTGATGAACACATGTATGTGCCTGGAGGATGGGACACCCCAAATCCACCTGAAGAGAAAGCTCCTGTAGTCAGAACCCTTCTAAACCTCACCCTATGTATCTCTTCATTTGGCTGTTCTTCTATATCATTTATTGTATCCTTCATTAGTATAATGAACTAGTGTACATAAGTAAATATTTCCCTGAGTTTTGTAAGCCATCCTAGCAAATGATTTAAACCTAAGGAAGGGATCGTGGGAACCTGACTTATGTTGGTTGGTCAGAAATATAAGTGACAGCCTGCTATTTTCGATTTGCACCTAAAATAGGGGACAGTATTGTAGGACTGAGCCCTTATTCCATGAGGTCTGGCTGTAATTCCGGGTAGCTAGTGTCAGAATTGCATTGAATTATAGGACACCCAATTGGGATTTGCCAGAGAATTGCTTGATGTTGGGGAAAACTTACACACATTTTATTCATAGAAGTGTTCTGTGTTGAGTGATGGGTATGAGGAAACAGTTCGTTTTTTCCTGTCTCTTACAAAGACAAAATAGACAAAAATTGATAAATTCTGAGAAGGACACAGACTACCAAAACTGATTCAAGAAGAATAAACGTGTGCGTGTGTGTGTGTGTGTGTGTGTGTGTGTGTGTATATACATATATACATGAACAAATATATATATATATATATATACACACACACGAGTTAACAGGTGCAGCACACCAACATGGCACATGTATACATATGTAACAAACCTGTGCATTGTGCACATGTACCCTAGATCTTAAAGTATAATAAACAAATAAAAATAAAAATAAATAAATAATATATAAGAACAAATAATCTGAACCTATAACAAGCAAAGAAATTGAATTAATACTTAAAAAAATACAAAAGTGGGAGTTTATAGATCAATGGGAGGGCAAGAAGGTGGTATGAGAGTCAGAGACATACGTATAAACTCATGTTTAGTTTAAGATAGATACGGATGATTACACATAGAAATATGTATAGATACATGTATATACATGGATTAGTATGCACTCACTTATTTCCTTGCTCCATCGGTTAAGAAGGCTTAGAATCAATGACGTGTTGGAAACAATAAACACATCTAGGGTCCAAATTTTGGTTTCTAATATTATTCTCCAATAAGAGAAACCAGGGTTTACTGTAGAAATGGCTAATTCTAGGACTGGGAAAGAAAATATTTAAAATGAGTCTGGAGCATCTCATAATACCAGAATGTAAGAACGTGTTAAAATGTTAATTACAATAATAATTAATAACAATCATAATAATATTAATAAAACCCACAATGTTGATAGTATGTCAAAACACAAGTGTCAAATGAAAGAGCTTCCAAAGAATGAAATGAAAGAGTGGCCAACACTAGAACAATTTGAGCAAGAAAATAAATAAATCTGTTTTGGATTATAAACCAAGTATTAAATAAATATCTATAAGTCTACCTTGAAATAAACAAACAATTGAATAGAGAAAAAGATAAATGTCTCATACTGAAGAATTCCAAATAATTTGTATACATACTACGTTATCAAGGTGGTGGAGTTAAATGTAGTTTACCCATAGAGCCTTTTTTTCCCAAAAAGTAGAGTACGGAATGTAGAAATAAAAGAGTAATCTTACTTTAGAGAAACCTGAAAAACATTACTTCAACCTGTTAATCAAGGTTAATATCAATAGTGATATCATGTTGATAGTATACGCCCTTGAAACAATGTGGTTAAATAATGTGGTTAAATGGTACTTAAACTTTCCCGTCAAAACATGCCTAACCCCAGTTTCAGCATGAGAGAAACATCAGAAAAATCCCAAATTGAGAGGCATTATACAAAATGTCTGACAAGAATTCCTCAAAACTGTCAAGGTTATTGTAAGAAAGTCTAAGAAATATTCCACAAAACTCACAAAGTAAAGCCTAGACTTAGATGCCTTCACCATTGAATTCTACTAACCTTTTAAATAAGAATTAATACCAGTTTTTCACAAAATTTTCAAAAAGTAAAAGAGGAGAGAACATAAGCAATTCTATGAGGCCAGTATTACCATGACATCAAAACCAAAGAAAGACATAACAAGGAAAGAAAATTACAGAGCAATATTTCTTATGAATATTGACACAAAAATCCTAAAATGAAATAAAATAAAACTAGCAAGCTGAATCTAGAAATTCGAGAAAGGATTGTACTTTATGACCACGTGAGATTCTCACAGGGCAATCCAGGTTGTTTTAACATTGAAAATCTATGAATATAATATACCATATTAATAGAATAAAGAACAAATATCACACACAATTATCTCGATTGTCAATGGGTGAAAAAATAATAATTTCACAAAATTGAGTAAGCTATCATGACGAAAACATTAAACAAACAAAAATACAAGGGAACTGTCTCAACCTGAAAAACCGCATCTATTAAAAAATCACAACTAACATCATGTTAATAATGAAAAATTGTATATGGATCATGTTAAAATTTCCCCTTCACCTTCTGATTTTCAATTTTAAAAATCAGCTGACAAAAGGCAGATTAGTAGAGAAACAGCATACAAATTTATTAACATGCATGTGGAAATACCAGAGAATGATTACCTCAACAATGGAGTACTAAGCTTTATAACATTTTGAGGTTACAGAAAGAATGAGTGCCTGGATCATGACAAAACAGGTTATTGTAGAGGGAGAAGAGAAGGCTTTTGCTAGTGAAGGTGGTCTTGTTATGCAGATAAAACCTCACAGTAGCAGCCAACAGAGAGAATAAATGGTGAATATTTCTTTCAGACCTTCAAAGGTGTCAGCTTGTGAGTTAATTTTTCCTAGATCAGCTCTTAGAAAAAAGTCTAGCTGTGTCAATGACAGATATTCTCTACAGTTAAAAATCCTCCCACAAAAGACACATTTTAGCTATTCTTGTATTTTCAGTCCTTCTAAATAGCCATCTTGAATTATGTCATGAAATTGTAATTTGGGGTGAGATATTTTTGTTTCCTTCAGTTGCTTACTTTCCCTCTAAGATCAGCAACAAGGCAAGTATGTTTACTTCTGCCTCTTCTTTTCAACACTTTATTGGAGATTCTAATCAGAACTAATAGTCAAAAAAAAAAAAAAAAAAAAAAAAAAGAAAGAAGAAGAAAAGGCATCCATATTTGAAATAAATAAGTAAAACTTTATTTGCAAATGATATGATCTTATATATAAATAATCCACTAGAAAACCATAAGAAATAATAAAATTTGGCAGAATTGTAGATAACAAATATTGATTGAATTTCTCTACTAACATATATTCTATATATGTTAACAAATAACAATCTGAAAGTAATACTAAGAAAATTGTATTTACAATCATATAAAAGAATAAAATATTTAGGAATAAACAAAACAAGTATAATGCTAGAAAACAATAAAACATTCACTTAAAAAATTAAAGATTTTTTCTGTTCTTGGTTAATGTTGCTAATGGTCTATCAATTTTATTTATCTTTTCAAAGGACCAGCTTTTTGTTTCATTTATCTTTTGTAATTTTTTTTATTTCAATTTTGTTTCCTTCTGCTCTGATCTTGCATATTTATTTTCTTCTGTTGAGTTTGGGTTTGGTTTGTTCTTGTTTCTCTAGTTCCTTGAGGTGTGACCTTATATTGTGCTCTTTCAGACTTTTGATGTAGGCATTTAATGCTATGAACTTTCCTCTTAGCATCTCCTTTACTGTATCCCAGAGGTTTTGAAGGGTTGTGTCAATATTGTCATTCAGGTCAAATAATTTTTTAATTTCCATATTGATGTCATTGTTGACCCAATGATCATTCAGGAGCAGGTTATTTAATTTCTATGTATTTGCATAGTTTTGAAGGTTCCTTTTGATGTTGACTTCCAGTTTTATTTCATTGTGGTCTGAGAGAGTACTTGCTATAATTTCAATTTTCTTAAATTCATTGAAACTTGTTGTGTGGCCTATCATATGGTATGTCTTGGAGAAAGTTCCATGCTCTGATGAATAGATGTGTTTTCTTTGCTTGTTGGGTAGAATGTTCTGTAAATATCTGTTAAGTCTGTTTCTTCCAGGATATAGTTTAAATTCATTGTTTCTTTGTTACTTTTGTTGACCTGTCTAGTGCTGTCAGTGGAGTATTGGAGTTACCCACTATTATTGTGTTGCTGTCTATGCCATTTATTAGGTCTGGTAGTAATTGTTTTATAAATTTTGGAGCTCCAGTGTTAGGTGCATATATATTTAGGATTGTGATGTTTTCCTGTTGGACAAGGCCTTTTATCATTATATAATGTCTCTCTTTGTCTTTTCTAACAGCTGTTACTTTAAAGTTTGTTTTGTCTGATGTAAGAACAGCTGCTCCTTCTTGCTTTTGGTGTCCATTTGCATAGAATGACATTTTCACCCATCTACCTTAAGTTACTTGAGTCCTTAAAGACATAAGAATGACACAATGGGCTTTGGGGACACGGGAAAAAGGCAAGAAGGAGATGAAGGATAAAAGGCTACAAATTGGGTACAGTGTATGCAAATCACCACTAAAGAACTTACTCATGTAACCAAAGCCACCTGTTCCCCAAAAACCTATGGAAAAAAAAAATTAAAGATGATATAAATAAATGGAGAGAGGCCGGGCACGGTGGCTCAAGCCTGTAATCCCAGCACTTTGGGAGGCCGAGACGGGCGGATCACGAGGTCAGGAGATCGAGACCATCCTGGCTAACACGGTGAAACCCCGTCTCTACTAAAACCTACAAAAAACTAGCCAGGCGAGGTAGCGGGCACCTGTAGTCCCAGCTACTCGAGAGGCTGAGGCAGGAGAATGGCGTGAACCCAGGAGGCGGAGCTTGCAGTGAGCTGAGATCCGGCCACTGCACTCCAGCCCGGGCAACAGAGCGAGACTCCGTCTCAAAAAATAAATAAATAAATAAATAAATAAATAAATAAATAAATGGAGAGGTATCCCATCTTCATAAATTAAGACTTAATATTGTTTAAATAAAATATTATCCAAGTTGACATACAAATTCAACTAAATCCCTATCAACATCTCAGTAGGCTTTTTGTTTTTCAGGAATTGCCAAGCTGTTCCAAAAATTTGTATGAGAATTCAACGGACACAGAAAAGCCAAACAGTCTTGAAACAGAACAAAGTCAGAGAATTCTCACTTCTCAATTTCAAAACATTAGAAAAATCTACAGTAATCAATACACTGTAATACTGGGGTGCTGGTACAAGTATAGACAGCTAACAATGGAGTAGAATGTTAAAGTCAGGAAATAAACCTTTACATTTATAGTCAATTGATTTTGAACAATGGTACCAAGAAAATAAAATGGGGCATAATAATTTTCAACAAACGATGCTGGGACAACTGGATATCCAAAAGAAAAAAGAAAACAAGAGAGAGCGAGAGACTTGGCCATTTCTTCATACCATACATGAAAATTATCTTAAAATTAATCAGAGATCCAAATATAAGAGCAAAAACTCTAAAACATAGGAGTAAATCTTTATAAATTTGAACTAGGTGATAATTTCTTAGATATAACACCGAAAGTGCAAGCTATAAAAGAAAAAAAATTTCAACAAAAGAAAGAAAAAAAATTTCTATCAAATTGAAAACTTTATTTTGTAAATGATATCTTCAAGAAAGGGAAAAGACAACCCCCTGTATGAAAGAAAATGTTTACGAATCATATTATTTAATAAGGGACTTTTATTATCCAGAATGTACAAAGAACCCTCACAACTCAAAAATATAAAGACAAACACCAAATTAAAAAATGGAAAAAGTATTTGAACAGATATTTTTCCAAAGAAGGTATACAAATGGCCAATAATACATGAAAAGATTCTCAACATCATTAATCATTAGGGAAACACAAAGTGAAACCACAATGAAATACCAATTCACACTCACTAGACAGACAGTAGCATGCCTTGGCAAGGAAGTAGAGAAATCAGCACCCTCATACATTGCTGGGGATAATGAAAAATAGTGCAGAAGGTTTCTAAAATAGGCAGTTTCTCAAAATGTTTAGCATAAAATATGTATGTGGATATACATACCTAAGAGCAATGAAAACATATATGCACACAAAACTTGTTTATGAATGTTCACAGAAGCATTATCCCCAGTAACCAAAAGGAGGAAACAACTAAAATGTTTATTAACTGATGAGTAGATAAAGGGTAGTTCCCCCATGCATAGAACTAAAGTTTAAACAATAAATATGAGTAGTTTTCTAAATACCCAAACAATTTCACTTAAGAGATGCACCATTTGGAACTGGATCTTTTAGTTAGTAAACTATCCTATAGATTTGTAGTAGTAAAAATTGCAGCACAATACGGAGAACCATTGATATGGTTTGGGTGTGTCCTCACCCAAATCTCACCTTGAATTGTAATAATCCTCATGTGTCAAGGGAGTGGCCAGGTAGAGATAATTGAATCATGGGGGCAGTTTCTCCCATACTGTTCTTGTGTAGTGAATAAAACTCACAATATATGATCATTTTATAAATGGAAGTTCCTCTTTTCTGCCGCCATGTAAGATGTGCTTTTGCTTCTCCTTTGCCTTCCACTTGGATATTGAGGCCTCCCAACCATGTGGAACTGTGAGTCCATTAAACCTCTTTCCCTTATAAATTACTCCATCTTGGGAATATCTTTATTAGCAGTGTGAGAATGGACTAATACAACCATCGAGGAGAATGAAATGCCAGGTCTTCTATGATTTTATAGTGGACCTATGGAAATGACCAGTATACCAAAGTACTGTCCCATATTATCACAATCTGCCCTCAATATACAGAACAATGGGGGACATCAAAAGCTGCTTTCTTTATTGATTTGATGATGCACAACCCAGAGTGTCTTTATCCAGAACATTCATGTTAGAGACTTGAGAAAATAGCCAAATTAATATTTATGGATTGCTACAGTATAGAACTGTACTTCTTCACTGAAGATTGTAAGCATGTCTGTAATACATCATATGAAATTAAATATAAAACTCTGGAAAATCTAACATTCTATCATTGTCTTAAAACCATACTACTTCAAGCAAAGATCACTAATTTGGTCTCCCTCAAAACCTGGGCTTAAATATGATAGCTAAGGCTTTGGGACATAAAGAAATGGGTACTAGCTAAAACCTGAGGCTTCCTAATACATCTAAAATCTGAAGCCAAGTGCCTAAGAAATACATCGTGGACAACTGAAGGAAAAACAGAAGTCTAACCTCCCTAGAAAATTTTTCTCTCCACTTTTTGTAAGGACCCTCAGAATATTACCTAACAATAGTATAAATGAGTTGATGAATAAACATTATATGCAAGCCTGGAGTTTCCCCTTTAGAACTTAAAACTTTCAAAGAGATAGTAGCTTCTACCAAAATAAAAAACTCAGTTTTGCTTTTTAAATTTTTTTTTTGCTATTTTACTAATAGTTATCAAATTTACTTACATAATTTAATTAAGAACTTACATTAAAATTAAAAAGATAAACATGCAAGAACTGATTTTTAAAATTATTTCTAGTTACAGAGTGAAACTCAGTTGGTTCTCTGTAATAATTAACATAGCTGACTTCCTCAAGTAGTCCCTTTGCTTCAGTTCACTAAAAAATAACTATGGTTACAAGAATAGTTGATTCCAACATTGAAAATGTCTGAATTATGCTCTAATAGTATCTTCCGATGGCATATATAAAGCAATACTTCTTAACCAATACAATAGGATAAAACAGAAGCAACTACATAGTGAACAGGCTTATTCATGTATGTATTTATTTATACCTGTCTCTTTCCCTAAAAGCAACTGTGCCTACCTATAAACAGCATGTGTGGACCGCCAAGGGTGGTGAGGAAGTGTGAGGACGTTACATCTGGAAAGAAAACAAAGATAAAGGTATAATGATTAGGGAACATGGCTGTTGAACCAAGATTTCACTAAAATCTTACACCAGGAGTTAAATACAGTCATGAGCTGCATAACAACGTTTTGGTCAATGAAGGACTGCATATACCATGGTGGTCCTGTACGATGATGGTAGAACTAAAAAAATGCTTATGGCCTACAGATGCCCTAGCTGTTGTAATGTCATAAAGCAAAGCATTATTCATGCAAATCTATGATTTAAAAAAGGAAAACCAATGCAAACTGACCACCCTTCTGAAAAAACACCTCCTCAAGAAAAGCCTCAGGCAGATCCTTTAGGAGTATTCGAGAAGGCGTTGTTATCAAAGGAGATGACAGCTCCATACATGTTATTCCCCCTGAAGATCTTTCAGTGGGACAAGCTATGGAATTGGAAGGCAATTAAATTGATGATCCTAACCCTGCGTAGTGCTAGGTTAATATATGTATTTTTGTTTCAGTTTTCAACACAAAAGTTGAAAAAGTAGATAGATGTTTTTATATAGCTATAAGCTGTTATAAAAATAGTAGAAAAATTAAAATAATTTAAAATTTTACAAAGTAAAAGTTACAGTAAGCTAAGGTTAATTTATTATGGAAGAAAAATATTTAAATGAATTTAGCACAGCCTGAATATCCAATGTTTATAAAATCTTTAATAGTATACAGTAATGTCCTGTGCTTTTATATTCATTCACCACTCACTCACTCACTGACTCACCCAGGACAACTCTCAGTCCTGCATTCTCCATTCATGGTAAGTACCCTACATATTTTTATCTTTTATACTTTATTTTTACTGTACCATTTTAATGTTTAGATATGTTTAGATACACAAATACTTACTATTGTGTTACAATCACCTACAATACTCAGTACAGTAACATGCTGTGTAGATTTGTAGTTAAGGAGCAATAAGCTATAACATCTAGCCTAGGTATTTGGTAGGCTATATGATCTAGGTTTGTTTAAGTACGCTCTGTGATGTTCACACAACAACAAAATCACCTAAGACACATTTCTCAGAACATATCCCAGTCATTAAGCAAAGCATGACTATAATCATCAGGGATCCGTTAGGCCAATCAGGTGGCAGTGAAAGCTTTCAGCAACACTTTGGCAATCCTAGAAATCATTTTTCCATCGGGTTTGGTGAAAATGGGTCCTGTTAGTACTTATTCTTTGGCTCTATAACTGAAAATGTGCTGCTGGAAAGAAATTTCATTTGGCTGTGTTGCTTTAAATATAATGTAGTGACAGAGCTTTTCTTTCTAAAAGTGTAATTTCTTGACCTTCAATTTGGAGAACTTGCATTAACTTCCAGCTATGCTACAAAGAGCTTGAATAACATTGAAAAACTTTCTGATGTTTCAAAGCTTGGTTTACTCTCATAAAAATGGTGACAGTATCTGTTCTATCCGTACCACAATATTATAGTGTCAATACAAAAAAAAAAAAAAAAAGTAACTATACAAACTGCTGGTGTAGACAATGAGAAAAAATTATATTTATAAAAATTTAGTTTCTCTAAATTGATTTCATGTGAACCCTCAAAGCAACTACAGGAACTTTAAAGGCAAGGCTCTGAGAGGTTAAAATACTTGCTGTTCATTTTATGGTCAAAGAGCAGAAGTGATAGAGCGTACTTGTTTGTCCAGTCAATTAATGACCAATTGAAATTTGTACCAGTAAATATAATCGGTTTTGTATGCATATTATCTCATTGAATTAACTCAAGAATTCTGAGAGGCTTTAACATCTCCATGTATAGGTAATAATAATAGCTCGCATGCCCTGAGTATGTATGATCATGCATCCTTCTAAGCACTGAAGATATACTGGTATTTACTCTTTCATTACCACAACAACCCTGTGAGATACACACTAGAATCCCTGTTTGCAGATGAGGAACCTAAAGTAAAGAAAGACTAACTAACCTGACTGAAGTCACCAATTTAATAAATATTAGATTTATTAATTAATGTATTAACAATTATAATGTATTAATTTGTTATTCTCTCACTGGCAGGGCACCTGGTCTTAAGCACTGTAAGGCCTCTCCAAAGATGAAGCTAAGACTGCAGCTGTAGTATCTCACATAGGCTCTTTAGCTTGTCAGTTATAAAAGTTTGTCATCTTTACTTGGAACCATTTTGCTTTTCTTGAAAACCGTGTGTGTGTGTGTGTGTATGTAATGTTATTAAAAAGAGAATTAATGGAGAGGTGAAATGGCTACATAGATACGATCATAATGAAAATGAAATATAGTATTCACCTTTGCAGAAAGCAAACATTCTGATTTTCTCAAATCTTATAATAGAGAGTATGTTTTCTTAATGCAATATTAAGAAATATTGCAAAATATCTAAAACTCTTGATTTTCCAAAGAAGTAGTATTTTATGTTTAGTTTATGCCTCTTGACAACTATTTTTTTATGCCTACATTTTTTTTGCGAGAAAACCATGCCATTCCTCTTGCTTCTAGTTACTGGTTCGGCAACAGTTGCTCTATGCTTACATAGCTGCATTTGATATTTAATTATTTTTCAAAAAGTGTAAATAATCTTTAACAAAAAGGATATTATCAAATTTCAACACTCTTATATTAAAGTGGTTTCTTTAAATATTCAACAAGTGCCTGATCCAAAATGCATTCAAATATGATAATATGATGATATTCATTTTAAAATAAATAAACATAGCTGCTCTCCTTGGAAGCAATTTTAGTATATCACTTGAAGAATGTTCCACTTAAAATTCAGTTTTACCAAGTTGGTTGATTTAATCTTGCTTTATATTCAGATAAACTAGCAGTTATTTACTGCCTGTGTACTAGCTCTTCCACAAGTAAATACAATTCACTTTTTTTTTTTCTTTTTTTTACTTTGCTTGCTTAGCCCATGGTTACTGAAAAGTCGGGGGAAAAAAGGCACATCTAATGGTAATATGGATTGGATTAAATTTGTAAATAATTTGATAAAGTGATGAAAAAAGAGTCTACTGCAAAGGTGTTTGTTCTCTGCTCACAGGTGCTATACCCTGTACATGAAGTCTGATTCTGCTCATGTCACCTTCCTCCAGCGGAACAGGTGGCTGTTTTACTCACAAGGATGCCATTAACTGAAGAATAAAGGCAACAAGAAAGGCAGTATTTTTTTACAGAAAGATACAGGGGGTAGCAGGGCACACTCAATGATTTAGGTTAAAGTGGCAGAATAACTCAGTGATCCCAGGCAAAACTTTGGAGGAAATCCTCATTGTCATAGGGATTTCTTTCACTAGACCCTACAATCTGTATACGCAAAACTTACTGTGAAACCTGGAAAATAAATGAATATGTTTTCTGGATCATTTTCTAGAAATAGAGGAGAAAATATATTAGTTGTTTCTATTCCAAGGACTCAGTGTGAATGAAAGCAGGAGATGCAACTGAAGCACACAAGCCTCCTTCTCTCATTTTTAAATAGGTACCATACTGCTTTCTTCGCCTTCATCAAGTCCTCCTCCTGCTCCCTTTATGATAAATGCTACTAAAAGAAGTGAAAAAAGCAGGCTGACATTAATCTTGTTACTTCTGGTTTTGGGGAGGCAGAGACACAAGCAGAATAGATGATGTTATGAAAGGCCTCTGTCTGTTTAGCCAAACCAAGGCGACTTCTATCCTGGAAAGAAATTACAACCAGAATCTCGGCTTTTATAAAGAAGAATCCATGAGTCTAGAAGGCAAAATGATTCTCCCAATTCAGTGATGCATGAAGGTTGAGGGCTTATCAATATTCACATTAGACCTGACATCTGAATGACAATGTTGATTGGCATGACTATAGCATCTAGGAGCTGCAAAAGATAGATAGTGAACCCAAGATGGAAAAGTGGTTCTGAGTCTAGAATTTCTGTATAGATAGTAGTGACTCTAAAGTAACAGAGTCTCTAAGTAGCCAGGCTACTAATAGCAATGCAGAGTGTATTGCAGGTAGGTTATTTTCCACCTTCTTGGTCAAATCAACCTTCACTTGTAGTTCAAAACTCTTATTTAGATGCTGTAGTGAATGGAATAGTGCCTGCTAAAAATATATCTCCATTGGGAACCTCAGAATGTAACCATATTTGGAATTAGTAAAGATGAGGTCATACAGGATTAGGGATGTGAGCTAAATCCAATGATTGCTGTCATTACAGAAAGAGGAAAAGACATGCAGAGATACGTGTAAGGAATAAGGCCCGATGGAGATAGAGGCAGATATTGGAGTGATGCAGCTACAAGCCAAGAAATGCCAAGGATTGCTGGGAGGCAATCAAAACTCGGAAGAGGCAATCCCTAGATAGTTCAGAGGTAGCCTGGCTCTGTCTGCACCTTGATTATGGACTTCTGGCTTTCTGAGCTGAGATCATTAATTCCTATTTTTTTAAGTCACCTGGTTTATGGCAATGTGCTGCAGCAGTCGTAGGAAACAAATGTGGATATCATGTCCTGTTTTCAGAAAAGTCTTCTCTCACCATGCTCTGCACTTCATCTCAGTACTCCATCCGGCCGAGAAGTTTCTTTCATGTTATCTCATGTTCTTTTCTCTATTACATTTTAATTCAATTCTCAATTTATTTGCCTTTCTTTCTATAAAAGAGTAAGATATTTGAGAACAAGGATCTTGTCTTATTTATCCTTCTATCCTCAGAAATTAGATTGGAGACAGAAAGTCTAAATAAGTAAATGTACTTACAGAATGAATGGATGACTTTTTATTATAATTGAATCATTTACCATTATTTTGAGTGCTTTCTACATATATTCACTGAGATTTGCATTATCTGATTTAATTAATAATGAATATCATAATCTGTTTATATCCACAATAATTTATTGAGCTAGGTGCTGAGAATACTATAATCTAAACAGACATGACCCCTGCCTTCAAAATATGCAATCTAGTAGGATGAATTTAAAAAAAAAAAAAGAAAAGAAAAAAAAAAGACATCCCTTAGAATTCGGATTAGGTCAGATGAATTCCAAAACTTTTGCCTTCAACCACTTGGATATAATGTCTTTCCCCAAGAGAAAGAGGGTGATTCTTTCTATGTAATTTTTATTTGTGTTTGGAAAGAGAGTGCCAGTATTGACTGGTGTGTACTAATAGTGGTTTTTATGAATTTCAAGTCTACTAAAGCTTACCCATATATGGTGGCCCTCAAATTATGGCAAGCATGATAATCACTAGTGATTCTTTACCTGTATCCCAAAAAGGTCTGAATTGAAATCCAAAGATGTATCTTTTAACAGCCTTCCTTGGTGATTTTAATTTCACCTATGCCTTTGAGAAACGCTGCTTCTGGAATTCTATAAAACACTCATAGAGAAACATATGTTGTTTGTTCCAACTTACGTATCTTTGTTCATACCATGACCACACTGTGAAATGTGTTACCAATTTTTCCTCTACCAATGCTGAAAAAAGTTTTTCAAATCCATGTTTAATTCTCACAAACTTTCTTAACCATTTAATATCACACTAATTATTTCTATCACTGCATAGCACTTATGATGCAATGGCTACTTTATTCTATTTAACTATTGTTGCCTGTATTCAAATTATCAAGTACCTGTGATATACATGGTTGACATGAAATACCTTATTTTAAATAAATGCGTATTTAATATGAGAGGGACATAAGTAAGTTTAGCAAGCTAATGTATTTATAATTATCAAGGAATATATTATTTTGTGTCTACTCAGAGATACTGGTTTACAGAAATTTTTAACAAAAATATAGAAATTATAAAGCACTATAATATAATTATATTGTGCCTGTTTCAAAAATTTTCTTGGAAAATGTAATATTCATACATAATATCATTTGGACTGAGGAAGCTATTAAGCCCAAGTAACATAACTGCATGTGCTGAAAGTGGTTTCAACTGCACATACATAACCAAAAACCACAGTAACAGAAGGTTTCATTAGTATCATATTGATATTATAGGTTAAAAAAGAGTGCTTAAAAAAGTCTTAGTGAGACTGATCTCTTCATAAACAGTCTGCAATGCAAGCTACTTTTACATGAATTACTAATGAAATGAAATGCATTGCACACTGCACTCAGACTGAGTTCACAAATGCGGAGTTCACTGGCATAATAAGTGGCAGGACATGGCAAAAGCTTTTCTAATTCTAAAATTTATTCAATTCTCTATATATCTACCCTTTCATCAGTTAGTTCTCCTGAACCTTGATTTTAAATATTGATTTCGCTTTTGCACTTTTAAATACAAGTAATGATCTCCTTTTATTTTTCACTCACAGCTGCAAAATCCCACTTAGATTAAGCTAGTGATTTATTGAACATGAGCACATTGATCTTCTTTTACCCTTCTCTTCTTAGTTTTGTATAGGTACTCCTGGACCCAACATCAGCAGTAGTATCTAATATTTAAAACTCTTCAGAGACTAAGCCTCCCCCGTTGAAAATAAATTGCTGTTCATTTTGGTCAAGCTCAACTGGTTTTCTAGAACAAGGCTAAGTTTCATGGTGATGTCATGCCACTCAGTTCCTGGTGGAAAAAATTGATCAATTGATCTTTCTCAGAATGTCAGAGGAGCAATGCACAGAACACAAGACATGAGACATGGTGGGATTCCTGGGGTGGTGTCTTTGTGATGAGATTTAAAAACCTAGGCAAGAAGGAAAACATGACTGTTGTGATGATAAGTGTCTCGGTAGGGTGGCTTCTTCAATTGTAGGAGGTCATGTCACATAAACACTCTAAATAGCATGTATCAGGTAAACTAATTACTGCTAGGTTACTTACAGAAAATTCTGAAGAGAGATTTCTTCAAATAGCATATCATCTTTCTTGAATACAGACTATACCTAGATTTTCAGGGGCATTTATCCAACTATAAAATTTCTTGCACATTGCCCTTTTTTAAGCATGTGCTAATGAGAATATCTTAAAATACAAAAAATGGCTCACAACCAACAAACATCTTACCCAGATAATGCTGACTGTTAAAATTTGTAGATGCAGACCTTGGGACAAGAGAAAAAAAGCATTTGGGTTTTTTTCTTCTCATATGAAAAGCATGGATATCAGTACTAGACTCTCAAGTGGGTCTTATATTTCACTCTTCCATTATTGATTTATTCAACACCTATCAAGTGATAAGCATGTACCAGAGCCTGGGGCCACATGGTGAATATAATATTATTTCCCGCATCAGAGAATTAATGATATACTAAGGTTGATTGAATACAGTTTGATGAGTGCTATAGGTTGCTATGGAGCACATATCAAGAAAGTTCAGGTATTACCTACTACCAAGTATAAACCTGTTTAAGGGACACCTCACAAAGGCTAGGAGTAGGGGGTAGGGCCAGAGGAGATTTTCTTTGGGAAAAGAAAATGGCTGCTTCAAACTCATCATTCAATTTCCTATGAATTCCTCTACCTTCTCTGAACTAATTAACCTCAAATTAGGTCTCTTATAATTCTTCTAAGAATCTCATTTCAGTTTGATGTTAACAGAATATTTTCTTTAATGTTTCTTTTTTAAAAAAATACAATTTACTTTTTTTGTTGAAATGTACATGGTTTAAACAGATTATAGGACACTTTTAAAAGACATAGTTACTCTTCAAATATCTAACCCTTACTTCTCACAAGATATTAAGGTAGTACTATGAAGAGAAACACACATAGACATATCCATGTATACACATATACGCAAACACACATGCTATATTCTCTCTCTCTCTCTCTAATATATATATATATACACACACACATATACACACACACACACACACACATATGGCACCATAAAGGTAATATTATGATAAATATGTATATTATATGCTAGATAGATAGATAGATAGATAGATAGATAGATAGACAGACAGACAGATAGATGAAGAGAGAGACAGATTGGTTAGAAATCTAGATCTTTTCAAGAGCTTAGGTAGAAATTATGTTCCCTAATATGAGAAAGAATGGAGAGGCTAGATGGAATGAACAAAATGCTAGGAAGACAATTTTAATGAAATGCTAGGAAGACAATTTTAAAATATCTATGGTAGTTATATGATGTACAGATTTATTCTATGCAATTAAATACCAAGAGGCAAAGCCAGAACAGAAACCCAGGTTGCCTGCCTGCTAGTCCATTTTTGCATTCAAAATACTTTGGGTTGTCATAGACCAAAAAATCAAAAATATCTAGCTCTGCATAGTTTTCCAAGCTCTACATAGTTTCCCAATTCTGCACAGTATGTTTTACTGTTTGAGTATAGACTAGATCCCCTGGTGGTAAGTGGAATAAATGTAAAATTATGACTATACAGACGCCAAGCGTCTATGCTCTTTATGCTCAAACAGCAGAAGCAGCGGTTGAGAATGAAGTTGTGTACGGACTCTGATTTCCAGATACCCACCTCCATGCAAAGCAGTGATAATAACATTGCACTCCTTTCTTCCTTTGTTCTCTGCAAGGGAAACAGGTGTATTCGCTGACCAGAGCATTGCCATTGCTATCTTAGTGGTAATGGAAACTTCCTTGTGAGATCTTACTAGACTTGGACGCTTCTTTTTATTATTCCTAAATAGAAATATGCACAGAACACAGTGGCACTTTAGATAATTTTTTTCTTATATTTCCCTAGGATTAGATAGTCCTAGGAATATATTTCAATTCAATTTTGAATGACAGAAGTTGTTTGAAGTTATAATTTGGCAACTAGCATTTGCCATTTGTCACAATAATCGATCAATTAATCTATCATTCAAACAAGTGGAATGCTATTCTCAGTCCTACACTATCTACCCAGGAAAGTACACAGAGCGGTAGCAGGAAAATTAACTCATATATTTCCTCATCCTCTGTTAAGTTCAAACTGGATTTCTATGACAGTTGTAGACATTTTTGGAAGCTATAAAGCTGCTTGAAAACAAAAGGATTTGTGCTCCATAAAGGTAATATTTGTATAAATACTTAGATGATATTCATGCTTTTATTCATTCAACTAAAATATATTAAACCATCCTTTTAAGAGCTTGGAACGTGGATGCTATTATAAGATATTGGCCCTCTTTTCCATAGAGTCACTCTCTAATATGAGAACAAATAACTTCAGTATGTGTATTTTGAAGAGATAAAATGTATTATTATAATTGTTACTGTACAGGAAGCATGTGGTTCTCTAGGAATATGTAAAAGAGGCATTTTACTCAGAATGAGAGAGAAGATATTACCAGGTAATATTTCTCAAATGTGGCAATTGAATTGAATCCTCAGAATATTTCAAAGAAAAGTGCAATGAAATCTTGAAAGAGGTGTGGGAAAAGGGAAGGTGGATGGGGTTTTCATCTCTCAGACTTTAACTGGAAGCATCTCTGACTGAGGAAACATTATTGTCCTCCACTGTTCTGTAAGATCTGTTTATAAGTCTATTTCCCCGTCATAGATGGTAAGTTCCTTGAATGCCAACTGTTCATTCATGTATGCAGATTTGCATTAATTTCCTAGGGCTGCTGTAACAAAGTACTACAAACTGGCGTGGCTTAAACAATGATGATTTATTATATCACAGCCTAGAAAAGTCAAAAAATTTAAGAAAAAGTTAGATATGTCCTGAACACATAAAAGATAGGAAGATGCTAGTGTATTTAATTATTTAGTACGGTAAAATATACACACATCTATTATACAAAGTTAAAATGTATTAAAATTCGAGGACATAAACATCTGAAGACCATACACGGTGCCATACACAGTGGGCAGAAATGTAAGCAAACAGAAAGCACCTACTGTGCTACTATAATAATGTAGTGGCCACCTTGTCTTGCTATCGTAGTAAGATCAAGTGTTGCAAGGTTCTGATTTAAAGGGCCTTTTGCTAATCACCTCCATATGAGTAGTTTGTCCCTTCAGCAAGTTGTATATTACAGTAAAAAGTGGTCTCTCACGTGGTTCTTGTATATTTTGCCTAGTTCTTGCATATTTTTCATTGCATTTAGTACAATACTATAAACTTTGAATAACACCAGGGGAACCATATGAAGCGCCACTAGTGATGCTGGAAGTACTCCCAAGAAGCAGGGAAAAGGCATGACATTACAAGAAAACATTGAATTGCTTGATATGTACAGTAGATTGAGGAACTCACTTGTGGTTGCCTGTCATTTCAAGATAAATGAATCCATCATAAGAACCATTGTAAAAAAAAAAAAAAAAAGAACACACACATACACACACACATACACACACTTAGAAGAGTCATAATGCCTGTACATCCGATCAATGTGAGCTTGCCAAAAAAAAAAAAAAATGCAATGTTAGGGCAAACCAAGAACTGTTGTCTAATGATTTGGCATGTTCTTCCATGAGTTGCAGAAAATGAACAAGAAGAAAAAGTGCTTTTCCCTCTAGGAGGAGGTCATTCAGCCTGATTGTAATGTTTCCCTAAATTGTTAGAGAAATTGTGGGGTGCTTAAAGTTGGGCTTCCCAAATAATTTCTCCAGAGAGCTGGCACTCAAGCTCAGATTGCATACACCAGCCTGTTTTACCAGACTCCCCATACCCTATAACAAGTGAGAGTAGCAGGCATGAGATCTCTCTCCTGAACAACCCCATGCATCCAACTGTACTCTCATCATTGTAATCCTCTTCAAGGGAAGATAAGAGAACAGGAGAGAAAATATGCCTCATCTTTCTAATCCTCTCCCTGAAAAAAATTTCAATAATGCCCATTTTATGCCTGCCTTAGTTTACTAGGGTGGCTGTAACAAAGTACCACAAACTGAATGGCTTAAACAGCAGAAACTTACTGTCTCACAAATCTGGAAGCTAGAAATCTGAGATGAAGGTGTTGGCAGGGCCAAGCTTCCTTTGGAGATGCTAGGAAAAGATCTGTTCCAGATCTCTCTCCCAGCTTCTGGAAATTTCTTGGCTTGTGGCAGCATACCTCTAAATTTAACATGGCATTTTCCCTGTGCGCAGGTCTATCTCTCTGTCCAAAATTTTTATTTATATAATGATATTAGTCATGTTATATTAGGACCACCTTAATGGCTTTATCTTAACTCGATCACCTGCAAAGACCCTATTTCCAAAGGAAGTCACACTCACAGGTATGGGGATTAGAACTTCAGCATCTTTTGTGGGGACATAATCTAACTAGTAACAGTGCCTATAATGGATGATCTAGTGTGGTTTTTTTCCCCCCCTCTGCCACCATTAAGCAAGTATTCATCATGGAATATAACCAGGTTAAGAAGAAAAATAGGTATTGAGTCTTGGCTAGTCTATTCCAAATTATTTTCAATTCTGACATGGAAGAAGGAATGAAGGAAGGATATAAACACAGAAATAATGGAACCAAGACCATTTTTTTTTTCAGTATTTGACTCCCTTCTGTTATAGATGAAGGTGCTCTTTTATGCTTTCAGGAGCATAAATGCCGTTGTTAGTTTCTATAAATACTTACATATGAAAAATATATTCAGTCACTCTAAGTGCTAGAAGTACAAACATGGGTAAGACACAAAACACCTGCTCTTGAGGTACTCTTACTCTGGCAAGAGAAATCGTTATAAGATAAATAACTTATAATCATTATAAGATAAATAAATAATATCGTTATAAGATAAATTACTTATAATTCCAGCAAGATTAGTTGCTTACTGGAATTATGAACAGTATTATTGGAGTACAGAGGAGTAAAATAGTAAACCTATCTAGAATAATAAGAAAAATAATTATGAGCACATGAATATCACTCAGTAAATTTTGGGATAGATAAAACTAATCTTTGAGCATAGCCCTGAAAGATAAGTAAAATTGTATGTGATGCAAAACTGGATAAGGATGATTGTGCAGTTGAAGAACATTAACTATATTAGAAGTTGTGATTGTTGTATTATTTTATAATATTAAAAACATAGTATAATATGTCCTATAATTTGAAATGTTAAAAAACACATATATACAAAATACACAAAGTTCATGACTGCCCACTTTGAGTCCTGTTCCCAAGAGAAATTTACTTGTTAATATAATCATCACTACTCATAATGTAACTGATGGTTATAATCTTTAAATGTGCTTTTTGATTTATAAACATTAGATATTTTCTCTTAACTTTTGATCATACTAAATGAAGACTTAATTCATTTGCCTGACTCCACATCCCCTATTCCCAAAATAGAAATATCATTCTATTGCAAGCTTTACTTATTTTAATTGGCTCACAAACAATAGAGAAATTTTCATAGCTTCTCACTTTTGAATGATGTTATTAGTACTCCACACTTCATTTCTCCTCCCTATTTATATCTCATAATTTCTGATAGTTTTATTTTTACTTGCATATTTTCAAGAATGGGAATATTTATATTAACTTTTATAAGGACAATCATACTTTCAGTGCTTTGTCTTATAGGTTGATTCCAAATGCTAAAAAATGCGTCAATATCATTTACATTATTACAACTATGTAATTGTGATTCACTGCAGGGGTAAGTATTTTGATATGAATATACCAAGCTCTCTAAATTTCTAATGCCTTAATCCCTGTGCTACTCAAATGGGAACGTTCAAATGGATTCTCTACACTTCACTAATTGCTCAAAACCATGCCAATTTAATTCGCTTCATATTTGGATCATGTTTTTCTTGCACTCTTTTTAACTTGTTTTAATTTTTAAATAATTTCAGACGGAGAAATGTTGAAAAACCAATACTGAGAGCTCACATGTATTGTTCATTTAGCTCTCCTAATGTTAACAATTTACATAATCACAATGCAAATTAACATTGTCACAATACTATTCACTAAATTATAGACCTTATTTGAATTTCACCAGCTTTCCCCTGAATGTTCTTCTTCTTTCTTGGGTTCTAAACTAGGACCCCACATTTCGTTTATTTGTCATGCACTTCTCCTCTCAGGCAGCTCCTTAGTAGTTCTTTGTCTTCCATGACTTCAAAACTTTTGAAGAGTATTGATCAGAATATCTAACAATTTGAGTGCCTGGTGTTTTCTTGCAAGTAGGTTGTGGTTATGCATTCTTAACAAGAATAACACAGAACTCACGTGTGTCCTCACTGACTCTCACTCAGGGGTATGTAAGGTCAATGTGCTTTTATTTCAGTGATTTTAACCTTAATCACTTGTTTAAGGTGGTATTTGATAAGTTTCAGCACTGTAGAATTACTGTTTTTTCTTTGTAATTGGTAAATATTTTGTAGGAAATCCTTTAAGGCTATGCAAATATTTAACATCTTCTTTAATTGTTAACCATCGATTATGGCATACATCAGTGAATCTTGCTGTAATAGTTAATAATACGGTGTTTGCCCAATGGTAGTTTCATAGTTGTCTCATTCCTTCTACATTTCTTTACTGAAATTGTCTGTATGAGGAAGCTGTCTTTTTCCCCCCTACTTAATTATATATTATCTATTTTTTGTATTAGTATGGACCCAAGAATGCTTATTTTATTCTATAACTTATCATGTAATGCTATCATTACTTAATTGGTTGCTCAAGTTTTTCCATCTTTGCCCATTACTATCTGTTTTTCAGTGAGAGTTATGTCTTGTTTACTTGACTTCGCTTAAGCACTTTATATTTTGCCTAAGAAGATGTTCCAGGTACATCTTATATTTCCCCTACCCTATAACTGGGATCGTTTTTCTTTACAAGGAACTAAGATTCACTTTATTAGAGGATGACATCTAGTAACCAAGATTTGAGCACTAGGTGCTCATTGCTGCTAGGCCATCATGTCTCCAGGCCTTCCACCATCTCCAGAGAGTAGGAAATGCACGTTATTTATACTAACAAGTTAGGCACATGCATGTATATTTATTTTTCTCATCTATCTATCTATCTATCTATCTATCTATCTATCTACCTACTTACCTACCTACCTATGTATCATCTTCAAAAACCATAAACTAATACCAATATATCCGATTTCAATCAATTTGGTTCATTCTAGGAGTCATCTTTTGCTTATTTGCAACAAATTCCTCTGAAAACATCAGCCTGTCATTATCTATGTTTAATTATTTGTTCAGTCCCAGTATACAAATAATTTATGTGCAACATTGTTAACATGTGTCCCAATAAGAAATAGACTTATTAACCAGAAGACAGTGTTTGCCTTTTAGTCTTACAGTAGCTGTTACTATAGGTGATCCATCAATTTTTTTTTTTTTTTTGTCTTTTAGCCTGATAGTAGCAACTACTATAGGTAACCTATCAAAATGCTGTTTTCCAAAGCTGGTTCGGTTGTAACTTTTATTCCCTATTCCATTGAGTGTGGTTATAGATATTTGTTTTGTTTTCTCTGTAATATAGTTAGATATAGTTAAGCTTATTTGTTACCATTTATCTTCTACTTTGGTTTTCCCCACATTCTGGTGGATTTTATTTATCTACTTATTGTGGTATGAGAACCATTACAATTGTTCTAAAAGTCAAAACTATACAAAAAGGCACACTTCAAAAGACATATCCTTCCTTGCTCCTATAATCAGTTCTAATTGCTGCTTGTCTGAGTCTATTCCAGCTGCTCAAACAAAATCCCTTAGACTAGTTAATTTATAAACAACAGAAATTTATTTCTGACAGTCCTGGAGTCTGTGAAGTCCAAGTTTAAATCACCAGCAGATTCAATGTCTGGTAAGAGTTTGTTCTTTTCTTCAAAGATAGTGGCTTGTGGCTGCATCTTCCTATGGCAGAAGGGGTGAATAATCTTCCCCAGGCCTCTTTTATAAGGAATCTAATTCCATTCATGAGGGCAGAGCTATCATGACCTAATCACATCGCAAAGACCCCACCTTTTAATATTATCACAATCGGGATTAAGTTTCAGCATATGAATTTGGTGGCGGGGGACAGGGCACAAACATTCACACTGTAGCGTTCTGCCCCAACCCACCAACATTCATGCCCTTCTCAAATGAAAAATACATCCATTCCGTCCCATTAGCCTCAAAACTTTTGACTCATTTCAGCATCAACTCAGAAGTCTCAAGTCCAGAGTCTTATCTAAATATCATCTAAATCAGACAAGGATGAGATTCAAGGTGTGATTCATCCTAGGACACATTGTTCCCCAGCTGCGAATCTGTAAATCAGACAAGATATATGCTCTCAAAATACAGTGAATGGTGGAACAGGCATAGGACGAATATGGTCATTCCAAAAGTGAGAAATCATAAGGAAAAAAGGGCTAACTAGTCCCAGGTAAGTAAAAAACACTATAGGGCAAACAATACTAAATCTCAAAGCTGGAGAATCATCTCCTCTGAGCCCATGTTCTATCTTTCAGACACAAGTGGATCAGGGTTGGGCCCTGTATCTATGCAGCCCGGCCCCCATGACTTTTCTGGGTATGGCCCAAGCTGCAGTTACAGTATTTTTCCTTCAAATACCCTATTTCATCAGACATAAACACCTCCTTCCACAAAACTCTAGGACACAAACACAATTCAGCCAAATTCTTTATCACTTTATAACAAGGGTTGGAGTTACATGCCTGTTGCTCTCCGAGGCTTGAGTTACACATCAGTGGTTCTACCAGTCTAGGGTTATGGGGTAGACCCCATCCCCATGGCTCTGTTAGACATTGTCCTAGGAGGAGCTGTCTGCAATGACCCTGCCCCTGTAGTAGTTCTCTGTCTACTCTCTGAAGCTCCCCGGGGCATCCTTTGAAATCTAGATGAGAGTACCATGCCCCAACAGTTCACACATCTTGTGCACACATGAAGATGGTACTATTCAGATACAATTGTGGTTTACCATCTGATGTTTTCAGAGGGGCTGCCTGAGTAGAACCTGGAATACTTAAGCCACAGTTGAGGCAGCCAAGAACAGCTGCACTGGAATGGAGGAAGCAGAGACTTGAAATACTTTTGTCTCCAAAACCCTGGCATTCTGGGTCTCTGATAGACAGGGCAGCCCTGGTGATCTCTGAAGTGTTTTCAGATCATTCTTTTATTATCTCCATGCTTACTTGGCACGTGGCTTCCTTTCATCCGTACTAATCTCCTTATCAAAAGTTTACTTGGCCACACTCCTGGTGTCCTCTCCCGAACAAGTTTTCTCATTTTTAACAAGCTCAGAGTTTTCCAAAGCTTTAAGTTCTGCTTCCCTTGTAACTATAAATTCCATCTTTAATTAGTTTCTCTCACATTTTACTCTAAGCAGTCAAAACAGGACATGTTATATCCTCAACACCTTGCTTAGGTTTTTTTTTCCTTCAAATATTCTATTTCATCACTCATAAACTCCTCCTTCCACAAAGCGCTAGGACATAAACACAATTCAGCCAAGTTCTTTGTCACTTTATAACAAGGGTTGGTTTTCTTCCAGTTTCCAAAAACATATTCCTTATTTCTATCCTGACCTCATCAGAATTGCCTTTACCATCTTTATTTCAACCAACATTCTGTTCATGACCATGTAGATAATCTCTAAGAGGGCTGAGGTTTCCTCTACAGCTCTCTTTCTAGCCCTCCCTAGAATTTCCCTTTATGATCCATTCATGGTAATATACACTTTTTCTAACACCCCCCCAAACTATTTCAGCCTCTGCTCATTACCCAATTTAAAGGTGTTTCTACACTTTTAGGTGTTTGTTACAGTGGTACTCCACCTCTCAGTATCAGTTTCTGTCTTAGTTCATTTGGGTGCTATAACAAAAATACCATAGACTGGGTAATTTCTAAACAATAGAAATTTCTTGCTCACAGTTCTGATGGCTGGGAAGTTCAAGATCAAGGTGACAGCAGACCTCTCCTTTCTACTCCTTTTTCATCCAACCTTTGTCAGTAATTAATTTCTTCAGTTTCTAGCTGACTCTTCCTGTACTTCTGTTGCACAAGGGAGCAGGGATATGTATATTTCTTGTGTTCTCTTCTTTCTTATAATAATACTAGCATACTATTGATTTTGTTTTGTTTTGCTTTTTCATTTAATGCCTGAATTCCCAGCAGCAGTGATATTGCCCACAAGGGGGCAAAAATTGGTTCTTGGAAGATAAAAAATCTTTTAAAAAATCTTACTCTTTGTATATACACACAGTATGTAAACAATAGACAGCATATCTATGACAATAACATTTAATAAACGGACAATTAGGAAAAATATCTAAAAAGGATTTTCAGGGTATAATAATGAAAAAGTTAAAAACCTCTAATTTAACTTACATTCTGCATATTTAACAAATCAGTAACAGATATTTTCTCATTTTTAACAGTAGTATAGTATTCCTATTTTGGATGCATCAAAACTTATCAGCCACTTACAAATATATGGACATTTAGGCTGCTTGCAGTATTTTTCAATTGAAGTAGTGTTGCAATAAATAATCTGTGCATACATAGCTTTGTATTATTGCATGATTCTCCTAAAAGCAAATATTTAGAAATGACATTGCTGGGTCAAAAGGTAAGTGCAAATGTAGTTATGTAAAATACTGCTAACGTTTCCTAATATTTATACCAGTTTGTATTCCCATCAGCAATGTGTGAGGACTATTTCCCCACAGCATCCCCAATACAAGGTCTTATTCCACTTTGGGAATTTTACCAGTGTAATTGGAAAAAAAAAAAGTGGTATCTCAGTATTGCTTTAATTTGTTTTTCTCTAATTATAAGTAGGTTTGAAAACTTTTTCATGTTTGAGGTGCATTTTAATGTTTTTCATGTTTGTGTGTATCTTTTTTCTAATTTTTCTATTGGGTGTTTGTATTTTTGTCATTTAATTAAAAAAAATTCTTTATATATGAGAGCTTTGTATCTGAACTATATCTTGCAAATAGTTTCTCCCAATTTTTCAACTTTTTTGATGGAGATTTCACAAGTATTTGGTTTTTGGTAGTCAACTGTATCAATCTTTCATGTATGGCATCTATGTTGTTTCTCTTTTTCCTTTGTATTTTCAGTTATTTTTAGAAAGTCTTTCCCTACTTCAGGGTTAAAGGGGAATCCATGCATGTTTTCTTCCAGTACTTCTATGGTTGCACTTTTAAAAAATCCACTTGCAGTTTATTTTGTATATGGCAGGGGAAATAAGTCTAATTTTATCTTTTCAAAACAAATATTCAGTTGTCCTGGTATCATTTATTTAAAAATCCATCTTTACCTCAGAGATTGGGGATATCACTTTTGTCACACATTAAATTTTTTAATGTTTTGAGATCTATTTTTGGACTTTCTATTTCATTTAAATAATCTATTTGTGTCTTCATGCCCTGTAGCACACCTTTAATTATAGGGGTATGTTTTAATATGTGATAGAGTTATTGTCCTTTTATAGCTTTTATTTGTCAGTGTTTACTATGGTATTTTAATATGCTTGACTTTCCATATGTACTTTTGTATCAAATTCTTTAACTCCATAAAATATTAGATGATATATTTTGTGATCACTGATAATTTAGTGAAAGCTGATATCTTTTTAATGTTGGGTCATCCTCTTCAAAAATGCAGGATATGTTTTCATCAAGTCTAGTTTTTTTTTTAGTTTCAAGAGTGTTTATTTAAAATTTTTTGAATAGATATTGTGATTTTATGTTAAATTTATTATTAATATTTAATCTTTTGCTATTTGTAAATGAAGTTTCTGCTAGTATACTGTCACCTAGCTGCTTATTGTTTCTATATGTGAAGGTTATTGATTTTTCTGTTAATTTTATGCTCAATACTTTTCTAAAGTCATTTATTGTTCTAGTTAATTTTATTATTGCTTATCTGTGCTATCAGACATACTATCATATATGCACACAGATAGTATATCTTACCCATTGTTACTCTGATAATTGATTTCTTTTATTTAATCGCTTTGATTAATACTTCTAGTATAGAGTTGAAAACTAAAATGCTATTTGTTGTCATATTTAGTGGTTTTCAGGTTAACTTTTGTGTGTCTGATATCAAGATCACAATTTCTTTTCTCTTTCTATTTTCATTTTCCCGGCACATTTTTTTTCCCATACCTTTCTGACTTACTTTGTTTTAGGTGTATTTTTTTACGTACAGCATATTACTGAGTCTTCTTTTGTGGGCCTAAATGGAAATCTTTTTTTTTAACTAGGTAAGCTAAGCTCATTTATTTTTATTCATGTGACAGATATATTTAATACCAAATCTTATATATCATATAATTATCCTGTTATATCATGTGTGTGTGTGTGTGTGTGTGTGTGTGTGTGTGTGTGTGTGTGTGTTTGAGACAGAGTTTCGCTCTTGTTGCCCAGGCTGGAGTGCAATGGCTTGATCTCGGCTCACAGAAACCTCCGCCTCCCAGTTCAAGCGATTCTCCTGCTTCAGCCTCCCAAGTAGCTGGGATTACAGGCATACACGCCACCAGGCCCAGCTAATTTTGTATTTTTAGTAGAGACGGGGTTTTTTCATGTTGGTCAGGCTGGTCTCGAACTCCCGACCTCAGGTGATCTGCCCGCCTTGGCCTCCCAAAGTACTGGGATTACAGGCGTGAGCCACCACGCCCCCGGTCTTATCTTGTTATATCTTATAATTATGTTTACTTTGTTATGTCTTATATTTATTTTGTTGTATTTGTATTCTAAGATTATATTAGCTGCATTTTACTGACTTTCTACCTTTTTCAGGAACCCCAATCATAGTAACAGAATTCCTTCTCTCCTGTCTTCCATTTCTACTGCTTGCTCTTAGGTCTTTTTAATATTTCTTTTATTTTTCTTAATCATCTTTTAAAGTTATTTTTATTTCTGGATTGTTTTCATGCCATTTTTACATGTTTCATTACATTCTATTTGGTATTTGTTTTTGAAATCTTTTCTTTTTTTTTTTCAAACAGAGTCTCACTCTATCACCCAGATGGAGTGCAGTGGTGCAATCACAGCTCACTGCAGCCTCGACCTCCTGGGTTCAAGAGATCGTCCTACCTCAGCCTCCCAAGAGCTGGGACCACAGGCATGCACCACCACACCTGGCTAATTTTAAAATACTTCTGTAGAGGTAGGCTCTTGCTATGTTGCTCAGGCTGGTCTTCAACTCTTGCGCTCAAGCGATCCTCCCACCGCAGGCTCCCAAAGTGTTGGGATTACAGGTGTGAGCCACAGTGCCTAGTCTTGACATTTATTTTGAATTTATGGCCTGTTTTCCAGGTTCTTCCATTTCTTTCTAGAGTTCAATCCACTCTCTTTATCACTTCTGCCTCTTTTTATACATAGTTCTATTTTTAAAGTTTGTGAGTCAAAAGAGGTTGTCACATACCTTTAATGCTTATTGGAGTGCGTATAATTACATTTGGAATGTTGATTCATACACCTCTGTTTTTTTTTTTTGTTGTTGTTTTTTAGAGGGAAAGGTGTATTTTCCTCCATTGATACGTGTAAATTTTTTTTCAAAAGCTTAATAAGTATTTTGTTTCTGTTCATTTTTATGACATTAGGACAATTTAATAATATTCCCAGTGTAAGAAAAACCTCTTCTTTCAGTATAGCAAAATCCAAATAATTGAAAAGATCTTATTTGTCTTCATGTGGAGAAAGAGGTGAGTCCTCCGATTTTATGAATCTCTTTAGTGTAGCAGGACATTAAATTTTCTCCCCTTTTCTACTTTTTGCTATCACTAACCAATTGCCAAATGACACTTCTTCCTGTTTTGTTTCCCCAGAAGCTATCTGCATTTTTATGAGCATCTTTATTTGTATCTAGCCCTTCACCCAAGACCCTTTACTTTCTATTTAAAAGTTATTTCTTGTAGTATGAGCTCTGAACTGCTTAAACATTTTTCTAACATTTTCAGATTTAGTGTAGTTGTTCAAATCCTACTTAGACTCCTTTGTCAGACATTGTTATTTGTCTTTCCTGCATTTTTTTTCAGTCTGCCTTTGGTCATTACAATGCACTGAGACTGGCTAAGTGTGAGGCAGGCATATAAGAGACATATAAGAGATTGGAATTTAGTCATTTTATTATTTTTCCTCACATTTATTTTGCTGTTTTGACATTCTCTGTCTTCAAACATGAAAAAGGCATAATGTTTTACAAAATTTATGTCTCCCTTTTTATTTCTTTTTTATGGATAGGGAGAACATTCTTGGAGCTGCTTGGCTTGTTGCTGCCATTGTTCTCAGCTACCCAGAAGTCTGGCCTCATGCATTGATTTCTGTTTATTTGTTTTAATATTTCAAATGACTTTTCCTTTTTCTTACTATTAGAATAAACTTTTGCTTTTTCTACTATATTCATAATGTTTTTCAGCTAATTTCTTCATACACTTATTGCTATTATTTTATTATTTTTTGAATTTTTCAAGTTCTAGTTTTGATTTTTAAAGATTTCTTCATATTTAATCTTAAATTTCTCATACAGTTTTGTTGTTGCTGCTGTTATTTACTTTTTGAGGAATTTGTAATTGTAACTTTACTTTTATTTTATTTGCTAAAAGGTAATTTCCCTTTTCCTTTTACCCTATAACCAATGGTATCCATTAGGGTAATCTGACCTATAGCTGTCCTCTCAACTACTTCTTCACAGAGGAGGAGTGTCGTATCTAGTAAGCAAACTTTGGAAACGAAACTGAAGATATGGGGGATCCATTCTTTTTCTCCCTTTTTCTTCAGATCTGATGTATTACAAAGATAAAGCACTGAACTAAAACTTTTTTAAAAGGATATTAGAAAAGGGAGTGATATTTAAGTTCTTTACAGATCAGAAAGTGACTGAAGCCCAATGACATTTGACAGAAGAAAGCAAATCTAAGATAGCAGATTTGAATGACTCCACCAGAGGAAGCCAGAACCTGGATTACATTTAGATGAAGACTTTCAAAGCGTCTGATGTAGAATTCCCTGTAATTTTCCAATAGCAACACAGGAAACATCTTTTCAGTGTCTAAACAGATCAAAGAGGAGGTACAGGGAAGGTCAGCATGAAATAGTCAAGACATAAATTTTATGACTTTTCAGTGTTTTATATTTATTGTACACAGCACGCCTGCTATGGTCTGAATGATCATGTCCCTCTTCAGATGTTAAAATCCTAACCCCAAAGGTGATGATACTAGGAGGTGGTCCCTTTGGGATGTGATTAAGTCATGATGTCAGAGCCCCCATAAGTGAGATGAGTGCTCTTCTAAATGACCACAGACTGTTAACTAGGTCCTTCTACCATGTGACAACACACCTAGAAGCTATCATCTATGAACCAGAAATCTTCTGGCTCCTTGATCTTGGACTTCTCTGACTCTAAAACTGTGAGAAACGAATTCCTGCTGTTTATAAGCTCTCTAGTTTATGGTATTTTGTTATCACAGCCAAAAGAGACTAAGACAATGCCTATGAAAATTTACATTAAAAAAGAAAATATTTAAGGCCTTACAAGGATGCTTTGTAGAACTATAATAAAATACCTCCAGGATCAGATCAAATGTTTCTCAGCAGAAAAAATGATTTTCCAATGGGTTTATCAAATTCATGGAGGGCATGACAATGTAGGGACAGTTCTTTTCTGACTAGTGGGAATACACACTTGAGACAAATTAACAGTAACTTTAGTTCAAAATTTACTGAGGGTTCTTCTGTAATCAAAGTAAATATGGATAATAGATAGGAAAGAAAGACATTTAAAATATTTAAATGTTGAGCAAAAGTCAGCCGGGTCTCACATATGCCACTCGGAGAGGAAAGAGCATGTGTTTGTTATTGACTTAGTGTACTAAAATATACCTTTTGATGGGGGTGGTATATTTAACAAGTATGTTTAGATATACATATGATAGTGTCTGGAACCTTGATATGGATTAAACTCATCATTAAACCTGATGAGGATAACACCTGGAAGGACTTTTTTTTTTTTAAACAAAACTTTTTTCACTCTGCTATTCTTTCTATTATGATGTTTAGTAACTAAGTTCTACATTATATAGCCAGAGTTTTGCTTGTGCCAAAATTTCTAGGGATAATGGATGGGCTTGTAAAACTTTTTGGATATGAGCTACTGCTGTGATGACACTATGCATCCTTTTTATTTTCAGTGTAAAACTCTGGATTAGCAACATCAGAGAGCTTAGATAAGCAACTTCAGCAATACTAAAGGAATATATACAACATAGCGTAGCTTGAATCTTCTATTCAACTTCCTAGCTGAAAACCCCAGTACTGAAATTTTGGATTTTTTTTTTTTTTTTTTTGAATTTAGACTTCCCTTTCTTGAACTTTTAACTTACACGGTCAAGATAATTGAGAATTTTATTTTAAATTTTAGCTCTTGTGAATTCACAAAGTTTGATTTTATATTTTTGGAATATTAATTTATCCCTGGGCATTTGATAGGAAGATGAGGGTTATATAATAGGTTGGAGTCATCTCTGTTTTTCATTATTTTGTTATTGTAAATGTACGCAGTTGATGTCATTGTGAAACCTTTAATGAGTTATATGGGACAATGGGACTGGACATAATTTGAGTTGGAATATAGAACAGAAAGTTGTGTTGCAGCCTTAGATACAGAGTGGTCTTTGATTAAAATTTCTTTGATTTATATATTGCTTTAGTCCATTTCAAATTTTTCTGGAAGTTACATTTCAAATTCTCTCCAGTGGGAATTTACATAATGATTGGTACTGAAGTGGTAGACTCAGGAATGTAGGAAAACTGCTCTGAGACTGTTGATCTCCTTGCCTGAGAAGCCAGACATACTTTTAATGTATCAGAAGCTTCACAGTTTGATAGAATGGTTTATGTTAACAAATTTGGGAAAATTTGAAATATGAGATTAAGAAATCTCTTTTTCCTTGGTTTCTCAAAATCCCAGCCTATCAGGCACCCCTACCTCTTGAGTCTGAAGAATTCATTTGTGTCTGTTGGAGCTATTTTCTTATAGAATTTTAGACACAGGATAAATAAGTTTTACCCATATTTCTGCAATCTGCAGTGAAATGTATGTTAGATTGGTCATATTATCCTGACTCCTGGTGGGACACAACTTATCTATAAGCAACTAATGTAACAGTACCAAGGCATAGAGATTGGATACCTGCCCAGGTGCTTCATATGATTAATAAGCAGTGTGGCTTCTGAGAAGAAAATTGACAACTTGTAGCCGGGCTACACAGGATAGAGCGGGCTACCTTGTATACACCTCTAGTATATTATCATGAAGGCATTTAGATTTTTTATTTTTATTTTATTTTTTTTGAGACAGAGTTTCACTCTTGTTGCTCAGTCTGGAGTGCAATGGCATGATCTTGGCTCACCACAGCCCCTGCCTCACGGGTTCAAGATATTCTCCTGCCTCAGGCTCCCGAGTAGCTAGGATTGTAGGCATGAGCCACCACGCCTGGCTAATTTTGTATCTTTTGTAGAGATGGGGTTTCTCCATGTTGGTCAGGCTGGTCTGAAACTCCCGACCTCAGGTGATCCACCCACCTCGGCCCCCCAAAGTGCTGGGATTACAGGCATGAGCCACAGTGCCTAGTGCATTTAGATTTTATATGATGAAAATTTGGGAAGCCCAAGACAGGTTTTTATCAGAGGAGTGACAAAGTTTGATTCACACAAGAAAATCTTGCTGTTTAGAGAATCAACAGCAGAGAAGCAAGAATGGAGGCAGAAAGATTGTATTTTCCCTCCCTCAGCTGCCTCTAATCAGCAGCTTGTACACAGTACTATCTTTGGCTCTTTCAGCAAGACCTGCATATTCTCTTGGATGTTTTGAGCTCAGAGGCATCTAATTTTAGCAGAATCCACAAAATATGAACATTTCCATATTTAATGGAACACAGCAGGAAAGCCCTTTGAGCAAGAAAGTCTTGGAGTCTCGCCAGGCTTACAGCAGGAGGGCTCAGTGAAAAATCACTGAGGCTGGATTCGTATCCAAAAAAGAACAGGGCACGGGACAGTAATAAGGGTGTCTCAGGTCTAAAGCACAAATCTAAGAATCCTGTTGGAGTAAAAACTTCTTCAGATTTACCACAGTAAAGAAATCAACTGTTAGAATAAACACGCATTATTTCCTGTAGATAACTTTCTTTTACAGTGCATATGAATTAATCCACATGTTGCCAGTACACAGAGATATTTGTCTTCAACTTCATATGGAAATGCTTAAATTCAGCTACTTTTCTTTGCAAGGAAAGCGTGGAAAGTTATACACTTCCTCATTCCTTTTAAGATGATTTAATAAATCTTAGTCCATGTGACAAACACTATACTTACAATTTCTAAACTGCAAAAACTTTTCATCTAAGTTTAGCAATTGGCACCAGGTAAAGGGCTAGTTGTTCTCTCAAGTATTCCTATGTGAATCTGAAATCTAAGGTTTTAGAATCAGAAGGTAATTTGCATATAGACAGACAAAATTAAGATTTCAGTAGGGTCAAGTTCAAACACATGCAGTTGACACTGGTTAAAGGAATTTAGGAAAATATGTTTTAACAATCTTTATCAGTAGAAAAAAAAAATTGGAACTTAGTACAGAACTGCAATTGCAGCTTCTAGAAGAATATGTGGGCCACAGTCACAATACTAGTTTTAGTTACATTAATACTATTGTGCTGTTGTGCAAGTTTAAGAGAAATTTTCTCCAACTTTATGGGGTTCAGTTTTTCTCTCCACTGACATCATACCTATTTTTTACCCAAGATAATTTCTGACAGAAAGAAATAATTTAAAAGAAAATATGACTCAGAGTGCTGTGCTATTTGCTAGTAATTATTGGGGTATTTTGATGTTTTTATTATTGCTTGCTTTTTTTAGTAGATTTTAACTCATTTTTAATTTTTATTGAGGAATACTATACAAGTATTCAGCCATATAAAATTTCACAAATGAAACACACTTCTGTTACCAGCTACTAACTCAAGAAAGGGAATACTACCAGCATCTCAGAACTTCCATTTGTACTCTTTAGTCACTATCCTATTAAGAAAAAGCTGATTGGAAACTAATTTTGTGCATGGATCTTGTCAACTATTAAGTTTACTGTAGGAAAACCTCCAAAAGACTTTCCTCTTGGATAGGTCAGGTTCCCTAGGAAAAGATCCTCCAATCTCTGTGTGGAGGGTAATCTCTTGGCTCTCCGCATGCTGGAAGCCCAGTGAGTTTATCTAATTCCTTTAAATCTACCCACTTTTGAATGGGGCCAATAGCTATAAATCCCTAATTACTTTACCAGCTCCAAAGAACAAACTTATTCTTTTTTGGTGTTGGAATGAGACAATCCCACAAATCTGCAAAAGGGCAAAGGATCTGAGATTCTTATTGCTTCTTAATCGATATTTCAAACAATTCTAATTTCATATTTCTTTTTATCCTACATTCAAAAGTACTCATTTCTTTTTCCCAAATCTAGAGACCTTGGGAAATTCTGTGGTGTGAGTCTCAGATTTGCCTTCTAGAGTAGAACTCAGTTTTCTTAGATTTAATATGCTATTTATTACCTCACCATTGTTTTCTGAATTCTAACTTTTTTATTGTTGTTTCCCATGTTCCTTGTTTTTGTATATACAGACTTACTGACTTAGAGTGGGCTATAGAAAGGAAGCAAAAATAGATGTGTGTGTGTTCAATATTCAATATTCCATCTTTGCCCAGTAATATATTACTCATTTTATTAAATTTTTATGTACCTATTGCTGTTTTCAAGAGCTAAGGCATAATTTTTCAACAAGTATTAGGCAATTCCTCAATATCATGAAGAATTTAATTAAATTTACTTTAATAAATTAGAACTTCAATTAAGTTTTCTCCTAAAGAACTTTCTCTTCTCGTCCTCCATTTTTCACAGACTCGGTAGGCTATTTCATATCTGTTTCCTGGGACTTCCTAGGTATTTTTCTATTTGTTTCTCTGTTTTCTCCATCCCATAATTTCAGTGAACTCCTGTTTTGGTTTTTTGTCTCCCTTAAGGTAAGAATATCCTAAATCAATTTCCTCAGAAAGATATCTTGAGAAATTAAGACTTTGAGCTTAATCATATCTGCAAATGCATTTATTCTGCAGCGTTATTGCTCATCTGGTTGCATTGAGAATTCTAGGTCAAAAATCTCATTCCTTCAGATTTTGATGAAATTGCCTCACTTTTTTCATAGCAACCATTTTGATTTCCTTGCCTTGTATGTGACTTTTTTTTTCAGTATATATAGTTGGGGTGTGTGTGTGTGTGTGTGTGTGTGTTCATTTTCAATGTATTATGTAGACCATTAATACTGTTTGTAGTTTTAAAACTGCTATACTTAGTTCTGATAAATGTTTTTGTATTATTTATTTGATAATATATCCACTCAAATAACCCCTGCTTTTCTTTCTATACTTACTATTAAGAGGGGGTTGATCTTCTTAGAATGACCTTAATGTTCATGTTTTTCCCGTTATAGTTTCTACTTCTTTTTTTTTTTTTTTTTTTTTTTTTTTTTCGACGGAGTCTCGCTATGTCGCCCAGGGTGGAGTGCAGTGGCCGGATCTCAGCTCACTGCAAGCTCCGCCTCCCGGGTTTTTACGCCATTCTCCTGCCTCAGCCTCCCGAGTAGCCGGGACTACAGGCGCCCACCACCTTGCCCGCCTAGTTTTTTGTATTTTTTAGTAGAGACGGGGTTTCACCGTGTTAGCCAGGATGGTCTCGAACTCCTGACCTCGTGATCCGCCCGTCTCGGCCTCCCAAAGTGCTGGGATTACAGGCTTGAGCCACCGCGCCCGGCCAGTTTCTATTTCTTTATCTTTATGCTCTACCATTTAGGAGATTTCCTACCTTGATAAACTTTATATTGAATTATTATTTTGTTAATAAAAATTTTGATTTTCAAGAGCTCCTTTATATTTTCTAAATGTTTCTATTTATTGCCCTCCTTTTCTTGCTTTATAGACAATATATTTTCTCTCATCTTTGTGGTATATTAAAGGTATGGTTATTGGCTTCTCTTCCTGGCCTGATATCTTTCTTGTGAGTTTCCTTTGAGGAGAGATTATTCCTATTACTTTTTTTTTCTTATCAAAGGCTTTCTGAAAAAATGTTGAGTTGTGCTTGACTCTTTATTCATGCTTCAGACTGAAAAAAAAAAAAAAAAAAAAAAAAAACACCGAAAGGCTAACCGATTGCTCTGTGAGTATGGATATGAGGTTTATTGACTTGTGAGTTTCACTGCGGAATGATCAGTTGAATTGACTTAAAAAAATTATTTAGCTCTCTAAAGTGTCTGTATATGAAGTCTTTTCTCTGGGACTATTTAGGTATTCTAGAGAAAAATCTTTGAATCTTCTGCCTGAGAGGAGAAGTAACGCTTTTGAATACTCCGAAAGCATGGAAGGGAAGTGGTTTAGCATCTCGTAGTTCAGTATGTAGATTTCATTTCCATTTTATTTATTTTTTAACCCAGACCTCAACCTTGCCCCTACTTTGTATAGGGTATCAGTTGTGTGACTTGAGGGCAGGACCTTGGTGTGGTCCATTTCTTCTCTTTACAAACTCCTAACATATGCCCTGCTGTTAGTGTGAACTTCACCCTCACCTTCCCTATGACCTATACTTACAAACCTTGAGGTTTGCAGAATTTCACAAGGGTAAATTGCCATGCTTTTCCTGCTCATCTATTCCCTTAGGCATTTGTATTGTAACTTTCTATACTCTGTGGTATTATCACTTTTGCATTTGCCTTATCTCTTCCAAAAATGTGTTGGCATCATTCCTTTATTTTTGCCTTTTCCTCTTTTCTCTCTGTCTTTATGCACTTCTTAACTACAATTTTGGTGGAGTTGCATGTTTTATAAATAGTTAAACACTTTTAGGGCATGCATCATGTTTTGTTTAGTTTTCTTCACCAGTATCTAGGTGTGGCACAAAGTAAGAGTTTAAAAAATCAGTTAGTTTTTAAGAACTGATTATTGATGTAAGTATTTATTAAACTACAACAGATTTTGAATACTAGAGCATCTTTCAGGATTGATATAATTAATTTTTTAAATGGTCATTTTGTCCAAATGGGGTGACTTTTTCTAATCTTATTAGAAACTTCTTATTTATCCTTCAAAATGTTGGCTTGGTCACCATCAAGTCATCACTTCTAGTAGAACTTGTCTGGGAATTAGTCTCTATTTGACACTGTGTTTTTATATTACATGTATACTTATGATTGAATATATCAATATGTAAGTGTTTTTATGTCATTGAGAACAAAAACCTAATCTCTGTATTTTCAACTCTAGAAAAAAAAATATATCTGATGCAGAATCAGAGCTCCACAAATATTTACTAAACTGTAATGAAATGAGTATTTTCTTCCAGGAATTATAGGAATGAACAGAAAACCAGATATTGGTATTGCTGCCAGTTGATTTTAGCCATTTTAGCATAGCCACAAAGCCCAGGGAATTTGGATTTGGTTTCCCAAAAGGCTTTCGTTGTTGGTTTTATTGTACAGAAGAAACAGTATATTTTCCTACAAAGGAAATGAGGACAAATAGAAAACAAATTGTCATCTTACAAAGTTTTAAAACATATACCCAAATTAGAATTAGTCCCTCGATTGGATTTACTCTATTAATTTTAGATCATCCAGTAGACCACTTGGCTGACTGACCATGTGGAAAGTCATAGTAAACTATCTAGTCAAACTTTTAATGTCTATATTTTTCATTAGATACTTCAGCAATTGAGATTCAACAATTTTTCCTAGTGCATTTCTATCCTGAATGTGTGTGGAGTGTGTGTGTATGTGTGTGTGTGTGTGTATTTACACACACATCAGTATGTGATATGGGTCAAATGCTTCATTGTATTTTAAAAAGGGGAGAATTTATCATTTTATACAGGCCAGAAAGAATTTTTCCCTCCATGGTTAGATGATTTTTAGGTTTTCACACTTGCAGTGAAAACTTACTTTTTATAGGAAAAGCAACACCTATCCATTGTAGAAAATGTCTTATGGTTTGGAGATGGGGAAAAAAATGAGGTGGTGAATGAAAAATGATTTGCTCTTCTGTCAACCTTCAAAGAGGTGATTTTTCTCTAGTCTGGTTGGCAACGAGATTTATTTTGATTCAACTCTATCAGCAGCAGCCCAAAGAGCATTGTTTCTTTTCTTTCTCTTCTATGTTTTGTTTTTCTTTAATTTGAAATTAATCAAATCAAACACTGCCAATCTGTACGTTGTAGGTGATATGAAATAAGAAAGCCAACTTACAGTTGTGGTCTGGATTACTATGCTTCACTATTATTGATTGGAGCAGTTACCATCCTGCTGGTTGAATTTTAAATGAGGCCTGATGCACCCAAGCATGTGTGATCATCGAAATACAACTTCGGACATTTTAGCAATTAGAGAAAAAAAAAGCAATTGGTCTGAAGCTAGTTGGAAATACAAATTGCATGTCAAATGAACAGACTATGTTCTCTTTGCTGGAAAAAAAATATGATGGAGAAAAGTTAGGAAGATAGGATGAAGATTCAATAGTTAACAGTGCTGTAAGATAAGATAATTAGCTTTTCTGTATTATAAAACCTAACTTTGTTCAATGATTATTGAAATAATATAGAATTATTTAACTGATAACAGTTGAATTTGAAAATGATTGACTTCTATAGAAACGCATTTTAGCCAAAGTGCTATGATTGAGGAATATGTATCTGTATTTATGTATTTCATATATGTCTACATTTCCTAGAATAAAGCTAATTTTCAGCATAATTAACAATGTATCTATTGCATTATCACTATCAAGATTTCTTTCACTCCACTGATTGAGCAAAAAATAGGACTCTGTTTTAAACATGCCCTATTTTACCTAAGCTGAAACAGCAGGAGTGTCTTGTCACTAGAGGGCAGCCATAATCTGCTACAGTCCAAAAAGACCTTCCTGGATATCCAAGTCCAATTGCGAATGTGAAAGGCATGATTTGGAATCAGTGAACTGTTTTTCAACTATACTTATTTTAGAAAGGGAACATGACCGGCCATGTTCAGACAACCAACCAGAGATGATCTGATTGAAAGTCAAAGCAAACAGACAATTGCAATACTGTCTGTTTAAATTATGGTAAATATATACCTCAGTTATCACAGAAAAAAATCTGATTTTAATGTTTAAAAAAAAAAATGTGAGTTTTCATGGGCACAGATTGGCCTTGTCCCCATTTCTATTGGTTTGTTGTTGTCACCAGAGAACCAAAGTTCCAGGCAAAGACAAAAAGATCACTGAATGAATAACTACGGAATGCCTATGAGGCTGCTCATTTCTTCAAAATTTAGTAAGTTCAAAATGCATGTAGATCTACTAGAAGCACTGGGAAATCAGAAACAAATGAACACTTCATATCAACAGATGTTACTGGACTTTGTAACTGGGGTAAATGTGTTCCATGCCAACCTATAAATGATTCCTGCCAAGTAAACCTGACACATGGTAGAGTTCAGATCTCTTGCCATTAAGGGGATCTACATGGCCTGCCAATATGAATTAAAGATGAGTACCCATTAGTATTATGCAGACGGTTTAGCTTCTGTCCTTTCCCTTAGAACTATATACCTGCTTATTTAAAAATGAGTTTCAGGATATTTTGATCCCGGTAGAGGTCAGTAGTGAGCAGACCTTGTAGTCCATGGTATTCACGGTCTCTCACTGGTAAGGATACTTGATATAGGTGATTTTTAGCACGTTCTGTGAAATACACAAGAAAAGTGATGTTATCCTGCGAAACAAGTATGTTTTCTATCTTTGCTTTGTTCCACAGAAAATTCCACACTCTATTCCCCTAGTTACAAGGCAGTCCAGTTGAAAAAATATGGAGAAATGAAACTATTTGTATAGTAGAAAAGTAACTTTAAACACATATTTTAAAGAAAAATAACTTAAAACACATGCCTTATTAATACTTTGTCTTGTAACTACAATGAGATCAGTTTTCCCTGAAGGAATGAATCAATGATGAATGAATAAATGAATGGGGTTAATATCACCTTCAAGTAAAGTCTGCATTTTTGAAGGAATGTATATGGCAGAGTAAACACACGTACTACCTTTTTATCAGATGTCCATAGATTCTTCTGTATTTTATAATTTAAGTGCTCCAGAATTCATAGTAGCATTTTGTTATTTTATATATATTCCAATCTACATTCACTGAGTGTAAAACTACATTCATATGAAGGTCCACAAAGATTTAAAGAAATTGGCAACCTTTACTTTCAGGAATCCAAGTTAAATTTCAGACAGCTATGAACAACAAAAGTAGTGTTCTTGGTATGACCTATCTATGGGGGTTTGCTGCTTTTCTCCACTAACAATTTTGATTCTCACAACTACTTTGTAACATGCATCAAACATAAGAATAATGGGGTTTGAAAGTTGTAAAATTATGTTTACTTTGCTAAGCCAAAGTTTTAATTCATCCCACATATTTTACAGTGTCTAGAATGAGTTTTGGTGTACATTATTTTTATACTCTTGCCTTAAAGTCAAACATGGCAAAGCCTAAGAAAAACTAAAGTTATTTAATTTCCTCAAAAATGGTAATGTAGTTTAAATTGAAAGAAACTCTGATTTGATATTAAAAGACTTGACTTTCCATACTGGTGGTGTGACCTTAAACTAGACACTTTTACTCTTGGCCTCATTTCTTCGTCTGTAAAATGAGGTAGGTTAGACAGACTGATTTTATAGGTTCGATCCTACTCTCATAATGTACTTCTCTTTGGCACCTACTAGATTCTGCCTTGTGCACTGTCATTTGTGTGCTTGTTTTCTCTCTTCATAGAACACAAGCTCCATCCTTGAAAGCAAAAAATGCTTCAGTCATCACACAATAGCTAGCAAAGGAACCGGCACGTAACTGGTGGGAGAGCAGTAAATATTTGTGGAAATGAAAGCAGGATATGGGAATATTATCTTATCCTAGAGGTGGAGTACATTTCTCTGTGTTTTCTGCAATTACTCATCAGCACAGCATTGAAACCAATACATTGTGGTAACTGCTATTTCTATACTTCTATTTCATCAATGTTAAAATGAAAGATAGCCAGAAGAAAAATGTGCAAGTACCAAGATATCAGGGCTTTTAAAATGTATATGTAGAAGTTGATTGAAAAGTTCCACCTTCTATTTTGGAAGGTTTTAAAGTTATCAAAGATTCAAAGATCCTTTTGTTCCCCCAAGAATTAAATTATATTGCAACCCAAAAGAGCTGAACTCTATTCTGTAACTTTCCATTTTGCAAACTTCCCACTTCTATCTGATGTTTTCTGTACATTTTAATCTTTGTAAATAGATGTATTTCTTCCCCGTAATGTCAGCATATGTAAGTCAATGATTTAATCATTGAGTTTATGAGAAGTGGTAGTACCTGGGATATCTTATACATTCCCTCTTTGTAGAAGAGGAGGATGTATAAAATAGATACATCCATCCTACGTCGATACTTGATATAGGTGATCTATATCAAGTATCCTTACCAGTGAGAGAGTGTGAATATCATGGACTACATCTTCTCATAACTGATTTCTACTGGGCTCATATAAATGTATGTGATATATTTATAATATTAAAATAATATATTAAATATATATTTATATACATATATAAACATATATATAAACATATATTATATATAAATATATATGTGTGTATATATGAGGAAAACAAACATATCCATATATGCAAGTGCTTCCTAACATTTCTCATGAAAGCATAATTTAGAAAAATCCTTTTAGATGGAAAGAAAGGGATGGCGCATATCTTGTTAGGTTGCATCTTTGTGGGTTCACTTTAAATTAATTCATAGATTGAAAAGGAGAATTAAAATAAAACAAGAGCCAAAATTTTAAAATTACCCTAATTCCTATATAAGTCCAAATAAAAAGTTTAATTATAAAAGATATTCAAGACTACAATAAACAAATTGAAAATGGCATGTAGAAAGGAATACAACAGATTTTAAATCTTAATCTATTTCTCTTTTTCTTAAATGCCCGAGATGTTTATATAAAGGAATGAAGATTAGGCTTTCAGCTTTATCACTTCGCTGTGTGTAAATGCGGGAACACAAGCATCACATTAATCCTAAATATCTGTCTGAGAAGATGACCTTCCCAAAGCCATTTTCCTTTCCCTGAAACTGTTTGCTACTCTGGCCAGAAGGTTTAAGAAACTGCTCAAGATTCTGACAACCAACCACAGTGGCCCATCTGTCTGCAAAACCATCCTCACTGCCCTCTTTTGTGTTATTTTCCTCTTATTTGTCATAACACACTCAAGGCCTTCTCATTACTTCCAGAACATTCACATGTGGGACACAGGGGACTGTCTCTCGTCTGCCCTTATTTGACGTGGTTGGTTAGCTTGTGCTGGAGTAAGTTTCTGTTCCCTGGTGCTAACCACCTGAAAAGACTCTGCTGGGTCCTGTCTCAAAGGAGAGAGCAAATCTGCGTAGTCTTAAACTGACTGGACTAGGGGTTAAATGCGGAAGTGACCCTGGCACCTGGAGACGCTGCATCTCCGACCTTCAAGCTGCTGGGCCCGTGAATGACTGCTGAGCTGCTGGAGGTGTCACAGAGAGACTCAGTGGGGATGAGAATTTTTAATGATTTATGGAACTTTGCTTGGTACCGAGAACTATACTTTTTGGTTATAGGCCATTTTAGAAGTTATTGCAATATGGAACTTACGTTAACTGCTTTGTAGAAACATATGCACCATCAGTTTAGTATTATCAAGATTTGCAGTATGCATGGGTGCTCACGTGCATTCTGTTTTCCATGGATCTCAAATGTAAGGCATTATACTGACAGATGTCATCATCTCCATCATCCCAATAATAGCTAACATTCATCGAGCATTTACCATGTGTCAGTTACTGTGCTAAGAACCTTCTATGTGTTTCCTCATGTAATCTTCACTATAGCTCTATATCATTTAATCTACATTTTGGGTCCTAAATGTTGTGACTATTATTATTCTGTTATACAGGTAAATAAAATTATACCTAGATAAGTTAAGATCTAACTCAAAGCCACATGAATTATGATTGGCAGAGAACAATTCCGAACCACTGCTGTCATCATAGCCTGTACTCCAAAGTACAAATGAGCATGCAGCTAGCTCGTCCCTGAATATTTCCTGAATTACTACTGTGTGCCAGTTACAGACAAAAAGAATATCATTAGCCTGGGAAGTTAACTTTTCAGAGCAAAAATATAAGGGTTGAAGAGACGGTTAGGGTCTGTAATAAAACAGAATCCATAGCTTTTATTCTTAGAACACCTGATACAATGCAGACATTTAATAAACATAGTAGAACAAAAATGGCACTGGGGCTTATTAAAGGACAACATGCAGCCCGGTACAGTGGCTCATGCCTGTAATCTCAGCAATTTGGGAGGCTAAAGGGGGCAGATAACTTGAGGTCAGGAGTTTGAGACAAGCCTGACCAACATGGTAAAACCCCATCCCTACTAAAAATACAAAAAATTAACCACGCATGATGGCGTGTGCCTGTAATCCCAACTACTCAAGAGGCTGAGGCAGGAGAATCACTTGAAGCCAGGGGGTAGAGATTGCAGGGAGACGATATGGTGCCACTATACTACAGCCTGGGCAACAGAGTGAAACTCTGTCTAAGAAGAAAAAAAAAAAAAAGGACAATATGCAATCACTAGCATTCACTCATTTGAACCTGTTAAAAAGTGACTCACCACATGACAAAATGTGTGTTCCACCTGTGAGGAGTGGTACATCATGAGGCTGAAAAGCAGTGACACAGAGCCGGGCAACCTGAGTTCAGTCCTGGGGCAGCCACTTACTGGTTGCAAAACTAGGGACAAAAATCAGTGATATTTCTAAGCCTTAGAGATATTAATAATCTTATGTACCACACAGGATTATTGTTAGGATTAAATAAAATATTTCATATGGTAGATGTAAAGAACGCATGACAGGCACATTATAAGCTCTCTATAACATCAGCTATTGTGGTGGTTGTGTTCAGTTTTATCAAAATCTTGGATGAAAGGGCTACTAAAAGACATCAAGCCCAAAGTAATACTGAGCATAGAAGCCCCAGCTAAAACATTGGCGGAGATATTTAGCCTTGCTAGAGAGTAAAACAACTCACTACTTTACATGAATACCTTCATTTTCTTTTTTTCCATTTTAGGAAATTTCTAAATGCTAATTTTTTTCTGTATAGTGAGTTAAAATTGGTTTCTCTGTCATTTCTATCCACGACTCTGAAGCTTCACAAACTACAATAATTTTCTCCTTAAAGACAGATTTTCAAACACTCAAAAACCTCTGCATTATTTGTGTACATTTTCTCTTTCTATTGAAGGAGATACTTACACAATTATTTTAACTGTTTCTTTTTTGATATGATTTTGAGACCTTTCTTATTATTGATCATCATTCTTTTGAGCAGGTTTCAGTTTGAAAATGTCCATTCTAAAATGTGGTATGGGGAGGGAGAGGCAATATTCCAGGTGAAGTCTTCTTTTCTTTCTTTCTTTCTTTTTCTTCTCTTTCTCTCTCTCTCTCTCTCTTTCCCTCCCTCCCTTCCTTCCTTCCTTCCTTCCTTCCTTCCTTCCTTCCTTCCTTCCTTCCTTCCTTCCCTCCCTCCCTCCCTCCCTCCCTCCCTCCCTCCCTCCCTCCCTCCCTCCCTCCCTCCCTCCTTTCTTTCTTTCTTTCTTTCTTTCTTTCTTTCTTTCTTTCTTTCTTTCTTTCTTTCTTTCTTTCTTTCTTTCTTTCTTTCTTTCTAGGGTCTCACTGTGTCACCCAGGCTGAAGTGCAGTGGTGCAATCATGGCTCACTGCAACCTCTGCCTCCAGGATCAAGGGATCCTCCTACCTCAGCCATCCCAGTAGCTGGGACCACAGGTGCGTGCCACCACAACCAGATAATTTTTTGTATTTTTGGTAGAGATGAGGTTTCACCATATTGTCCAGGATGGTCTCAAATTCTTGGACTCAAGTGATCCACCTGTGTCAGCCTCCCAAAGTGCTGGGATTACAGGTGTGAGCCACCAAGCCCAGCCAGATGAAGTTTGCTTTCTGAGAAGTAATGAAGTTTGTACTATTCACATTCTAGATACTATATCAACATAACCTAAAAATGTATTACGTGTTGATTGACTGGGCAGAAATTTAGTCAGCTGAAACTTCTGAGCATTTTTCCACTGAATTGTTTGTGAATCTCTGCATATTTTCATTGATTCCTGTTTTATTCTTAATTGGTTTTATTATTCAGACTTATCAAGTTGTTTTTATCTTGTTTTATCAGAGCATTAGTGTCATCTTCACTCTTTTATAATACATTTATTTCATAAGTATATTTTTATATTTTAATACAAGATCTAAGAAAATGAGAGCTAATATGAGGCTGAAGCAAAATTTAGAGAGATGGTTTTCTAGGTGGATATCCATTCATTAATCAAAAATATATGAATAACATGATCAAATCAGTTCTAGTTCTTTACAAGTATAAAATTTTAAAATGCATATGTCTTTTGACTCAGCAATCTGATTTCTAGAAATTCATCTTGCAAAAATAAAAAACAAAAATGCATAAATACATATATTTATACAGTACTCATTTTAGGAGTTTTCATATACTGGAGCTGCATATTTCGTGGAACTTAGGTTCTAAAGTTAGTGAAAAGCATATCTGAAAATCTCTTAAAAAATAGAATTACTCTCAGTACAGAAAGATGCTTACACTATAATAGCTTCAAGAGAAATTAGGTTGACTAAAAAAAACAAATTTAGTTTTCCTATGGCATTCTCACTCCTAAGTATAAACTCATTGATAAGTTGCCCCAGTGGAAAAGGACAACAGTATGTAAGTAATAATCTCTTCCCTTTTCTCTCTCTCTTCCCATGTAATAATAAAACATGCATCTCTAAGGAATGTTTATGTAACTTTTTAAACAGTGAAGTAGATTTACATGTGTTTATGTGTCAACTTAGACACACACACACATACACAGACATAGATGGTTACCCCTAGTTACAGGGATGGTCACATGATGAAGAGAGAGAAGAACAAAGATATTAATTTACACCACTTGAACTTACGTAATATTTAAAGTTTTATAATAACAATTTGCTACTTAAAAATACTAAGTATAATTTTAGGAATCAAAGATATTAATGATTTCTTCTTTCTCATGATTTTCCAAGCAATTATGGAAACATTGAGTTGCATAATAACAATTACATTTAACTCAACAAATATTTAACATTAGACCTGTAAGATTTGAATATCAAGAAATCTTAATCACTTTGAGAAGAAAGCTATTTCCTAAGGAAGACAGAAAGGTATAGAATTTATTCTACTTTGAGACCTAGAGCAAACTAAAAAAGGGACTTACCATTAACCTGGATCTTGATGAATCCAAAAGGATCAGGGAAGCCAGAAAGGATATTTTGGGTAGAAGAGAGAGCATGTACCAAGACAAGGAAGCAGCTGTGAGCATAACCAGTACTACTGACCTAGACTACTGAACAGTAGTCTAGCTTGGTTATGGACTGAGTGATCAAAGGATGAGAGATAACCTCGGACTGGCAAGCTGGAGTTACAATGGGGAAGTCCTGCCTAATATAATATTCTAAGAAGTGTGTCTGTAGAAACTGGAGAAATACAGGGGTATGTTTAGGTAAGAGAGGCACAAGATTATGTGTGTGTTTCTGGAAAGTTCATTTTGGAGACTGTGGTGATTTGATCTCAGTGAAGAAAGGCTGTATCCAAGCAGACTGGATATAAGGTCGTTAAAATAATCTAGTAGAAAGATGATGAGTGTCTGGGCTGGAGAATAGCAGTGGAGGTAGAGAAGAGCCAGAGAATTCATGAGATGAGTCAGAGTCCAACTACAAGTTATTTCAGTCCTTGGGGATGTAATTAATCTGGAGCTGGTAATGTGAGCTCATTTAAGTAGCTAAGTGCTCTCTTACTATCTCCTCACTTATCTAGGGATTTGATTTCCTTGTTTGTCCTACCCTTTGGAGTTTGAAGATCATTTTTTTTCTTGATTGAGAAAACAGAAGCAAAATAGGAGTTTAGTCCTTCCAATGTCATCTGCTGATATTACACCATCTGGCCCAGGAATCAGACCTATCCCTTGCTCAGTCTTTCTTAGAAATTATATTTAAATTGTCTTTAGTGCTTTCCAAAAGGCTTGGCTTACTCTATGGCTTAGCCTTATTGATACCATTTTTGCAGGCTCCTGCCTCTCTTTCAATGTTGCCCTTCATAGTGCATCTTTCTTTTTGGCTTCCATTTTTCTCAAGATTCCAGAAAGAGAAATGTCTATTCTTGGTCTATGGTAAATTTCTTAGACCCAAGTTTTCAGCTTTTCTCATTGTAAGAGAATATCAAATAAATAATCCTTCCTCTTTTTTTATTAGTGGACATTTTACAGTGACAGTGTTAATACCAACATGCATTTAATCCTTTTTTTATATTTGAGTTCTTTCATTTTCAGTTCAGAATGTCCTTCACATATATTTTGTCTGTTATTTTTATATCCTCTTTCTTTTCTTTTTTGTTTGCTTAGCTCCAGTTTTCTCTGCTTTATGTAGCTCTGTTCTCTCCAAGCATTTTCTTGCTATAAATTTCTATTTTGATTGATCCACCTTCTTTTGGATAGTCCAGTCTGCTTCCTGGCCTTTCCCTCTTTCCTAGGTTACATGTTTTTACCATGTTAATGCTAATATTCCTGATATCCCAAAGCTATGAAGGCAGCTATTACCTTTTTTAAATAGCATTTTAGAAATCTGTTTATTTCTTCTAGAGCACTTCAAAATGTGTTTCTTTGTTTCTTCCAGATAGCAAAGTTTATAACTATTAAAATCAAAGCATTTAATTTTTGTTACTTGTGGTTATATTATAAATAGAAAAGCATTCTGGTTTTGTGGGAATAACCCCTGAGTAGTAGTAAAAAGATGGGATTTTCCACTTTGCATTTGTTTAACTGCTTTGTTTAAATCACAATTTTCCTAAGCCTCATTTTCCTTCTTTTATATAAAATAGGAATAATATTTTCTATGGTAAATCGCAGCCTTGTAAGTATTAACTAAAATGGCATACATAAGAACTATTTATAAGCTAGAAATTCTCATGCAAATACAAATTATATGTAAAAATTAAGCTCTAACAAAAATTTAGTTTGTTGATTACTTTTGTACATAATTTTCTGCATAAAACTTGAGGAAACTAATAAATAAGAACTGCTCATCTGGTCAAGAAGACCAGATCAACACTCACTTTTTTTTCTACCTGATATTATGAAACCAAGCTTGTTAAGCTTCTCTGATATTTTTTTGTCTTTTGAGTTAGATTATAGCTGCAGTTAATAAAATACAGTTAGTTTAACTTTTAATTTTTTTTTCACCAACCAATGGAAAACATACTTAACTCAATGGATGAACCGGTTTTGTATCATATCTGCATAAACAATGTCTTCTAATGGAAAAAAATCCCACAAATGTAAACTATTTTGAAGTGTTATTTTGTGAAAATAATTAAGGATATTACAAATATTGTTTTCAAAGGCTATAGATTTGATTTCGAGACTATCTATCCTTTACACTAGCCATATATTTATAATGATGATTCTGGCAATTTTTCACAATTTCCATAACTAAAAATATAGATTTAAACATGCTCTATGGAGTACTAATGATTCCCAAATCTCTCTCTTTTAACACTCATGAGATCTGCATTACCTTTACCGAAATTAAATAAGAGATTTATATACGAAATCCATTTGGGGATTAAGAAATTCAGAGAGAATGATAGGAACACCTTGAATAGGTAATTTGGTCCTTTTTGATGAAACTTTCAGAGACCTGATGTAAGCTTAGTTGCAATTACCATGCATGTCCTGAGGTTAATCAGGCTCAGGATTGCAGATTCAAACTGCAACGAAAACCATGGAAGGGCATCAACTTAGGACCTTGTGTATGTTCTGCCTGTATGGGATTAGCATATGTTTCTCTACTTACTCAGTGCATAGCCCTTTGTATTTTAAGTGAAAATAAGTTCCAAAATGCTACTGACCCTATTAGAAAAGAAATAGCAAAGCTCTCCCACTGTATGAAGGAAAGACTAGCGAAGTGAAATAAGTTAGCCTTGTAAGTAGAGGGTCAGCTTTTCTAATGAGCTAAAAGGCTTGAATATAAGTGAAGGTGAAATGCTGTTGAATTGTTACAAATGCACCAGAAATTGTCCACATTTAATCTAGTGGTGGAAGGGTGAAGCAAAAAGTGGTGAGGATCAACATTCTGATTTAGAGTCTGCCAGTTTTACATGTTAAGTGAAAGCTACATGTTTCCAGGAATATGCCAGTTGTGTTTCTCTTCACTTTAACCAACACTGGGCATTCCTGCAAACCATTTTCAACTTGCGGCTCAGTCCAGTACCTTATGTTTCCTTTCTTCTGTCTTCTTTATCACTAGTATTCTCCCTTTAAATTAAAGAAAACAAAGGAGACCAGATCGACACCCATGTTGAAACTTCACTCTCTTAACCACATGGAGTTAAGCTCTAGACAGATGTCCTGATTTTTCTGATTCCAAGGGATTCTTGACTGATTTTACATTTTTGAAATAGAATTTGTACCTACATACATAGACTGTCAAAATGATATTAACATTACATCACATTATCTTGTAGATTTCTTTAACTTTTAAAATGGTCAGCAATACAACTGCAACATTATACTTATTATAGATTTAAATGGAACTCAGTGTCTGTAACTGATTGACAATATCAATAATTTTAAGATCAAATAGGAATAGCAGTTTTTTTTCTTTAATGGGGGCCTCTTTATTTTATTTGTATGCCTACAGCTAGATCCTCTTTTCTGTCTATAGACAGTGATTCCTGCTGTGCACTGTTGAGAAAATGAGAAGACAAAATGGAGAATCAATTAAAAAAAAAGCTTTAGTTGACAAAGCTTTATAGTAGATCAATGGAATCCAGCTAGTCAAGATATCTTTAGTAGCTGAGATAAGATTTTATAATCACTGTAAATTCTTACACATTTGTATGTCTCCCTCATTTTGAACTTCTGTATTTGAACAAAATCTTCATAAGTATTCAAAAATTTATTTTATGACATTTGAATAAGTATATCCTTAGTTATACTATACATAACCAACTTTGGAAAGTAATAATTCAAAGATAATTTAACTCCACAAACATCCCACATATTTATTTAGAATATATGCACTTAAAAATTAACCTCTGAAGAATTGAAACAAGGTATAAGTGCAGATTCAAGGTGGACATAATTATTGTATTTTGTATTTTATTACTTAGTACTAAAGGGAATTACTTATTTAACAGTGATCCTTTTATTACCTGTTTATTTAAACAGGTTTCCACATAAACACAGGATATGTAAGACTGATATAAAGCAAGAATATTTGTTTAATAGGCAAATCCGTAGATCTGATATTTACTAGGTTTCACTAAACTTGCATACAAGCAGTAATTAGTTGTTTAAAATTCCTAATAGCATTCAGTAAAAATATTTTTTGAACTATTTCAGCAAACTTTTGTTTTTTTAAAAAAAAAAAATAAACAAATTTTAATGAACATCCTGCTAACTGACTCTTGTTCACATGAAGAAAATATCTTGGTACTGTGAAGAAAATTATTTAGAAATTAATTTAAAGCTGTAGCTAGTCTATGAAATAAATCATATGATCCATACTGTTTTCTCAGTTTTGACCTAAATATACTGAAGGTTTTGATATTAGCTTTAAAAATAGGACTATTTGTACTGCATTATCATTTTCAATTAAAGAGTAGCAATTATATAGATACTGCTCATTCCGGAGCACAGCTATTCAAAACTCCAGCAGAAACCTGGAAATTTGAAACATTCTAATTGCTAAATTCACTGACACTTAAAATAGAATATTTTGAATGTACTCAAATATGCATTAGCTCCAAATTGAATAACATGGCATATATGAATTTTCACATAGTAACTCATTATTAAAGTCCAGTTTCTGGTCTTAAGATATGGAATATATAAACACTCACCAAATACACCAATATATATTTATCTAAAAAAGCAAACAATTATGTACCATGTAGTATGTAGAAATCATTCTGACAATATTTGAGTGTGATAACTATTATGATATTCATTGTGTCTTGAAGACATTATTTCAATTTTTCCAGACAAAAATATAGAGTTATATAGTAAGTACAACTGTCAATAGGGAAGTGCATTAGTCTGTTCTTGCACTACTGTAAAGAAATACCTAAAATTGGGTACTTTGTAAAGAAAAGAGGTTTGTTCAGCTCACAGTTCTGTGGGCTGTACAGGCTTCCACTTCTGGGAGGCTTCAGGAAACTTACAATCAGGGTGGAAGGTGAAGGGGAAGCAAGTGCCATCCTCACATAGTGGAGCAAGAGAGGGAGAGAGAAGGGGGAGGTACTACACACTTTCAAACAACCAGATCTCATGAGAATTCTATCATGAGACCAGCAAGGGGAAATTCTGCCCTTATGATTCAATTGCCTCCCAATAGGCCCCTCCTCCAACACTGGGAATTACAATTCAACAGGAGATTTGGGTGGGAACACAGAGCCAAACCATATCATTTCACCTCTGGTCCTTCCCAAATCTCAAGTCCTTCTCACATTTCAAAACACAAGCATGCCTTCACAACAGTCTCTCAACATCTTAACTCATTCCAGCATTAACTCAAAAGTCCAAGTCCAAAGTCTCATCTGAGGCAAGGCAAGTCCCTTTTGCCTATGAGTCTGTGAAATGAAAAACAAGCTAGTTACTTCCAAGATACAATGGGAGTACTGGAATTGGATAAATGCTCCCATTCCAAAAAGGAGAAATTGGCCAAAACAAAGGGACTACAGGTCGCATGCAAGTCTGAGGCTCAGCAGGGCAGTCATTAAATCTTAAAGCTCCTAAATGATCCCCTTTGACTCCATGCCTCACATTCAGGCCATGCTGATTCAAGGGGTGGGCTACCAAGGCCTTAGGCAGCTCTGTCCCTGTGGTTTTGCAGGGTACAGCCCCCATGGCTGCTTTCACAGGTTGGCATTGAGTGTCTGTGGCTTTTGCAGGCTCATGGTGCAAGCTGTTGGTGGGTCTACTATTCTGGGGTCTAAAGGGTGGTGACCTTCTTCTCACAGCTCCACTAGGCAGTACTGCAGTGGGGATTTTGTGTGAGGCCTTCAACCCCACAATTTCCTTTTACACAGCTCTAAGGTTCTTCATGAGGTCTCTGCCTCTGCAGCAGACTTCCACCTGGACATCCAGGTGTTTCCATACATCCTCTGAAATCCAAGTGGAGGCTTCCTAGCCTCAACTCTTGCCCTCTGTGCACCAGCAGGCTAAACACCACATGGAAGCCACCAAGGTTTTCAGCTTGCACACTCTAGAGCAATGGGCTGAGATATATATCCAGCCACGGCTGGAGCTGGAGTGGCTGAGACACAGGGAACAGTGTCCCAAGGCTGCACAGAGCAGTGAGGCTCTGCACCTGGCCCACAGAACTATTTTTCCCTTCTAGCCCTTCAGGTCTGTGATGGGAGGGACTGCTATAAAGGTCTCTGACATGCCTGGAGACATTTTCCCTATTGTCTAGACTATTAACATTTGGCTCCTCTTTACACAAATTTCTACAGCAGGCTTGAATTCCTTCCCAGAAAATGGGTTTTTCTTTTATAGTACATTGTCAGACTGCAAATTTTCCAAACTTTTATGCTCTGCCTCCCTTTTAAATCTAAGTTCTAGCTTCAGATAATCTCTTCACTCATGCATATGAGTGTACACAGTTAGAAGCAAACAGAGCACCTCTTGAATATTTTGCTGCTTAGAGATTTCTTCCATCAGATACCCAAATTATCTCTCTCAAGTTCAAAAGTCCACAGATCCTTAGGACAGGAGCACACTGCCACCAGTCTCTTTAATAAAGCATAGCAAAAGTGACCTTTAGTCTAGTTCCTAAGAAGTTTCTCATCTCCATCTGAGATTCCATCAGTCTGGCCATCTCTGTCCATATCACTGTCAGCACTTTGGTCAAAACCATTCAGTAAGTCTCTAGGAAGTTCCAAACCTTCCCTCATCTTCATGTCTTCTTCTGAGCCCTACAAACAGTTCCAACTTCCACCCATTACTCAGTTCCAAAGCTGCTTCCACATTTTCAGGTATCTTTATACCAATGCCCCACTTCTCTGGTACCAATTTTCTGTAGTTGGTTCTTACACTGCAATAAAGAAAACTAAAACTAGGTAATTTACAGAGAAAAGAGGTTTAATCAGTTTATGGTTCTGTGGTCTATATAGGCTTCTACTTCTAGGGAGGCCTCAGGAAACTTGCAATCATGGTGGAAGGTGAAGGGGAAGCAAGTGCCATCCTCATGTGGCAGAGCAGGAGAGAGAGAGACAGAGAAGGAAGAGAGAGAGAGAGAGAGAGAGAGAGAGAGAGAGAGAGAGAGAGAGAGAAATGTGCTACACATTTTCAAACAACCAGATCTCATGAGAACTCTGTCATGAGAACAGCAAGGGGGAACTCTGCCCCTGTGATTAATCACCTCCCAACAGTCCCCTGCTCCAACACTGGGAATTACAATTCAACATGAGTTTTGGGTGAGGACACAGAACCAAAGCACATCAGGAAGGATATCGCAAGTGTAGCTATCAAAGGAAATCAGTTTTGTCATCATGTTTCCACTGGGGAAAAAGTAAAGAATGGACATATTTTCTCTGATGTCTATGATACATACTTATTTAACAATTCATTCAGCAAAAGTTACTGTTTGTTTGCTTCTTGCAATTCTCAGAACTAACTAGGAGTCACTCACTCTAGACTTAAGATTGTGAATATGAACAGAACTTAAAAATTGTGAACATTAGAAAGTGTTGCAGGTGGGTCTTTGTTCTTAGAGCTCCCAAGATGGGGCGGGCCACTCCCAAGATGGCAGCAAGCCTTTTGTTCTCTGACCTGGGGTTCTTGGCTTCATGGATTCCAAGGAATGGAAACTTGGGCCATACAGTGAGGGTTATAGCTCTATTAGAAGCTGTGGATCATGGAAGAGAACCATGGAACGCAGCACCTAGTGTTCAGCTCAATTAGGACAAACCCAGGCACTTAGCCGTGCAGGAACAATGGCGAGCCTTTAGCCTGATCAGGAGCAGCAATGGGCACCTCACTGGGTCAGGAGTACGGCGGACATCCTGCCAGATCTGGAGGGTATAAGTCAACGGCGGGTCTGGGACAGCAGTGCACAGCAGTAGTGGACAGCAAGTGAAAGCTCAGCTCAAGCCGTAACAAACATGGACCAGAAGAGTGTGCAGTTGCAAGATTTAATAGAGTGAAAACAGAGCTCCTATAAAATGTGAGAGGACCCAAAGGGGGTTACCGCTCCCTGCTCAAATGCCTGGATTTATATCCCAATCACATTGTCCCTCCCCCTGTGCTCTCAGGTGACATATAATTTGACAATTTCTTTACCTACTGCTTTTGCCAAATTTGTAGTTTAGTGAGCCCTCTTTACTACCTGATTGGTTGGGTGTGAGCTGAGTTACAGGCCCCGTGTTTTAAGATAGATGTGGTCACCTTTCCCAGCTAGGCCTAGGAATTCTTAGTCAGCCTAGGAAATCCACCTAGTCCTATTTCTCAAAAGGACACTGGACACCTTCTGGATTTACTCCATCTTTTATCGATGACAAAAATTATGCCAATATATTGATTGACTTTCCCAAGATTACACCATTAGCTAATAATAATGACAGATATTCTAAATTCCACTTTATTTTCCCTATTAATATACACTGTTGTCTCAACCAGTGTCTCAACTTTAATGATCCTCTTCTTGGAAAAAGTCTTCAGGAGTTTCTCATTTAGTAGGGAATCCAATAGCATGAAAACAAATCAACCAACATTTGGTGTGAGCTTAAAAAGATGATTCCAAGTCAAAGGAGAGTCACCTTGAGAACCATGAAACCAAGCACTTGATCACAAGACTGAGAGTCAATTGGCCCAGGAAGGAAGGTATGCAATGTTTTGAATTCCATTTTCATCAAGTGCTACTAATGTTTCTGCCTTTTCTATTTTTCCAATTTTTTTTCTTTTCTTTCTTTTTTTTTTTTTTTGAGATGGAGTTTCATTCTTGTCATCTAGGCTGAAGTTCAATGGCACCATCTTGGCTCACTGCAACCTCTGCCTCCCAGGTTCAAGTGATTCTCCTGCCTTAGCCTCCCAAGTAGCTTGGAATACACACATATGCCATCACACCTGGCTAATTTTTGTATTTTTAGGAGAGACAATGTCTCACCATGTTGCTCAGGCTGATCTCGAACTCCTGACCTCAGTTGATCCACCCACCTTGACCTGTCAAAGTGCTGGAATTACAGGCCACTTTGACTGGCCTATTTTTCTATTAAACAAAATATAGACAACCTACAATGGGATAGAGATAAGCATACATAACCTCTTATGAGTTGACATACATAGCGTAGTCTGAAGAATGATGGGCCCAGATTGTGAAACAATGTGCCTACCTTCCTGAAACAAGGAAATTGAGAGCAAAGTGTATTGTTATGAGACTTATCAGTAAGAAATAGGTTAAGGAATACCAAGGCAACATCATTTCCTATCCTGAAGCGTTGAATTCATTGGAGAATGCAGGTGGTTATTCTTAAGCTATTGGACACCATTATTATAGTTGGAATATAATAGGATGGACTACATTTAACCCCCAGGCTTAGAATAACAATTATGATTTCACCACAGAAGCTTCTTCCTGATCCTTCAGATTTTGCCTATATAGTAATAGATACAAATTGTATCATTAGGCTACAACTTTATGAACTGTGGTCATGGGAGGAAGAACTAGGGTGCTTTTTCAATTCCCAAATGTTACGCTTATTAACGTATAATGAGAATTAAGCTTATTAAAGTATAATATGTATGCTTATCAACATACAATAAGAATAAGCGTAACATTACTTTTTTTGTGACAGCACTGATAGCAGCCTGACAACAGGGTCAAAGCAATAATCAAGAAGATGCAAAAAGGATAGAAGTTCAGCCACATGGACTTGCTGTGATCACCCCAGACAAAGATCCAAAAGATGTAGGCAGTATTTAATATTCACATCTCGGGCATAGGATTCAACAGATTTGAGTAGGTGACATACTCTTATACTTTTATTCTACCAATTTGTTCCAGGTAAATAATTATTTTAAAAAGCTGTTAAGGAAACATTATTTCTGGAGTCAGGTAGAGTTCATTTTTCAAAATATTTGTACTTTATCCTATCAAGACTGAAAGATAGTTTATGATTTTTTATTAACTGTGGGCACAAAAGAATGCCATAGTCTTTGAAAGTCCTGGAGGGCAATGATGTACTTACCTGGACTGTGTATATGAGGAGCAAAGAGGTAGCCTTTATAAGGTAATCTGCAATCTCTCTAGCATGTAAAGTGTCTAGCATGAAAAGTGTCATGGTACTGTTGATAAAGCAAACACATTTTAGTTGAATCACTGATATGGTTTGCCTGTGTCCTCACCCAAATCTCATCTTGAATTGTAATGCCCATAATCCCCACATGTCTAGGAAGAGACCTGGTGGGAGGTGATTGGATCATGGAGCCCATTGCCCCATGCTGTTCTCATGATAGTGAGTTCTCACAAGATCTGATGGTTTTATAAGGGGCTCTTCCCCCTTCACTCCTCTCTTTTTCACCTTCCACCATGCTTCTTTCCCTTCCACCATGATTGTAAGTTTCCTGAGACCTCCTCGGCCATGCAGAACTGTGAGTCAATTGAACCCCTTTATTTTATAAATACTCAGTCTTGGGTATTTCTTTGTAGCAGTGTAAAATAGGACTAATATAATCACTATTTAACTAAGCAAGATCTTTTTCTTTTTGTATCTGATTTTGATCAGTGTTTTTTCTGTGGTATAGTAAGATTATAGTATATAACCTGTAAATTACATAACATGCAGTGAGTCCAATTTGCATGTTCTGAAGACAAATGGTTTGTAGTTAGACTGAGATTTAAATTGTTCCTCTAACATTAAAGCATTGTATGGTATTGGGTAAGCTGATTAACTTAAAACTCTGCTTTCTAATTTTCAATATATAATACAACCTAACGTCATGGTCACAATGTTTGTAGATGTTGTTGTACTTCGTATAATCTAGCATCATATTTTTCACATTTTTATTATTCTGAAATTAATTATTTTTCAGTTTATGGAATCTTAAAATTCTTGTTAGCATTGCTTAAAATATATTTATTTCTGAGTAGAATTGCTTTTGCTTCTGTAGTCACTTGAGAATAACTTACCTAGGACCATTTAAATATTTTGTGGACAATATTGGAAGAATGAACTGCAAATCTGTGTTGAGTGCCATATTGATTTTCTTGTGTAGTTTGTCATTTTTTTTCTATGGGGTGAGATGTGCTCTTAAAAATAATTATTTTTAACTATCTTTTAAAATTATTTTTAACTATCTTATTTTTAACTATACTTTTAACTATCTTTTTTAACTAATTATTTTTAACTATCTATATAAAGATATATAGTACAGTTATATAGTATATATATAGTATAGTTATATAGTATTTATATACTACATAGATAGTATATATATTATATATGTAGTGTATATATATATATACTATATATGTGTGTGTATATTATTTCAATTATGGAGACTATACATATTTTTAGAGGATTATAATGAAATCATATATTTTTACATTTTAGTAAAATAAATGTTTGCTAAGCAGATAAATAGGAGGACCTGTTTTGTAGAATCAATTTTTCTTTCCTTTCTCCCTTTCTTTCTTCTGCCTTTCTTTCCATGCATTTATTCAGAAAATATTTATTGAGCACTTGTTACATTTATTATTTATTAAATTTATTATTGAGCACTTGTTACATTCCAGACTTTGAGCTAGGCATTGAGATGCTATTCTTTGCTCTTCTATAGTGATTTACAATACACTGAGAAAAATATTGTGGAGAGTGGAAATAAATGCCAAAAAAGGTAGTTAGGAATTCCAGATTCTCATTTCAGTTCTCTTGTTAACTCATTGGGAATGATATCCCTTCACCCATCAAAGATTCCCTTTCTTTGCCTGTAAAATAAAAAAGTTTGGAATAGACAACATTTGAGTTTTTTTCTAGTCACCAATCATCCTCAATTTCTCTGTCCTTCCCTCTCTGTCTCTCTCTCTTTCTCTCATTTTTCCTTTTATATTCTTACTTTCTAAACACACACACACACACACACAGACACACAGAGGATATAGTAAACACTGAAAACCAAAATTATAGTTAAATAAGATCTGCTGAATTTTCATAAAATTGAATAATTTTACTACAATTAATTAATTTTATAAATTAGTAGTTATACATTTGTTGTATTTTATATATCTTAAATAATTAAACCTAAATATTGCACTAAGACTTTGAGACACCTAGTGTGAATGGAAGGGGACAGTTAGGAAGTGTGTGAACCATTTTTACATGATAGAAAGGCAGTTGTATATGTATGGTGGTTATGTAGATAAATATGTAGTTTCCCCCATATTGCCTGCCTCCTGATAAATGGTCATATCCATATTTACCCTCCCATGAGTATGTGTAGTTCTTATGACTTGCTTCTAACTAATAAATATGGCAAAGGTTGTGGGCTATTATTCTTCTAATTATATAATATTGTAAGAGACTCTATCTTGCTAGCATTCTGGCTTTGGGGGTCTCTCTCCTTCACTAGCTATGAGAAAGACAACTACTATGAATCCTACAACTGTAAGAAAATAAATTCTGCAAATAATTTGAGAAACTTGGAAATAGACCCTTCCCCAGTTGAGTCTCCAGATGAGTACCTGCTTTTGGCCAAAACTTCCTTTGTAGCCTTACAGAGGACATAGCTAAGCTGTGCCCAGACTCATGTCTTACAAAACCAGGAGATAAGAAATGTGTGTTGCTTTAAGACACTGATTTAGTCACAGTTTGTCATGCAGTATTGTAAAGTAACATAATGTGCCTACAGTATGGACCTTTTTGCTCAAGGGATAAAGGATCTAAGAATAAAGTTAGTGGTTAGGAATGAAAACTGGAATCTGTGGATAAAGTTAAGTACTTAGGACCAAAGTCAGGCTAAGGTGTTGCTGGTAGTAGCAATATATAGCCATGAAATTGTGCTCTAGAAAAAGTTAAGGATTCTGAAAAGGCAAGGGGTTGGAACAAAATGCTGCCACCTAGGTCATGTTTTATCAAAATTTTTCATATCTTATTCTAAATCTGACTACAGGGAAAGTCAGAAAGATAAACGAAGGATGATTTGTGAAGAATTCAGAGGCTAAGGCAAATGAAGGAGTTGAGCTTTTTTCTTTTGACTTTGAGAAGGTGTCAAAGACATATATGCAGAAGATTGAAATGACCAGATCATAGTTTTAGAAATGGTGAAGTTTTCAAAATGAACTGTGGGCAAGGGACTATGGATGCTGACTAGAGGAAAAAAATGCCAAGTTTATGGAATGTTTTGACTAAGACAGAATTTTTCACATTTCTACATAATTTTGTCCCCATATGTCTCTATTCATTCCACTTCCTTTGCTTAGAATACCCTTTTTTTCTTCTCACTGGTTAGATATGATTAACTTTTCAATCCCAAGGAAATTGTTTATTTAAATATATCCTCATAGAACTTCACACATAATGTAGGATAATTTCTTGTTCTTTGTGTCTGCTTCCTCCATCATAGGGCTGTATAAAGCCTGCATTCCATTTCTTAAATGGATGTCACATGGGAACTTTTAATTACAGACATAGAAATATAGTTCACAAGTTTATTGAACAATAGATGAAGAACATTATCAACAAGTTTGAAAATTGGATTGTTCAGGAATGTTGAGGAAATAAAACATGATTTTGAAGCCTAAATCTTTTAATTACATTATTTTACAAAAATACTGCAAAATACATTACAATATTATTAGATTTTTTTCTACTCATTGAAATTTGGCATTGAAACATTTCACATGAAATTTATTGGAATGAAATATATTAAAAGTTCTTTTTTTTAAAATTTATTTATTATTATTATACTTTAAGTTGTAGGGTACATGTGCATAACGTGCAGGTTTGTTACATATGTATACTTGTGCCATGTTGGTGTGCTGCACCCATGAACTCGTCATTTACATCAGGTATAACTCCCAATGCAATCCCTCCCCCCTCCCCCCTCCCCATGATAGGCCCCTGTGTGTGATGTTCCCATCCCTGAGTACATGTGTTCTCATTGTTCAGTTCCCACCTATGAGTGAGAACATGCGGTGTTTGGTTTTCTGTTCTTGTGATAGTTTGCTAAGAATGATGGTTTCCAGCTGCATCCATGTCCCTACAAAGGACACAAACTCATCCTTTTTGATGGCTGCATAGTATTCCATGGTGTATATGTGCCACATTTTCTTAATCCAATCTGTCACTGATGGACATTTGGGTTGATTCCAAGTCTTTGCTATTGTGAATAGTGCTGCAATAAATATACATGTGCATGTGTCTTTATAGCAGCATAATTTATAATCCTTTGGGTATATACCCAGTAATGGGATGGCTGGGTCATATGGTACATCTAGTTCTAGATCCTTGAGGAATCGCCATACTGTTTTCCATAATGGTTGAACTAGTTTACAATCCCACCAACAGTGTAAAAGTGTTCCTATTTCTCCACATCCTCTCCAGCACCTGTTGTTTCCTGACTTTTTAATGATTGCCATTCTAACTGGTGTGAGATGGTATCTCATTGTGGTTTTGATTTGCATTTCTCTGATGGACAGTGATGATGAGCATTTTTTCATGTGTCTGTTGGCTGTATGAATGTCTTCTTTTGAGAAATGTCTATTCATATCCTTTGCCCACTTTTTGATGGGGTTGTTTATTTTTTTCTTGTAAATTTGTTTGAGTTCTTTGTAGGTTCTGGATATTAGCCCTTTGTCAGATGAGTAGATTGCAAAAATTTTCTCCCATTCTGTAGGTTGCCTGTTCACTCTGATGGTAGTTTCTTTTGCTGTGCAGAAGCTCTTTAGTTTAATGAGATCCCATTTGTCAATTTTGGCTTTGGCTGCCGTTGCTTTTGGTGTTTTAGACATGAAGTACTTGCCCATGCCTATGTCCTGAATGGTACTACCTAGGTTTTCCTCTAGGATTTTTATGGTATTAGGTCTAACATTTAAGTCTCTAATCCATCTTGAATTAATTTTCGTATAAGGAGTAAGGAAAGGATCCAGTTTCAGCTTTCTACTTATGGCTAGCCAATTTTCCCAGCACCATTTATTAAATAGGGAATCCTTTCCCCATTTCTTGTTTCTCTCAGGTTTGTCAAAGATCAGATGGCTGTAGATGTGTGGTATTATTTCTGAGGACTCTGTTCTGTTCCATTGGTCTATATCTCTGTTTTGGTACCAGTACCATGCTGTTTTGGTTACTGTAGCCTTGTAGTATAGTTTGAAGTCAGGTAGCGTGATGCCTCCAGCTTTGTTCTTTTGACTTAGGATTGTCTTGGAGATGCAGGCTCTTTTTTGGTTCCATATGAACTTTAAAGCAGTTTTTTCCAATTCTGTGAAGAAACTCATTGGTAGCTTGATGGGGATGGCATTGAATCCATAAATTACCTTGGGCAGTATGGCCATTTTCACGATATTGATTCTTCCTATCCATGAGCATGGTATGTTCTTCCATTTGTTTGTGTCCTCTTTTATTTCACTGAGCAGTGGTTTGTAGTTCTCCTTGAAGAGGTCCTTTACATCCCTTGTAAGTTGGATTCCTAGGTATTTTATTCTCTTTGAAGCAATTGTGAATGGAAGTTCATTCCTGATTTGGCTCTCTGTTTGTCTGTTACTGGTGTATAAGAATGCTTGTGATTTTTGCACATTAATTTTGTATCCTGAGACTTTGCTGAAATTGCTTATCAGCTTAAGGAGATTTTGGGCTGAGACAATGGGGTTTTCTAAATATACAATCATGTCATCTGCAAACAGGGACAGTTTGACTTCTTCTTTTCCTAACTGAATACCCTTGATTTCTTTGCCTAAATGCCCTAGCCAGAACTTCCAACACTATGTTGAATAGGAGTGGTGAGAGAGGGCATCCCTGTCTTGTGCCAGTTTTCAAAGGGAATTTTTCCAGTTTTGGCCCATTCAGTATGATATTGGCTGTGGGTTTGTCATAAATAGCTCTTATTATTTTGAGGTACGTTCCATCAATACCGAATTTATTGAGCGTTTTTAGCATGAAGGGCTGTTGAATTTTGTCAAAAGCCTTTTCTGCATCTATTGAGATAATCATGTGGTTCTTGTCTTTGGTTCTGTTTATATGCTGGATTATGTTTATTGATTTGCGAATGTTGAACCAGCCTTGCATCCCAGGGATGAAGCCCACTTGATCATGGTGGATAAGCTTTTTGATTTGTTGCTGAATCCGGTTTGCCAGTATTTTATTGAGGATTTTTGCATCGATGTTCATCAGGGATATGGGTCTAAAATTCTCTTTTTTTGTTGTGTCTCTGCCAGGCTTTGGTATCCGGATGATGTTGGCCTCATAAAATGAGTTAGGGAGGATTCCCTCTTTTTCTATTGATTGGAATAGTTTCAGAAGGAATGGTACCAACTCCTCCTTGTACCTCTGGTAGAATTCAGCTGTGAATCCATCTGGTCCTGGACTTTTTTTGGTTGGTAGGCTATTAATTATTGCCTCAATTTCAGAGCCTGCTATTGGTCTATTCAGGGATTCAACTTCTTCCTGGTTTAGTCTTGGAAGAGTGTAAGTGTCCAGGAAATTATCCATTTCTTCTAGATTTTCCAGTTTATTTGTGTAGGGGTGTTTATAGTATTCTCTGATGGTAGCTTGTATTTCTGTGGGGTCGGTGGTGATATCCCCTTTATCATTTTTAATTGCGTCGATTTGATTCTTCTCTCTTTTCTTCTTTATTAGTCTGGCTAGTGGTCTGTCAATTTTGTTGATCTTTTCAAAAAACCAACTCCTGGATTCATTGATTTTTTGGAGAGTTTTTTGTGTCTCTATCTCCTTCAGTTCTGCTCTGATCTTAGTTATTTCTTGCCTTCTGCTAGCTTTCGAATGTGTTTGCTCTTGCTTCTCTAGTTCTTTTAATTGCGATGTTAGAGTGTCAATTTTAGATCTTTCCTGCTTTCTCTTGTGGGCATTTAGTGCTATAAATTTCCCTCTACACACTGCTTTAAATGTGTCCCAGAGATTCTGGTATGTTGTATCTTTGTTCTCATTGGTCAAAGAACATCTTTATTTCTGCCTTCATTTCGTTATGTACCCAGTAGTCATTCAGGAGCAGGTTGTTCAGTTTCCATGTAGTTGAGCAGTTTTGATTGGGTTTCTTAGTCCTGAGTTCTAGTTTGATTGCACTTTGGTCTGAGAGACAGTTTGTTATAATTTCTGTTCTTGTACATTTGCTGAGGAGTGCTTTACTTCCAATTACGTGGTCGATTTTGGAGTAAGTACGATGTGGTGCTGAGAAGAATGTATATTCTGTTGATTTGGGGTGGAGAGTTCTATAGATGTCTATTAGGTCTGCTTGCTGCAGAGATGAGTTCAATTCCTGGATATCCTTGTTAACTTTCTGTCTCGTTGATCTGTCTAATGTTGACAGTGGAGTGTTGAAGTCTCCCATTATTATTGTATGGGAGTCTAAGTCTCTTTGTAAGTCTCTAAGGACTTGCTTTATGAATCTGGGTGCTCCTGTATTGGGTGCATATATATTTAGGATAGTTAGCTCTTCCTGTTGAATAGATCCCTTTGCCATTATGTAATGGCCTTCTTTGTCTCTTTTGATCTTTGATGGTTTAAAGTCTGTTTTATCAGAGACTAGTATTGCAACCCCCGCTTTTTTTTGTTCTCCATTTACTTGGTAAATCTTCCTCCATCCCTTTATTTTGAGCCTATGTATGTCTCTGCGTGTGAGATGGGTCTCCTGAATACAGCAGACTGATGGGTCTTGACTCTTTATTCAGTTTGCCAGTCTGTGTCTTTTAATTGGAGCATTTAGTCCATTTACATTTAAGGTTAAGATTGTTATGTGTGAACTTGATCCTGCCATTATGATATTAACTGGTTATTTTGCTCATTAGTTGATGCAGTTTCTTCCTAGCCTCGATGGTCTTTACATTTTGGCATGTTTTTGCAATGGCTGGTACCGGTTGTTCCTTTCCATGTTTAGTGCTTCCTTCAGGGTCTCTTGTAAGGCAGGCCTAGTGGTGACAAAATCTCTAAGCATTTGCTTATCTGTAAAGGATTTTATTTCTCCTTCACTTATGAAACTTAGTTTGGCTGGATATGAAATTCTGGGTTTAAAATTCTTTTCTTTAAGAATGTTGAATATTGGCCCCCACTCTCTTCTGGCTTGTAGAGTTTCTGCCGAGAGATCTGCTGTTAGTCTGATGGGCTTCCCTTTGTGGGTAACCCGACCTTTCTCTCTGGCTGCCCTTAAGATTTTTTCCTTCATTTCAACTTTGGTGAATCTGGCAATTATGTGTCTTGGAGTTGCTCGTCTCGAGGAGTATCTTTGTGGCGTTCTCTGTATTTCCTGGATTTGAATGTTGGCCTGACCTACTAGGTTGGGGAAGTTCTCCTGGATGATATCCTGAAGAGTGTTTTCCAACTTGGTTCCATTTTCCCCCTCACTTTCAGGCACCCCAATCAGACGTAGATTTGGTCTTTTTACATAATCCCATACTTCTTGCAGGCTTTGTTCATTTCTTTTTCTTCTTTTTTCTTTTGGTTTCTCTTCTCGCTTCATTTCTTTCATTTGATCCTCAATCGCAGATACTCTTTCTTCCAGTTGATCGAGTCGGTTACTGAAGCTTGTGCATTTGTCACGTATTTCTCGTGTCATGGTTTTCATCTCTTTCATTTCGTTTATGACCTTCTCTGCATTAATTACTCTAGCCATCAATTCTTCCACTTTTTTTTCAAGATTTTTAGTTTCTTTGTGCTGGGTACGTAATTCCTCCTTTAGCTCTGAGAAATTTGATGGACTGAAGCCTTCTTCTCTCATCTCGTCAAAGTCATTCTCCGTCCAGCTTTGATCCGTTGTTGGCGATGAGCTGCGCTCCTTTGCTGGGGGAGATGCGCTCTTATTTTTGGAATTTCCAGCTTTTCTGCCCTGCTTTTTCCCCATCTTTGTGGTTTTATCTGCCTCTGGTCTTTGATGATGGTGATGTACTGATGGGGTTTTGGTGTAGGTGTCCTTCCTGTTTGATAGTTTTCCTCCTAACAGTCAGGACCCTCAGCTGTAGGTCTGTTGGAGATTGCTTGAGGTCCACTCCAGACCCTTTTTGCCTGGGTATCAGCAGCAGAGGCTGCAGAAGATAGAATATTTCTGAACAGCGAGTGTACCTGTCTGATTCTTGCTTTGGAAGCTTCCTCTCAGGGGTGTAATCCACCCTGTGAGGTATGGGGTGTCAGACTGCCCCTAGTGGGGGATGTCTCCCAGTTAGGCTACTCAGGGGTCAGGGACCCACTTGAGCAGGGAATCTGTCCCTTCTCAGATCTCAACCTCCATGTTGGGAGATCCACTGCTCTCTTCAACCTGTCAGACAGAGTCGTTTGCGTCTGCAGAGGTTTCGGCTGGGTTTGTTATTGCCCTGTCCCCAGAGGTGGAGTCTACAGAGACAGGCAGGTTTCCTTGAGCTGCTGTGAGCTCCACCCAGTTTGAGCTTCCCAGCAGCTTTGTTTACCTACGTAAGCCTCAGCAATGGCGGGCGCCCCTCCCCCAGCCTCGCTGCTGCCTTGCTGGTAGATCACAGACTGCTGTGCTAGCAATGAGGGAGGCTCCGTGGGTGTGGGACCCTCCCGGCCAGGTGTGGGATATGATCTCCTGGTGTGCCTGTTAGCTTAAAGCACAGTATTGGGGTGGGAGTTACCGGATTTTCCAGGTGTTGTGTGTCTCAGTTCCCCTGGCTAGGAAAAGGGATTCCCTTCCCCCTTGCGCTTCCCAGGTGAGGCAATGCCTCGCCCTGCTTCAGCTCTCGCTGGTCGGGCTGCAGCAGCTGACAAGCACCGATCGTCCGGCACTCCCCAGTGAGATGAACCCAGTACCTCAGTTGAAAATGCAGAAATCACCGGTCTTCTGTGTCGCTTGCGCTGGGAGTTGGAGACTGGAGCTGTTCCTATTCGGCCATCTTGCTCCGCCCCCCCCCCCTAAAAGTTCTTAAGGTATAAATGGCTACTTCATCTTGACTTTAGAGTTACCTTCACAATGTTTTGACTTCCTGTGATTCCTATTCTTCATGCTCATACTTAGGGGTTTACATTTTAAAATTCTATGATATTTGTGCCATTCAAAAATATTTACTCTATTAAAACATTAGAGCTCAGTATGGTGGTACACATCTCTAATTTTAGCTACTCAGGTAACTTAGGCAAGAGGATTGCTTGACACAGGGGTGTGCCTGGCTGCAGTGAGCTATGATTGTGCCACTGCACTCTAGCCTGCGTGGCAATGTGAGACCCTGTCTTTAAAAAATAATAATAATATAATAATAAAACACTGGAGGATTTGTTGATACAGTGTGAAAATATTTGGCCTATAAAGTATACTAAATCATACATTTTAGTCTAATTCAAAATTGTTTATCATTTTCTACTGTTTTAATAATAATGGGTAACAGCAGAAATAAGTCAACATTTTTGTTACTATTATGTACAAGATCAGATAGCCCTAACAGAGATAATGCTTTACATTAACATGCTGCTTTAAAGTTTTAAAATGATATATCTTTTGTACTTTTATGGTATAGAAAGGGGAGTTATTTTATATATATAATGTATAAATATATATTATATATTATATATATAACATATTATATACAATATATAAAATATATATGTGTGTGCGTGTGTGTGTGTATTTTTTTTTTTTTTTTTTTTGAGACAGAGTCTCACTCTGTTCCCCAGGCTGGAGTGCAGTGGCGCAATCTCAGCTCACTACAACCACTGCCTCCCAGATTCAAGCGATTCTTCCACCTCAGCCTCTCAAGTAGCTGTGACTACAGGCACCCACAGTCATGCGAGTCTGATTTTTGTATCTTTGTAGATATGGAGTTTCACCATGTTGGCCAGGCTGGTCTTGAACTCCTGACCTCAGGTGATCTGCCCGCCTTGACCTCCCAAAGTGCTGAGATTACAGGCATGAGCCATTGTGACCAGCCCAATTACTAGTTTTATTTTACCTCTTTTTAATATTTGATTGTACCTTACTTTTAAAAAATACAAACTAAGACCTATAGATTTTTAACTGATTTGTCTTAGGTCATAGAGGTAGTAAATAATAGAAATGGGATTAGAATTTAACTCAATTGACTTTATGACCTTTCCTATTATACCAGACTGCTTCTTATATCAAGATAGACAGATTTTATATCTCATTCTGAAGATAAAAACAATGGAAATTCCAAACTAGACCCATCTTTCAAAACAAATGTTTTTAAGTAAACAATTTGGCAACATTTTAAAATAAAAACAGTTCCAAAACAATATCTAGCCCTCTAGGTCAATGAGCAAATGTGAATTACTGCATAGAATGATTAAATTATTATTCTGCAGTATAATGGGCACAGACAGTAATCTAGTGATTTTTCAGTGATAATGTACATTAACTTAGCTTTCATGAGATGGAAATTAAGATAAACAACTATGTCATTGCTCTCACAAGAATCTATTCTATAATGTGAAAAGAGAAAATAACAAAGTACCTCACTTACTCCAATCCTTTAGACCTATTAACCATATTACCATAACATAGAACAGGTGTGTGTGAGGAGTGGGGAGTGGACTTGTTGGGAACATTCTGGTCTCTTTTACTTTTCTTCTACAGGTAAAAATGACAGCCTAATCAGATGACAGAAAAAAACAATAGATTGAGGGAAAATACTTGCTCTTCAAGATCCATACATATTATTGCCTCTAAGATCCATGCATATTATTACCCCAATTTGCTATACTTACATACTAAAATATACTATTATAAATGTGTATTCTTAATGTTGGAAGCATTAGCATCAACTGTGGTATAGTGCAGTAGTAACCACCACCTTTTCATGCTTCATGATATGTATGCTCCATTGCAATGTGACTTTGGTGACTCTCCCATTAAGATGTGGAGGCTATTTCTCCCCTGCTTTGACCATTGGGGCAACAGTGTATGTAGATAATGCAGAGTCTTAAAAAGCGCTTTTGTTTTAGGGTTCAACAACTTTTTTTGTTGGAAACCCTTCTGCCACCAGGTGAACAAGCCCAGGTCAGCCTTCTGAAGAGTCGGAAACCATATGGATAGAGAAACCAGCTAGCTATTCCTGCTGTCCTAGCCATCCAAGAGGTCTCAAACATTGCAATCATATTAATATAATTTGGATATTTGTCCCTGACCAAATCTCATGTTGAATTATAATCTCCAGTATTGGCAGCGGGGCCTCATTGGAGATGATTGAGTCATGGGGTCCAATTTCCCATCAGTGGTTTAGCGCCATTCTCTCGGTGCTGTCCTTGCAATAGTGAATGGATTCTTGAGAGATCTGGCTGTTTAAAAGTGTGTGGCACCTCCCACATACCCTTTTGCTACTGCTTTTTCCATCTGACCTGCAAGCTCTCGCTGTGCCTTCCGCCGTGACTGGAAGCTTCAAGAGGCCTCCCCAGAAGCAGATGCCTCTGTTATGCTTCCTGAACAGCCTGCAGAACTGTGAGCCAATTAAATCTCTTTGCTCTATAAGTTACCTGGATATTTGGTAAATTACTCAGATATTTGTTTATAGCAATGCAAGTATGGCCTAACATACATATCTTATGCAGAGAAGTGAATAGGGCTGATATGATTTTGCTGTGTCCCCACCCAAAATCTCATCTTGAATTATAATCCCCATAATCCCCACATGTCGAGAGAGACGAAGTGGAGGTAATTGAATCATGGGAGTGGTTTCCCCACACTGCTCTCGTGATAGTGAGTGAGTTCTTATGAGATCTGATGGTTTTATAAGTATGTGGTAGTTCCTCCTGCTTTCATTCTCCCTTCTGCCACCTTGTGAGGAAGGTGTCTTGTTTCCCCTTCACCTTCTGTCATAATTGTAAGTTTCCTGTGGTCTCCCTATCTGTGTGGAGCTGTGAGTCAATTAAACCTCTTTCCTTCATAAGTCACCCAATCTTGGGTAGTTCTTTATAGTAGTGTGAGAACGGACTAATACAAGGACCATTTTACAGCACTCAACCAAGTGGATGCAGTGGCCTCTGCCTGTAATTCCAGCTACACAGGAGGCTGAGGTTAGAGGATCATTTGAGCACAGGAGAGTTTGAGACCAGCCTGGACAATATAATGAGACCACATCTGGGAAAAAAACAAAAGAAAAAATAACAGTCCAATCAACCAACTCACAGAATAATGAGAAATGACAAAGCCTTGTTGCTTTAACATAGTGTTTTGGGATGAATTGTGGTGTAGCAAAAATTTTCTGATTTATAAATCTATTTGAATAATTTTTAAGCAACTTTGTATCTACTGAAAACGAAAATTTGGGATTGTCATTTCAATTAGGAATTTGTATATATTACTGATATCTGTATTTCAGGTTGATCTTATAACAAAATATGTCAACAACTAAATGAAGCATACATTTCTTACAGATTGTTTTCATTTTGCCCTCTCTTTCTGTTTATAATTCACAGTTCTCCCATTCACTCAAGTTCAACCTTCAAGTTAACTATCTATCATTTTATATTTCTTGCGCTACATAAAACTCACCTTCTAAGGTCATTGAAAGGATTAAATAAATTTACATAGACAGTGTGATGGTTAATGTTAGGCCTCAGCTTTACTGGGTTAAAGGATGATTAGATAGTGAGTAAAATATTATTTCTGGGTATGACTGACAGTTGACTGAGTACAGAAGAGCTGCCTTCACCCAGTGTGAGTTTGAACCGTACAATGGCCTGAGGCCCAGATAGAACAAAAAGGTAGAGTAGTGAAGTCTCTCTCTGTCTTTCTGTCTACTGGATCTGTGATATTCTTCTTCTCTTGTCCTTGGAAATCAGACCTACAGATTCTCTGACCTTTGGATTCCGGGACTTACACCACTGCCCCGCTGAACCCTCAGGAATTTGGCTTCCGACTGAGAGTGACTTTATAAGCTTCTGTGGTTGTAAAATTTTAGGATTTAGGCTGAGTCATGCTTTGAATGTAGCTTTTGTTGCAAAAATACATATATATATATATATCGATAGATAGATACATAGATAGATAGGTAGATAGATAGATAGATAGATAGATAGATAGATAGATAGATAGATAAAAATATAAATATAAATAGACTGAGCCATGTTACCAGCTTTGCTGGTTCTCCAGCTTGTAGATGGCCTATTGTGGGAATTTTCTACCTCCATAACTACATGAAACAATTGCTCTAATAAATTCTCTTCTATCTGTATCCCAGTGATTCTGTCTCTATGGAGAACCCTGTTTAATATAGACAGGTAGGCAAAAAGCGAGATGATAGACCAACAGATAGAGAGAGAAAGAAAAGAAACCTATAACTCTGCTCGATAACACATAGCAAGGGGGTTATAAATGTTGATAATAATGATTAATATTATCATCTAGTTAAATGTCATCTATAATTTTTGCCTATGTTGTCTATTCTTCATTCACACTGCTTCTATCTTCTTCAGGTCCTGAATACCTCTTCCTTTGAATATTGCTAGAATAGGCTATATAGAATATAGTTTTTTCAGTCTCCTTCTTATATAATAATTCCTTTACTCAAATATACCTACAGTGTTCCTCCTTGTATAACAAAATAAAATCTCAATCTATGTTTTTGATCTTTAAATCCTTTGTAATCTGATACTTAACCAAATTTTCTCTCTTATTCTCTACTTCACCTTATATATTTGAGCTCCAACCCAACTGCATTACTTCTTGTTACCCATATATACTATATGCAGCCCGTACCATGTTCACACCATAACCCTGCATGAAAGGGCCTCTTCATATCCAAATATTTCTCTATTGTTCCGAGCTTGATGTCTTATTTTTTATATGATATTATAGACACTCTCACCTTTTGAGTCTCTAGGCTTCCTTGTGTAAACATACCATTATATTTGAACAGTTTTATAGAACTTATTTTTTCTATCATAATTATATTTATGTATAATAATTTCTACAAAGTTTGATGCTTTTTCAGGCTAACATCTGTATATCTATATCTACCTCATACCCCACATCACCTAGAATATTGCCTTGGATATATTTTGTCTCTATAATGTCATAAAAAATGAAAATTTTGAAACAAACATGCAAAAAATGTTCTTAAAAAATTCATGAGTGACCTCACAACTGAGGCAATGTGCACCTAATTAAAAAATGGAAACAAAAAACATGGTTTTATCCAACTTTCTATGTCAACAGACTCCTCCTTTTGCATTTTACATATGGTCTGTCAGGACAAGTAAGACTAATCTATGGTGACAAACACTCCTATAAATTCAGTTACTTAACGCACCAAAGCTAATGTCTTGTTTACACAAAGTCCCCTTTACAGTGAGTGACTCTACAGGACAGCTGTTGTTCATACTATGCTCAGTAATTCAGTCTGCTTCCATTCTCCGTACCAAAGAAGAAGAAACAAATCAGAAAGACATGCAGAGACTTTTCATGACCTTACTCATAATTATTCATCACTCACAACTCATTGGTCAGAACTAGGCACATAGTGACACCTAACTATTAAGAAATTGGATGGCAGTTTTCCATGTGCCCAGAATGGGAAGAAGAATCAAATGTGATGGGCACTACCTCATTGAAAGGCACTACCATCCATTGAGTTGGACAAATTTGGAACCTCGATATTTTCTTCTGCTTTACCACTCATCACCCATTAAACTGTCACTAAGTTAGATTTTTATATTTTTAACCTGTAAATATCTCTCAGGAATCTCTGTTTCTTTTCATTTCTACATTTAATGTCAATCAGGTAGAAGATAAAGTATGTTTTAAACTGGGCTAGTGAAATCATCTCACAACTGATTATTCCAGTTACTATGGATGCATAACAAAACACCTCAAAACTTAGTACTATACAACAGCAATTTTACGATTTTGTGACGCTCCCAAATCCTGTGAGTCAGAAATTCAGCTAGGGCCACATGGGAATAGTGTTTCTTTACCTGAAGACATCTAACTCCACAACTTGGAGGACTCAACTGGTGAGGAAGAAGAGGTGATTCAAGTGACAGGGGTGATTTAAATCATTAGAAGCTAAAATAACTAGGACTGGATGATCCAAGTCCAAAATGGTTTCTTCACTCACATGAGCAGGGATAACAAGAAGCCTGGGGTGAATTGGCATTGTCAACCAGAACAACTCCATGCGATGGGTAATGATCCAAAAGGAAACGTCTAGAAAGTAAACCTTTCAAGAGATCAAGACAGAAGTTTCAAGGCTTATATTGGCCTAGCCTTGGAAGTCATAAAGCATCAATTATGCCTCATTTTACTATAAATGAGTCACCAAAGTCTGCAGAAACTCAAAGGGAGAAGAATTAGGCTCTGTGACTTGATGAAAGAGCAACAAGCTCACATTTCTTACAAAAAAAATGTGAAGAGGGAAATATTATTGAGGTCATTTTCATCAGATTTCCATTCAAATACCACTGTCTCAGGAGGCCATATTATTAATCTCTTTAATGCATAGTACCATGTGACTCTCTGGAGCACTTCTCAGAGTTCCAATTTTAATTTGTTTGTCATTAATTCTTCAATGTCTGTCTTTGCCAATAAATTTAAAGCTCATAGTGAGCAGGAACTGAGATCCCCCTCACCAGATATCTGTGCTGAATTGTGTTATATGAATCTAGCTATGGCTAGGAACTACAAAGGCAACAGCTGCACAAATGCAGCAGGTTTTCTAGAACAGTCTCTTTGGGTTTCTCCACAAGGATTACTCCCCTTTGTGTTCCACTTCAGTAGCATGACTTCTTGGATTTACTTAGAAGCTATGACTTGCTCCGTCATCCTGAATCTCTCCAGGAAAAGAAGTTAGTAACTTTTTCGCTGATCTTCCTACTGTCTCCTTCCAGACATTCACTTGCGTAGAATGTTGTACATTTGTTTAAAATCTAGTTCCTGTAATAAATCTCATATTCCCATAATACTTAACAGGAGCTGTTTCCTGATTTGTAGAATATCCTTAGAATTTTGCCTAGTGGTTGGCACATAATATATTATTGAGAAATGGTTTTGGGAAATAAATGTCAAATAATTGATTTTGATTCGTTCAAAAAGATTAAGGGTAAAAATAATCTCAGACAAGAATTATCAATGGATGCTAAAACTATAGGGTGAAATTTGAGAAGCAGCAGGGCAATTACATGGTCTTGACTAATGCTACAAAACCTACTCATCTATTACAAAGTGGCCAAAAAGAAAGCTTGTTGGACACCAGCATCGTTAACCAAGAGATCTAAGCTACCATTACAAGAAATGAGAAAAATAGATACTATGTGTGCCCTGATACAATACACACGGAAGAACATAACATTCTTCCTGGGGTTATTTCTGCAAAATGTGCATACCTAAATCTAATCTTGGGAGAACATCAGACAAACCCAAACTGTGGTCCAATCTTCACAAGTGCCAAAGGCCTGAAAGTTGAGGAAAGACCAAGGAACTCTTCTATATTGAAAGGTGATAAAAAGTTTGTCAAGTAAATGAAATGTGTGATTGTGAACTGGATCTTTTTGTTGTAATGTATATAACTGGAATGAGTGGTGAAATCTAAATAAAATCTGAAGATTTGATGGTAATGATATATTAAGGATAGTTTTTTAGAGTTCATGGTTGAATTGTTGCTATGTAAGAGAGTGTGCTGTGTGTGTGTGTGTGTGTATTTTTGACAAACACTAGCATATTTTGGAGTGATAGGGTGTCAGTTTGTTGACTTAGAAATAGCTTAAAAAATAGAGGAGAGGCAGTATAGAGCAAATACGGTATAATCTTAACATTTAGGGATTATCAGTGGAGGGTAAATAGAAGTTCTTTGTACAGTTATTATAACTATAATCTAATTTTGATATTATTTAAAATAAAAGGTTTAAAAAATGATCAGGGATGTTAATGAATAATGTCACCTTATTTGTTCTCAGTCAGTTTACTGTTCAAACTATGTGCCAGAATTGAAATACAGGATACTACCATGATTTTTCTGTGAGAATGGAATAATCTCAAAATGTCTGAAGGATTAACTTTCTGATCATTATCCGCACTGGAAATGAAGGTGTAAACACACTGCAATGGATGTGTCGCTTTGTTATCTTGCACTGTTCAGGATTGTTCTGACATAACCTATGTCTTCCCATCTCCCAAGTCTATCATTCTCTGCTATGCTAGATATGTTATACACATCCATGACATGATTTTTCTGACATGTGAGGAGTGAGATTGGATGTCTTTATCTTGGAATGAATCCTCTATCTTTTCTTTCTAGCCAGGTGATTATGTTTTCTACTTCAGATAATTCAGATCTTTATCCCATCTACCAAAGAATGTGAAGAAGCAACACTGAGGAATCAAAATAGAGCTCATAATGTATTGTCACATTCATGCACTCAGTTAAATATTTCATTTTGTATTTTTTGTCAAAATAGTCAAGATATTTTCACGGATAAAAAGAGAACAGCAGATAGTTAATCATTTTTAGATTATTTTTCTGAAATAAAATAAAATAATATAAGTGCACGCACAGAGCTGTGATTTGCATGGGATGATGACATTACTCCCAGGGTGATTCCTGCTGTGTTTTATAGCTTGCCTCTTGAGAATTGCTGCTGATAAATCTGATTCTGGAAAATACCTTCTTTGAGTTTTGCACTGTTTGAGTTTAACTTCTTGTCTATAGGCAAAGAGATTTTGTGACTATACCCAAAATGATGAAATCTACTTCTGGCTGCTGTACATTAGCCTGCTCTATCAGAATCATACCCATTCATTTACTCTCCATTAAGCAAACATTTATTTTATCAGGTACTGCACTAGGCTTGGAGGATAACAAAATGAATAAAACCTTGACAAGGCCTTTAATATCAAATGATTTCCGCAGCAGACATCTCTCAGTATGAATGTATACCCACAATCACTTTTTTTATCCCCCTGAGAAAAAATAATGTCTGCTGTCTGGCTTTATTATTAGATTGAGGTTGAAGATTTTACTCAAGTTCAGTCGCTGAGATTGTCTTTTAATAAACGTGGAATTAGAACTTAAAGGATCTAATTCCATTAGTATTTTGCTTACATTTAAATGATATATTCTGGAGAGGTATGGGGGAGACACTTCTCCCATTGTGTGTGAAGAAGGAAAAGGCATTTAATTACCATGTAGAAGAATGAAGTTGAATTCAGAGGTAGCAGAGTAAGACACACAGAAAAAGTGATTATACCTCAAACAATAATAATTTTGCTTTCTGGTCAGATTTTCCATTTCCTGCTGTTAGATTTTTGTTATTTCTATGAAATACCTCTTTATTCTTCAAACCATTCTCTCCTCTTTTTTTTTACTTTTCTTAAACAACCAAAGGCAGTCTATAGACTAATAAGTACGATGACGTACAGTTGACCCTTGAACAATGCAGGGATTAGGGACACCAACTCCTGAGCAATTGAAAATTCACATATAATTTTTGACTCCCTCAAAACATAACTGACAATGTCCTAATGTTGACCAGTAGCTTTACTGATAACATAAAACTCAACTTGTATTTGGAGTTTTGTTTGTTTGTTATTATTTTATTTTATTATACGTTTTTGAGACAGGGTCTCACTCTGTTGCCCAGGATGGAGTGCAGTAGTGAGATCACAGCTCCCTGCAAACTTTAACTCTTCGGCTCAAGTGATTCTCTGGTCTAGCCCTCCCAAAGTGCTGGGATTACCGGGCTGAGTCACAGCACCTGGCAGATTAACACATATTTTGTATATTATATGTATTACACACTATATTATTACAATAAAGTAAACTAAAGAAAATAAAAAAATTATTAAGATAATTACAAGGAAGAGAAAATGTATTTACTAATATTAAGTGTAAATAGATCATCATAAAGATCTTCAACCTCATCATCTCCACATTGAGTAGGCTCTGGAGGAAGAAGAAGCAGAGGGGTTGGTCTTACTGTCTTAGGGATTTCAGAGGTGGAAGAAAATTCAAGTATAAATGGGTATGTGCAGTTAAAACCTGTGTCGTTGAAGGGTGAACTCTAGTTGGGCCTGCAAAGGGATTATAAATGTATTATTAGTTAGGACATTGGCCCAGCAGCTTTGTAGGAACCAAATAACACGATAGCACTATACTTTTGTACTGTTATACAGGTAACTCTATTATTTGTATAATAACACTACAGAAAATAGAAGGTTTATTTTTCTTTCACACAAAAGTTGTAGCTGCTAGACAATCCATTGAGCATAGGGAAATTCCAATTCACAAAGTTAACCTGCAACCTAGATTCCATCCCTCTTGTTGCTCTGCATTTTCTAGGGTGTTTTTCCATATTTTAAACTACAAAAAAGGAAAAGAGAAAGTGGAAGTGAAGTATCTGCCCTTTAAGAATATGATCAAGAAATTGCTCACAAAACTTCTATTCCTATTGCATTGGACAGAAGCTGCCTCACTTCACCTCACCTCAAAGGGAAGTTGACCAACCCTCTATCTTGGTAGCTATGTGGTAAATGTTTGGGAGTTGGGTTTTTGTTGTTGTTTTGTCACAGAGTCTCCCTCTGTCACCCAGTCTGGAGTGCAGTGGCATGATCTCAGCTCACTGCCACCTCTGCCTCCCAGGCTCAGGCAATCTCATGCCTCAGCCTCCCGAGTAGCTAGGACTACAGGCACACACCACCACTCCTGGCTACCTGGCTAATTTTTTGTTTTGTTTTTGTAGAGATGGGGTTTCGTCGTGTTACCAGGCTAATGTTGGAGAGTTTTATTGTCAAATGGAAGAAGGGAACAATGGATATGGGGGAACATGAACAATTTCTGCTAAAATCATGTCATTGAAACCTAATGATAGAACAACTACGGTCACTCCCTCAGGGTTATAAGAAAAGATATCCTAGAGAAAGTGAGTCTTTCCTGACTCCTCAATGATTAATTGGACCTTGCAAGGTCAAGAAGGAAAAATATCATTTCAGGAAGTGGAGATATAATGTGCAAGATAAAAAGAGTTGTTAGTTTTAATGCTATTGCAACAAAAAGTGTTGAAGTTTTGTTAGAAGAATGGTGATCTAGCTAGATTTATTTTTAGAAAGATGACTGGCAGCTGGTGAAGAATAAATGGAAGTAGCTATGATTACTTATAAATGCTGAGGCATCACATGAGGCCAGTTCAAGGCTGCTGTGATTGCACCACTGCACTCCAGCCTGAGTGACTAAGCAAGATCCTGCCTCTAAAGAAAAAAATGACTTCTAGCATTAAAAAAATATGACACATACAAGTACCTTGCCAGATATCTGTATCTCTAACATTTTATCTCAGACTGGTGTTTTTATTTTCATTTTCAATAGACTATTGTGTTTTACTTTCAATTGGTTTATTTTCTAATATCCCTTATGACTTGTCCTTGACTCATGTATTCTTTAAAAGTATATTGACCAAATGTCAAGCATTAGAGGATTTTTCCATTTAAAAAAAAAAGACTAGTAATCCTAGCCCTTTGGGAGGCCAAGGCAAGTGGATCACTTGAGGGCAAGAGTTTGAGACCAGCCTGGACAACATGGTGAACCCCTGTCTCTACTAAAAATAAAAAAAAAAATTAGACTGGTGTGGTGGTGAGCACCTGTAATCTCAGCTACTCAGAGGGCTGAGGCAGGAGAATAGCTTGAACCTGTTAGGTGGAGGTTGCTGTGGGCTGAGATCACACCACTGCACTCAGCCTGGGCAACAGGGTGAGACTGTGACTCAAAAACAAAAACAAAAACAAAAAATGACAACAGAAAAGACTAGTTGTACACAGGGATCGTCTGATAGAGATCCATAGCATAACCAATATTTCTGCAAAATCTCAGTAAGCTTACAATTTAACTAAAAGTTCCCAAGTTTCGTATTGTTGGGTCTGATCTGCAGACCTTGGCCGAATACTGGATGAAAAAATGCACTCAGACACAGGTATCCAGTGAAAGAACAGGCTAGGGCACTGGGTTGCTCACAGACCCCAAGAAGGGTGTTGTAAAGAATCAGCAGCCATGGCCCTGACAAGCTGGCTCTGTCGGGATTTATTTAGAACAGATTTAATGACAAAGGCCTTGAGTCAACACACTTGTGGGTTGCCCCATGGAGAGAGCAGTCCTGTGCATGGATGATTAAAGACCAAGTTCTGAGGCCTAAGTAAACTAGCTTATTTAAATCAGTTTCTTTACATCCCCTTGTTATCTAACCTAAGCTTTCAGGCATCAGATAAGAGAATCTGGCTGCCTTCAGCCAAATCCTTTTCTGAAGCTTTTGTAAAACCTCCCTGCCTTCCAAGAAGATTCACCTCTTTCTATAATTTTTCCCACCACCCTGACCGATTTCCTACATCCTATTGTAATGTTTCTTAAAAGAATGACCTTGTGCAGAGATTTTTCTCCTGTATTCTCTATTCCTCAGTCAGTCTTCTCTATCCAGCAATCTGGATTTTTTTTTTTTTTTTGGCATCAAAAAATGTCTATGGGCCGGGCTTGGTGGCATCCACCTATAATCCCAACACTTTGGGAGGCAGAGACAAGTGAATTGCTTGAGCCTGGAAGTCATAAATAAAAAAATAAATAAATAAATAAATAAATAAATAAATAAATAAATAACCTAACCAGGCATGCATGGTGTTGTGCACGCCTCTGCTGTGGTCCCGGCTACTCAGGAGCCTGAGGTGGAAGAATCTCTTGAGCCCAGTATGTCAAGGCTGCAGTAAGCCTTGATTGCTCTACTATTCTCCAGCCTGGATGATGGAGCAAGACCTTGTCTCAAAAACAAACAAACAAACAAACAAACAAAAAACTAGTTTGGGGCACAATGGGTCACACTCTAATCCCTGCACTTGGGAGGCTGAGGTATCAAGGAAGAATTGAGACTAAGCAAGAAACAAGAAAATATTAGTTAATATTTTTAACATTTCTCCACTATACTTTTTAAACTCTTATTTTACTGTATTATAATTACAACCATGTATCACCTGATGACAGGAATAGATTCTGAGAAATGGCTCATTAGGAGATTTTGTCATTGTGCAAACAACAGAGTATACTTACACAGACCTAGAGGGTATAGACTATTACTCATCCAGACTTTATGGTGTAGCCTGTTGCTGCTAGGATACAAACCTGTATAGCATGTTACTGAACTGAATACTGTAGGCAATTGTATTAATAAAGTAATGGTAAGTATGTGTGTATCTAAACATAGAAAAGGTACAGGAAAAATACAGTATTATGATATCCTGGGACCACCATTGTATATATGGTCCATTGTTGACTGAATCATCATTATGTGGTATATGACTGTATATGTTCACATGCCTGTCTCTTCTTCTTACCCTGTAAGTTCCTTAAGGGCAGAACTAGAAATCATAGATTTATCTCTTTATTTTCGTTTTCTGGCACCATTTAAAGTAGTTGCCCAATAATTGCTTGCTGAGTAAATAAAAAACATGAATGCATAAATTAAAAAGATAAAATAGAATATATACACATTTATTATTCAATTTAATGTAAAAGTATGCAGCCCAACAAAAGATATCCAGATTTTAAATATCTAGGCAGATAGATATATTCAGAATAGAATTTCAGATAATTTTACCACACTACAGAATAGAAAGCTTAAAGAAATATTGATGATAAATGTTACATGTTCTACTAATGTAGTTTTGAATATAATCACAATATTTAAGCATTGTTTTACTATACATTTTCATGTGCCATTTAACAATATGAATCAGATTATTAAATGTGAACAGTCTTTCTTGGATTTCAAGTGCGTGTATAATACTCTCCAAAAGTAATAAATCTGCCTTGGTTGTTTTTTGATATCTGCTAGAGGATGTTCACATTAAGATAAATGGATTGTCATGTTTCAAGAACTGTTTAGTTTCACTTTTAGAGGACCATCTGTTCTCTGATGAATGGTTCTGAGTATAAGAGTGGGCATGTTGATTTAGCTCTTTTTTAAATAAATGCCAGAGCTAATTATTTTTTTAAGAATGTAGTTTTTAACCCCTCCAGCTTCCATGGTCTCTTTCGAAAATAACTATGTAAAAATGGTTGATATGATTTGCCTGTTTCCCCACCCAAATCTCATCTTGAATTGTAGCTCCCATAATCCCCACATATCGTGGGAGGGTAACTCAATAACGCGGGCGGTTATCTTCATGTTCTCATCACTGGATCTGGTGGTTTTTATAAGGGGCATTTTTCCCCCTTGTGCTCGGCACTCTTCCTTGCTGCCATCATGTGAAGAAGGACATATTTGCTTCCCCTTCCACCATGATTGTAAGTTTCCTGAGGCCTCCCCAGCCATGCTGAACTCTGAGTCAATTAAATATCTTTTAATTCCTTCAGAGGGTGCAATTACCCAGTCTTGGGTATGTCATTATTAGCGGCATGAGATGGACCAATACAATGATCTTGTCCACATAAAGGTTTCTCTTAGAATGCAAATACTTTCAGCATAAATTGCAGGAAAAAATAATTTGATATGTTGGAATACATTTGTGACGGAATAATGCCCTTATCTTTCTGAGAAATTAACTCTCTGAATGAACATACACACTGAACACTCACAGAGAAAAGACAGCCATCTAATGCTGCCTTGAACCAAACTTATCCCTCATGGAGTTAAGTGATACCACTGTATTACCCTCACATTACTTTGCACACTGTTACTCTATATCATCAGAAAGAGAAAATGCAAATGATAAAATTTTTAAAAACACATGATTAGCATGTAATGATCCATATAATTTTTTGAATTAATGGGTATTACTTAATTTGAGGTTTTAAACATGTATTCCAATCATTCGAAATATAGCTATAGTTGTAAAATTAAAAGTACAATCATTAAGCATTTTCAATTGTGATTTACATTAGAAATAATCAAGGAACCTACTCATAGATTACACATATAAAATATTCACTCGTATATTACCATGTTCACATTTGTTAAATCAATACATAAAGAATTTTGCCACATAGATCCATGGATTCCCCGACTATTCTACAGGAGAGCCATAGATTTATGAGGGCTATGGGTGAGCATACATCTTATAGACGTATCCATTCTTAATTCAACAAAACTGCTCTATTTTTAATTTTACAGAATATATTTTTGAATGTTTTCATTTGTAGAATCAGTTTCATAGCTAAAGTAGCAGGAAAACTAGTACCTAGATAAACCCACCTCCCCGAATATTTTCTGCTTTGAAACCTCAATGATTATTGCTTTTTTTATAGAAATTTTGTATGGAAAATAGCATTTATCTTTGTTAGTAGAGACCACATAAAGTTTAGTAACTAATTTTACTTATTTAAATGGAGAGACAGAAGAAACAACCACTTCATTGCTTCATTATCTATCTACCTGACACTGAATCCATGCATCAAAAATGAGCCCTCTACAACCACATAAAAAAACTATACACGCTGGGTGTGGTGGCTCACGTCTGTAATCCCAGCACTTTGGAAGGCCGAGGTGGGCAGATCACTTGAGGTCAGGAGTTCGAGACCAGCCTGGCCAACACAGTGAAACCTTGTTTCTACTGAAAATACACACACACACAAAATTAGCTCTGTGTGGTGGTGGGCGCCTGTAAATCCCAGCTACTTGGGAGGTTGAGGCATGAGAATTGTTTGAACCCAGGAAGCAGAGGTTGCAGTGAGCCAAGATTGTGCCACAGCACTCCAGCCTGGGTGACAGAACAAGACTCTGTCTCAATAAAATAAAATAAAGTAAAATAAAATAAAATAAAATAAAATAAAATAAAATATTTAAAGCCATTGTGAAATTCTCCATTACTGGATTCTTAAGCACTATACCAGGAAGCTTGGGAAGGCATTTTAGGATAGAGGACTCTATCTACTTAATGTTTCCCAAATTTTCATGAAGATATATCTTTACATCATGCTCCCTATCTTATTAAATAGGATAATTCTTACTAAGACAAATAAAATTATTCCAGTCAGGTACAATAAAAGGAAATTTATTGATGGAATGTGAAATAATTCACAAAATCAAAGTAAGTGTTGAGGAACCAGGCTTTATTATAAAGCGAAGAATCAGAACAGCTTCCTGAAACTAGGAAGTAGAAACAATGGAAATATTTCTCCAAGTCATTCCTATTTGATCAAGCCATTTGTAAACTCTTTCTTCTCTCCTATTACACTGGGCCAAGTGTCCTGTTGCCATCAAAAGTCAAACACCCCATTGAGACTCTAGTATCACCTTCTCTCACCTTCTCCATGACTGAACTCTGACAATTTTGCACTTTCCAGGGTTTTTTTCTAATTTCTACTTTTGTACTCCTTCCCTTCAGTATGAAACATGAAGGGAATATCACCTCTATCATACTTAGAATATCCGCCTTATGAAAAAATAATTTCTTGTCCATCATTCTGCCACCAGTACCCCACATTCTCTATCCTTCTTAAATACAGTGGTTAATTATTGGTGTTTCCACTTCCTCACATAGCATCCTCTCCTTCATTTACTGCATTATTTCAGGATCCTACACTGCAGAAACTACTTTTGTCAAGAATACCAAGTCTCTATTGTTGTCAGATTTGATGGTCACTTCTCTAATTTTGCCTTCCCTGGCCTCTGAGTAGTGTTTAACCTTGTTGACCATACCCCCTCTCCAGAAACAGGTCTCCTCTTACCTGTCAGGATAAATGTCCTTTATTTTCATCCTAACTGACAGGCTACTACTTCCCAAGCTCATTTGCTTGACTTCTAAGAATTAAAGTGCCTCCTGGCCTTTGTCTAAGTCACCTCTTCACTGTCTGAGCACTCTCCACATATGATCTCATTCACTTCTCTCTCATCAGTTACTACTTATGTCAGCAAATCCCATGTTTCTCTCTGTAGCCCTGATTTCCCTAAGCACTCTACATGCTTCTACTTGACATCTTTACACACAACACCAATAACTGTCTAAAATTTACTATGTGGAAAACAGAACATTTAAGCCACCCCATTTCCATCCTGGTCTTTCTTCAGTTTTTTCGTCCTCAGTAAACCACATCACTATATATCCAGTTGGCAAAGCCAAAAATCTCAGAGTCCTTGATGCTTCTTTCTCCATCATGACATCCATTTAATTCACCAGAAAATCCTGTTGGTTGTATCTCTAAAACTTAGACAAAATCTATCCACTTTTTTCAGTCTCTACTAAGGCCACCCAGACTAAACCACTTCTCTCACATGGACTAAGCTAAGTAGCATTTTCATTTCATATCTTAACAATTCTCTTCACAATAGGAAAAAAAGGTATTTCAGAAGTATTTTTGTAGTGTCATGTACTTATTTAAAATTCTCAAATGATCTCTCAACTTATTTAAAATTATTTTTTATTCTCCTTTGGCCTGTGATCTAATCCTGCTACCTTTTTGACCTTATTTTAAACTGGCTTTCTTCTCACCAGCCCTACGTCTCTTCTCTACTATCTAGTTGAACTACATAGTCTTATGGTAGACTCATCTCCATGATTTTTACGTAGATGGCTGATTCTTTTGATCATTCTCTTAAATTCATATCTTTATATAGCTGTCAGCCAAAAGTCCAAAGTCTTAGTGGGTACACACGCACAGAAACACACACACACACACAAACACACACACACAGAGGCTTATGTTCTACCTACATAACAATTCAGTTTCACTCTGTGTGTGTGTATAGTGGGAGGAGTTGCTCTGCTTCATGCAGTTATTCAGGGGTTTATTCAATGCAGCGACTTCACTATTTCATAGGGCCTGAAGATCTCCCTTGAAGTCTGTGTAGCTGGCCTCTATCACCTTCGGAAAAGAGAAAATCTATGGAGAATTGCAAATAATCCTTTATGGACCATGTCTGAGGTGACTTTTATCACTATTCCGCACATTTTATTGCCAGATTTGAGTCATACAGTCATAGTAATGTCAAGAGATGCTGGGAATAAGGCTTAGTGGTTTCCCCAGGATAAAGAGGGGAAGATAAAATATTGGTGGTTATTAGCAGTTTTTGGCATATCACCTAACCATGTAGTTACCCACTAACATTTATTATATTATCTAATTTTAATTATGCACAAAGCAAATTTTAATGGTTTACTTATTATTCCTTTAGTCATGCATTAATTTATATCTCTGTGGCTGTGCTTCAGAAGAATGAAAGCTTCATAATGACAGGGCTTTTGTCTGTCTTGTTTATTGTTGTACTCTTAGCTTTTAGATCCAATTTATGACCGGCATATATTAAGTAGTTAGTAGTTTTTATAAGTTTACACAGTCTTGCTTGGTTTATGCATAAGATTAGAAAAGTACAATTTGTTTGCCAAACTCATGAATATCGTGTCTTAAGAGAGACAAATGCAATAGCCTCGAGACTTGTTTCCTTCATTTGCTTGCAGTAACTTAATAAGAAGCAGGCTTGGAGTAGACTGATCAATTCTGAAGTAGTTGGAAGAATCGGCCAATACCAGAGGCTGAATTCTGGAGGGCTACCTGTTTCTAACAAGGTCGTTATTTCCACACAGGGCATCTCCATTGCTACACAACTGCATAGATATTCCATGACACCCTGTACCTAAAAATATGTAAGTTATTTCAGAATTAAGATCTTTTTCTACTATAATGCCTTCAATGTTATATGTAATTCAACCAGTCCCAATTCAGGCACAATTCCCTTTAGGCTAATGAGAATATGAAGAAGCATATATTTCCCTCTATTGATTTTCATTATAAGTTTTTGGCCAAAAAACTTACTGTTTTTTGTTTTTGTTTTTTAATTTTGTACTTTTTAATTTGTGTTAGTGTCCATTGTGCCTATTTGTGAGAGCACTCAGCAAAGGAGGAGTAGGTCACCAGACAAAATCTGAGTATATTTGTCAGGAGAAAAGGGGATTGAACTTGAGCCAAAAAGAAAACAAGAGATTCTGTCTACATTTTTCTTCCCAAGCAGTTAAAATCTGTATGAGAGAATGTCATTATACATAAGTCAAAAGAAAATGCTGTACCATAATGAATAAATAGTAATAAAATCATGAAATTATATCAAGTGAAAAAAAATTAAACACTATTAAGTGAAACAAAATATGTTATTACGTACATAGAACAAGAGTTCAACATTCTTTTTACTGAAAAATACAATATAGATATTTCTTTATTTCCAATATATTTCATTAGAAGTTCTTATGCTTTCTATCATATTCCTATTCTAGATAGGCAATGGATTTTAATGGAACACAACTTCCAGAAGCTATTTAAATTGTAATCTCTCTGGGATTTGAAAAAGATTATGTTTTCATTCTAGTAATTGGTATGCATATAAGCTTTTGGTGGTGGTGTTAGCCCGTGATTTTCTTTATTCTGTGACACAACCTTTAAAGCAAGATAGGATGAAATTATTCTTGCAATTTATCTCAATTGTTTTTTCACAATTTTATAGCCTCATTAGCAACTTTTTTTATTTAGACCCTGTATCAAATAAATGTGTTTGTAAGTTGGTATTCATCATTTTGCAAATCCTCAATTTATTCTTTTTTCTTCTTGTTTTCAAAAAGAATGTATTAAATCTAATCATCTACTATGTTGTAGGTACTATTAAGTACACAATGATGTGCAACGCATAGTCTCTAATTTCAGTGAGGATATAGTTTGGCCAAAAAGCCAAATAAGCCCGGTTAAAGTCCTCAGAAAGCATAATAGAAGCACACCTAAGTTATTAGAAAATTTGTTTAGTTTAGATTGAAGAGTCAAATCACCTTGTCTAGAAGAAACAATGCTCGAGTTAAATCCTACTTGATGAGCAGGAATTCACTGGACATAATCTAGAAGTGAATTACATTCATGGGGAGCAGCATGTGGGAAGGCAGTCATTTGTGAAATAACGTAATAAATTCAGGTGTGGTGAACAGTTGAGTATGTCAATGGGAAAAATTGAATTACGTGTTAAGAAGGAGCTAAGCAGGGCTAGATCATAATGGGTCTTGTCTTCTATGTTAAGGTATTTGGGTTTTGCCTTCTGTGTTAAGGTATTTGGAGTTTGCAAACTCCTAAACTTCTAAAGTAATTCAGGTACAGAAGTTACACAATCACATTCAACTATTAGAAGCATCACTATGGAAAACTGAAGAAGAGAGCCTAATGAACAAATGGAAACCAATTAGAATGATGTATGGCTGTCATGGTGCAATAACTTTCTGGACGAAACCATCATCTTTAATTCTAAAACATAGTAGTGATAAATTATTTCTAAAAGTATTAAAATGACAAAACAACAATCAAAATAAAACAAATATCTCTCTGGATCAGAAGTTGAAAAAAAAAAAAAAACACTAGCAGTGGTAAATAAGAATTTTCCTATTGACAGGGCCATTAACTTCCCAACACAATGAATGAAAAAAGATAAATGAAGCACATCATTATGAGTTTTCAGAACATCCTTAATAAATGAAAGATCCTAAAAGTTTTGAAAAGGAAAGAGTGGAGTGCACATATAAGAAAGCATTAACTGAAATGTCATGACACTTCTAAATAGCAGCACTGGAAATTCAAGGCAACGGAGTGATGTTTTAAACTCTAAGGAAAAATATTTTTCAACTTGGAAGTCTTAGTGAAACTATGAAGCAAAAGTGAGTACAAAATTATACATTTCCAGTCATTTGATCCACTTTTCATGAGGATGCCGCTGGAAGGTGTGTCCATAAAATGAAGAGAGAAAGATCCAACAAGATCCAAGAAATAAGAGATAGAATATAGGAGAGAAGAAAAATGAATTATCTGTGGAGGCAGAGATAAGTAGAAACAAGAAGATAGTTAGCCAACACAACACATCTAGAGATCAAAAAAGTCCAGTTTGGAAATAGCCCCAGGAGAGATATATCCATGAAAAATATAAATCACATAGACCAACTAATGTCTTTGATCATACAAGAAGAGTTTTATAGCTCCATCAGATAACTGATTGATAAATGGGGACAGAATTAGCATATATCTGATTAGAGTTCCAGAACCAGAAAGTGGGGCAACTGTATAGAAGGAATATTTAAAGAAATCATGGTCTATATTTTTTAAAAAGCGTAACACCAATCATCAGGAAAATGCAAATCAAAACCAAAAGGAGATATTACTTCACACAGGTCAAGATGGCTATTATTAAAATTAAAAAAAAAAGAGAGAACAACTCTTGGAAAAATATGGAGAAAGTGGAACACCTGCACACTGTTGGTGAGAATGCAAAATGGTGCAACTGTTATGGAAAATAGTGTGGGAGTCATCAAAAAACGTAAAATAGAACTCCCATATAATCCAGTAATCCCACAATTTAAAAGAATTAAAATAAAAATCTGGAAGAGATATTCGTGCTCCTATGTTCATTGCCAAATTATTTACAAGAACCAAGATGTGAAACTAATTAAAGGTCTGACAGATGAATGGATAAAGAAAATATGATATATACATGCAATGAAGTACTATTCAGCCTTTAAAAAGATGAAAGTTTTGCAATACGCAACAAGAAGAGGATCCCTTGAGGATGGCATACTAAGTAAAATAAACCAGTCACAGCAAGATAAATACTTCATGATTCTATTTGTATGAGGTACCTAAAATTATCAAATTCATAGAATCAGAGTTAAATGGCAGGTGTTAAGGACTTGGGGGTGGGGGCAGGATGAGGAGTTACTAATAAACAGGCATGAGTTTCAGTCAAGGAAGATGAATGAGCTCTAGCGATCAGCTGTATAAGATTGTGTCTATAATAAAAAATAATGTACACTTAAAATTTCATTAGAGGGTAGATTGCATGTTAAGTGCTATTACTGCGGTTTAAAACAAAAACAAAAACAAAAATGGTCATAGTTAAGAATTTACTTCGACCAAAGAACAATGAGCCTCATATAGAAACCAAACATCAAATTCTGGGTAAAATGCATTAAAAAATACATACTTAGACATGTCATAACAAAACTTTCAAACTTCAGTGATAAGGAGAAAAATCTTCAAAAGAAAACAAAGCAGTTTATTTGCACAAAGATGTAAACTAAGCTGGTAGGAAGAATAGGTGCAGGAAACATTCTTGTAATAGTTGCTTGGCCCTAGATTGAAAAAACTGAGAGGAGAAAACAAGTAGAGCCCTACCTGTCAGCCACCTGCATTCATGACAGGGTTACTCACTTCCTTCTAGCTGGTTGTGTAATGCTCTGCCAAGCACATCGAAGGTGGGTGGAAGGATGTGTGTGGGGAAGGGGTGGACTGGACTGAAAGGAGCCTCTCCTATAACCTACTCCTGAACATCTGCTCTAGGCTGCTTCTCTTGCTGCTGTTTCCATTAACTCAAAGACTGCTGTCTTCCCAAGTTCTCTTCAGAATTTTAATAAATTATTCACCATATTTTGGAGAATCATAATATTTTAACTTCTGTGGCATCGCAGGATTTCTTTAGAGAGGAAAAATTAGCAACCAATGGTAGCTCACTATCTTATAGGATAACAAAGTTCCTCTTAAATTTTAGTTTCTTTACTGGCCCTTATATTTTCCTAACAAAGTGCAGATTGATGCAGTATCTTTATCCTCTATCAAGGCTCTGAATTTCTGAATTAGCAGTATGTAACTTTAATTTTACATCCAGGAAAATCGTCATGTAGTTAAAAGAAATAAAAAATCAGAGGCAACAACTGAGAAAATATATCATGGCAGGTCTGTTTTTGAAAAAAAAAAAAGCCGGGAGGAAGAAATGGAGAAAATTTGCATTATAGTAATAAAAAGCAATAAATAAAGCAGTCAGAAATAAAAAGCACTGATATGGTAAATAACTGTGAAGAAAGAGCATAACGAGGTTTACTATTTTCTTTAAAAAAGCAACAAACAAGGAAGTGCAGTCAAACAATTCAAACCTAGAAATCCAGATGATATCACTGTGGCCAGGGGGAGGAGAAGAGATCAGAGGTAGATGACGGTAGGCCAACATTCTTTTCTTGTTCAGATGGAATACATACATAGGAAAAAACTTCACACAGTAAGAAAAGAAAAGCATGCTTATGGCTCTTAATAAGTAATGATAACCCACAGCAGAGAAGAAATAGAATATTGGGCTTTAAATCCAGGAGAGTATTCTGTCCACAGAATGAAAGACATAAAGGATAAAAAAAAGTGCATTGTAAATAAACATCATAAAAGGAGAGAGCTGAAATAATTCTCAATGTAACTATTATAATAAATGTAAATATGTTGAGCATGTCAGAGAAAAGAAAAACATCCAAATTGAATTATAAAGAAGTAGTAGCAATATATTATCTTTAGTAGGCATATATAAAGAAAAAGAATGAAGAAATATTAAGATGAAAGATTGATAACAACTTTATCAATACAATTTAAAAAATAGCAGTGGTCACTAACTGTCTATCAATCAAATTAAAATTTAAGTTATAAACCATCATAAGGTAAATTTAGATGTTATATACTAGAAAAATGGACTGATGAAAAACAAAATATAGTGACCATAAACATATATGAACTCAATAGTATGGGCTCAAAATACATAAAACAACAACTAAGGAAACTAAAGAGTAGTTCAGAAATCAAAAATTATATTTATTTTGTTTGGGTGCCTGTAAATCCAGAATTTGTGGAGGCCTACATGGGCAGATTACTTGAGCTTAGGGGTTTGAGACCAGCCTGGGCAGCATGGTGAAACCCTCTCTCTATTAAAAAATACAAAAATTAGCCAGGGTAGTGGCATGCACCTGTAGTCCCAGATACTCGGGTGACTGAGGTAAGAGGAGCTCTCGAGCCTGGTATGTCAAAGCTCCAGTGAGCTCTATTCATGCCACTGCACTCTAGCCTGGTTGACAGAGCAAGACCCTGTCAAAAAAACAAACAAACAAACAAAAAACCAAAAAACAAACAAACAAACAAACAAACAAAAAACAATAGTACTCATTTTAAAATATTATTTTCAAAAATTGATACAATTAAGAGAAAAATAATAAAGATATAGGAAATTCAATAATGTGATTAATTTGCTTGATCTAATGATAATACAAATTATAAAACAATTGAACAAAAATACAATTTGTTCTTGAGCAAACAAAAAATCACAAAAATTAAATATGTACCAGGTCAGCAAGAAAAGCTAACATATTCTCCTAGTCAATAGCACAAAACACTATATTTTCTTACCAGAATGTAATAAAATTAGAAATCAATAATGAAGAATGACTCAAAACTTCTCAATACCTGGAAAATTTTTAAATATAATTTTTAATAACACTTAAAATAAGAATTATATGCAGTACATTATGATACATGAAGGTTTGTAACAAAGGGGGTATTTATAGCTCAAAAGTATGAAATACATAATATAACTCATGCTAAAAATATTTTTTGCATTTAGTAAAAAAACAAGAAAGCTTAAAATTCATTAAGGAAACACTTATATCAAGAATATAGATGTCAAAGGAAAAAAATAAACTTGGTGATGGTTACTCAAGACCAAGGTGGATAAAAATAGAACAGATAAGAGCAGGTATCAATGAAAGAGGGGGTAAAAATAAAAAATTGAGATGACTAACAAATGTTGATTCCTTGAACAGATTAATAAGACAAACAATTCTCTCACAAACTGATAAAGATAGGAGAAGATTCAAACAATCAAAGAAAAAATAGCGTAAATCAGTACACATATTACAAATGCAAAATTCATAAAATAATATGAAAAAGCGAAAAGAAATATAAAGAACTAAAAGAAACAGTTTTCTAGGAAGATGTACAACATTGCCAAAATTAGAAAGAAAAAAATTGGAAAGTGGAATAGACCAATAAACATTAAGAAAATTAACATTGCAAACTTCCTACATTAGGTTATCATGTCATTTAAAATAATTTTTAAAAATCAGCCACAGGTGTTTTGTGGGGGTGTTCTAGAAGCTCCAGAGAATAGAAAATAAACACAGTGATGCTATACAATCCAGTATTTATTAAGTACTATGCAACAAAAAAGAAGCCAATATCTCCAGTGAACTTAAAAAAAAAAAAAAAAAAAAAAAAAAAAAAAGCCCTATAATAAAAGATTAGCAATGAAGGGAATGCCATTCCCAAGAATGGAAGGTTAGGTAACTTCGCCCAACTCCCTCTCTCTCTCTCTCTCTCTAAATATATATATATACACACACACACACACACAAATATATATATCTCTCTCTCACACATAAGCATACACACTTGCAAAAGACAAGCCTGGACTGAAAATCCCATGCTGACACTGTTGCAGTATTGTATCACTGGTGAGGGATGTGGCAGCAAACCCTCTCTGCACAAATATGCCACAAAGCCAAGACAGAGATTGGCTGGCATGAGGAGGAGGATTGAGAATGCAGAGAAAGTCCCACCCTTCAGGCCCAGGCACACAAGTTCTGACTAAATTTGTCCCTGGACCAGGAAAACAGAAAGCTCCACCCTCTCAATCCCTATCACTCATCTATCAAACACCCAATAATAAACAACAGCAGTCTACTGCCGGGAAAATTGAAAGATCAAGGACAGAGATGGCCTCTGTGGATGGCATAGGCATATAGGAGAGCTGAAAGTTGAGAGTGGACCATGAAGATTGAGAAAAACATCCCTGGAATTCCAGGCCCCAGCACAAGGAGTCATTACAGACGTGTGACTGAAGGCCCCAGCACAAGGAGTTATTACAGATGTGTGACTGAAGGCTGTGGTGCTTTCAAGGTAACCATAGCAACGACAAGCCCAAACTAGATTATCTCTCAACTAGATAAACTCAAACCTGAATGTTGACAGCTTGACAGAAGAAACAAGCCCATTTCCAGACTTAGTCATACTTGCCTCTGTCTCTTTTGCCTATATTCATGATGTCTGCCATTAAGTAAAAAAATTATGAGACACATACACACACACACACAAACACATACACACACACACACACACAGAGAGAGAGAGAGAGAGAAACAGTGGGGAAAATATCCTTCAGTGTAAAGAGAAAGCCATAATTTTGTGGTCAAATGAATACAATTTTCTTTTTACTATTTAAAAAAGTTGTTCTTAAAGTATGGGCCTTGTATCAGAAACATGAACTTTATCTTGGAACTTGTCTGAAATGCAAATTATCTGGCCTTATCCCAGGTTTAGTGAATCAGAAACTCTAAGGTTGGGGTGCAATAATCTCTTAACAAACTTTTTAGATAATTCTCAAGTATTCAGAAGTTTAAGAAACATTATAATGGTGAAGTCATTAAACTAGTGTACATTTATTTGTTTAAAAAGGTAAAACTTTTAAAAGATATGGAAAGGGATGTGTTAATATGGGCATATGCAAATCTTCACAAGTTATTGTAGAATCTAAATGAGGATTTGTTTGCGGGGTGGGCTGGGGTGGGGAGGGTTTCTTCTTCCAGATGAAAATTCTATGAGCTCTAGAGAAAGGAAGTTTATGGTGCCTACTGACCCTCCTACCTACTCATGTGACAGATTTGACTGGTCTCACAAATGACTTGAAGAAATTTGATCCAGTTTTTCCGTGAAACTTACTACAAGGAAAATATCAGCTATATGAGTTCTTCATGACACAATATACCAAGAGAAGACAGTACATTTTAAATATTATTTTTTCCCCAATAAGATGGATTAGAAGCTTTTAGTGTGCCTCAGTCACTTGGAATATTGTGCATAAAGATAATCTTTGTGTGCTTTAATTCAAGAATAAAAATGGAAATCCATCAGAACTGTGAGGAGAATGCCTGCAAACAGCCCCCGTGACAGTGTCCAGCTGATAAAAGTGAGTGAAACCCCAGTATGTGACAGAGGTAGAGAGCATTCCTCTGAGGCTCACCTTTCCACTGGGTATCTGAGCAACCCAGGTCAAGCACGGGAGCTAATTTGGGGAGAGGCTTGGAGACACTGTGAGGAAAAGACAGTGGGAAATGCTGCAACATTTTCCCAAAACTGGGACTGACTGCAGGACACCATTTTTAATCCAGACTCATACAAAGCCAGCCAGTCATTCTTTAACAACCGAATTGGCCATGTAGGCATTTTAATGGTGCCATGCAGATATTTTAGTATTGGGTCAGAGGCTGAAGCACTATAAGGGCCTCAACAGCCAGTACTGTGAAAGCATCTCAATTGTAGGCACTGGAATTGTGCTCTCCCTTGTTGTAGGCCTAGGGTTGGAGGAGAGTTGCTACAGCTGCATTTCTCCTGGGCAGTAAGACTTGCAGCCAGGGCCAGCTTGGTGAACTAGAACCAGTTTGCACGTGCCATTGCTGGGTGTCACAGCCTGCTCCCCTAAAATCATGGTATATCGGGGCCTCTCCACTCTATCCCCAGGCAGAAATCTAGGCATCGAGAGCACGCACTTTCTTGGATCAGCAGCAGCTTTAGCTGCCCCACCCTTCAAGGACATAGATCATGGTACAGTGGGACCCTCTCCACTCCACACCCAGGCAGATCTCCAAGCATTCAGAGCACCCACTTTCCTGGTTCAGCAGCTGGAGCCAGGTGTATGCAATATTAGAATTAGAACCAGTTTACACGTGCCATTGCTAGGTGTCACAGCCTGCTCCCCTGAAATCATGGTATATCAGGGGCTTCTCCACTCTACCCCCAGGCAGAAATCTAGGCATTGAGAGCACACACTTGCTTGGATCAGCAGCAGCTTTAGCTGCCCAACCCTTCTTGAGCATACAACATGGTGTAGTGAGGCCCTCTCTGCTCCATGCCCAAGCAGATCTCCAGGCATCTAAAGCACCCACTAACCTGGATCAACAGCCACCCTTCCTGTGCAGAGAATCTGGTGCAGGTTCAGGGAGGCCCTCTACTTCATACCCAGCTGGATCCCCAGTCATTCAGAGCACCTGCTCATCTGGTTCAGCCTAAGTCACCCATTTATGAACATAGATTTTGGTACAGTGAGATCCTCTCTGCTCCATGCCCAGGCAGATTTCGAGGCATCTGGAGCACCAACTCACCTGGGTCAGATGTTCTGGTGCAGGAGAACCTTCTCTGCTACATGCCAAGGCAGATCTCTAGACATTCAATGTACCTGACTGCCTGGTTCAACAGCTTAAATTGCCCTACCCCTCCTGTGCAGAGATCTTAGTGGAGGTGGGATCCTCTCTTTTCCATGCCCAGACCAATCTACAGTCATCCAAAGCATTCACTCTCCTGGATTAGAAGTTAGGCTGCCCCATGAAGAAAACATGCAGCCAAGCTGGCTCCCCAGCTCTATGTCTAGGCATATTTCTGGGTATTTCATGACCACAAACTGGATTTTCCCTTTGTGCTGGTACTTGTGCCTACCATTGGGGAATTTTAGGGCAGACTTGCCTGGTCTGGCTCTACCCATGGTTGCTCCCACCCCCTCCAGGGCTGAGCAGGAAGCTCAGACCACTGTGCATTTCATGAATCAGCCCATTGCCTGAGGCAACATAAAGCTTTTTCCAGTAAATAAGCATCAAGCCACGTCAAACACAGTCAGCTCAGCTCTATTTTATCATTTACTGTCTTGTAGGCTGAACTGCACAGCTCAATATAAAATCTGCCAAGAGAAGGGCAAAAAGAAGCAAAAAGATCCGAGGACCTTACCCAGCATTTTCTACAGTCACACCCTCTAGGCATAGGGAAAAGAGAAAGAACAAAAAAAAACCAGGGAAAGAAAGAAAAAGAAAAACTTCTACCCACACACAAATAATAATAAAAAATAGGAATACCAGCATCTACAGATAAGAAGAAATCAATGCAAGAATATTGGAACCGTGAAAAATCTGAATGTAGCGACACCACCATAGGATTATACTAACTTTCCAGCAATGGTTCCAAACCAAAATAGAAGCTTAGAAATGACAGATAAAGAATTCAAATCATGGATTGCAAAGAAGCTCCAAGATCCAAGACAAGATTAAAATTTAACACAAAGAAACTTCTAAAGCAATCCAGGAAACGAAGGAAAATAAATATCTTACAAAGAAAGAATTAAGTAACCCACTTAAGGAATTTCAAAATACAATTAAAAGCTTTATCAATAGACTGGACCAATCAGAAAAAAGTTCAGAGTGTGAAAACCAGTCTTTTGAACAAACCCAGTCAGATGAAAATTTAAAAAAGATTTTAAAAAACAAATTCTTCAAGAAATATGGAATTATGTAAAGCAAACAAACATGAATTATTGGCATTCCTAAGAGAGAAGGAAAACAGTAAACAACCTGGAAAACATATTTGAGGGAAAATTCAAGAGAATATTTCTAATCTTGGTAGAGAAGTAGACATCCAGACACAATAAATCCAAAGAATACCTGTGAGAAACTATACGAATTGAACATCAACATCACCAAGGTATATAGATATAAGACCATTCAAGGTCAGCGCTAAAGAGAAAAAAAATCTTAAAAGCAGCTAAAGGAAAAGGTCAGGACACATCAGGTTAACCATGGACTTCTCAGCAGAAACATTCGAAACCAGGAGAGACTGGAGGCCTATTTTCAACATTCTTAAAAAAAATAAATTCTTATCAAGAATTTCACTCCCACCAAGCTAAACTTCATAAGCAAAGGAGAAATAAAATATTTTCCAGCCAAGCAAAGCAGTAAGATAATCTGTTACCACTGCACCAGTCTTATAAGAGATCCTCAAGAGAATTCTATACATAGAAACAGAATCACAATACCTGCTACCACAAAAAACAACAACAACAACAAAAAAAAAAACTTAAGTACATAGCCCACAGAACTTAGAAAGCAATGACACAATAGAAACTACAAAGCAACCAGCTAACAATTTCATAAACTAAAAATCTCAAATTTCAATATTAACCTTGAATGTAAATGGTCTAAATGCCTCACTTAAAGGGCACAGAGTGGCAAGTTGGATTAAAAGAACAATCTATCCATCTGCTTTAAGAGATCCTTGTCACATGTAATAACAAAGTAAAGTTGGGGAAAGATCTACTATGCAAATGGAAAACAAAGAAACACAAAGGCAGAGGTGGTTCTTAGATCAAACAGAACTTAAACCAACAAAAGTAAAAAAGGACAAAGAAAAGTATGACTTAATGATACAAGATACAGCACAAGAAGATTTAACTATCCTGAATATATATGCACCATCATTGAAGCACCCAGATTCATAAAAAATTACACTTCTAGACCTATAAAAAGGTGTAAACAACCACAAAATAATAGTGGGGTACTTCAACTCCCCAGTGACAACATTCAGGACAGATTATTGAGGTAGAAAACTAACAAAGAAATTCTGGGTGTAAACTTGACACTTGACCAATGGGATCTAACAGACATCCACAGAATACTTCACTCAAAAACCACAGAATATACATTCTTCTCATTTGCACATAGAATATATCCCAAGATTAACCACATGCTTGGCCATAGAGCAAATCTCAATAAATTTTAAAAAATCAAAATTATACCAACCATACTCTTAAACCACAGTGGAATAAAAATAGAAATAAACACCAAAAAGATCTCTCAAAACCTCACTATTACATGCAAATTAAACAACTTGTTCCAGAATGACTTTTAGGTAAACAATAAAATTAAATAAGAAATTAAAAAATTTTTTTTTGAAATAATGGAAACAGAAACACAACTTATCAAAATTCATGGGATGCAACAAAAGCTGTGTTAAGAGGAAAGTTTATAGTGCTAAACACATACTTCAAAAAATTAGAAAGTTCTCAAATTAATGATCTAACATCACACCTAGAGTACTACAGAAACAAGAAAAAACTAATATCAAAGCTAGCAGAAGGAAAAAATAACTAAAATCAGAGCATAGCAGAATAAAACTGAGACACAAAAATTCATGCAATGAATCAGCAAAACCAAAACATGTTTCTCTGAAAAAATAAACAAGATTCATAGAACACTAGCTAGATTAAGGAAGAGAGAGAGAGAGAGAGAGAGAGAGAGAGAGAGAGAGAGAGAGAGAAGATTCAAGCAAGTAAAATCCGAAACAACAAAGTTGGCAATACAACCAATCTCACAAAAATAGAAAAGATCCTGAGAGACTATTATGAATACCTCTATGCCCACAAGCTAGAAAATCTACTAAAATAAATAAGTGGTTACACAAATAAATAGAAAAATATTTTATGTTCATGGATAGAAAGAATCAATGTTGAAAAAAATGACCATACCACCCAAAATATTCCATAGATTCAATGCTATTTCCATCAAACTACCAATGTTATTTTTCACAATTAGAATAAAGCTATTTTAAAATTTATATGGAACCAAAAATAGCCTGAAGAGCCATGGAAATGCTGAACAAAAAAGAACAAAGCCAGAGGCATCACATTACCTGACTTCAAACTATACTATAAAGCTACAGTAACCAAAATAGCATGGTACTGGTAAAAAATTAAAAAAATTAAAAACCAGACACATAGACCAATGGAAGAAAATGGAGAGCCTAGGAATAAAGCCACATACCTACAGCCATCTGACCTTCGACAAAGTTGACAAAAATAAGCAATGGGAAAAGGACTCCCTGTTCAATAAATGGTGCTGGAATAGTTGGCTAGCCATATGTGGAAGAATGAAAATAGACCCCTACATGTCACCATATACAAAAATTAACTAAAGATAGATTAAAGATATAAATGTAAGACTTCTAACGGTAAAAACTTTAGAAGAATACCTAAGGAACACCATCCTGGACATCAGTCTTGGGAAAGAATTTATTACTAAGTTCTCAAAAGCAATTGCCACAGTAAAAAAACTGACAAATGGGACTTAATTAAACTAAAGAGTTTCTGCACAGCAAAATAACTATTAATACAATAAACAGCCTACAGAATAGGAGAAAATATTTGCAAACAACACATCGACAAAGGTCTCATATCCAGAATCTGTAAGGAACTTAACCCAACAAGCATTAAAAAAATGGGCAAAAGACATGAACATATGCTTCTCAAAGTAACACATACAAACAGCCAACAAATATATTTTAAAAAATGTTCCACATCACTAATTGTCAGAGAAATGCAAATCCAAACTTCAATGAGATACTATTTCATACCAGTCAGAATGGCTATTATTAAAAATCACAAAATAACAGATGCTGGCAAGGTTTCCAAGAAAAGGAAGCACTCATACACTGTTGGTGGGAATGCAAACTAGTTCAGCCACTGTGGAAAGAGTTTGGAGATTTCTCAAAGAACTTAAAACAGAACTACTATTCAACCCAGCAGTCCCATTACTGGGTATATAACTGAAAGAAAATGAATTGTTCTAACAAAAACACATATACACTTTTCATGTTCATTGCAGCACTGTTCACAATAGTAAAGATATAGAGTCAACCTAGGTGCCCATCACTGGTGGACTGGATAAAGGAAATATGGTACATGTACACCATGGAATACTACAAAGGCGTAACAAAGAATAAAATCATGTTCTCTGCAGCAACATGGATGCAGCTGGAGGCCATTATCCTAAGTGAATTAACACAGGAACCGAAGACTAAATACTAAATATCATGTTATAACTTATAAGTGGGTACTAAACATTAGCTACTCATAAATATAAATATGGCAACAGTAACTGGGAACTACTAGAGTGGACTAGAGGGATGGAGGTGGGAAGGGCTGAAAAGCTATCTGTTGGGTACTACATTCAGTACCTGGTTGATGCGATCTCAATTTCAGCATAATGCAATATATCCAAGTAACAAACTGTACATGTGCCCTCTGAATCTAAAATGAAAATTGAGAAAAAAAACTAAAAATAAAAATAATAAATATGAAATAAACAGTAAAATCATTCTCAGTTTTGAATTTTCTCTCTAAAATTTAATAATGGTGTCTTTCTAAAACATGAATGTTGTAAATACTTGGGACTGCTTATCATGTTTAACATCTGAAACACATGCTAGTAGATGAGCAGAATCTTAAAAGTAAATTAATTCATCAGTCATAATAGCAAAGGGCTTACTGTACCATTTCATGAACTCAAGTGGAGTATATTTTATTTTGATATTTAGTCAGCAGAGATGGGGATAAAATAACCCCAGTGATTTATCTGTAAAGGGTTTCTAATTAAGTATGCTAACTTTATTAAATATTATAATAAAATACCATATCAACTTTTATATTGGAGAAAATATATGATACAAAATATTTTTGAGATCTAGAATGAAAATATTATCATTCCTAGTTTTTTGAGAGATACATGAAAAACCAATGTAATATTTGTCATTTTTTTTTCCAAGATGTTAATCCTTCTAAAAAGCATGATAGTGTAGAAGTGTTAAGGATTTTATATCTAGTTAGGAAGTGTAATTTACAAACATGGGTTTTATTAATGAAGAAATATAAATGAATATATTTCTTATATTCAATATAAATATAATGAAATATAGTTTAAAAATACAAATGCCATTTGAATGTATCTTTACTCCTATTATGCTGATTATAAAAACAGTAACCTTTTTATTTAAGCAGCTAAAGTTTGACTTTTATCACTTCCTTTTCTCTCTTTGCCTGCCAACATTTTCTGGGATTTAAAGAGATATACGACTTTGATGGATCAACATTCCTGTTTTAACCTAACTGTAAATACCAAAACGCTTCAGAATCAGTAATAGGTGAGTGACTACCATTATTTCCTATTAATGCATTTCCATGTTAACAAAACATTTCAAAAATAGAGAAACTTCTTATGTTCTCTCATGTTACAGATTTTCTCAGATCCTTTAGTGCTTATGTCTTACAAATGTTAAGATATTGTAAAAGACTGGTCTCTGTACTATTCATTCAGAGAAACCAACAATGTTGTTATAAAACAGCTGGTTAAACTACAGGAGAGAAGTACAAATTGGCCTCAGGTATGAAACCACTGCGACAGGGAGCAGCAAAACAAGGCGAGATGCTGAGGAAAATCACTGTGGCAGCTGCACTGGTGGGAAGGTGCCTTAGGATATAATGATAGGAAATCTTTAAAAAAAATTTTTTTAAAGATCCTGGCAATAGAAAAACCAACTCAGCTTTTAGTGTTAAGGAGCTATCCTCAGAATGAGAACATAGTAGCCTAGTAATTCATTAGGTTATAAAACTTCTGTAACGTAGCTGGGAAACATAAGTAACTAATAGCAGTCCTATTTCACGTTTTTTTGTTTTGTTTTGTTTTGTTTTGTTTTGTTTTGTTTGAAACGGAGTCGCCTCTATTGTCCAGGCTGGAGTGTAATGGTGCCATCTTGGCTCATGGCACTCTCCACCTCCCGGGTTCAAGCGATTCTCCTACCTCAGCCTTCCAAGTAGCAGCGATTACAGGTATGAGACACCACAACTGGCTAACTTTTTGTATTTTTAGTAGAGACGGGGTTTCACCATGTTGGCCAGGCTGTTCTCGAACTCTTGACCTCAAGTGACCTGCATGCCTTGGCCTCCCAAAGTGCTGGGATTACAGGCATGAGCCATCATACCCAGCCTTATTTAACTTTTTAAATCAAGATTTTCTTAAACTCAAATTTAATCCACACATCTCTTCAGCATTAAGAATTGTCACATTGGGTAAGAGTAAGTTGTCTTGGTGTAGTGTTGGAAAGTATTAAATATCTTTATTATTTTTTTCATCCTCTAGATCATTATATGGGGAAGTTGGAGTGGGAAAAATAATATAAAGTAATGTAAATGTGACATGTAAATGCAAATATGTAAATACAGTAGTCCCTCATTATGTGTGAGAGACATGTTCCAGGACCCCAGTGGATGCCTGAAGGGGTGAATAGTACCAAACCCACTTGCTGTCTATTGAAACACATTTCTATACATGTCGTCTACCCACAAATTTAATGCATTTTCCAACCTAACTAAGCACTTTTCATGAAATTTGGCCACAACTTTTGCAGTATGAAGTGCAACAGCAAAAGTAGCACAAATTTATTTTACATTTTTCACAATTTCATAGATAGAAGATTGATTCTTACTGATTCTTACTAGAAATCTTAGCAAATTCAGTCTTATGTTTTTTTGTTTTGTTTTTGTTTCTTTTTTTCTCTTGTTACGTCAAGAACGTTCACCTTTTCATTTAAAGGAAGTAAATTATGGCTTCTCTTTGGTGGCTCTCTATTCCCAGCATCATTACTCTTGCCCTTTGGGGTCCATTATTAAGTGAAGTAAGAGTGATGTAAACACAAGCACTGTGATACTGAAGCAATGGGATTGATAACCAAAAAGGCTATAGATTGATTAAAGAGAGGGAACATAGACAGTGTGGAGATGCTGGACAAAGGAATGATTCATGTCTAGTGACAGAGTGGGATAATGCGAGAGTTAAGAACACTATTCAGAATGGCCTCCAATTAAAAACTTAGAAATTGTTTATTTCTGGAACTGTCCATTTAATATTTTTGGAACATGGTTGAAAGCAACTGAAACTGTGGAAAGCAAGACCAAGGATCAGTGGGGACTGCTGTATGACGTTGATTTCTCCATATTAAAATTCTTTAGGTCCCTTTCTCTGAATCTAGAATGAAATGTATGATCTTGACATGGTTTCCATGACTTTCACACTGTGGGTCGTGCATCACTCACTGCATTAGCGTCACTGCTTTTCTGAAGGTGATGGTGTGGTCCAGTCTTATAACATGTTTACAATTTCCAAAACTTACTGCTCTATCTCATGCCTGCCTTAACATTGTTGACTATATTTTCTTCTATTTATAAAGCCCATACTGCTTCTTAATTGCCTGTTGAACTTCTGCCCATGTTCAAAGCCCATTGCAAAAATGTTCTTACCTGTGAATGCTTTCCTGATCCACTCAAACATGACTGATCATTCTCTCCTGTGGAATCCCAAAAGTCAGTGATAAAGATCCTCTATTACAGCTGATGACAGGGTTATATGGTTACATTTCATTGTTTCTACTAGATTTTAAGTCTAAATGCTAGTCTTAATTTCTCTTGCCCTTTCTTCTTACACATATCTTATTCTTTACCTCCTTGATTATTTTTCTCTTTTTAAAAAATTGTTATTTTTCTTACTGCATGTCCAAAGAATTAAAAGTGCATTTCCAGGCCAGGCACAGTGGCTTACACCTGTAACCTCAGCACTTTATGGGGCAGAGGTGGGAGGATTGGCCTTGGAGTTTGAGACCAGCCTGGCAACATAGTGCGAACCTCTCTCTACGAAAAAAATATTTAAAAAGTGCATGTCCAGATGTAAGTGACAACCTTAGAATTTGTTTCTGGGAGCCATTGTTTCCATTGTTTGTTTCCATTGATAGGTAATTACTGTATTAACTAATTATATTTTTCACTGGTAAATTTGGCACTAAATACATGCATATGTATATTAGCATAGATTTTTCCATGAAATAGGTATATACTGTGCAGTGTTGACTTTTACACAGTCTTTTTCCTTCCAACCTCATAAAGAATAAAGAGAAAGTGCATTTGTTATGAATGGTACTTATTTTGGTAACCATAAATTGATATGTCATTGTTAGCCTTTTTATAGCAATATGACAAATAACATCACAGGGTGGCCTTAGGAAAAATTATTCTATAAAATTCCCAAGCAACTGAAATAAAAGAACTACCCCCAAAAAAGATAGATGTAAATTGATTTCAACCTCATTTATTTTATATCTAATGGCATATTATGTTTAATGAATAATAGCTTATAAGAAAGAAATATACCAAGAATGAAAATGAGATTAAAAAATCACACACATCAGAATCTTAGAATATCAAAGTATAATATATCTTAAGTTAAAAATATAATGTATCCAATGTTTTTCACTGGATATTATTAGAATTTCATATGTTAATAAGTGACATACTAAAGACAAGGTACAAACAACATAAATTTATTTTTTAAAACTGCTCATGAAATGATCCCATATAAACATTTTCTTCTGGGTTTCCGAACAGGTTTGTAGCTTTGACACCTGGATTTTACCTAGACAGTGACAACTTGTGTTACATGTTCAATTAATGAATTAATGAATGATATTCATGTGGGTCAGATGGAACTGTATGGAATAAACAATAATACAGTTGTGTGGATTTGTGACACAACTTTACATTCTGTCATTTGTTATTGATGGAGCACACACGAAGATCATGCCAGATAATAAAATGTATACCAATTGAAGTGAAGTTTTCTAGAGTCATACAACTGGGCTATATTCAATTAACACAATTAACATTTAGATGAAGACACACTATGCACTGACCACCAACTCGGTGCAAAGGCTAGAATAAATAACCGAATAAGCTGAATGACAGAGTCATAATTTTGAAAGATTTTGATACGCATGAAAATGTTGACAAATATAGCAACATTAAATTTGAAAAAAAGTAAATGTCAACTTCTGCATGTGTTCTGGATGAGAATATAATCATACGACCCTCTTTGTAAAAATGAGGTTTTGAATGAAAAGACTAAGAAGGGTCATTTCCAGTTCAGATTCCTCAACATCCCTAATCCCAAGTGCACCTTCTTTTTGTCCTCTTGCCTCCTTTCCCATTACCCTTATAGGGAGGGAGTGTAATGCTCCTCAGGCTCTCACTGGAATGAGATTGAATCTCCTTTCCCTGAATCCCCTGAAGGCAGATGCCATCCTTGAGAATTTACAAATAAACATACTTTAAGCAGAAAACATTAATGTGTTTATAAGGACACACAAAATTTGAATTTTGATCCCCACCATAGCCAACTTCACAGTGAAAGTGCTTTCTTCCTCACTCTTCTACACCCCATTTCTGACCAGGAGAAGGAGGCATTTTGCTTCTTGTCAAATGAGTAGGTGCATTCTGGAAATCCTTGATGCCTGTGCTACACCTCGAGTTGTCTCTGTGGATTCTCTGAACTTTTTATTTTTCTGTGGTGCAACAAGTACCAGAGAAGAAAATCTCTGCCCAAATGACAGGATATATGTATGTAAGGAAGTGAGTTTTCATTAAGATCATTGATATGATTTTTGTCTTCTCCAGGTAGAGGAAAGGAAGATGAGTATTGAAGGCATGCAGTTTGGTGTAACTACCAGAGATGAGGCCAGACACCAGGTGTGGTAGGAAGCTATGAATTCTTAATAATGCTAATCTTCACTGATGTGGTGAGTTAACAAATATAAGTTTGTGAAATAATATACTTTGCAAACTTTCTCATGAAATCTGTTAGTAAGATTGCTTTGTGGTAATTTTGGTACTTCAGTAGTCTTGTCTGTTATATTATTTAACCTGGCTGTATTACTAAATTAATTTAAGGTATGGATCACTCAACAACCCATAAATTGTTGCTACAAAAATTGAATGAAAGCATTATTGAAACTTTTTACCAAGATGATCACTTGAAGAGAGTGTATCTAACTTCACCCAAAGGCATTAAACATAATGCATACTTTGCTTGACCTGAAAATCTGGGAATTAATATCTGTTGCTTTGAAAAATCAAACATTTCAATAAAACAAAATCCGTATGGTAAGAACTTGACAAGCTTAAGACAAAAGACTCTATGTTAAAAAACAATAAAAATCTTGTGGAGAAAAACATAAATTGATTTAATCATGAATGCAATTGAACTTTCTAGTGGATATATTTAGATTATTAGTTTGGAATTGATTTTCAGTTGGAAATCATCAGTAAAAGATTCTCTTTAAGGTTAAAAAGAAGGCATTTTAATCTACATTCAAAATTAACAAGTGAAATATATGCAGGGAAATATGGCACTGACTAAATTATTTTAAAAAAAAACAATATGTATTTTTTTCACTGAAACTATCACTTCTGTCATATAAGGAAATGAAACTCAATTTGTGTTCTGTGAAGAAATCAGCCATTTGAAAAAGTGTGTGCTTAGCCTCAGTCATTAGAACAGAACTTCTTATGTGATAAGCAGAGAAATCATTTTCTTTTTAGATTGAGAGGTTTTTTGACTATTCATGGCTGTCCTTTGTCATCTGGCCTGGGCCAGAAGAAGATGAAGTCACAGTGACTATTATTATTTTGGAATAAAGGCTGAGGAAGAATTTCCTAATTCTTTACATTTTACTCATGCATTTGACTGCTTCCTTCCAGCTAGAATGCAAAAGTTTGGAGGCTATATATTTAAATTTTATATATCCAGACCCAAGAAAAGCATCTGCATAGATATTCATTAGATATTTACTGAGTAAATAAAAGAAGGAGCATAGGAAAAATAGATTGCAAAAATTTAAGGACAAAATAAAAAAATATGCACAAAATTTTGGAAGATTTTCTCAAAAGTAAAGGTTGCTAGAACAACAACCTTTCTAACAAGGATTTTGAAAGTCATGATTGTTGGAGTTCTGGAAGATAATGCCTTTATTTAGCTTTAAAGATAGCAGGCTAAGTACTAGAAAGTATACAGCATTAACAATTTCATTTTTTTCTCAGAGCTCAGAATTCTTCATTCTCTCACACACTATATACCTTTATCCAATCCACAGTTTTCTAAGCTCATGTCCTACAATAATCTTTTCCCATGGATATTAATATTGTTGGCTTAATTAACTTATGGTTAAAAACATAGCACTTAAACTATGACTTACACTTAAAGACTCCCGTTTCTAAATCTCCAGCTTCAACTTCTCAAGCACTACAGACCAGCATCACCAACTCTTTAGTAAAAATAATTACTTTGATGACTCCCCCCAACAATGAAATATATCAAACTCTTCTTTTTTTCTTTCTCACACATGCCTGTGGTTCCTTTTTTTTCTCATAAAAAGATGACATCACCAGTAGGTCATTTGCCCAATCTAGGATCTAGTAGCCAGTTAGTAACTGTGCCAAATCTATTATTAGATACAGGTACCAAAGCTAGCACCTTCTCTCCCTGATTACTGCCGTGACCTTCATTTAAGATCTCCTAGTTTCCTAACCAAAGGATTACAATAAATTGCTAATGGAGCTCCCATTCTCCAGTTCTTTCTGACCAGGTTATTGTCCCCATTGATTCTTTAGCGATCTGTCTAAAATACAAATGTGACTAGTTGTATTGAAGAAAAGAAACTTTTAGTGATTATTTTTATGCCTATGTGGAAATGTCTAATATTTCAACAAGCCATACACTGCACTTCATAATATTAGGCATCACAAATCCTTTTTGCTTCTGTCATGCTACTCTCCATTGTGAACAGTGTTTTGCTCTCAACATAATAAACTACACAGGAATCTCTAAATATGTCAATTGTTTTACTACACTAAGCCAATCTATGTTTTTCTTCTTTCCCATGACCATTTTCCCAATATTCATCTCTTATTCTATTATCTGTCCTCAAATTCTACATGAAATATCACTTTTCAGTTAAAAAAAATTACTTGTTGCCTTTCAAAGCACATTGTGTGTAATTCTGTTATAGCCTTTATTATGCTCTATCAATTATTGATTGATAGACTTTTCTGTCATTTAAAAGGGTATATTCCTTTGAGGGTGGAAGCTTTTCTGATTCCAGTTTTGATCTGCTTCTGGTGTCCTCTGATTCTATGTACTCAATTAATTTTTATAAATGCATGAATAAATGATGATGAGTGTTTCAAACTAAAATGCATGACCCTAAAATTCATATGTTGAAGTCTTAGCCAAACCCCATGTGACTGTATTTGGAAACAGGACCTTTAGAAAATAATTAAGCAATTAATAAGACCATAAGAGTGAGACATTCATCTGATAAGGCTGGTGCTTTTATAAGAAAAGAAAAAAAAAGAAAGAAAACCAAACAAAACACCAGAGTTCTCTTAGCCATGTGAGGACACAGTGAAAGAGAGTTGTCTTACCAGGAATCATAGAAGATGTACCCTTGATCTTGGACTTCCCCACCTCTAGAACTGTGAGAAATGCATTTCTGTTGTTTAAGCCACCTAGTCTGTGGTATTTTATTATGGCAGACAGAGCAAAATAAGACAATAAATTTGGAAAAGAAAAATAGCTCCAAGTACAGCACAACAATATTAGAATTCATGCTATTTTAGGCAACCTGGTCATAGGTATATCTGTGCCCTAGAAAAATGGAGCTGTGTATGAATTGAAACAGCTATATGTGTAAACACTTTTGGGGGGCTTAAATAATCAGGCTCAATGCAGCTATAATGTGACTGACTCTTTGACTAACACTGGAACATCAGATATTTGAGTACACTAGTGATGTAAGTGGTCATACTGAGGAAGACATTGTTTGAAACTTGAATAAAGTGTCAAAGATCAGGGACTCTTTCTCTTTCTTTCTTTCTTTCTTTATTTCTTTCTTTCTTTCTTTCTGTCTCTCTCTCTCTCTCTCTCTCTCTCTCTCTCTCTCTCTCTCTTTCTTTCTTTCCTTCCTTCTTTTTTGACAGAGTCTCGCTCTGTTGCCCAGGTTGGAGTGCAGTGGCGTGATCTCAGCTCACTGCAATCTTGGCCCCCCAGCTTCAAGTGATTCTCCTGCCACAGCCTCCCGAGTAGCTGGAATTATAGGTGTCCACCACCATGCCAGGCTAATGTTTGTATTTTTAGTAGAGACGGGGTTTCAACATGTTGGCCAGACTGCTCTCGAACTCCTGACTTTAGGTCATCCGCCCACATCAGCCTCCCAAAGTGCAGGGATTACAGGCGTGAGCCACTGTGCCAGCCTGGGTTTTTCTATAGAAAGTCTGGGGCCAATAATTGGACACATAATTGCTCTTCATAATTTTCTGAATTATTTTGTGGAAAAGAATCTAATGACTCAAGATTCCTGAAATCCAACATTTGGAAATATTAATATGAACAAAGTTAAATGTGTATCCAGATGTTAATGAAGTAAGCCTTCATATATGCATTGATAAAATTGACGTGGTACCTCAAATAGAGTCTTGTTTTAAGTAACCATCATTATCTAACAAGTATTTGCAATGTCTTTGTGTCAAAACTCATAGAAGTGATTTTAGTGACACATAATAGCATATAATATGTTTTTTTAATTTTTAATAATTTTCTTAGCCTATGACTATTAAAGTGTTCTCAATTTTACTTGTACAAGAAATTGCAGAATAAAAATATTCATTCTTACTATTTTAGTAGAACAAATTTCTGGGAATGCAAATACCAGATTTCAGGATCTGAACGCATTTTAATATTTTGTTACATACTGCCACACCTCCTTTGGTAATAATGTACAAATCTACCTATGAAAAAACAGCATGTAAGTGTACCCCTGTTCCCAATATTTATTTATTTTATTTATTTATTTTTTTTTTGAGACGGAGTCTCGCTCTGTCGCCCAGGCTGGAGTGCAGTGGCCGGATCTCAGCTCACTGCAAGCTCTGCCTCCTGGGTTCATGCCATTCTCCGGCCTCAGCCTCCCGAGTATCTGGGACTACAGGCGCCCACCACCTCGCCCGGCTAGTTTTTTGCATTTTTTTTTAGTAGAGACGGGGTTTCACCATGTTAGCCAGGATGGTCTCGATCTCCTGACCTCGTGATCCACCCGTCTTGGCCTCCCAAAGTGCTGGGATTACAGGCTTGAGCCACCGCGCCCGGCCCCCAATATTTATTTATAAAACCTTTTTAGATGAACATTTTAATTGGCTAAAAAGTCATATTTGGATATTTCAACATGCAGTATTTTATATTATTAATATGCTTACACGTTTTCTTATATGCATGGCTGTTTATATTTCTTGTTTTATAACCTGTCTTCTCATTTTTTAGTCCACTTTTTAAATTGATCTTTATATATCAAGGTTATTACTGGGTGTCGTTTATGCTGCAATTATTTTTTCCCCAGTTTGTAGTCTGGTTTTTACGTTTTGTTACAGTGTTTTCTGTCCTTACTTTTTGAAGTTTTTCTTGTTAATTATTTTGGAACACGTAAAGCACAGAAAGGAAAATCTTTAGTTCTGCCTCAAAGGACAAGGAAAGATAGAAAAGTTAAATAAAGACCTCTTTCTGGAGATGGTAGGTGAGCAAATTATTGAAATACAAATATAATAATATGCACGGTGTAGACAAGGGTAGTTAGTCCAGAAAAAAGACCTACATCATATTATGTTTTGAAAGGGCAGCAATTAATAGAAATTGAATTGGAAGACTAGTCACAGGGTATGGCATAAAGAGTCTTATACTAAACGATTGAAGTTTATGCTAAAACATTAGAAACCATTAGACAGTATTGAAATAATCCAATTTATATTTTAGAAAGATTACTGACAGAAATGTGGATGGATGAAGTGGAAGTGGATAACCTCAAAGTCCAGAAACTCAAGCTGTTGTAAAAATCCAGGGTAGTAGTGTTGAGTCTCTGAGCCACTACAGTAGTAGAGGGAATTAGAGTAAGAGTAGATCCACAGATATATTAGAGGTAAGATAAATAGGTGTTGGTAATGAAAAGAACATGGAGAAAGAGAGTTTAAAAGGAACCTAGGATGATTTCAGTTTTTCTCACCTGAATAGGTACATAGCATTGCCACTCTCTAATAGTCTTCAGAAAAACTACGGAGGTGGTATAAGTAATTTATAAAAACAAGCTATTTTGACTTAGGTCTTCAACAGTGTAATTTGGGTTGCCATAGTTCTTTACTTTCCCCAATCTGTTCTGGTTTCAACATAATAGTGAAGTTTTCAGTGTGAGATAAGTGTGTATTTTTGATATCACTGTTAGTGCTGAACTTAAGAAATTCTTTGCCATGTATCGAAAGCATTTGGATACAGACAGGAGGCAAGGATATACTGGGGTAAAAAGGGGCAGTTCCCCAGCAAAGGCCCCACCCTCAAGCCTGGAAACCCGCAGCCATAAATGGGAACAGGAATACCCGTTTCTGCACCCAAATGTTGGCTTTTGGCCTGTCACACCCTCTTATCCTGTATCAATATAGACCCCAAACTCCAGGCACCACAAGCAGGTGAGCAGATGAAACCAAAGAAAGAGCAGCAGAGTGGCAGAGCAGCAGAGAAAGAGAGAAAAGAAGGAGCATCTGAACTTCAAGAGGAGTTTGGCTGGGGACAGTCAGGGAGGAGATTGGCTGCAGGAGTGTCAAACTCCAGGGGAACATCATCTTCCCACTCCATCTCCTTTCCACCTCCACATCCATCTCACTGAGAGCCACCTCCAACACTCAATGAAACGCCCACATTCACCATCCTTCAGGTCTATATGTGACCTGATTCTACCTGGACACCAGACAAGAACCTGGGTACCAAGAGGGCACTAAGCTGTCCAACACTTAAGCCGTCTATGGAAGGTAGAGTTAAAAGAGCACTGTAAGATGCCCAATGAGGCTTCGGAAGTCACAGGTACCCACCCCTAAGAACTACCATGGTACCTGAGCCCAAAAGCACTCTCCCCAGCTCCTGCACCTGCCCATCTGTGGGCTCCCCCTACCTAGCAGATGAGCCACACACCTGTTGCATATCCTGTGAGGGGGATCAGGGAACTCTTCTGTTTCAATTCTACCTATTGGTTTCTGTTGCCTCACTTGCTGCTACCAACCTAAGGGTATTTCTTTTTCTCAGCTTCTACCAATGTAGCCTTATGGTAGCACAAAGAAAAATAAAATGGGAAAATTTTCCAAGGCCTTAAAATGGGCATTTGTAATCTACATGATGCTTTACTATCCCGTGTTTTGGGCATTGTTTATTTGTTTCTGCCAGTCCAACAAGGGAATGCCAAGCCCAGTGAATTAGCTTTACCTAGGATTGTTTTGGGAAAATTCTTGCAGGAACCGGGTAAGCTTCACTACTTTGCCTGGAACACATCTAGACACTCTTCTTGCTGGATGTGTCGTTGCTTCTCATATCCCCAAAATTCTTTGCATCTTTTTTCTTCTTCCACCTCTCTTTGCATCTAGCTGAAGAACTATAGGGCTACAATTGATGATTTAGCCTTTTCTCCTCTTAAAGAGATATTGTTTAAGGAAACAGCAAAAGATCAGCACGGATTTTCAGATTATTTTGGCAAGTCAAAACAGAAATTTTTAGAAGCACTGTGTATCATTAGTCTGGATTTTGAAACAAATGTTGTCTGGAATTATAGACTTCAGATTCACCTGCCAAGAGTTGATAGTTGAAACCATGCAAATGGATAAAATTCCCCAAGGTAAGTATGCAAAAGTAGAAGAGTGAAAAGACAATCGAACAAGGAACACTATAAAGAATGAGTGGATCAAGAGGTTTTTGTGAGAAATGAAAATAAGGAGTGGTTTGTGGTTTAAAACTTGACAGAAGAACTAGAAAAGGATAATGTGGCAGAAACCAATGAAAGAAACAAACACACACAAAAACAAAATACAAAATTGTAAGAAGGAACATAGTCAACAGTGTCCAAAAAATTAAAAATGTCACCTTAATATTAAACTGCTTATCTATGCAAATATTCTGGGCTAATTTATCAATCATTCATTTCAAACAATTCTTTTCAATTCATTTGGAGCTTTTAGTCCAGTTTAATTCAATAAAGCACAAAAGACAAAATGGAAAATGATTACAAAGAAAGAGCATTGCAGTTTATTGTTTCCATACTTAATATTGATCTATGGTGTGCCAATGATAAACTTCTCTGGTCTACAGAGCTCACTATTTGTTTAGAGTTAGTATTGATGCAACACACCTTCTCTATTATTATAATAATTTATTTTATGTATCATAAGAAACACAGAACGTTAATACTTATATATGAATAGAGTAGATTAATGACATCCCCATTTTTTCAGGATGTTATATGTTTATAAATATAGAGCCTTCAGATGTTAGTCAATCATTTATCTTTATTTTCTGTATTCTCCCCACAGTTAAATACAAAAAAATTTAATACAATTTTAATGCTGCAAAACCTCTGTAAACATTTTCCTGCTGCAATCAAGGTAGATATTCCAGTAAATCAAATATCTCTGCATTAGGTAAGAGTTTAAATGCTGATTTTATAAAGGGCCATTATGAATACATATCAGATATGCGTGATTGTTGTGTAAAATTGATGCATTAAAAAGAACCTCTGCATTTTAAACAAAAAGAGAGATATATCTTCATAAACATTCTTGTGAAACAAGTCTATTGTATTACAGAAGTACAAATAACAGACTTTATGACTTGCCATAAAATATTTATTGTACACATTTCTTCTACATCATAATAAAATGTTTGTTCCAAATTCAATATGTAAAATTCATACAAGTATGATTTAGGCTACTTACGTAATTCCTAAATTTAACCTTTAAACATTTCATGGAAATCTTGTAAGTATCTGTATAAACTCTCACACTTTGAGGTACCTAAAAAGTGAGGGCATTAACAATGTTGTGTGATAATACGAATATGCTGGATTAGTTTAATGAAGGCAGTTGATATGATTGTGCGCAAGAAAAATAAAGAAAAATTCTGTAGGTTCAAAATGTCATTGGAGAGTTGATCACACAAACAATATTATTTTTTAAATCTTTGATGAAATAAATGCTGTGTTCATCGAAGTGGGTAAATTTTTATCAACTATAGTGAGACTCTAGTATAAAATCTCAGTATAAATAGATGTGAACTGAAAACAAATCATTAAAAGTCATTCATGCTGCTCTTTGTCCCTCCCTGTTCATTTAAGAACAGCTGCAAGGAGCAGACCTATAGCTATGCTAAGGAGTTTTGTTGTCTCTATAACTGTATGTAATTGTTATGTCAACTTATGCCATGCAATCATAATAATAAAATAAATTTCATAGCAACTTCATTTTGGAATTAATTGTAATATAGTAACTATTTTGATTTGTGTTCACCAGAGAGTAAATTTACCAAATTGTTTTCAGTATGGTGGAATTAATAGCCATGTCTAAAATCATCATATCAATTTTTAGTTGAAATCAATTAAATGCCAGGTAAAGAAAGAGTTTGTGCAAACATAGTTCAAATTTTGCGTGAGAATAATAAAGTAGAATTGATTCAAACTACCATTTCTGTTGGAAATGACAACATCACTAGGTGATAGGAATTTTTCAGCTCCATCGTAATCTTATGGGAACACTTCATATATATGGTGTGTGGTTGACCAACATGTCACTATGTAGCAAATTACTGTATTTTTATTGAGGACTTATAGTGTGCTAGGCAGTATCTATGTGCTTTTGTACATTATTTTTCTCCATATAATACACAGAGGAAGATAATGGAGGTAGATGTTCATATCTCTACTTCACAGCTGAAAGTTTCAGATTCAATGAAGTTATGTAACCTATTCAAAACCATGCAGCTAGTATGGTAGGATCTGAGTTCAAACAAGATCCATCTGATTGTAGACCCAAACCAATGCTTTCTGACTCCAAATCAGAACTTTTTCAAGAATACTACTCTAGACAAAGTATTAAAAGGTGAAACATGCAAGAGCTAATTTGGTTCCTTTTAAACCCTAGTTTCTAGCACTGATAAGCAAAGAAAGATTTAAGATGGAGTTCAAGCTTCAGGGCTTCTTCCCTGCAGGGACATTTTCTTAAGGAACTCCTGACTCTCGTCTCAATTGTACAAGATTTAGGCATTTTAAGTCTTAATTTTAAGACTGAATCCTTCATAAGTTAAAAAAAAAAAAAAATCAACCCAAGGAAGAAGGTCACTGATAGAAAAAAAATCCAGAGGAAAATTACCATATTGCCATGAATGGTTAAGGATCAGTTTCTAACAAGTGGCAAGGATAACAGAGTTTGGAGGGGAGTCCAGCCTAGACCCTTGAAAATAAGTGACTTTGAGGATCAGCCTCTGTGATGCAGGTTGTGTCTTATAGGAAGCAGACTAAGGGAGTGTGCTTTGAATCAAAGCCTATGGACCAGAGAGAAAGAATCAAGATTGGGCAGAGGGAGAAGTTGGGCTGCAATGCAGGCCAGACAGCCTCAATATTCACAGTCCTGGAAATTAGGGCAGGAAATCATGGGAGACTGTTTTCAGACTCTGCCTCCCTCACAAGCCATATGGTTTCTGTCACAACTACTCAACTTTGCAAGCTGTGGTGCAAAAGCAGCCAGAGAAAATATATAAATGAATGAGAATGGCTGTTTTCCAATAAAACTTTATTTATAAAACCAGGAGGTGAGCTGGATATTACCCATGGGCCATAGTGCCAACCCCTGGTCTAGTTAAACAGTAAAAGCAGAATCGTTAGAAATAGATTCACATTAAATGCATATTGAATGAGAGCCAGCTGAACAAACCCCAGTCAAGAGAATTCTGGGCATAAGAACCATTATGTCAAGTATCTGCAATATCACAAATTATTCACTTGAGAGAAAATGCTAGAAAATGAGACTTCTGAATCCAGCAAAATGCCTTCAAAGGTGAAATTCTGAGTTCCATAATAAGTGCCTACTCTTACTAGAGAGCTTCTATAAAAGGTGACAACCAGAGGACATTTATAAGTGCGATCCTCAAGTTTTAGGCAACTATGGGTCAGGAGTCTTTGAAACTAGCGATTCCATAAAGTAATGTGAGAAGCTACAATTTAGTTAAGCAATTATAAAATGAAAAAATAAAGTACAAATAATAAATTAAGTTTCCTGATAGATCAAGAATTACATTTCTAGGCTGGGCATTGTAGCTTATACCTGTAATCTCAGCATTTTGGGACGCTGAGGCAGCAGGATCCCTTGAGGCCAGGACCAATGTAGGCAACATAGTCAGACCTTGTCTCTGCAAAAAATAAAAATAAAAAATAAAATTAGCCAACCATACTACTTGGGAGGCTGTGGCAGGAAGATTGCCTGGTCCCAGGAGCTCAAGGCTGCAGTGAACTATGATGGTACCACTACACTTCAGCCTAAGTGACAGAGTTTCTACAAAAAAAAAAAAAAAAAATTACATCTCTATAGCCAAGTGTTAACTAACATGAGGACACTAGCAAACACTAGAGACATTGCTATTATCTTATGCCATATAGTACTGAGAATTATATATCTACTTATACAATTCATAATCATCTCTTCTATTATCTAAATTAATGTTTATTTTATTTATTTGCTAAAATATAAATTTATTTGTGCTACTTGCATCACTTTATTACTTTATAGATTGCACAGAAATAAAAGAAGCAATTAAATAATTATATAGAAATTAAAATTTTCTGGACTTGTAATGAGAACTAAAGACTTTCAGATTTTACTTTGCTTAAACTGAGAAACAGTGTTTTTCATGTTTATTATTTAAGTACTTCTTAATGTACTTAAAATAGTGTCTGGTCATAGTAGTTGCTCAGTTAATATTTAAAAAATTGTTCTCTGCTAATAACAACAATTGTTCTCTGCTAACAACAATAGAATCTAGATTGTATACTTGACTTCAATGCTGGTTATTAGAAACCCCAGGAGTTCCTGGTGTATCAGTGGGCATTTGTACACACAGATCTTACATGAGGATTGTAAAAATATCAAATAGATTGTACTATTCAATTGAACTTAGCTCATTTTCCTGATATAGAGACAAGGTATTATTTTAAAAATAGTGATTTGATCTCATATATCTGTTCCTTACTCCTTGAACAATGGGTCCTCTCTGTATAAAGCCAGAAACAAATTTTTCCTCCAATTTTCTAATTCAGACCTATCTTTTTATTATATCTTGTGAATTCTTTAGGGGATAATCAGGATAACTATGTCATTAGCCTAAATTCTCTTTTTATGAAAAACATACCTTAGCTGAGTAGCAAGCGATTACGTATAGCAAAAATGATGAGAAAGTATTACATTACACTTACTGTGTTATATATTAGATCTTTCAACAATTCTGATCCAAAGAACTTCAAAGCATTAATGTTATGGGAATTTTTCTCTGACTATACTGTTTACTCAACACATTTACTAAATTTTTAATATAAAAATATAATTTTCCAGTTTCATTTTACTTCTTCTGAACTAAGTATAATCTCACCTGAAAACGTGTTAAAATTGATCATGCTTTACTTGCATTCTGACATAATATTTTGTACAAAATGAACAATTCATATTTATTCCATACATTAATTTTTTATAATTTAAACTTTAAAATAACAATTCACAAATAGATGATGGATAAAATGCAATTATTTTAATAGCCATCTCTGAAAGAATCTCCAGTTTAGGGATACGGTTTTTAGGTCATGTTTTAGTTGGCATTCAACCATAGAAACAAAGTAAGTAGGAAAATATGGAAAAATGTGTTTCGAGAAATTGGCTTATGCAGTTGTAGGGGCTGGCTAAGGAGATCCAACATCTGTAGGGCAGTCAGTCAGGAAGGGAAATTAGGCTGAAATCCCATGGGCGTGATGTGAACATTGTAGTCTACGGGCAGTCAGGAGGGAAGATACAGAATGAAAGGGAGAGGAGCTGCTGACTCAACTTCTCATTGGAAACACTGATGTCAGGGAAGGCCTGAGCTCTCTTTTAAAATTTTTCTAACTAAATCAGAATCACCTAGGATAATCTCCCTTTTGATTAACTTAAAGTTAGCTGATTAAAGACTCTAATTACTTCTGCAAAATCTCTTCACTGTAGCCTCTAGTTTAGTGTTTGAATAGCCATGAGAAGGTGTGCACATGCTTCAAAATGGCCACCCTTCCATTCTCCAACTCTCACAAGAGATGATCTCTAGTAGCATATAACATCCTAGAATCAGTCATCCCAGAAACATCCTACAAAGGGGACTGTAGTTTAGCCTTGCCACATTTACCCATCAAAACACTATCACAGATTGAAGTACATTGAGCTCCATAGAGATAGTGCCAGGGCAAGTGAGAGCAGCAGGGGCACTGGGCAATGCTCTGCCTCACTGAGGAAAAATAACTAAACATGGGCCATGGAGATCCTGTGAAGCCGAGAGGCAAAATATCATCATATGTATTTTTTGTGCAAACTTGTCAGGGGGAGCACAATAAATGGTATCCAGATACTTCTGTCTCCTTCTCACAGTTTTCTAAGAAGTGCTCAGAGAGGTGGAAGATCATGTGTGTTGAAGAGAAGGGAAAATTTAAAGACACAGCAAAAGCAGACAAGGCTTGTTATGATAGAGACATGAAAACCTGTATCCCTCCTAAAGGAGAAACAAAATGAAGTTCAAGGATCCCAATCCACCCCAGAGGCCTCCTTCTGACTTTTTTGGTTCTATTCTGAGTAGTTTTCAAAAATCAAAGGAAAACATTCTGGCCTATCCATTGATGATGTTTCAAAGAAACTGGGGAACATGTGGAATAATTGCTGCAGATGACAAGTAGCCTTTTGAAAAAAGAGGCTGCAAATCTGAAGGAAAAATACAAAAAAAGAAATTGTTGCATAAAGAACTAAAGGAAAGCCTACTGTAGCAAAAAAAAGGGAATTGTTAAAGCTGAAAAAGCAATAAAAAGAAGGAAGATGAAGAAGATGAGTAGCAGAAGGAGGAACAAGATGAAGAAGAAGATGACCATGATGATGAATAAGTTGGTTCTAAAGTCATTTTTTCTGGTCTATAAAGCATTTAAACCCCCTGTACAGAACTCATTTTAAAGAAAAACATTGAAATGTAAGGCTGTATAAGATTTTTTTTTTAACTATACAATGTCTTTTTTTGTATAGTTAACACACTACCAAATGTGTTTTTAGATAGCCTCATTCTGATGGTGTTTTCAATAGCCACTGGCCTTGCCTAGTACATTGGCATGGAAATTTAAAATAGGTTCTTGTTGGCACACAACACAAATTAGTTATATATTGGTATGGGGATTGTAGTTTTTCATCTTCAGTTGTTTCTGATGCTTCTTACATGAAATAACTGCTCTGTTAACCAAATATCACTCCATAATTGCAGGAAAAAAGTTGCAGTTATTTTGTTGACATTCTGAGTCTTTCTCAATAAATACAACTTTTTAAGTTAAAAGCAAAAACAAAAGAAAAACCACATCACAGTAACTCTTTGCTTTTTGCCTTAAAGTGTCAGAATAGCAGTTGGCCTATGCTCGAAATAAAACTTTAATATATCTATTTGGTAAAACTAGTATGACCTTTCATATCAATTTCCTCAGGTTTCCTAAGAATCTTACTTCCTCTTTTAAACTTTCTTATTAAAAGACAGGAACAAAAGCACTCAAGACATACAAATAAAAAGAATAATGAGGTTAGCAAAGTTTCAACAAAAATGCCATGCATGATAACGTTTAAAATTCTTACCTACAGAATCGTGAAGAGAAATAGTTTAAACAATAAAATGTTTAAAAAATACATGGCACAATGAATTTCCCAAGGGTTTAGAAAGGTAGAATAAACACATTTTTTTCTAAAATACCATCAATTTGGCCTGCTCCATAGGTGAAACTGAAGGACCACATTAAGATATGAAATTAGACTGCCAACTTTGGCAAGTCACCCCATATGAAAGCCATGGTTTGGTTGAACTTGCAGCAAATATTGTGTCAGCCAACCAGAGACAAATCACTTTTTTCTAACATAATCATCATTGATTTATATACACATTTATTTCCCAATGTATTATAATCCAATTCTATGTAAAAGACTATGTCTGGAGTGTAATATATGCATGTGAAAGAATGAAAGGAAAGAAATGATAGAGAAGCACATGAGGAAGACAGGTAGGCAGGGGAAAAGTGAATGAGGGAAATAAATAATGACGAGAGGGAACAAAGGGGAGAATAGCAGAGGACAAAGAAGGAAAGAGAAGGTAGAAGAAGGGAACTTCCACCTAATTGAAGATTTAAATCAGAACTTTTTTTTTTTTTTTTTTGCTCTTAACTAGTGGTCCACTGACTATCACTAATGAGTATAGCTACAAAGATCTGAACAAATTTAGTGAAGTCACTCACTAGGGAAATTGTATTTCTGACAATGCTTTTAGTTAGGCATGGTGGCCTGTGCCTCTAGTCCCAGCTACTTGGGAGGCTGAGGCAGGAGGATCACTTGAGCCCAGGAAGTTGAGGCTGCAGTGAGCCAGGTTCATGTCACTGTACTCCAGCCAGGGTGACAGAGTGAGACCCTGTCTGGAAAAAAAAAAAAAAAAAAAAAAAAGTAGAGGAACTTTCTCCTAAATGATGAAACCTCCTCAATATTCCCATAGACTGTTCTTTCAGATAAACATAAAAATTGACCCTTCTGCTGTTAAAACTTGAAACTTGTATTTGTTTCATCTGAGTTCCTTCCTCAGGAAAGGACCTTCAGGCCTCTCAAAAAAGGTATCAAAGAACTGAAACTCACCAAATTGGCACCAGATGCCTCCTTGCCGCTCTCTAGTGCTTGTTTTCTTACACATTATTATATTTCTTCCCTGCTATATAAACCCCTAGCTTTAGTCAGTCCGGGAGATGGATTTGAGTCTGAGCTCCCATCTCCTTGCTTGTAGCACCAAATTAAAGCCCTCTTCCTTGGAAATACTTGTCTTCTCAGTGATTGGCTTTCTGTGCAGCAAACAGCAAGGCCTAGACCAAACCGCTGATGTTTTGATAACAATAAAAGGAATATTGCAAAACATCATAGTAACCTGAAAAGTCAAGATGTAGGTAATATTCTTTCCTGCAGGTCATCTGTGTTGAGCTATTAATATATTTTTCTGCTTTGGAGGCTTGTGCCTGCTGGTGAGAGTGACTGGTGCTCATTAATTCCCAACTCCATGTTCAAGGTTAATTATAAATCAGTCATACCAGGTGTATTTAGACCACAGAAATCAGCCAAAGCTAAAAATCAGGCCTTTTTATCCCAGAGAGCCAGTTTTTGACCATTTTCCATCACAAAAGGTGAAATAGTTGACTCTTTAGAGTCTCTTCTATCACAGTGTTTTCACATATCAGTTATTCTATGTATTACTGATTAGTAGTAAGTAAAATGGAAAGCTCCTCACTCCGGACCAGAAAAAAATCTCTTTATGACTAATTTGCCTCAAGAATGAAGGATAAGAAACAACTGGTCTCATAGGAATCCCAGGGCAAAGATAATATCTTACTAAGTCAAGTTTCTTAGAAATTTACAAAGATCAAACTACTGAGATTCATCCTGTGATTATACCTTATTCCATCATTCTCCAGGATTAATATTCTTATGAGAAGAAGGGCACTGTAGTCCTTTTATTTCTTCCAGGTGAGGCAATTGTGCCTGTGTGTATCTGTTAGTTCATACATGTGGAGAGGAAGTATGACTACCTCTGTGCAGGGTGAAAAATGATAAAAGACACTATATTGAAACCTTGGAATAAAAAGATGTTTTAGACATGGTCCTTGACTTAAATTTCAATGTTTTACAGCTGAGGAATTAGTCTTAGAAAACTGAATGAAAATTCAAAACTCTGTCATTAGAATCAATAGCCACAATATTTTCCACTCAATGGCACTCTATATTAAGTGTATTCTGCACATATGCTGTACATTAAGTATATTACAAATTCTTATTTTACATAATATGAAAAATGGAATATGTACAAGGATCTCACACTTTTTCAAAATAAATTCAAAAGCCCAAATTCTACAGTAAAGGAAAATGTGGAAAAACGCTTTTTTACTAATAATTCTCTGTATGCATAAAAATATCTTGGACTTTTGTAAAAAAATGGAAATCAATGAGACTAAACTCCAGAAATCCTCTTTTCACAGGACTAAAAGAACTTGAATAAAGTAATAGCAGGTGAGGGTGCAAGTCTGACATAGCAATTCCCACTTACATTTTGAAATACGCCAGTGGGAGAGATCATCAGGGTGTACTGTTCAGTGAAATCAAAACCCAAACCCCTTGATAATCACTGAAGCAGAATGCTTCTTCTCAACTCAGGACCATGGCTGGCCTTGAGCCATTTTCCACCTTTCACAAAGGAACATCACTTAGCACGGTGTCTTTAGCAAAGACAACACAAACACAATGAATAAGAGTTTCCTTGTCTTCTACTCCAGGATGGGAGCGGGTGGTGGAAAGGGATAAAGTAACTTGGTGTCATATAGAAACCTTGGTATCAATTCAGGTGTAAAATTCTCAATACACCCAAATCCCAATTGTTTCATCGCCTCTTAGACTCAGAGAAACACACCACTTTTGTTTAATAATGTCATCTCTTCATTAAAACCCCACAATCTGAGTATCCCATTTATGAATACACATCGTGGTCAAAGTTTAAGTAAGTTGTGGAATGAATTTATCTGATATCATGAAAAAAAGCAAGAGGTCAAATACCAATGGGCATTTATCTTCTCTTGACAGCCCTTCATGCTCACACCTAACACAAACTAATCAGTAATCAGGACACTTTAAGATGGTAATAAAGACATTTAACTCTTTAAGAATTCATTTCTCATTCTTTAAATAATATTTGACAGTAAGAAAGAACAAGTAAATTATAAATTTAAACATCACTGTAAGATGAAGTGGGAAGACAAAGAGTGGAAACCTTCTTGTCCCTCTGATGCAGTTTCTGCTCTAAAGAACATACTGGTTGTTATGTGTTGCAAGTTATTATATAGACATCATTTTCTCAACAAGTTGTATAAGATATACTTTAATTAAAGAATAAGTATTATATCAGTTGAAATAAAAATAAAGCTTCCCAATATTTAGGTATTTCACTTGTTGATAAAATTATTCTGTATATAAGTATACAGATATAAATCTTGCAGATGGAGCATTTAATAAGGCAGACGCAGAAAGATACATAAATATCTCTTACTCTTGTCTACAGAAAATAAAATACAAACTGGAAAAAACACACAGCTCTAGAATTTTTGTTCTGGTGATTTAGCATGGCAAAACTAATGGTGAAGGATAAAAGTCTTCTTGGAGGCAGAAAAGAGACAAACATTCCAGTATTTAGTGCAATATTCCAGGAGATTTGCATGTGCACACACTGGAAGGGTGACACTCAAATAACCTCAGTTTTCTCTTGAATAATTATCCCCTCGGTTGCTGTCAAATACTTCAAGCATCACATGACATTGCAGTGAGTTCACTGGAATGCTCTAGGAACACATACTTATGCAGGGCCAACTACAAGTCAGTATTGTGATTTTAAAATATCAAAATATCTCTTGGAGAAAAGAAATATCAGCTTATTTTTCAACATGTGAGCATATAGTTTGTATCTTAATTTTTGAAAAATCCAGTAGGAAAGCAGTATTCTCTGAAAATTTAAAGGTTAAATTTAATCCTGGTAATTGTGTGTTGAGGCAGGTACTCATACAATATTGCCACAAACTTCAGAATTTCAGAAATAAAATTTATAGTATACTACACATTATAAAATTATGCATATACCTACACCAAGAAATTTCATGTCTAGGACTTGACCCTAAGGTGGGAGAATCTTTTTCTATAAGAGAATCTTTTTCTATAAGAATCTTTTCCCACATACTACTATTTCCACATAGTAATACTCTAGGTTTTGCAGGTCATACGGTCTGTTTCCAACTGTTCAATTCTGCTCTTATAGCATCAAAGCTGCCATAGACAAAATACAAACAAATGAACACGGCTGTGTTCTGATAGAATATTATTTACAAAAATAGGCAGTAGGTCATAGTTTGCCAACACTTGTCCTAAGGCATTAAGCAGAGTTAGCAAGATTTATTATACAGATATTCTGAAAACACATTATAATAACCAAGGATTAAAGACAACCAACATTCCCAATATAATGGAAATAAATAATTATTACAAATCTACCTAATGGCATAATATTGGTCTGTTTAAACTTGCAATATTAGGAGAATAGAGTAGAATATTAAATTAAGCATATAGTAGGATCTCAATTGTATTACATATAGAAATATTCAATATGCAGATCTTCAGAGGAAATTTAGCTGATTATGGAATTTCATTAAAAATCAGAAAAACCAAGTTGTGTTGGGGATGTAGTCAAAATATTTGAAAACAAACTTGAATAAATCCTTTTAAAAATCAAATTTATGTATGGAAGGTAATAATGTGACATGATTGCCACCTTTTCCAAAATTAATTTATAAATTCGAGTAATACTAAAAAAAAAACCATAACTGGTTTTCTTGGATCTTGACAAAGAAAAAAAAGCCAAGATAATTTTGAAGAAGAAGAGCAAGGCTTTTGTACCTCATGAGGTGTTAAAAATTATTGAAAAGCTATTCTAATTATCAAAGTGTGCTGTTAACACATGAATAGGATAATGGATAATCTAGAAACAGCTTAGGCCTCTAGAAACTTGCTGTACATCAGGAATTTGATCAAAGTATCAATGCTGAATTTTACCCAAGCTTTGTATTACCAATACAATAGTTAAAAACTCCCTCACCTCATCATTTTGTTTTCTGAAATCTTCCCACACTTTTGTGTTAAGCAGATACCTAAATACAAAACATATCCTTGCATAGCCTCAAAAGAGATCTTTCTGCAGCATTCCTCATGGCTACCTAAGACTCTCAGATGACTCTAGTTTACCTGCTTGTTTACAACCCTAAGCCCACTTCTTTTCCTTTGAGATGCTCCTTATTTTTCTTCTAATTTCAATGATTTAGATAAAATCATCTAAAATTTCAGTACATTTGCCTTTCACAAAAGTCAAATGGGAAAATTGAGACCATTTGATATGTGGGCCTTAGAAAATAGGTTACAATTTTGGGATTAAAAAAAAAGAATTCCTTCTTCCCTCTCCATGATATAGACATAAATACATTTTTATAGGTAAAAAGTAAATGTGACATTTTCAAAAAATATAGGAGACTATCTTTATGACTGTAAAGTAAGAAAATATTTTCCTAAATATGACACAAAAACACAAACCAAAAAGCAAAAGTGTGAAAATTTTGAGTATTTTTTATAAGTTACAAATGTGAACTTCAAGAGATATCATAAAAATGGAAAAACAGTGAATGCCGTTGAATGAGAAACTAATAGTGGAATTTTCTTTATGGTTTTCTAAAGTTATTTTAGGTTAGAATTATTTCACAGTAAAAAAAAAAGTAAGTAAATTTGAGATCTGATATTTCACAATCTTCCACTCTAGGATGGAATATACAATTCACTCTTATAACTCTCAAATTGCTCGTCATTCCTGTCCCAGGTCAAGCAATGTCCATGGCTAGAATTACAGTCTGCAAGTATCAGCAGTCTGATTTTTAAATCTTTTAAAATAATCCTGGGGAAGAGACAATAGTTTGAATTACCACACTTTTGCACTGATGATGAAGGATTTCTCCAGCTTATGCTCTCGGAACTCCTGGCGGTCTTTCAGGGTCTTGTCCAGCCACTAGCAGTGCAAAGCTCTGGACAGTGATTCAAGTCATCTCACCTCAAGGAGAGTCTTCACAGGAGGACTCGTTCTCTCTGAGTGGAGAAGGTGGTAGTTTCTCCAGAGTACAGCAATGGCTCCAATATCTAGCTTCTTTTAAAGTTTGCTCTTAGAGGTAATAAAACAATATATGTGAAAGGGGTATAAAAAAGATGAGCTCTGATTTATGAAAAAATGTAGAAAAAAAAGAGGAAGGTAGAAGGGGCTTCCTAATGAGAAAATAAATTCAGTGATGTAGAAAAGAGAATAATAAAACTGCCATGGATTGGTATGTCACTGTTTCTTCCCAGGAACACTGAGGATTTCCCATTCTATTACTTCATTTTATCCTCATAAACGAGTGCCCAGTAGAGACTGGAGTTTAAGATCGTTGAAATTAGAAACCTGCCAAATTGAAGATGACAATTATTTTCTGCCTTATGGCATTTGTCTTGGGGCAGAATTTATTTTATTCTGGGAGGGACAACTTGGAAAATTCAACCTTTTAAGTCATAAAGATTTTAAGCAAATAAGATAAGCACTTAAAGTTTTTCTTGGAAAGTCCTGAATCAATGAAGGAATCCAAATTATGGTGCTTTTGTAATAAACATGAAGTGTTTAATAGGATGACCTCTGTTCATCTATAAGGCAACAGCTTTTTTTAGATGCAAATAGTGAGTCATGGGTGGAACTGATATGCTGAAGTCCTAATCTGTAAAAGTGACCTCATTTGAAAATAAGGTCTTTGCAGTTACAGTCAAGTTAAGATGAGGTCATACCCAGTTAGGGTGGGCCCTATTCCAGTGACTGGTATCCTTACAGAAACAGGGAGGTCTGGACACGGGGAAGAAAAAGAATGTGTCAATGAAGGTCGCAACTGACTCTACAAATCAAGGAACGCCGAGAATTGCCAGTAACCACCAGATGCTAGAAGACAGGCGTGGAACAGAGTCTCTGTCAGAGGCTTCAGAAAGATCTAATTCTTGATTTCTGATTTCCGACCTCTAGAATTATAAGGATAGATTTCTGTTGTTGTAAGCCACCTCATTTGTAGTACTTTAGTATGAATGCCTTAAAAAAACCGATACAAGTCAAATTTATTTTATTTCAGTTGAATTGAGTTGAGTTTAACTTTCCCTGAATGTGAATTTAGAATATCTGTATGTGGAGGGGAGATATGTGAGAAACACAGAAAAAGAGAAGCAAAGAGACAGAGAGTTTTGATTTAAGCAGTTGTTTTGTTTTCATTAGCTACCTAGACCGTATTTACCCACAATAGATTCTCAGATCTGATTGTCTCTTTAAGTCCTACCGGTTGAAAGGCAAGCAAAGGAATTGGAATGAGCTACCTCCCAGAAGGTGTTATTTAATGTAACAGAACAGGTTTGGGAATGCACTGTCAGTTATTGCCGATCACTTGACCCAGACTGCATCATATTCATGGAAGTTATACTCTAAAGTATTGGGAATTCTCACTGCCATTCATCCTGAAAGCATGTTAAAGAGCAAGGAAATGAGCTGGAACTTGGATTCTAGGAAGTCGGGTTCAGGAAGAGTCTCTCTCTTGTCTCTGGGAGTAAAGCAAATTTGCACCCACTCTTCCAGGCATGGAGATCATGTAAATTCTCATTTCTGAGAGACGAGCCAGAGCCCAGCATGTGAAGGCCTATGCATAGTCAGATGATGACTTGACAGTTTGGTTTGGTGTGTGGGACCAAAGAATAATCCCCGTTAGTAGTGGTTTGAGCCACCTTTCTGTTGTACTTACTTTAGTATCAGTCTTTATAAATTCTTGATACGTGTTACTTTCTGGTGTGAGTAGTGCTGTGAAAAACTAGGTGGAGGACTGGAATTGTCAGTGTCCATGGCCAGGGAAGAAAACTCCATCTAGGAGCTGACCTGAGGTAAATGCAGGAGTGTGGTGGCAAAATAACAATATGGGAGCAAGTGTAGATTTGTTCTGGGGCATCAGTGAAGCTTTCCAGGGAAACCCTGGAAACATGTAGTGCATTTTTAAGAACGCCACACTTTTGACATACAGGATAGTAAGAATTCTAACTATAATAATTTAGATGTTCAAAATATGTCACTTTTATAGACATAGTCTGGTAAGGCTCCACTATTACAACAACCAATTGTGTCTGGCACGTGGTAGGTGCTCAGCAATTTCACCTCCATTACGCTTTTCTCTGTTTTAAAGATAAAATAAATTAAGAGGCGAAAAGTTGGTAGAGGAGGGATTAGACTTCAGTACATGAATCTTTGGTAGTTATTCTCCAAAAGTGTTTCCCCAATTCCTCCCATCTCTGAACATAGATGTCACTCCTCACTTCAAGAAATGAAATGATTTATCCTCTTTTTAGATTAGGGCTGGCCATGTGTGCTGTTTTAACCAACAGAATGCGGTTGAAGTGGCATCCTGGGAATTAAGTGATACGAGATCCTAGCAGGACTGGTAGTTTCTGCAGCTTGCCCCTCAATGCTTACTCTTGGATTATCCTCTCTTGACACACAGCCCCTGTGCTGTAAGAAGTCCAAGTCACATACAAAATCAATGTGAAAGAAAATGAAGTGCTCCCATCAACAACCCCAGAGCAGCTCCCAGTCAGGAATCAGCATCAACTGCCAAGCCATGTGAGTGTGCAGTTTCAGAAATTCAGCCTGAGGCTCTGGATGATGGCAACCCCATGAAACCTCATGTAGAGTGGAAGAACTGCTCAGTTGAGTCCAGTAACCCACAGAATCCCTAAAGACAATAAATTGCTGCTTTCAACCACTAAGTTGGGCACGGCAAGAAGTGTGATTTCTTACATAGCAATAAATTACTGAAACAAACCCTAGTAGCCTTGGTATTATGCTGCCAAATTCATCCAATGCATAAAAATAGATAGTCTTTTGTTCCAAATTAAATGCAAACTGATGTGCTGTTGCCACTTTTTCAAAGCCATTTCACAGATAAAAATAAAATAGTCAAACAATACTCTGAACTTGATGGAATACTGTGGAGTAGATGAAGAAAACTCTTCTGAGTATCATCAAGACTATAATGACCCTTCAGACAAAAACTCTCTTGCAGACATCTGTCCATTCTTTATATGTGTATGGGATCTTAGTTTATAAATGTCTACTTCATATGTTTTTATAAAATGACATTTTTTATTGTTCCAATTACTTATTTTTGTCTAAGTTGGACTTAATTTTAAGATATATGCAATCCAATTTAATATTGCATTCAGAAGATAAGAACTCTGGCTTCATTATTTACATGACATTAATATGAGCACAAGAAAAATGGATTGGACAAAATTTATTGCTTTTTCTTTGTTTTTTCCTGCCACAAAACCATGTCCTCTGTCTTTGTTAGGTCTGGGGATTGTTTGGACTTTGTTGTTCTCAAATGATAGGCAAAATAAAGGTTAGACGTGGAGAAGAAAAATCATTACGTGAACATTATAACTGTGTATGCTAACTTGAGTGTCATTCATCATTGCTGCATTATTCACAAAGTGGCAAATTTTAGTCTTCTTATCTGAACAATATAGACCGACAATCAGCTTAATTTTAACAACTGGATGGTGTTTCAGAGACTTCAACTATGATTGCTTCTCGCTCAAAAATTTACATTGAATGAAAACGACACCAACTTGCCTGAAAGAATAAAAAGTAATAGACTCAAGAAAAAATTTGTTTCCCTAGAGACTATCTATTAAAGGTCTATAAACATTTTTATAGAAAATGAACCATTTCAAAACAAGCTTTTATAAAACATTTTCATAAGAAGCTCTATATCTTCTTGTGATTTTAAACTGCCTTAGTAAAAATCAGAGATTATCTCTGACATATTTTTTTTTTTTTTTGGTAGACTGGAGAAATGAAAGATCCTCTGATTTATAGTGTGATGTTTATCAAGGTCGATTAAATCTAAGTGATAATCCTTGAGTAACACCATTTAACACTTCACTCTTTACTCATGAAGAGCAAGCCAAAATAGTGAACTGAAACATGAAATGATCAATGGTCAAATATCATAAAACATCAAATAAACACGATAAAAAACATCTGAGTCTCATTGGATTTTCTTCCCTCGACTCATCCTGAGCTATTTTTCTGGTAGTTTATCTTTAAATCTTCAAAGACAAAATCCATCACACAGTCCTTCATATGACTCTAGAAAAAGTAATATATACCTGAACATAGCTCTTTGCCTCAATTCAAATTATTTTTCTAATTTATTCCTTTTGATGAGACAAGTAACACCAATGAGCTAAATTAGTTTGGCTGGGACATTTGTTTTGTGGTTACATAAAACATTTACAACTTTTAAAATATTTTTGGCTCAATACTGAAAATCGGCCGTGTCATTTTAAATCAGGTAACAAAATCTGTACACAAGAAAATCTAACTTAAGTAGCAACTATATTCCTTAATATTAATATAAATGAGGGTCCACTATGTTATTACTTTTCTAATGGTACTTACGTATTTTTATTTGATATATTATTATTATACACAAATTTTTAGAATATAGTTTATATGATTTATTTAAATAAAGTTAAATTATTTTGTTCTATGCATATAGCAATTTTATAAGATTAGATAAATTTTTGACTCAACATTAAGAGATACAATACTACTTGTATACATACAAAATAGCAGCTTTCAAACAAAATCTCACAATTATTTAGATTTAAAACAATAACAAAATAAGTTACAGAACACCTATAGTTAACTGCTATAGCCAATACAGTAATTGGTACATTATGAACTTATACCTATTTCTGGAAGGTATATAAAACTATGATAAACATTGGGGTATCATATTGGTTACTTATTGTGTCATAGAAAACTACTGCACAAATCAATAGCTTATAATAGACATTCTTGCCAACAATCATTTGGGACAAGAAGACTTATAGGACGCAGCTTGTCTCTACTCCACTGTGGTTTTGTCAGGGCTGATGTGACTAAGGCAGGCATTCAAGATGGCTTAACTCACATGTCCATCGCCTGTGTTGTGCTGGCACAAAATGGATGTGAGCTGGTTTGCACAGATGGGTTGCTCTTTTCTCTGGTGTTGCCTGGGCTCTCTCATGTGTCTGGGCCTTCACTGGACCTTCTTCTCCACTTGGCTTTTTATCTACTAGGATATTTCTCTCCATAACAGGATAGCCTGGACTCTGGTACATAGTAGCTATGGTTCCCCTGTATGAAATCAGAAACTGAAAGAAAACTTCTGGAATTTTGGTCTTATAAGTACCAGAGCATTTCTCCCAGAATTGTATTGGTAAAAATAAATAAATAAATAAAAATGAAAATAAAAGTCACAAAGCCAGGATAAATCAAAGGGATGAGACAATGGAGACCATTTGGACCATTTTTAACAACCTGATTTTTAATATCTTTTTAGCAACTGCTACACAGATCTTTCTTAATTTTAAAAATTGTAACGAAATATGTTACTCTTTGAAGAAGTGCTGTATGAGTTAGCTAAATGTCTGCTATTTTGTTTTGTTTTTCTGATCTGCTTTTAGGCTATGAATTTGGCTAGAAAAAAATTCTTGCACTGTCATTTTTAATGCTTCTACTTAAAGAGTATGGAGTAAAGCAAATGTTCAAACTTTTATTTTAAATGGAGCATTTGAAATATTGTAATGTGAAAATTAAATTTTTAAGCAACATGTATAGTTCAAAATTCTGAAATATTGAGAAACACTTTCTGTTTCATTTTTCGCTCTACTGTTGCTAGTAAGTACAAATATAAAGAGTTTTTCCTGTAAGCCTACTATAAGCTGTACACCTTTTCTTCTGAACATCAGCCAAGGCTTGTCTTTTCTTAGTCTTCTCTTTTGTAAATACAGTAATTACTCTAAAATTTTATTAAAAGTCAAAGTAAAAAAGAATACAGCAGGTATTCATTCATTCATTCACTTAATTTTACTAAAAATCGATCATATTGTGTATATCAGGTATGGAATTAATTCAGTAAAGCATACTTCTTCATCCCAAAGAGCTTCTGCAGAAGAAAAGCAAACAAGTTAACATTCATTATAATTCGGCATGATAAGTGCAACCATTATAGTCAAAACAAATGTGTTGAGCCAACAAGGGATTCTACTGCAAAAGATTTGGGTAATGCCAATGACATCAGTAAATGCAGTCTGAAACTCACAGCAGAAAAGTCAAAAGATATATGCCCTTTATTTTTTTTCTTGATAACCTGTGAAGAGACCTGTGTAAGTCAGGCACTGGGAAAACTCCATGAGCGGTAGTCCTATGCTCCCAGTGGGATATGTTGATGACAACTCGATTTAGGAAAGAGGTAATAAACAGAGAGGAAAACGAATAGGTAATAGTTGTTTATTTCACAAACCTGATTGCAATAAATATATACATACATACATATGTGGAGACTACAAAAAGTTCTTGGAAAATTGGAATTAAAAGATAAAAATGTAACCTTTATTTCCCAACATAAGATCCATCAAAATCAAGACATCTTTGTAAGGAATGATGGCCGTTTAGTGCATCATTAAAAACCTGGGAGCCCTGGGGATTTAACCGTGCCAATGCAATTCTTTTGACATTATTAACTGAAGAAAACTTGGTGCCCCCTTAAAGATTTTTAAGAATTAGAAAATAAAAAAATGTCAGAAGGAGCCAAATCAGAACTATAAGGTGGATCCCTAGTGATTTTCCATAGACACTGTTACAAAATTGCCCTTGGTTAATAAAACAAATGAGCAGCAGCATTACTGTGGTGGAGAAGGACTCTTTGATGAAGAGAGCCATCATGAAGAGGACTCTTTGATGAAGGAAACTTTGATGAAGATTTTCCAGGCATTTTTCTGCTAAAACTTTGGCTAACTTTCTCAAAACCCTCTCATAATTAGCAGTTGTTAGTGGTTTTTGGCCCTCCAGCAAGCCAACAAGCAAAATACCTTGAGCATCCCCCAAACTGTTATTATGACCTTTGCTCTTGACTGGTCTACTTTTACTTTGGCAGGATCACTTCCACCACTTAGTCGTTGCTTTGATTGTGCTTTGTCATCAATATTGTACTGGTAAAGTTATGTATCATCTCCTGATACTATTCTTCGAAGAAATGCTTCAGGATCTTGATCCCACTTTGTTTTGAATTTCCATTGAAAGCTCTGCTCATGTCTGCAGCGGATCTGGGTGCAACAGTTTTAGACCCCATCAAGTGGCAAAGTTTGCTCAACTTTAATTTTTTCATCAGAATTGTGCAAGCTGAACCAATTGAGATGTCTGTAATGTTGACTATTGTTCCTGCTGATAATTGTTGGTCCTCTTCAATTAGGGCGCAAACAAGATAAATTTTTTTCCTTACAGACTGATGTGGATTGAAGCCTGACACCATAGGCTTGAATTCGTCCCTTCTTAAGATGAATTATTCCTTTGTGAACTGCTGATTACCTTGTGCATTGTCTGCATAAACTTTTTGTAAATCAAATATTTCACCATTCTTCCACCCATGAACTTTATGTTTTTTCTTGCTTCGATTTTAGCAGAATTATGTTGCTCTGAAAGGGAATCTTTTTAAACTGATGTCTTATCCTGCTTAATGCCTCAAACTAGGTCCTCTTTAGACATGTTATAATGAGGTAGTATGAGTGTATTTTGTTACCAAAAAAATTTAAATTTATGCATAGTTTTTCATAATATGCATTTCCATGAACCTTTTGAAGTCTCCTCATATATATATAATTACATAATTTTTGAATGTTTTAAATAAAACTTTATGTTAACAAACTTTCTAGGTTGGTGGTATAAAGTAATCCTTCTCTCTTTCCCCAGGTTTGGGGTTTGTATCTGCATACTAGGAATCGGTGCTTACATAAAAGCAAGTCATTTAGGAAGAAGAGATACAGGGACCTCAGGGCTAAGAAGTGCCTTATTTTTCTAAGCCATTCTTTTCCTCCAGGCTCAGCCATGGATTTCCTACTCTGTGCCTTCACCAAATTTCCAAAGCTACTAGGTGATGAAGTGAGCAGCAAGAGTCTCCTGTGTTCCTACATTTATCTCCACTGGGCTCTGTTGATGTATTTCCTTGTGTTCTATATTAGCATAGTCAAATCATATAGCAGCAGAGGTACCTCTTGTGCAACTACAGACCCTCCTAGACTGTTCTTTCATTCAGCTAATTCTATAATGTTCTCAGTAAAGAAGGGGGAATTTTGCATGCTCACCCAAACTATTGGAATATTCCAAGATCTGTCTCAGGGCTTATGTATACAGACTTACTGTGGCCACTCTTTCTGTTTTACTCTTTGACAACCAAAACAGTGGGAAAGAAACTCAAAGGTCTTTGTTTCCTAGATTACAACAAGGTATTGATGCGAAAGATCCCTTTTCTTTTGGATCCCCAAATATCTTTATGGTAGCATACTATATATTTGACTCTAGGAGGAGTACTGAGTGTGTTTTCAGGGACCCATGATAGTGACTAATTACTCTTCTCTTTACCTTTCTCTTCCCTTCCCTGAATTAAGCAACCTTTATAGTATATAAACAATCACCATTTGTCTGTACCTACTACTTAGGCCAGGACACGGGTAAATATTCGATGTTCCAACAAACAGATGCTTTATAATCAGAGTTTTTTTTTTTCCTGCTAATAATTATCACTGCCTTCTATGCTTTTGAACCCCACAGCTAAATATTCTAGTTACTCATTTTCCTGAACCTTCTATAGTAATAGCCCTATCTTAAGGATAATAAAGGTGAATTTTCTTAGCTTTCTAAGCAGAGGAGAGGGTTCTTGTCAAGATAGAGAAGAACTGAAGCTAGAGTGGTGAAGGGTAGATACAAATTAATTCGAAAATATTTTACACTATAAGTATGATGCAAATAGAGTCCTGTGAAGAATGAGTCTGGTCGACAGTATTTGAATATGTTGGATGAAAAGTAAGAAATGGCCTAGATCACATATAATAATGTTTCCAGAATAACAACTCAGCCTGGGTTTGTTGTCATTTAGTGTATCGTTGAACTCCCAAACAAATAGTACAAAAAAGATCATTTATGAGAAAAATGTACAAGTGATTTCACATGGCTTCATGAACCTCTATGGTAAAGGTCACTTGTGGCATGTTTTTTGTACTTCTGAGGCAAAACTTGCCCATATAGGCAAATATTTCTCATGACCCTCAGCAAATATTGGAAACAGCAGCTGATTCCCCATGTTTCCTAGGCATGGGAGGTAGCTCTGGAATAAGTGAGCTTTAGGTTAATTTTGGAAAAACAAAAGAGAGAGAGAGAATAAAAAAAGAAGAAATGTAATTTTCCAAATAAATACTAACTCTGGCAGAGATTACTAATAATCTTTCAACAGCCACTTTTCCCTTCTTCTATAGTGATATTTATGAAATTGCCTATTTTTAGCTGACTACCATAAAAAAATTATAATTGCCCAACATACCAGGCCATGTAACTTAGTACTAGCTGTTGACATGTTGACATGTGGGTTGTCTGTGTTTCTCATGCTTACCTTCCTTAAAATACAGCTAGATGCTACACTTGTCTCCTCTTCATCATCTTTTCCTCTTTTCCATTGTTTGGAATGTAAGCAAGATAGCTGGAAAGGACTGGTCTATGAATTGACCTTTGGAGTGCATGAGGAACACAACAGAATAAGATAGAGGGGCTGAAGTATTCAAAGGACATTGTGGAGCAAAGTCATCATACCAGCTCTAGACTATCTCCTCTGGACTTGAATGTGAAAAAGAAATATCATTCTTCCTTGGTCTGTTTCTCATCACCAAACTGAATCCTAAGTGATATATTAATTCATTGTTCATTTTCTCAGGATAAGTTGGGCCTGCAGTGAAAAACTAGCCTGAAACGTAGGTAGAAATGAGTTAAATGTTAGCAAAATATTGGGCTGCTGATGTTCATTCCTCCTTGCCAGAGACATGTTCTTTGTTCTGACATTAAGTCAATTGCTTTGATGAATTACTTTGGTCATTTTTTTGTTGATTCCCTTAGCATCATAGTGCCATACCATGATACCTTGCTCTTTGTTATGGGCAAAATGTAGATCAGAACTTGGGTGTTCAGACCCTCCCATGCTTCAATGTCTTTGCTTACACCATATTTAATGTAGTTAGCTATTTTACTGGTAGGTCCTTTCACATTTCTCTCAAACCCTGAAATCCATACCATCAAAGATTTCCACTTTCATTCCTCCAAGGGATCTGAAACAAATCATACTTTACTACTATAAAAATTTTGCTGTCTTCTCGAAAGCTTTTGGGCAATATATAGAATTGACTCAGAGGTCTTACTGCCTCAGTTTCACCATTTACTAATTATTGACTTTAGATGAATTACTTGCCAACTCTAAAACTTCCCTTTATTTTTTCTTAATTCTAAAATAGAGACATTAACGAAAATAGCACTAAATAACCCACATAAAGCAATTAGCTGAGGCCCTGCTAGAATAAAGGCGCTATATATACTAACTAAAAATAGTAATAGATTTTCTTTCTCACCTGCATTCTTAAAAGAGGATAATAAAATCTTCTGTTACTTTACTTTTATTCAGATGACATTGAATAAATACTTTCCAGAATGAACAAATTCACTTATTCAACAAATATTTTCAGTTTATTTTTGTGCCAGATATTGGAAGTACTGCGTAACAGAGAAACCTGGCCCCACCATTACGCCTTTTCATTTGCTTGTTTGCATATAAAATCCACTAGCCAAACAATTCATGTGCATTACTGACTTAATATTCTCTCAAGTGATTTGTGCTTTTCTTCAGTCTCTTTTCATATTTTTACACTGTCTCATGGTAATCATCTAGGTAAATGGTGCATCACTGTTTAATTTGTTTTAATTTATTTCTCTAGGTATATGTATGTGACTATATAGTGCTTCAAAGATACTCATTTAATTAAAGATTTCTGATGATTTGAATGATAATCTATAAATACAAGAGAGAAAGGGAAAGTTTGAATAATGATCTGAAGGTTGTAGTTTTATATTAATTTTCCAAGAAGATTCCAGCAAAATCTCAGATTGATGACTTAATACTTATGTTACTGTTTCTCCTTGAAAAAATAATAAACCTTGAAAGTTTATTTGTTTCTTAGAAAAACAGTTTGAATATTAAAGATGAAAGGTATTTTAAAAATCTGAGCAGCTTCTCTCTCAGAGAGAATTCTCAGAAAGAATATGATACATCAGCACACTGGCTCACTACACACTCAGTACACATGGCATTCAGGTCAGGACTGCAACACAGTGATGCTTCTATTTTCCCTTCCCCTTTCATTCCACAGCTTCTCACACCTTTCATAACAATTCCTCCATAAAAAAACAAAAAACAAAAAACAAAAAAAAATGCTCTTTCCTATTGCCAGATTTCTACTCTTGACCTAGATAAAGAAACTTTATTTCCCCTAGTTGATGCAAAAAATAAAAAAATAAAAAACTTTTTTTTCTGCTAAAACTTTATTTTTGTTATATTTGTTTGCTGCCTTACCTGACAAAAGAATTAAGTAAAACACAAGAAACCTGTCAGGATCTTAAAAGGGTGTTAGTTGAGTACTGCTCAGTAATCCCAAAGAGCATCACTGAACTAGCACCCCCAAAATCTTTCCTGGTTGAGATGATGAAGAAAGACCATTTCTTAAAAATCTGCACAATATCATATTATACAGTATAAATCAACATAATGTGATGTGATCTGACATCAAGTTTAAAAAGTGCCTTTTCTGCTTCTGCTCAGACCATATGTTCAAATTATTAAAAATATCCACAAATGCTTGTTTTTCCTTTTAACAAACCCAAGCTTCTCTCAAATAAACCATCTTGTATTGATGGGCAGAAAATGATTTTCTTCTTATGGGCACTTTATTATCAATTACTTTACAGATGATGTTTTGATCTTTGGTCAAAAGAGCTTTTATAAAAGATACTCATATATACATGCACATACACATACATACAAAAAGTAAACTGTCAAAAAGTAAGGTGTTACTATACAGTGAAGAAATACAACATATTTAAGTTTACTTGTGATATCAGATGCTCTTTCTGACCTACCTTATATTGGACTTTTGGTATGCAAATATGCCTCATTGAATATCTAAATATGAGTGCCTATTCATTGTCACTTTCTTTTGACCTGAAATCTGTTGACCCAGCAATCTCCAAAAACCTGTTCACCCATGGGTAATAGAGGCTAAGCTTTCTTTAAAAAAATTATTATTCCATGCAATTTGTAAGGAAACAGCCAAGTTGGCAAATTTAAAAAAAAAAACACACACGCAAACGCTGGAACATCTTGACTAGGTTGATGACATGACAGCATTGTAGTATACTACCAGCTGGGAGTTGGCTGGGGTTCAGAAATGGACTCAAGACAGTGGAAGCAGAATGCAAGAGGAGGCAGCTCTTCACTAGTGTGACTGTTTTGTTAAAACCAGCAAGAAGACCATTTGTTAAACAGCTTTCTCTCACTCTGCCTTTAGTTGATTTCTTGTCGGCACCAGAAAAATGTGACATAAGGGGATACAATAGTATGTGAAATGATACTGCACAATCTGCTCAATCTGCCATTGCAGTCTCCAGGCCTGTTTCTCACCTTGCTCTGGATCCCCCCTGAGCTGATGCAAGCATGGAGTTCCTGTGGACTTCCAAGGGGGCTCCATGCTTGTAATAGACTAAAAAATGGAAAGCAGGCAGAGAGAGAGGCTAGACAGATGAGCAAGGTATTTGGTTCACTATCATTTCCCTAAAATAAAGACCAATGAAACATTAGATTAAACTAAAACAAACAAAAAGCACCTCACTTATGAAGATTTTGAATGCTCACATTTGCCTTTTTAATGTCTCTGCACTTCTGAGTTTTTTCATCTCTTTCTAAGGTGACCCAGAGAATGATGAAAAAGTAGGGAATGGCCATGTATGTAGTATTTTTATTTCAACCAGCAGCATCATGCTCTCAAAATCTTCCAAGATAAATCATTCCCCCACAGATTTGCAGCTCAAATTCACAAACAACAGAATTTCCATGGTTTCAATACAGTTCAAGTAAGCATCCTCCAAATTTCAGTATTTATCTGGACCAGTGTGAATGTTGCATTTTAAAAAATTCATCCAGCACTAATTAACTTAATATTTGGAGATAACAAATCCTGATCCGTAATCTTTCCTGAGGAAAAAAATCCAAGGTTCCCATAAGAAATAGCTTTTTATTAATATCCTTGAGAGTCTTGAAACATTAGGTATTGTTATGTCAGCACATCTGTATATCTTGCTTGGGCAGAGAAATTAACTATCTGGAAATACTGATACAGCAGGGGAATTTCTGAGGTCCTTTGATGAGAGGAAAGTATAACTGTAATGAAAATTTAAGGAATTTTTTTTTCTCTTATCCTTCCCTTTTCAGTTTATATAGCAGCATCTCTGGACATTAGAAAAGTGAAGAAAATAGTGTAAATTTCTTAATAGCTAAATAAGGCCTGAAATAGACCTACAAATTTAAAAGCCTATAACTCTCAGTATAAAGAGAAATTAACTACCTTCCGGCATTTCTGTAGCAATGACAACTCTTTATCTAGAAACAATAATAATAAAGATTGGAAAAGTAATAGCTAAGCATTCTTTTAAAAATTTACTTCAGCTGATCTTTTATGCTTGGTCTGTTGTGAGAAATAAAATGTTAAAAAATCTTAAAAGCACACATATGAATATATGTTTGGCATGCAATACCTCATTACATTTGTAAAACAATATTAATTAGGACTTAATAAGTTAAAATATATAAGGTAAAATAAATTCTAATTGCCTTAGCTATTAAGTAAAGGGCTGTCCTATATTTGAGTGTGAACTACTCCTTAGAAGAGCAGGCCTGGATATCTGTACAAACTATCAACTCAGTCAACCTACACTCAGTTCTCTTCTCACAACTTAGGTCTTCTCCTTGGAAATGATTTCCTGATGAAAATTCTATGCCTCAAGTGACCTCTTGTTTCTCAATACTCTATGAACTTTTTTTTTTTTTTTTTAAGACGGAGTCTGTCTCTGTTGCCCAGGCTGGAGTGCAGTGGCACATCTCGGCTCACTGCAAGCTCCACCCCCCGGTTCACGCTATTCTCCTGCCTCAGCCTCCTGAGTAGCTGGGACTACAGGAGCCCGCCACCACGCCTGGCTAATTTTTGTATTTTTAGTAGACACGGGGTTTCACCGTGTTAGCCATTATGTTGTTAGTCATAACAATCTGACCTTGTGATTCACCTGCCTCGGCCTCCCAAAGTGCTGGGATTACAAGCGTGAGCCACTGCGCCCAGCCTTATTCTTATTTTTATTCTGTTTCTCCTTAGCCATCTCTCCTCATGGCTAGACTCCAGAAATTTGGTTTTCATGTATTATCATTTTAGGAATCAAAATAGATACTCAGAATAACAGTAATAAGAGTGGTAGGTAGCTATGCTTTGTTGATTACCTATTAAGTGTGGCACATTGTGCTTGATGTTCCACATATATGGTCTCATTTAGTTCTCATACTAATCCAGTAAAGCAGGCATTATTGTCTCTGTTTTAAGAAACCAGTAAACTGAGGTTTAAAGAGTTTAAGTAAATTCAGCAATGTTATGGGGTTACTGAAGAGTAAAACCAGAATTGAAACCTTGGTCTCTCTGACTCCAACACTTACACTTATCAACACTAAATCATACTCTTCCGCTTTTATTGACTTTTATCTCCATGGTGTCTTACAAAATGTGATTGATATCTTCCCAGATCATAAATGAATGGAAAATACATTTTGTTTAGCCTAATTAGAAGCATGGTTTTAATATCTTGTACTAATTTGCTTACTATCCAGTCAGCCTTACTCTAACAGACATCATGTTTGTATCCTATGATAAAGCTGCCATATTTGTGTGAGCAGTACAAACCTGATAGTAACAACTCTGATGTTAAAAAAAAATCTTGTTTTTTAAAACCTTTATGTGATTCAACTTGATTTCTAACATGAGCTGTTTTTATTGCATGATAGAAAATTCTATCTACTTAATTCTGAGTTCTCATGACCTAATCCAGTGATTTCTCAGTCATTATAGTCTTTCTACCTAGTCTCATAAAGCGTTAAAATTCTATCTTCAATGACTCTTTCTCCCTGAAGAAATTCTGAGCAGATGCCATTTCAGAAATTTGATTGAATATAGAAGTATTACCTTCGTCTTCCTCTGTCTCATTTCTCTCCTGATCTTTTTATTTTTATTTTTCAATTTCTAAGTTATCAGGTCGTTTGCAATGTAATAGAGATACATCTGAAGAACCCGTGGGTCTAACTTTGGCTTTCACTTGGCTGTCTATGCCATGGCCCATCCACTGGTATTTTAACTATGTACTTACCCCATCTCCAGGAAGGAATGCACAGGGTGTATCCCAGGAAAAAGATTTTCTCCTAACCTTTACAAAGCCTCCATGATAACTTGCTGACACACTTTCATTGTCAAGTACCTATAACAGTTTCTTGAGAACCAAAGGAACTCTGAGAAACCCTCACAAAACCTTGAAGTAACATTCGAGGCTTTTAAATATTGAAAGTGGAATATGTTTCTCTCTTCAAGTGCGAATTGCATTTAATGACTATCTTTCAAAAATAAAGAAAAGAAAAAACTAACTCTATGAAAAAATATTTCAGACACCATCCTAACCAAGTGACCAATCAAGGCTAACCAGCGGTGATCAGTCATGTTGATATTATGTACCGTAATGTGATGGGAAGGGCAACTAATCTCTATGGCATTCTCAAAACACATGTGAAAACATCAGACAAATCGAAATCAGGAACACTGTACACAATGCCTAATTATTCCTCTTCAAAACTGTCAATATTATTTAATAAAAGAAAAACTGAAAAACTATCATAGATCAAACTATCATAAATATCAGTATCAGTTAATGAAAGAAAAACTGAGAAACTATCATAGATCAAAGGAGACTAGAGGGGTGATATGGTTTGACTGTGTTCTCACCCAAATCTCTTCTTGAATTGCAATTCCCATAATCCTCATAGGTAGTGAAAGGGATCCAGTGGGAGGTAATTTAATCATGGGGGCAGTTTCTCATGCTATTCTAGTGATAATGAATATGTTCTCAAGATATCGCATGGTTTTATAAGGGACTTCCCCCTTCACTCAGCTCTCATTTTTCTCCTTCCTGCCACCATGTAAAGAGGACATGTTTGCTTCCCCTTCTGCCATAATTGTAAGTTTCCTGAGGCCTCCCCAGCCATGTTGAACTATGAGTCAATTAAATTTCTTTCCTTTATAAATTCCCCAGTCTCGGGTATGTCTTATTAATAGCAGTGTGAGAATAAACTAATACAGGTGGCATGACAACCAAGTTCAATGTAGTGTTGTGGACTGGGTCCTGGAACAGAGGAAAAAATGCATGACGTGTATATAAAATGTAGTTTAGTTAATAGCATAGTACCAATGTTCATGTCTCATTTTTGATGCATGTCCTACAATTTTGTAAGATGTTAACATTAGGGGAAATTAGGTGAATATTTTCAATAATGACATTTTAAAATAATGTCGATTTTTAGGCAAATTTGTTGCTGAAAACAAATAGTGCCAACTATAAAAATTTTTATAGCAGCATGCTTTAAAAACTTAGAATTCCGGCCGGGCGCAGTGGCTGAAGTCTGTAATCCCAGCACTTTGGGAGGCCGAGACGGACAGATCACGAGGTCAGGAGATCGAGACCATCCTGGCTAACGCGGTGAAATCCCGTCTCTTCTAAAAAATACAAAAAAAAAAAAAAAAAACTAGCCAGGTGAGGTGGCGGGCGCCTGTAGTCCCAGCTACTTGGGAGGCTGCGGCAGGAGAATGGCGTAAACCCGGAAGGCGGAGCTTGCAGTGAGCGGAGATCCGGCACTGCACTCCAGCCTGGGTGACAGAGCAAGACTCCGTCTCAAAAAAAACAAAACAAAACAAAACAAAACAAACTTAGAATTCCAGTTCTCTAGTCTGATGATAAATCTTCTAAGCAAATTGCTGTGAGTAGCTTTGGCTGTATCTTATAAAAAATGTGAAAATGAAAATACAGTACTTTTTAACGTGGAAGAACAACTGATGAACAGCAAGGAAGCTCAGCATCTGCTAGCCCATTACAACAAAGTATTTACATTATTGGTGGGTGGGACTGAAATATGAGTTCAAAGATTTTTCATCTGCAGGCACCATGCATTTCTTCTATTTGGTCTTACTTAATTTTTACCAATTGATTTTTCTAGTAATAACAGTTAGTAAGCCAGTAATCAGAATGTCTCAATAAACAGAACCATTTAGAACTGAACCTGCAAGTCATTCTAGCATGAAGTTTTAAGTGAAGATTTTCATGATGATGATGTGTATTTCATCACCCTGCAAGCACCAAACAATTTTAATAAAATAATTAAGTTTTTAGCACCACTAACAAATAGAACAGAATAACATTTCCTAAAAATGTTATTTATCCCATCTATTTTAATTTCATGTTGTTATATGCATTTTATAACACAAAAAATGTTACCATAATAATAAATGCCTACTTTAAGAAGTTTTCTTATAAGCATGAAACTATGCATCAAAAATTTATTGGCTTTTATTTTAACTGTAAAGATGGTTTCTACAAAGAAAAAATTTGGAAACAACTGCCTCTTGCTCTCCAACTTGGTCCTTTTTATGTTCTGAAAAGATTTCCAGAAGTTCCCTCTGCTTTCCTTTTCAAACTTAAGCAGATTTCCAATAAGGAGTAGAACATAAGTAGTAGTGAATGTTCCTTAACCTGCTCCTAATTCTTCTCTTCTTCTACTGTACTTCATCTTGTTTCTTGATAGGAGAGAAAGAAGATTGATTTCAGCCAGACTTTGCACACCTTCAAACTTTTTTGTCTTACATCAACTCCTGAATTTACAGATAAAAATCAGAGGTTATTATCTGCCATATTAACATTCTCTGCATTTTTTCTAGAGAAATAGCAGTCCTATATCTCTGTTTTAAATGAAGCGGCCATTGAAAATAACAAAATTCAGAAATTAATGTGGATATTACTGTTTCAACTCATTTGTATGCACGTCACAAAGGAAATAAGTACTTCAAGATTATTTAAAGAGTAGGCTCTGACATGAGGCAAGTCTACCTTGGATAATTCACAAATATAAGAAATATGTTCCTGAATTTACAAGGATGCCTCAGCTAACCCCAGGGCATGGGGCCAAAAGGCAAGCAGGCATTAGGTTATTGCAACCTGGAGAGGGTGTGCTTTGATACAAAAGAAAATCTTCATGCAAACTGCACGTGCATATGTGGCACAGATTTTAAAGAATGAACCCTCAGGCCCTGAAAAAAATTAATGAGTTCTACCTCTCCTTTCTGTGACCTTTTAGTTAGGTTTTCATGGGAATTTGTTTTCTTTGTTTTAGTCTGAGCTGTTCGGGAAAAAGTCACAGTGGGATAGTGAATCTGCAAAAGTGCTCTCATAGCACAGATTTTGCAATCTACCATTGAGTTACTGTCTCCTGAGTAATCGAAGGTCCTGAACTAGGTAAATTCACATACCAGTCAAATATTGTCTTAAAAAAACCCAACCCTGAATTCATTATTCTAGGTGTTTTTCTCTTTGATGATATAATTATTCTGCCAAGAGCCTGTTCATCTCATTATCACTCCTTTTCCATCCTTCTAACTCTGCTTTCTTTAAAAGGTTAGATTAATTTACTTATCATGTCACAAGAGAGCAGAACATAGGGATAAGAACAGTGGACCTGAGGTCAAAAACTTTAGCCTAAAAATCTGACCTTGCCACTTACTATGAGATGTGTGCCTTAGTTTCTTATTCTATGGTACAGGGCTAAGAATGTTCCTTGATTCAAGTAGGAGTCATATAGATTAGTTTCCAACATCTGTTCTACTCTGCTTCCTCACTCCACTCAGCAGTCAGTGAGTTTTGAGTGGGATTGATCCCTCCCCAGATCCAGAGTGGGTACCTGCTTAATCCAAGTTTATAAGTTAACTTCATCTCATTTGCTATCAAGACTGGTTCCCGGACAGATAATAATTTAGGACTAAGTGAATAGGCCTGATTTTTCCCACAGCAGTTGGTCTAGAGGTGAACTTGGAAACTGAATCTATCTAATCAGCATGAAAAAGCATCTCTTTTCCTTAAATAATAAGTTGCATGGGTCTGAAGCTTGGTCAGATTTAAGGGTTATTCAGATATTTTAAATTAACCCAGGCAATAGTAACAATATCTAACAGTCTCAAAATTCTTTCCTTTATTAGCACTCTATACCTGCAACAAAACACTTGAAGCTACTAGGAATGTTACTATTAATCTAGTCTAATGATCCAAACCCATTGCCAGTCATAGGCCTTACAATATATATAGGCATGGGAAGGCTGCGAATATACTTTTTCTATATTTCTATTTCTTACCAAATTATTCTGTTTTAGTTGACATTGAACACAATTATCCAAATTTTTGAAGGATTCAGAAAATAAAAAACATATTATGCATATGCATAATATGCATAAGAAATAGTGAAGGAAGAAGGAGAAAAGCAAAGTTAGCAGTATGAATTTGAGATAATAGTAAGGCTAGTTAAAACGTACTATATATTTATACACACATGTTATGGGTAGATTGCATGTTTCATTTTAAGCCAGGAAAGGAGTTTCTTTTTAATATATAAAATTTGAAGTCTTATTCTTTGGGGATGTCTATATATGGAACTGTGTCAATAAACATTCTTCACTGCATCTTCAAGAATATATACTTTATATGTATACTTTATGGTATGCTTTATGTGATACCAGCTTCTGTTCAAGAAAAAAACTGTAAGTATAAGATATTGGGAGATGATTCTCATGTTTCTAACCATCACTGATAGCCTTTGTATAGTAAGCAGCTTTGGAAGGTAGAAATAGTGTCTCTCATGAGGAAAAGGGGCATATTTATATACTATACAGTTTGATAAAGATAATGTCTCATTCTGGCATAAAAGTCAGGCAGGCTTAGTGCCTATTGTAAAAGATTTTCTTTTCTATGCAGAAAGCTCTTTTCCTATAATGGAACCCTATGTGTTCAAGCATCACCTGGCCCTCTCAGCATTGTTCTGTGAAAACTGGGGTCTAGGGAACCAGCACAAATCCTGAAAGTCTGGCGTCTGCTATTGCTAGAAGTACTCAAGCCTTTTGTTTCTCATCCAGGAGTCTCATATCTCCTACCAACAGGCATGAAACTGTAAAGTTAAATCTTAGGTTGCCTGTAGGGTATAATTTCAGACTCTTCACACTTCTTTACATAGTAGCTTGTGTTCATTTTCTATTGCTGTGTAACAAATTGTCACAAAATTAGTAGCTTAAAACAACACCCATGTACTAGCTTACCTTCTTTTGGTCTGAAGCTCAAGCATTGTGTGGCTAGATTTCTTACAAATGGCTCAAACCTTACAACACAAAAATCAAGTTGTCGGGCAGAATTGGTTAATTTCTGGAGTCTGTAGGGGAATAATGCTTTTCTAACACATTTACTTTTCGGTCAAATTCCATTTCTTGCAACTATAGAACCGAGGACTAATTTTCTTGCGGGGGCTACTCCAAGCTCCCAGTGTCCACCCGTATTTATTGCCACATGGCACCATCCATCTTTAAAGCCAGAGGAGGGACTATACCTCAATTTGAATCCCTCTAACCCTTTGAATCTTTGACTTCCTCTGCTTTTGACCTCTAGATTCAGATTTCAGAGGCTTATATTTTTAGGTTACATTCACCCAGATAATCGCTCTATCTTAAAATCAACTGATTTAGAGCCTTGATTACATCTGAAACATATAACCACAAATTTCACCCACACTCAACAGGAGATTGTACAAGGGTAAATGTCAAGGTGAGTCATTTTAGAATTCTTCCTAGCACAATCTTATTGTTTGTCATCTCTGACCTAAATTTGTAATCAACCAATGAAAACTGCATAGTAAAATCAGTTCCCAAAATAACACTATTCTGAGATAAAAATAAGCCAATTAATTAGAGTAATAATTTGATAATACTATAAATAAAGATTTGATTATCATTTCATAAAAGAAATGCTGTGTACTCAACAACATTCTTATCTTGGACACCATGATAAGATGTATAGGTGTGTTTCTTGAACATATTTCAGCATAAACTGATGGAAAGTCCAAAACACAATTCAGCAAAAGGAATTCTATAAAGTCTTCTTTTTAAAACTCAACATGCACAATACTTTGCCAGATAGTCTTAACATATATAGATTTAGATAGATATTAAAGTAATTGTAGCAGGTTAACAAAGTAAAATCATGTCAAGGACCAGAAAAACAGCATAATGAAGATAATAGGAAGTGTTGGCAACTGAGGCTAACTAGAAAGAACGTATCCTGCCTAATGACATTCAATGCATCATTTTAAAGACAGTGTACCCGACAAACAAAACACATCCTCAGACTGCCATGAAGCAGTTCTGATGTGTAACTTTTAATATATCTTCATGTCATTCAAGCAATCTCTTATATTGTCACTGAACTTGAACTTCAGATTACACTTGTCAGTGAGTTCAAGATTATAATGCCTTGAAAAGCATACAAAGGTAGTTACCAAGTAAAAGTCAGATAGGAATTAAATAATAAAGATTATTATTAGTTTTGATTTTTTGATGTGTCTTTAATATTTCTGTTCAAAATCGGTTGATTATTATACTGCTATTTTGAATTAAAAATGTTAACTACTAACAAAATCACCTCTTTTGTGAATCTGTCTATGTAAGACTAAAACCATTTCTTTGCTTCTAAATAAATTGGTCTAACACTCACTAAAATTTCACATTTAAATTTAATTTACAAATAGCAATGTATCAGAGTTCTAAGCTTGTGCTGAGTAGAGGCACGAGAAATAACCTATTGATTTAATTACAATAAATATCACTTGGATGTCAATGAAACACAAATGTCTTTATTGGACCACTGCTTCTTGAAATCTCCTCTGAAAATTTTACAAGCATCTCAAACTTAATAAGGATAATTAGAATATTATACCCTGACACTTGATGTCATGTCTTTTCTAATTCAATCAAAAGCATCCCACCTACCAGTGAAAATTTAGTAGTTATTGATAATTTCTCTCCTTTTATCTCAGTATAAAGTATGTTCTGTTGATTCTACCTCCAAAATATAGCTCAACTAAACACACATCATTCTAATACTACCATCCTTGTTCAGGTCATAATTATCTCGCTCTTTGGAGAGTACGAATTCATCTTAATTGTTCCGCTATTCAATTATTGAGTTCTTCCTCCCATTCTCCAAATCCAACAGAAGCTATTTTTCTCAATACTAATCAGATACTGACATAACCTTACTTAGAACTCCTTAATAGATTCTTTATCACCCCAAGCACACTTCTACCTCAGGGCCTTTCCATCTAGTGTTTACTCTGCCTGGGACATCTTTTCCCAGAGTTCCTCTTGGCTTTCCACCTCACTTCGGTCAGGTTATATTTTCTGCAACATCCTATCCAAAGGAATGCACTCCTCTATGCCTCCTTGTTTCTGGCTTACCTTGTCACTTCTCTTTATGTCACATACTATACCTTTTACTTATTTAGTTTCTTTGCTGTTTGTCTCCTCTTCCAAGTATAAGCTCAATGATGATGAAGGTTTTATCTCTTTTTTTTTCCTACTGGAATATTCTTTTCCCATTCTCAATGTAGTAGTTCCTGCTTATTCTTTAATATACAGCTTAAGTGTAACATGTCCTGGGAGAGGTCTTTTCTCACCACTCCATCTAAAGTCAGTTCACTTTAATGTACTATCTATCTTAGCCATTTTTAAAGACCATAATAGCGTCACTTTAAAATCATTTACTTGGCTTTATGCCCCCAGCAATTAGCTCAATATTTTTCACATGACTGTTTAAACAAATGAATGAAGGAATGAATCAAGAGTAGAATATAAATCATGACTAAATGAAGATGAGCCTAGGAAAAAAATTTTACATATAAAGAATTTTGATGAAATACATAGATGTTTCAAATCCATTCATTGATTTGATTTTCCTAGTAGCATCAAACTGTTTCTTTTAACAATCAACCTTACACACAAAGATTATGTATTGAAATACTTGAAGCAAGTCTCAGAATGAAATTATCATTCTAATTCTTGTTAGGTATGCAGCCATGGACAAGTCACTGAACATTAATTTTTTTATTGATACAGTTAGGATAATTATACCTTCATTATAAGTTTAAATGTGGTAAATTCAATTAATGGTTTTGTTTTTGTTGTGAATAGTATAAAAGGAAAGTGCTCATAGAAGTTGGTGAAAGCCCTGAATAAGAAATAAGGTACATGCTCACACTGCACTAAGCACCCTGGAGGTAGATAAGTTACAAAGATTAGGATTTGCATAATTGGTGTAACTCATAGTTTGCATTAACCTTATGAAGGGCAGCTATTTTTCATAGGTGTTGAGAATAATGTTAAAGAATACCAAAACCTAAGCCCTAGCAATCATGAAAGTTAGCATGGATTATTAAGCTAATTAAAACACTGGGACTCTGGAGACCTGAATTTTAATACACATTTTGCCACTAACTTATAATGTAACCCTAGGCAAGAGAGCAAGTCTCTTTATTCTTTGCTTTCTTCAGCTGTGAAGTGAACATTACCTTCCAGAGGTGGTTGTACTGCATAGCAATGAACCGATGTGAAGTACACTATAAGAATGGCATCCTTATGATAATTTTAAAGAGTAAAATTTAAAACATGTAACATGGTTGAAATAAATCTACAGATAGACGGATTACATCTTATCTCTTCAAAAAGTTTACTGTTAACAGAGGGAACAAGACCATTTTGGTTTTTGCAATTTAGTTTATTCCACCCCCATACTTCCCACCACACCCCTTCAGGAAGCATACAAAAGGAAGTGATTAAACTGTTGAGAATATTTAACTAAAGACTAGAAGCAATGTATGGCCAGCAAATGTTAATTAATATAACGTCTTCACCAAATTTACCTTAAAATGCAAGGTACACAGACTTACTTCCATCAGAGCATTCATATTTTTTGCTCTTTAATTAAAGCTCTGATGTCTGTTGCCACTGCTTCTCTTGACTGAGCCCCCCAAAAGCATAATTGGGAAGCAAGATTATGGTACTGGATGATGAATGAGTGTAGCATTCCCCATACCAAGTTCCGTATTGGAATATAAAATGAATGGATGTCATCATAGTCTAAATTATGGGCTTGAGTTTAAGATAAATTAGCCTACCTGTAGCACATTACAATTTTCCATACAAAATTAATTTATTTTACTTGCCAAATGACTGTACATTTATTAACTTGTGCAGGTTACACATTTTATTATTAAGGAGACCCTTTCTGAATGATAGTAAGGTGATTCTTGATTGTGATTCTTGGTTGGTTTGTTATATAATAACTTTAAATTTATTTATCTGAGAACTTGTAAATTTGCTGTCAACATGAAGAAATAATAGGAATTCAGAAAGTTCTCAGTCTTTATGTAAAATATTACTAATTGTTTAGAGAAAAAACTTTTTTCATTGAAACACCTTTAACAAAAATATGCTGTTCTTCTCTTTAGAGAATCATCTAAGGTAATGTATAGGAAACCCAAATTATGCAAGGGAATCTAAATTCAATATTCATGACTCCAAAATGATACAAATCTCTTATGGGAAATACATTTTTTCCCCGTTTATTCACACTTACATAGGGATTTTGTAACGTGGCTACAGGTTAATATTTGGGCATATCTTTTTTATATATTAATAGTATACATATAGTTTTCCTTTTAAGCCATATGAATAGAGAAAATGGAAATAGAAAAATAAAACCTTATAGAACATTACATATGAATATTTGCACAAACTACTTGTGACCTCCACTACACCAAATTGCTGTAAAAAGAAAATTAAGATGGATGTTTACTTCAATGAGAGAAACTTCCAGACATTTTAAAAAAATCAAAAAGTAGTAATTGATCAGGTATTTTATTCAAACAAATGTTAATTCTGTACATCAACCATGAATACCAATCTAGTAAGCAGTAAATGATCATAAATTAATCATGCCTATTTTGAAGTAAACTGTGACATTGCTAATATTTTCACTTTCTAAAGTCTTGATATAAACCAAGTTTTGGTTTTGAATAGTTCCTGTGCTTCTTAAGAAAAGACAATCTCAAGTCTATGCCCCTAATTTGTTTTGTTTTGCTTTTTACAATTCTAGCAGAGCTCTCAAGACTATTAAGAATTGTGGAGTGAAGCATAAATACATTAAACCTGTTATTAAGGTATTGCAAAAATTGTTGGTTTCATTTACTCCTTCAATAAACTAATCCATAAGTTGATGGCGACTTTATCTGACCTTCATGCAAGTGTTGCACTCTGAGTGTGCAATGTGAGATGACTGTCTCTGTGAATGTTTTGTTTGAAAATATAGTCCAATAACATTGATTTACGGTGATGTCTAGTCACAAAACTCTTATGAATACAACATTCAAAACGAATAGGACAGTGACAGTACATCATTCTGGGGAAGAGGAACATCTCGGCAGTATGAATCATAGACATAGATAACTGGTGTCATTTAAACCACGTTAATATTGAGGAATGTAGTTTACATTTTGGAATTACTCAGTATGCAAATGCTGCATTTCAACTTTATAGTGCATACCTAGTCAACATGGAAAGCTATATGGCAAAGATTTTAAACATAATGAAAAATTATCGATGACTATATAACTGATGATCAGCAAAAATATTCTTTGGATGAATAATAATAATACTTAAAAGTATAATATTAATATAATTGATTAGCAAGAAATGTTAAAGACATTATCAGCTTTTAAAGCTAGAGATTATTTTATATGATGGAAACATGATATTGGCAACATTCAAGATGGGTTTTCACTGAGATTTATGATTTCGGACATATTTCTCAAAGGAATGTGAAATATATATGTAATGAGGTACTTACACTGAAGTGCATCATGTGTATTTATCATGTGTAAGACAGTAAATGCAGTTAGAAATTTTGCTGTTAAAATCCTCTAGCTTACAATTTTTTGGTTCCTCTGGAGAATAAAAAAGAATCTCGATAATTGATGAATAGCTCTCTACAATGTGCCCCAAGAGTGGACAGGAAGAATACAATTACTGATGTTACACAGGCATTAGGTGGCAGTTTAAAGCAGCTTGTTAGTTGAATTGAGCAATAGGGAAACTTAACAGTTTAACAATTTTGCTAGCAGGTGTTCCTGTTGCTGTGGTAAAGTGCTACATGTTTTACTCAATAATGGTGATAATACAATTGAGTTATCCCAAAACTCTTTGTAAAAACTCAAGTAATAAAAGCACATTATGGTTTCTTTATAGCTTTAGTGTTGCTTTAACCTATATGCCCCCAAATCTGTCTGCTTTTGAAAATGTCTTATTTAGGCCAGAGGAAAAATGGTCATTTTGAAAATGGAATTTAATTTTCTGTTATATTTTTCATTAGAGCCATCATCTGTAAGTTTATTTATTTTTTCTTAGCTTTTCAACAGGTCATTAACAATGTAAAAAACTTATAAATAAATATGTTTTCACCTACATTTACAGTGACTATAATAAAAAGACACACTGCATTTCCTTATCAGCCTTTCTGATAATACAGCAGATCCTCTGGTCATACCCTTTAAACCTTAGAGCATTTATAGATTCAAAAAAGCTTAGCCTCAGGGCAAGTCAAAGCAGCTCATTACATGAAAAAGATGGCATTAGTTATTAAGCATAATTATTTTAGTTTGACCATAGCAGAGCTTTTGTTTGCCATTTGTTTTCAATTACATTTGATTTTGCATGTAGGATATATAATAAAAGGGGAAAAGTATAAATGCATATACTTAAGGAAGATAATTTAAAATAAGCAAATAAACAAAAAGAATTAGACCAACACTATCAACAGCTATGGTTCTATCACTGATGTCTTATAAAGTTTTACTTTAGACTTAGGTACATGATTAGGCTTCCAACCCAAGCTGCTCTTTTATTAGATCTTCTGTCTATCTACCATCTCAGTGGTCAGTCGTTCATTCAATATTGATTCATTTTCCAATGAGGTATCATGCCAGGTACAGAAGCTACACAAATAAAGAGACAGGACCTGACCTCCAGGGGCTAGGTGTCCAACAGAAGATTCACACATGTAAGCCAAAAATTCCAGACAAGTACTGTGAAAAAGCTATGAACAAGGTGGTAGCAGAGCACAGAGTGAGGGAAGACAAAAATACTGCCTGGAGGTATCAGGCAGTACCCTAAGGATGGCACTTGCATAAGATTGGTAAATATTGATTTCCTTAGGGAGTGAGGCCATTCACACCCGAGTTTGAAGGACAGCATTTACTTAAATCATTATTCAGAATTCAGCATACTGAGTGATACCTGTTTTCTACTCCAAATGTATAGTTGCTGTTGTGATATCTTTTCAACTCTCATTTCATGAATATATCGACTGACTTGAGGTCAAGTCTATGAATGTATGTATTGAATAATGAAGCCTTATAAGGCTTATAAACAAAAATAAGTTTACTTATAACAATTTGTTAGAAAAGTTTTTGGCAATTATTTCCATAATCAATGAATGTTTTCATATAAATAAGTTGCAAATGGTATACTAAAACATGCAATTAAAAATAATTCCAGTATGAATGTAGCCAATGTATATTTAAATTTAATTCATTTTTATTGCCTGATCTGGACTCAAACTAGAATCACTTCTGTCAGCAGCTATGGGGGAAAGATAAAATTTAAAATATTCTGATAAGATATTTCTTCTACAGTATGCAATGATAAAAATGAGGATAGTTGAAGACAATCAATTCTCAAAAAGTGGTAACATAAAATTTTTAAAGTCATTATTAATCAAAGAAGTTAATATTTAAAAAGCAATGAGCTGCCATTTTGGTCTTGTAATTATAATTTAGTGAGTAAAGGCCAGTAAAATTGACATTGTATTATCCTGCCTCTGCTAGTGTAGCTATACAGTAAAGTACTTTGGAAATACTTTCTAGAATCTAAAATTGTTCATATTTTTGATCTAGCAATGCAACTTTTTAGACTTTATACAACAAAGCACACTAATTTAAAAAAAGGATAATCTTTATACTATAAAAATTACTTTATGCATTATTGACAAATGCAAAAACAGAAAAAATCTAGATAAAAGCACCAACGTTGACTGAATTTTACTACTACTACTACTATTTCTACAATTACTAATACAACAACCGCTAAAATCTATTGTGCCTTTATCATGTGTAAGACTCTCTAATTGTTTTACATGGATATCATTTAATGAAAACAAAATCCCACTGTGTTAGTGATTTTATTATTCTGACCTTATAGATGAGAAAACTGAGGCTCAAGGAGGTAAAATTATTCATTCAATATAATAAACTAGTAATGGGGCAACTAATATACAGATCCAACTATCTGTGACTAAATGTTGCACATGAAAACCAACTTCCATAACATATAGTAATATTTAATACTCATAGGGGTGTCATTTTTCAACATTACATATCACAGTACCAAGATTTAAAGAGATTCAGGCCAGGCACAGTGGCTTACACCTCTAAACCCAGAACTTTGGGAGGCCGAGGCAAATGGATCTCTTGGGGTCAGGAGTTCAAGACCAGCCTGGCCAACATGGTGAAACCCCCTCTGTACAAAAATACAAAAATTAGCCAGGCACGATGTTGGGAACCTATAATCCCAGCTACTCAAGAGGCTGAGGTGGGAGGATTGCTTGAACAGAGGAGGTGGAGGTTGTAGTGAGTTGAGATTATTCCATTATACTCTAGCCTGAGCAACAGAGCGAGACCCCATCTTAAATAATAATAATAAGAAGAAGAAGAGTTGCAAATTCCAGAGTCACAAAGTAGATTTTAAAAAGTCTCATGTCTTATGATTCTAGAGTTAGATTATTAATCCTTGAGCTATGCTGCATTTTAAGACAAGCCTGCAGAACTTGGGGTTTCCAGATACTCTAATTTCATAAATTCTGGGGCCAGAATCCGCTTTGATTAAATGAGATCAGATGTGATCAGGCATATTCATGGTGATTTGAAATAATCAATAATTCATAAAATCTTTGTATAAATAATTATTAAATCTATTCACTCACTTGATCTTATAATTATGCCACAATGCAGCATAGGCAACCTTATGGTGTAATGAAAAGTGAAAAGTGTAAGATGAAAAATAGATACATATATTGTGATTATTAATATATACAAAAATGTGAAAAAGACTGGGCAGAAAAAGTAACCAAAATTTTACTATAATGGTAGAATTATGGGTGATTTTTTCATTTTTAATTTTCTCTGACTTGATAAAATTTTGAAACTTAAAAAACTTAAAGGAACAAAATTAAAGTATAGCAAAAAATTCAAATATCAGATATTAAAAACTGATCTTTTTCTGCCTACAATACGAAATGCATTTGTTTATGTTAAAGTTTCCAGCTCTTTTTATAACATAGGTAGAAGTAAGACCAATTTTTCAGCTTCAGGTTTCCAATATCTTACATATTTTATTTTGCATCTCTCTCATTAATATATGTAGAAAAATATATGATTGATAGTGTTATTCTAAGGGTTTTTTAACCACTATCCAACCTATAAATAATTTTATAATCTTTCTAAGAGTTAATATATTAATAAACACATATATATGTATTTATATGTGTATTTATATATATGATCAGAGGTGTAAATGAAAAAATGTATCCATACTTAAAATAACCTAAACCATCCTTCAATGTTTTCCCAAGTATTTTGTTTAATATAATTAACTGATTGTGTAGGGCACATAAGCCTGCATATTGTCAACTACTCAGTTATGATTTATATATTTGATATGGAAGTGAAATCCCCTGAACAAAAAGAGAAACTTCATGGAATCAACACAGGAAACTAATGGAAATACATATATATTGTGAATAAGGTACTAGAACATACAATACTGTGGTCACAAGTAAACCATTCTGTAAAGAAATAAAAACTAGCAAAGAATAAGATTAAGAATAATCTTAGGCTTCTAGTATTAGTCTTTTATTTCCATATTGCTTATCAACTAAATGTATTTATAAATTTAAATTATGCTTATGTTTCATTATATGTGATCAGAAGCCATTTAAAGCTTGTTCTCACATCTAAGTCTCCACTGCCAAAATATTCCTAAAAATTCAACTTATTGAAAAATCACTATGCCCGTCATATATTTATCACATTTATCCTTTGAAAATAAAAACAAAAATTAGTAAGGATTATGACATTTCCTTCACCAATATTCATTCTAAAAGAAGGATCCTAAATATAATACATTCCATTATATATAGTATAGTATAGTATATTTTATGTATATCATATCATATTATATAAATTATCTCATTATTCACTTAAAAATCCCCGCAATGAATCTCCTATTCTTTCCACATTTTAGAAGGTAACATGCCATCTTGAGTTTTATGCGTTTTCATACTTTTGAAGTTAAGTGTCTTTTCACTGTTTACATACATATGAGGATAAGCTATATTAAGCACCCCGGGAAGAGGGTATGGTTTGTTGAGGACAAATCTACTGTACATTGCTATGCAACATTCATTCACAGGTTTTAACAAAGATAGGCAAACTGTACCATCAAGCCTCTTACTTTATATATTTAAGTAATTATAAATGTTTACTGATGTCCATAATGGTATCAAACTTTGGAAGCCTGTAAGCGTGTGTGTGTGTATGTGTGTGTGTTTGTGTGTTTGTGTACATATAGACATGTACTTGCATACCTGTATTGTAGATATCCAAACATATTTACACAGCAATATAATTGCATATCAAATTAAGAATCATTGTTACGCATTAAACACATTTACATATTATAATATATGTAGCATGCTACGTAACACATTACATATTATATTAATAGACTTGGCACAAATGTCAATAGTAAATTTGAATTAGGTTACCTCTTTGAGGATCACTTTTGTAACCTGTAAAATTGGAATGAGTATCATAAATACTCATTGATGTTTGATGTTTTATGTTAAAATAGTTTCCATCATCTACATAATTAGCATATTAAAACATAAGTAAAAATACTTTAAAAACTTAAAAACTGTTGATTGTACAACAGATGCAGATATATCTGTGCTCTATCAATAGATGAGCATTTCTGAGGATGTTCAAAGTTAGACTAAGGTTTTCGTTTTTTGTTTGCTTGTTTCACATTCCCATTTGGGAATCTATTCCATTTGGCCTCCTCTATGGAGAAATGGCGAAATGGTTTGTTTCAGTAATAAGGAAAGGGTCTTGGGAGAGTTTAGAAGGTCACAGCTTCTTGATCTCTGACAAACACTGATTAGTAGAAGTGAATTTTCAAACTCCATTATCTTGGGAACAATTAGGCAAATAAATCCAGGGGCTGAGGGGAAAAGATAACATGAAAATTAATGTAGCATTTATCTATCTATTCTCCTATTTTCTTTGCTTTGTGTCTAATTTGTACAGTTTGGCACTGTGTAGTTTCAGATATAGGTTTTGACTCTGGATAAATGTAATCTCAAAGGATTTATGAAATATAAACAATCATACTTTCAGAAAATCTATTTTTCCAGAGTATTTGATCAATATGATGATGTGTAAATAAAGACACTGAGTGGAGAATTAAAGTGATTATACAGATCATCTAAAGGGCATAGAGAACTACAGCAGGATTTGGGACCTAGATGTCTGAATTATTCAATTTGACTGTTACAGTGTTCAAAATTTCCCGTTAAAGTCCAAAAACTACATTCAACATTGAGTATACAGATACCACCAAACTAGCACTTCAGATTTATTATTATTATTTTTTTTTTCGTAAAAGGGAAGACAGATTATTGAATTTTAGTGCCCTGTTTTTGTAGAAGTATAAAACCAATGCTACTTGGGAATTATCTACAATAAAATATTAAGGCCATATTTATAGTTTTAAAATAAGTGATAGCATTAAAAGGTAAAAGGAATACTGAAGAAAATATAGAAAAACACTCTAAGTCTCTAAGACAAATAATTTTGTAGTTAATTAACTTTCAGTACTGCCAGTCCATAAATACAATTTTCATTACACAATCATACAGTACAATTTGTTTTATGTTCCACATTTAAAATTATCTTAAAACCAGTTATCATGGTTTATTACCTTGATAGCGATTTTTAATGCTTTAAAATGTTCTGTCCTATACATTTTAAAAGTATGATATCAAACATAAAAAACTGAAAACCAAATCTGATACTTTTACAGCATTTTGACAAATCAACATGAATACACCAACAAGCCTCTTACTTTATGTATTTAAACAATTCACAAATATTTATTGATGTGCTCAGTGATATCAAACTTTAGAAGCCTGTAAGTATCTGTGTGAGTGTTTGTGTGTGTGTATGAAACGTATACTTACTGTATTGTAGATGAACACACACAAAAATATTTACACAGGAATATAACTGAATATCAAATTAAGAATCAGTAGTACAACACATTAAGCTCTCTTATTCTACTAATGGAGTTGGCACAAATGTCAATACTGAATTACACATTACATTATCCCTTTGAGCCTCACTTTTGTAATCTGTAAATTGGAATGAAAACACCAAACTCACAGGATAAACCAAAATAATATTATAATATGATTCAAAAATACCCTACATAAATATCAGTTGAATCTAGATTTTGATGGTTACTGATAGGCAAAAGTAGGCACTATATTACCAGGTTAATTGTTGCATTAAAATGGATTATAGTGTTCCAGCCTGGGAACATGGCAAAACCCTGTCGCTATGAAAAATACAAAAATTAGCGGGGCGTAGTGGCATGTGCCTGCAGTTCCAGCTACTTGCAGGGGCTGAGCGGGGAGGATCGCTTGAGTCTGGGAAGTCAAGGCTATAGTGAGCTGTGTTTGCGGATGAAACCCTGTTTCAAAAAAAAAAAAAGGATTATAGTGTTAATCTACTAGGTTCAAATATTTGTATTTGCAATCATCTACAAATAATTAATATCAAATTGTTCTACATCTTGGATTAAAGCCAACTGTAAATGAGAGGATTGCCAATGATAGCGACAGTGTTAATATTTGAATGACATATTTAAAAATAAGAGAAGCACCTTTTGAATTTTTTGTCTTCTTTGTAGTTAGGATGCCATCAATAGCAAATAATAGGACATTGACTCAAACTTACTTGAGTCATAGGAATTTTTTAAATCATTTCACATAAGGAGCAAGAAAAAGGGAGGAAGTTTTCTTGATTGGTTAGTTTAGTTGCTTAGAGGCATTATCAGGGTTCCAGATTCTTCCAATTTTTCAATCTGATATTTTTAACATGGAAGCATGGTCCTCAGGACAGCTCTCTGCAACAGTGCAAAGTAACAATCACATTTCCAATTATCATGCCCAAACATGGCAACATCCAATAAAATCTAAGTCCATCTCTCATTCACAGAGAAAGAAATGGTTATGTGCATCTCAGTTTGTGAGAATACTGTAGATAATGGATCTAATTAGATCTCACCATATATAACAGATTTAATTCGATCTTGGACTAATTCATCATACTTCTGTTTTGTGCCCAATCCTAAATCAATATTTAAAAAAAAAGAAGCAAGATGCCTATGACTAGCTTAGTAAAATTGAAGCTCCATTTAAAAGAAAGTGTAGTAGTTAATTATTGTATAAACAACCTAGACTGCTTCATCCAACCTGAAAGCACTATTTAAAACTGATTCACTCGTTCATTCACTCATAAATATAGACAATTGCAAAGAGCAATAGAAATGAACATCGATGGCTAATGTAGTATGCCAAAGGTAACCCTATGCTAAATAATTTAAATGAAAGAATAAACAAACAAAAGCCCCAAAACATTTTCATGTATGTTAAATGATAGAGTATCATGATTAAATTAATTAATTAGAAGATCTGAGTTGGAGTATTTTCTGATTTCCTGGGTGTGAATATCCCTTCCATGGTCCACTTCAAGCTACCAACATGTAGTTAAGTGCCTAGTGAGCTGACTTCAGGACTCCACTGACACCATTAATGGGTTGCCCAACCTCCACCCTTGTCTGCCTATTGTGTACTTTCAACACAACTACCAGAATAGTGTTTTTAAAACTTGTCCTGTCATTCACTCCAGAGATCAAGGTGTTCCACTGGCTCTCCATATCATCAGAGTCCAGAATCCTTACAATTGTCTACCATTGAACTTGCCCCTGTTCCTTTTCTGACCATAATCTCCTCTATGCTTCTTCCATTTTAGCTACATGGTCTCCTTGCTATTCCTAATTACTCCAGGTTTGCTTGTTGCTTAGGGCCTCTGCCTGAATTTAGCGAATGCCTTCACTTTCTTTATTTAAATGATGTCTTTCTACGAAGTTCAATTAATCTAAGGTCCTATTTATAATTTATTTGAACTTGAAACTTTTCCCCTGTGTAACTTCATTCTTAGTCTGTTCTCCTCCGATCCTCATGCCATGTACCACCTTCTCACTTACTATAAAATTTACCCATTTGTTATGTTTATGCTTTATTATTTGTCTCACTTGACTATAATTTGAGCTTTAGGAGAACAGTTCTTTTTTTATTATTATTTTCTGATATATCCCAAGTTCATAGAGCATTGTCTAGAAACTGGTATGCACTTAATACATATCTGTTCATTGAATGAATAATAATTTCTAATACCCAAATGATGTTTAGAGAGTATACATTCTTTTCTTGAAAACTGCTGTTCTTTCCAGTGTTCTTTTTAATATAAGTGCAATGTTTTTTCTCCATGTGTGTCCTAGAAACAATTTGGTTCTCTAAATCACATGTTCAAATGATCAACCATATCTATTTTAGGTTTGAAATTAAATAAGTAAACAAGTGCTATGATTTACTGCTCATATGCCAACTGTGAAACTGCTGTTTTGAAACAAATAAGTGACCTACTTACCCTTCTTGCATACATGATGAAATTCAAAATTCAGGAATTTTTTTTTTGTATCTTACAGTTATAATCACAGATAAACTATGAATATTTCCTTTTCTCAAGATATATAGTAAAATAATGGGAAATAAACACATAATATGCTTTGAATCTCACAAAAGTTATTTTAAATAGAATAGTTTCTACCTTTAGAGTGTATTACAAACTTAGTCAAAAAACAATGACCAAATTCTGTTAGTGCCTTTGTTATTTCATTTTATGCTATACACAAGCTGCTTGATTCATATATATCATGCATACTCTTAATAAAAGCAAGGAAAAAAAAACGTTTTCGAGATTTAAAAGTAATGTTTCAGTATTGTTTCCTCTTAAATTCAGGCTTTAGGAATGCAAAACTAAAAACAATATCTCACATATTTGTATACCAGTGTAACAATCTTAGAGAATGGGGAAAATTGATGGTATATTCACAGAGAAAGAATTGGTTATGAACAGAAATCATTAATGTAACTTGATGATATTTGTTCTTATTTTTAAAATTTCTTTTTGAATCCCTCAATTATTTGTCCTTGCCTGAATATGTTGATTTACTCTAGAGGCAACTGAATTAATTATTTGGTGAGCAGAAAGAAAATTGCATTATTCTCTATATTTCATGGTGGATCCATCATAATCATTTTTTATTGAACTGTAGGCATTCAAAGTTACTCAAAATGTATTTCCCAACAACTTGACTCCAAGGTAATTTTAGCTATTTTTTTCTAAAAAGCTAAACACTTTTCCTTTCTTTTAGCTTGATTGAAAAATATGAATGTAGAAATGAATACGGGATATAATTATTTGTTTGCCTGGGAATGTACAACTCAATATTTAAGAAAAAGGACATTGGAGCACGGATACTACCAAACTTCAAAACTTACCATAGAGCTACAGTAATCAAGATAGTGTGGTATTGGTGAAAGAATAAACAACAACAAAAAATCAATGGAACAGAATAGATAGCCCAGAAAAAGACCCACATGAATATATTTAACTGATCTTTGACAAAGGAACAAAAGCAATACAATAAGAAAAAAGGTACTCTTTTACCAAATAGCAGGGGGATAACTTAACATCCATATATATATATATATATATGCGCACATATATATATATTTACATATATAAGACCACTCACTGGATAAAGATTTTGCAACACATATGAATGAAGGAGATTTACAATCTTAAGTATGTAAATGTTCTGCAAATCGATAGGTAAATGGCAACTCAAAACAAAAATCTGCAAAAAACATGAAGCTGCAAGACACTGAATATGCAACAGAAATGGCTAATAATCTGTTCAATTCAAGCTCAACCTCATAGACAATAATGAAAACATAAAAACATAGACAATAATGAAAATATGGCATTGTAGACTATGTCACTCAGATTGCCCAAAGTTTAAGTTTAAAATTATCAACCACTGTCAGGTATGAGTTACAATTGCACTTATTTCATTGTTGGTGGATATCTAAATTGGTAGAACTGATTTGAAGAATAATTTAATGGTATCTATTGCAAATGTACATGTTTCTACCACCATAGACAACAATTACTTTTCTAGCTATATGTATAAAATAGAATATGCCCACTTCAATAAAAAAGAATTTGTGGCCGGGCGCGATGGCTCATGCCTGTAATCGCAGCACTTTGGGAGGCCGAGGTGGGCAGATCACGAGGTCAGGAGATCAAGACCATCCTGGCTAACACGGTGAAACCCCATCTCTACTAAAAATACAAAAAAAAAAAAAATTAGCTGGGTGTGGTGGCGGGGGCCTGTAGTCCCAGCTACTCTGGAGGCTGAGGCGGGAGAACGGCCTGAACCCAGGTGGTGGAGCCTGCAGTGAGCCCAGATCGCACCACTGCCCTCCAGCCTGGGAGACACAGCAAGATTCCATTAAAAAAAAAAAAAAAGACATTTGTAATTATGATTATAGTAGTATGATTTATAATGATGAAAAAAGTGGGAAACTGCCTAAATGTCAACACAAAGAGAATGTATAGATAAATTATATATGTATATGAAATATAATATGAAATAATTTATACATTGTATATATGCACATATATATACATTCTCTGTATGTATATTCTCTGTTTATATGTATTCTTTCTATATATTCTCTGTATATACATTCTCTTTGTATATATACATTATATATACACACACACATTTTATATATATGTGTGTATTTCTTAAATGAACCAATAGAAATAAATGAACTAGACTACTTGAATTGGTACATTAGAATCCCACAAATATTTTGAATGCAAAAGTAAATTGCATATGAAAACTGAATGCAGGGAGCTATTTCTATCAGATATTGACTAGAATAAACTACTATCAAGGACATTAGTAGGATAATCCGATACATTTAAATATGTGTTGTATATTATATAATTGAATTACATTATGGTTGTATGAGAGAATTCACTTGTTTTGAGAAACAGTAAGATGTGAAGTTGTAAAGTTCATATTGTCTACAACTAAAGAGTCCCAGAAATATAAGTAGAATGTGTTAAAAAATGATTATAATGAGAGTTTGTAGTGCAATTCTATTAAAAAGAGATTGTGATTAGTCAGAGTTTTATATGAACCAGGAACTCTGATTCTAAGGGCAGGAGAACATAGGTGTCCCAGCCTCGAAGAGAAGCAAATCAGCCATTTCTCTGCCTTTCTGTTGTATTCAATGGATTTATTCTTAATGGATTGGATAAGGCCCCCTCACATTGGTGGGGACAATTTTCTTTACTAAGTCTATGGATTCAAATGCTAGCCTCTTCCAGAAACTCTCACAGATACACCCAGAAATCATGTTTTACCACCTATCTGAGCATCCTTCAACCCAGTCAAGTTGACACATAAAGTAACCATCACAGCAATAATTACACAATGCGAACAAGTATATTTTGTTTGGTGGCTCTGTGTGTCCTATCAGCAGAGAATATAAATGTATAAATCCATTCTTCACTCACTCATTAAAACTAAGCATGCACTTGGCCGCAAATAAAAGCATAACCTATTCCAAAAATTACATTGTATAAGTGACATTCTGTCAATATGATCCAATGAATAATTACATGAGCAACAACAATAAAATTATTTTAAAAATCTATTCACTACCTAAAATTTAAGAAAGAGAATTCTAATATAGCAATGTTCTGAGGAAAAGTGCAAATTAGTATAATTATTTTTTTTCATGAAGATGTAATATATTCCCATAGGAATATGTACAAACCAAAAGATGGAAGAATGAGCATAAACATTTGGATAACAAAAAGACCTGTGAAACGTTATCTAAAAATCTTTAAAAATATGGAAGACTGCCAAATCATACAGAGAATAAGGCTTTATGATTAGAGGTTGGAAATCTGACAAAAAACAAAACATAAAAATGAAGAACTTCAACTTTTTGTTTTACTTTCTTTATGCAAGTCACATTCTGCAAAAAGAAAATGCAGGAATTTGCATTTTAACTGGTATTAAAGAACTTAGTGAAGGGAAATTGACTAAAAATTTGAAAGAGATTTACTCAATTATACTAACTTGTAAATATAAAATAAAAAGGATCTCTAGGTATTGATTGTATTCTATAGTTTAGTAAAACTTGTTATGAAAAAACTTAAATCGTAGCTGAATTATATAACAACATATTGCCAAAGAGGCAATTGCATCAAAACAACTTTTAAACTGATGTGTTGAAATAATTATTCATGATTACAAGGAACTGAAAAAAAGGTGTAGACATTTAGAAACATTCAGGTACATATACATTTTTTATAAGCTTAGATTTTTAGATCATGTACAAATTGTAGAAGAAAAGGTTTATACTGAAGGGCAAGCCAAAAAGTAACAAAATTTGTAAGACAGAGTGAAAGGAAAATATATCCTACAACAAGTTAACATCTGAGGGAAAAAAAAAATACTTAAGGAAACAAATAAGAAAGAAACTTTAACTTATGTTGGCAGTAAAGACAAAACCAAAAACAGAGGGGAAATATATTTTTAAGTGAAATGATATAATATTAGTATACACGGATAACTGTGAGAAAATATAACTCTTCAACTTCAACTTATTTCTTCTCTATCAAAGAAAAATTGGAAAGATTGAACAAAAATTGTTTGAATATACTTGAAAAACCTGAGATAACTAGTCATACTTTCATCCTATGGGTTTTCAGTGTATCTTCCTTCTTGTATCAGTGATGAATTACCAATAGCATACATCTTCTCTCATTCACTCACCATTTTAGCCAATGGCAGTCATTTTTGAGATGACCATCTAGAAAAGAATTTCACTTATATATATGCAACAAATTTATTGAAAGGCCTAAATTTGTTGGGGGCACAAGGAGCAAACATCTTTATTCTTCTGCAGCTCCTGCTTTCCAACATGCTTGATTTGCGCTCTTCTCTGACCTATGACATCTCAGAAAAATCCCACAGCTTTCTAGTAATCTTCAGGAATTAACACAGCTTGCCATGTTCATATTAAAATTTTCTTGTAACATAATTGGAAATTCCCAGCTACCTCCTCCCCCTAACTAGTGTGTTATTCATGGCTTAGGAATCTTTTGTACATAAGAAGCCATGGTCCATTTTCTGCTATTTCTAATTCTTTTTGGATAGAATCAAGAGCCATGAGAAGAAGCATTAAAAAAAGGGGGCGGAGGGTGTAATCTTCTCCAAAGGATCACAGCTCCTCGCTAGCAAGGGAATAAAACTGGATGGAGAAAGAGTTTGACAAATTGACAGAAGTAGGCTTCAGAAGGTGGGAAATAACAAACTCCTCTGAGCTAAAGGAGCATGTTCTAACCCAATGCAAGGAAGCTAAGAACCTTGGAAAAAGGGTTAGAGGAATTGCTAACTAGAATAACCAGTTTAGAGAAGAATATAAATTACCTGATGGAACTGAAAATCACAGCATGAGAACTTCATGAAGCATACACAAGTATCAGTAGCTGAATTGATCAAGTGGAAGAAATCATATCGGATATTAAACTTAATGAAATAAAGTGTGAAGACAAGATTAGAGAATAAAGAATGAAAAGGAAAGAACAAACCTTCCAAGAAATATGGGACTATATGAAAAGACCAAACCTACGTCTGATTGGTGTACCTAAAAGTGATGGAGAGAATGGAACCAAGATGGAAAACACTCTTCAGGATACCATCCAGGAGAACTTCCCCAACCTAGCAAGACAGGCCAACATTCAAATTCAGGAAATACAGAGAAGAGAAACACCAAGACAAGTAATTGTCAGATTCACCAAGATTGAAATAAAGGAAAAAATGTTAAGGGCAGCAAGAGAGAAAGGTTAGGTTACCCAAAAAGGGAAGCCCATCAGACTAACAGCAGATCTCTCTGCAGAAACCATATAAGCTAGAAGAAAGTGGGGGCCAATATTCAACATTCTTAAAGAAAAGAATTTTCAACACAAAATTTAATATCCCTCCAATCTAAGTTTCGTAAGCAAAGGAGAAACAAAATCCTTACAGACAGGCAAATGCTGAGAGATTTTGTCACCATCAGGCCTGCCTTACAAGAACTCCTGAAGGAAGCAGTAAATATGGAAAGGAAAAACCAGTAACAGCCACTGCAAAAACATACCAAATTGTAAAGACCATTGACACTATGAAGAAACTGTATCAATTAACAGACAAAATAACCAGCTAGCATCATAATGAGAGGATCAAATTCACACATAACAATATTAAACTTAAATGTAAACTGGCTAAATGTCCCAATTAAAAGACACAGACATGAAAATTGGATAAAGAGTCAAGAACTATCAGTGTGCTATATTCAGGAGACCCATTTCACATGCAAAGACACACATAGGCTCAAAATAAATGGATGGAGGAATATTTACTAAGCAAATAGAAAGCAAAAAAAAGAAAAAAAAGAAAAAAAAAGAAACAGGGGTTGCAATCCTAGTCTCTGGTAAAACAGACTTTAAACCAACAAAGACTAAAATAGTCAAAGAAGGCCATTACATAATGGTAAAGGGATCAATGCAACAAGAAGAGCTAACTATCCTAAATTTATACGCACCTAATACAGGAGCACCCAGATTCATAAAGCAAGATTTTAAAAACTTACAAAGAGACTTAGGCTACCACACAATAATCATGGGAGATTTTAACACTCCACTGTCAATATTAGACAGATCAATGAGACAGAAATTTAACAAGCATATTTAGGACTTGAACTCAGCTCTGCACCAAGCAGACCTAATAGACATTTACAGAACTCTCCACCCCAAATCAATAGAATATATATTCTTCTCAGAACCACATCGCACTTATTCTAAAATTGACCACATAATTGGAAGTAAAACACTCCTCAGCAATTGCAAAAGAATGGAAATCACAACAAACTGTCTCCTAGACCACAATGCAATCAAATTAGAACTCAGGATTAAGAAACTCACTCAAAACCACATAACTACATGGAAACTGAACAACCTGCTCCTGAATGACTACTGGGTAAATAATAAAATTAAGGCAGAAATAGATAAGTTATTTGAAACCAATGAAAACAAAGACACAATGTACCAGAATCTCTGGGACACAGCTAAACCAGCATTTAAAGGGAAATTCATAGCACTAAATGCCCACAGGAGAAAGCGGGAAAGATCTAAAATTGGCACTCTAATATCACAATTAAAAGAACTAGAGAAGCAAGAGCAAACAAATTCAAAAGCTAGCAGAAGACAGGAAATAACTAAAATCAGAGCAGAACTGAAGGAGACAGAGACATGAAAAGCTCTTCAAAAAAAAAATCCATGAATCCAGGAGCTGGTTTTTTGAAAAGGTTAACAAAATTGATAGACCACTAGCCAGACTAATGAAGAAGAAAAGAGAAGATTCAAATAGCTACAATAAAACACGATACAGGGGATATCACCACTGATCCCACAGAAATACAAACTACCATCAGAGAATAGTATAAACACCTCTGTGCAAATAAACTAGAAAATCTAGATGAAATGAATAAATTCCTGAACACATACACCCTCCCAAGACTAAACCAGGAAGAAGTCAATTCCCTGAATTGACCAATAACAAGTAGTTCTGAAATTGAGGCAGTAATTAATAGCCTACCAACCAAAAAAAGCCCAGGACCAGATGGAGTCACATCCAAATTATACCAGAAGTACAAAGAGGAGCTGGTACCATTCCTTCTGAAACTATTCCAAACAATAGGAAAAGAGGGACTCCTCCCTAATTCATTTTATGAGGCTAGCATCATCCTGATACCAAAACCTGGCAGAGACACACACACACACAAAACTTCAGGCCAATATCCCTGATGAACATTGATGCAAAAATCCTCAATAAAATACTGGCAAACTGAATCCAGCAGCACATCAAAAAGCTTATACACCACAATCAAGTTGGCTTCATCCCTGGGATTCAAGGCTGGTTCAACATAAGCAAATCAATAAACATAATTCATCACATAAACAGAACCAATGACAAAAACCACATGGTTATCTCAATAGATGCAGAAAAGGTCTTTGATAAAATTCAACACCGCTTCATGCCAAAAAACTCTCAATAACATAGGTACTGATGGAATATATCTCAAAATAATAATAGCTATTTATGACAAACCCACAGTCAATATCATACCAAGTGGGCAAAAACTGGAAGCATTCCCTTTGAAAACCAACACAAGACAAGGATGCCCTCTCTCACCACACCTATTCAACATAGTATTGGAAGTTCTGGCCAGGGCAATCAGGCAGGAGAAAGAAATAAACGGTATTCAAATTGGAATGGAGGAAGCCAAATTGTCTCTGTTTGCAGATGACATGATAATATATTTAGAAAACCCCATCATCTCAGCCCAGAATCTCCATAAGCTGATGAGCAACTTCAGCAAAGTCTCAGCATACAAAATCAATGTCCAAAAATCACAAGCATTTCTATAAACTAGTAACAGACAGAGAGCCAAATCATGAGTGAACTCCCATTCACAATTGCTATGCACAGAATTAAATACCTAGGAATATAACTTACAAAGGATATGAAGGACTTCTTCAAGGAGAACTACAAACCACTGCTCAAGGAAATACGACAGGACAAAAATGCTCATGGCTAGGAAGAATCAATATTGTGAAAGTGGCTATACTGCCCAAAGTAATTGATTCAATGCTATCCCCATCAAGCTACCTTTGACTTTCTTCAGAGAATTAGAAAAAACTACTTTAAATTTCATATCGAACTAAAAAAGAGCCTGTATAGCCAAGGCAATCCTAACTAAAAAGAATAAATCTGGAGGCATCAGGCTACCTGACTTCAAACTATACTACAAGCCTACAGTAACCAAAACAGCATGGTAATGGTAACAAGACAGATATATATACCAATGGAACAGAGCAGAGGCTTCAGAAATAACTCCACGTGTCTACAACTGTCTGATCCTTGACAAACTTAAAAAAAAAAAAAAAAAAAAAAAACCAAAAAAACGGATTCCCTATTTAATAAATGGCGCTGGGAAAACTGGCTAGCCATATACAGAAAACAGAAACTGGACCCCTTCCTTACACCTTATGCAAAAAGTAACTCAAGATGGATTAAAGACTTAAACATAAGACCTAAAACCATAAAAACCCTAGAAGAAAACCTAAGCAATACCATTCAGTACATAGGCATGGGCAAAGGCTTCATGACTAAAACACCAAAAGCAATGGCAACAAAAGCCATAATTGACATATGGGATCTAATTAAACTAAAGAGCTTCTGCACAGGAAAAGAAACTATCATCAGAGTGACCAGGCAACCTACGAAATGGGAGAAAATTTTTGCAATCTATCCATCTGACAAAGGGCTAATATCCAGAATCTAAAAAGAACATAAACAAATTTATAACCAAAAAAAAACCCATAACAAAGTGGGCAAAGGATATGAACAGACACTTCTCAAAAGAAGACATTTATGAGGCCAATAAACATGAAAAAAAAACTCATCATCACTGGTCATTAGAGAAATGCAAGTCAAAACCACAACGAGATATCATCTCATGCCAGTTAGACTGGCGATCACTAAAAAGTCAGGAAACAACATGGTGGAGAGGATGTGGAGAAATAGGAATTTTTTTTTTTTTTTTTTTTTTGGAGACAGAGTCTGGCTCTGCTTGCCCAGGCTGGAACGCAGTGGTGCGATCTCGGCTCATTGCAACTTCCACCTTCCGGGGTTCACGCCATTCTCCTGCCTTAGCCTCCTGAGTAGCTGGGACTGCAGGTGCCCACCACCTCCCCCGGCTAATTTTTTTGTATTTTTAGTAGAGGTGGGGTTTCACCGTGTTAGCCAGGATGGTCTCGATCTTCTGACCTCATGATCTGCCCACCTCAGCCTTTGAAAGTGCTGGGATTACAGGCGTGAGCCACTGCGCCCGGCCAGAAATAGGAATACTTTTACACTGTTGGTAAAAGTGGAAATAAGTTCAACCATTGTGGAAGACAGTGCAGTGACTCCTCGAAGATCTAGAACCAGAAATACCATTTGATCCAGAAATCCCATTACTGGGTATATACCTAAAGGATTATAAATCTTTCTTTATAAAGACACATGCACACATATGTCAATTGCAGCACTGTTCACAATAGCAAAGACTTGCAACCAACCCAAATGTGCTTCAATGATAGAATGTATAAAAAAAAATGTGGCACATATACACCATGGAATACTATACAACCATAAAAAATGATGAGTTAACATCCCTTGCAGGGACATGGATGAAGCTGGAAACCATCATTCTCAGCAAACACACACAGGAACAGAAAACCAAACACCACATGTTCTCACTCATAAATGGGAGCTGAACAATGAGAACACATGGACACAGGGAGGGCAAAATCACACACCAGGGCCTGTCGATGGGTGGGGGTCTCAGGGAGGGATAGCATTAGGAGAAATACTTAATGTAGATGCTGGGTTGATGGGTGCAGCCAACTGCTATGGCATGTGTATACCTATGTAACAAACCTGCACGTTCTGCACATGTATCTCAGAACTTAAGTATAACAAGAAAATGGCGGGGAGGCGAGGGTGGGGGGTGTTCAAAAGATGTTTATGATTGGTGCTCTGTGGAACAAGTTTTCACATTTTATATTTTTCACAGGGTGCAGTTGTGGAACTCTTTTAGAAACGCTAAGAAATGTTTTAGTTCATGCTTTCCTGATTAAGCCATGAACGTTTACAATCCAATCCCATCAGCTCCTGTATTCTCCTTGAGTACCTACTCAAGAAAAGCTTCCTGGCCAGATGCGGTGGCTGAGGCCTATAATCCCAGCACTTTGGGAGGCCAAGGTGGATCACCTGAGGTCAGGAGTTCAAGACCAGCCTGGCCAACATGGTGAAACCGTTTCTACTAAAAATACAAAAAATTAGCTGGGCATGGTGGCGTGTGCCTGTAATCCCAGCTACTTAAGGGGCTGGGACAGGAGAATCGCTTGAACCTGGGAGGCGGAGGTTGCAGTGAGCTGAGATCCTGCCACTGCACCCTAGCCTGGGTGACAAGAGTGAGACTCTATCTCAAATAAAATAAATAAAATAAGATAATAAAATAAAATAAAATAAAATAAAATAAAATAAAATAAAATAAAATAAAGCTTCCTGCCTGAATCTCTTATCCCAATAGTCCACGTTCTTTGGCACGATACCATTCAAGATGGCTTAGAACCACCTGTCTTCTTCTACCCAACTGATACAGGGGAAACCAACACATCCTTGTCATGAGAAACAATGGAAGTTTATCTAGCTCTTCTTCTGCCCTCATTCCTCATAACCTAATATTGTGAGCTGTAGCTGCCAGCCTCACACCTATTCAGAATTATACGGTTGACAGACAAGCAACAGCCTATTCATATGCTCTCCAAATTTCAGGTAGCACATGACGGTTTCTTCCAAGAAATCTCACAGAACTCCACTTGGGTGCACTGCCATAAGCTCACCAGTCCCTATAGCTCAACAAACTTCTATTGAGAAGCAGGTAAGATACAAATACCTTCCTTTAGAAAACACCATTCTCAATACCCATTCATTTAGCTTGAGGGGTCAGGCATGCCAGCTCATTCCACTGAGTGAAGAGGAGAAATCCCAAAGCTTTCCCTCACAGGCCTATGAAACTCCACTATCTTAATTATTCCCCTCTATTTTCCAATATTTTCCTGTATGGGCTTGTAGGGAGCACTGAGGTTGAGAGACACAGGATTGTTTTCTGGTGTCTTTTGGGGCATTCTGGAGGAAAATGAGAGTCTAATATTTAGGTGCTATCTTCTTCAACATGTAAAGGCATTTCTTACCTACTATCTTTAAAAACGGGACCAATTCCATTCAGTATTTTATTACTATCTATACATGTACCTCTATATGTATATATGTATATTTCTTTCAATAACAAGATGGAGATTGATTTGTGGCAGTACTTGATTAATACAGAATTCAGTCCACTTGAACTATTCAGCTATGGATTAAAATGTGGAGGACTATAGAGCGTCTAATTTCTTGTTCATTAAAGTGACTACACCTATCTCTAAAAAATGTTTCATTTTAGGGTTAGCTTTAATTTACGTGAATTCATTCAAGGTTGTTAATATTAGAGTTAAGCTAATCTTCAACATTGGTAAAAATTCCTGGATTTCAATGACTCATAAGTTTGAGCAAAATCCCTTTGGTTATTTTTAAGCCAGAAGCGAGGGATAAGTGCACTTTTCCAATTTTAAGTTCAATTTAAACTTAGTGTGCTTCAATAATTCAGAAACCAATGAACTTTAAAAACTGAAGATTTTAGAAATCCAATTCTTGACTACCTAAGATTAGTTCAGAAGTTTAGGCAAGATACTTTCAATTACTTGAAAGCAATATATTAAAAAAATATTTATTCTGGGTCTGTAGTATAAAACTGAGTAATTATATTTTAAATACTGAATATAATATTAAATAATGCTTATGTGTTTTGTGATACTGCATGAACAGAAGGAATTAGATGTATAAATTTAAGATATCAAGATACAGAAAAGTAAGACTTTGTATTGATATAAACAATATCTTTTAAAATTAAGATTAAATAATTAGCTTATGATGAATGTTCTGATAAATTGATTTATTATATTTTAAACAAATATTCACATTGATTTTATTTGCATATGATATGTAAATATTGAGTATTCACTCATGAAAATAACTTTGCATTATAATAAACTGTAAGTTTTACAATTGTAAGAACATAATTCTGGAATATCACTGTCTAATAGTAACTTTCTGTGATTATGAAAATGTCAGATATCTGTGCTATCCAATGCAGTAGCCATTAGCCATTTATGACTATTGAGCACTTAAATGTGGGTAGTGCAATTAAGTAATAGAATGTTTATTTTTAATTTTATTAAAATATTAATCTATATAGCCACAGGTAGTTAGTGGCTAACATATTTGATGGTTCAGCCCTGAAATAAAAGTATACTTGATATTCTTCTAGTATGCCCTTTTGTATACTTGAAAATTATATTTATTACAATACTTTGCAATCTTAGGGTACACAGGATATTAGGAAACTCAAAGGCTATTATTTTATTGTTTTCAAACTAAAATTGTATGAAAACAAACTAATGATACATATGAAAGGGTAGCATATGTCCTTTATTTATCTAAAAATTCGCCAGTACATATAGTGTGTTCAGATCAATAATCACTATGAAATAAGAATCTATCATTCCATGCAATACAGTTTTTTCACATTTGTATAATTTTAAATAAAAATTTACAAGCCAGAAGATTATTGTAAGTATCTATTATTTCAAATTTTAAAAGTGCAATTCTTTCTAGACATTTTTAATTTCCCCACTTCCACCTTTTCACCTCTATATACATTTTTTGTATGTTTTTATACATCTATAGCTTTCAATTTGGGAAAATAGGAAGTAGAAAAATTCTAAAATGTGGAAAATGTAAACAGCTTGTTTCTTCCATGACCCATATGTTCTCTACAGGGGAACTTTGTAGTGCTGATTTGCAAAAGATTCTATGTTCAATCTACCCTTGAGACTGTCTGCCCTCTTCTTATTTCCAAAGATGAATGTTTTCTATACCCTGCCAAGCACCAGAAAGACTTGATTCATTCAAGGCTGAATTATTTACAAGAATCTTTTGCATTCCTCCTTTCAGGGACAAGGTTTTTTTTTGTTTTGTTTCTCTTTGGTTGTGTTGTATTCTGCAGTGACTTTTCAGGATACAAATTATAACAGCAAATATGAAGAGCATCTGAAATGTTTTATTTAAGGTGCTATCAGTTAGGAAAATGATACAAAATTCAATCCATTAATTTTTACTAGAGTTAATAATAATTCTACTTTATAGGATTATTGCAGGAATTTTAAAAGTTAATATAAATTGACCATTGGTAATAGTATAGCACACATATGATTAATTAGCATTAACTTCTCATTTAAAGCAAAAATGTAGCCACTGTTAAATTTTATTTTGAGGAAAGTACTAGAAATGAATTAGGATGTTTCCCACAATGTTGTACAGATTGTGTTTCTGAGGAAAGGTGGTGCTTTCAAGAATTGCATACTTTTGTTATAAATAATCTCAATAACAAAAATTATTATTTTGTCCCTCATATCCTCAAATGATATTAGTGAGCCTCCCTCATTGGAGTCAGTGTTTTAAGCTATTTCTCTAATAATGGAAATGGATTTGCCCTCTTCCACCCACTTCCCCCTGCCTAGTCAATGTCATGCCTTTGCAAGAGAGCTGACTAGCATTACGAGATTATACAAACCTCCAATAGTAATTAACTCACGTGTCATAGTCAGTTGGCTCAAATTATTTTAGTTCCTTTCTATCTTTTAGTCCAGGTAAGTAAAAAAATCATGACAAGTTTTAAAAATTCTGATTATTTCATTCTTTCGGCAAGCCATGGATTGCATTTCACCTCCTTCTCATGAAACTTTTCTAATTATAGAAAGGAAATTCATTTGCAGAATAATATTTCTACCATGTAAGATAAAATAATTTTGGTAGTAATATTCTTGCACTATCTGTTAATAGAATAAATTTTAGGTATAAATTTTAAAAGAATAAGTGTTTTATAGTTTTTAAATGAATGTGTAAATGCCATGACAGTTATTTTTTCTATTATACCACAAAGTAGAGAACTTGTACTTAAAAATAATTCATTAATTAAATGTGAAATAATATGTTTAGAAAGCCAACTGCCCAAGGACATAAAATAATTTTTAAAATCTTTATTTGCTTCAAGGGGCTTAAAATCAAGGTGATATTTTAAACACACTCATGGGAAACAATAATACAATGTTGTATATGGTAAGTATCAACTGCTTACTTTAGACAGTAAGCACCAAAGAGGCGGGACTTTATGTGGGTAGTGAAAGATTTTGGAAACATGCATGGAAGAGTAAAGCCATAGGGAATGACATAAACAGAATTATATAACAAATTTGAACATGGATGGTGTATTTGAGGTAAGATGCATAGACAGGAATCTTTTCGGGAAAAGCATGTGTAAGGAAAGCATATTGGTGTCTTACTAGGGGGTCTTAAATATAAATTTTTGAAATTTTAATCTAGTAAAAATGGAGCGACATTAAAATTTAAAATTGGGATTTGTCTGTATTCTGAAAATCTTTAAGAAATTAATAGGTGGTTAAATGTAGAATGTATTTAAACAGAAAGACTTAAAGCAAGGAAACAAGTTAGAAATTTATGGTGGTGATAGTAGTAGTAAAATAGTAGTGACAGTAAGACTAGCAAGAGTAATTTGTATTTCACTTTAAAGCTGTTATATGACAGAGTTTCTTTACATACCTTATCTTATGTGGTTGAAGCAGGCCTGATAAATTACTGAATTAGAGTTGAGGTAATGGGAACATTGAGAAAAGATAAATGGAAGTTTAAAAAAAAATGGCATAGACAAGACATGGCAGTATTGGTATGTGGGCATAAGCAAGACATCAAAGATAATGCTGAGATAAAAAGAGAAATAGCAAAATGAGAAACAGGAACTAGGTTGACAAGAAATCCTGTTAGTGTTTTTCTAGAGCATTCAGTTTGAAGTGACAGAAAATCACTAAAGTATAAATGCCCAGTGAGTAATTAAAACTTGGCAAATAATTACATAGAAGAAAGGCCAAGTCTAGAGATAACAGTGAATACTTCTTAAGAATACATTGTGAAAAACATATAGAGAATTATTTGCTTTCAACAGAGATAGAATAAGGAAATTTGTAAAACCTGAAAAATTTAATGTCATAGATACAATTAAATAAAAACCTTTTAAGGAAAGAGAGCATAACCAACAGTTTGGTCAAAATTTCAAGATTCCATATTTCAGTGATTGAGAGAGGGCTTTTGGATGGGGAAAAGCAATACTAATGAACTTCATGTATGTATTTTCAAATTGCAGACTACAAGAGAGATTAAGTGACGGACAGCAAAAATATTGTGTCAGGAGGTATCAGATAAAAAGGCAAGAAGTAAGAAGGGAACGATGGAAGAGCTTTATGAAGGTGAGAAGGTTTAAAGGCAGAGAAAAGAGAAAAAAAAAGGTAATCGCCATTCTGACTATCGTGAGATGGTATCTCATTGTGGTTTTGATTTACATTTCTCTAATGATCAGTGAGGGTGAGCTTTTTATCGTATGCTTGTTGGCTGCGTAAATGTCTTCTTTTGAGAAGTGTCAGTTCATATCCTTTGCCCACTTTTGGATGGGGTCATTTTTTTTTTTATTGTAAATTTGTTTCCATTCTTTGTAGATTCTGGATAGTAGACCTTTGTCAGATGGGTAGATTGCAAAAATTTTCTTCCATCCTGTAGGTTGCCTGTTCACTCTGATGATATAGTTTCTTTTGCTGTGCAGAATCTCTTTAGTTTAATCAGATTCCATTTGTCAATTTTGGCTTTTGTTGCAATTGTTTTTGTCATTTTCATCATGAAGTCTTTGCCTATGCTTGTATCTTGAATGGTATTGCCCAGGTTTTCTTCCAGGGTTTTTATGGTTTTGGGTTTTACATTTAAGTCTTTAATCCATCTTGAGTTAATTTTTGTCTGTGGTAAAAGGAAGGAGTTCAGTTTCTGTTTTCTGCATATGGCTAGCCAGTTTCCCCAGCACCACTGATTGAATAGGAGATCCTTTCCCCATTGCTTGTTTTTGTCAGATTTGTCAAAGATCAGACGGTTGTAGATGTGTGGTGTTATTTTTATGGTCTCTTTTCTGTTCCATTGGTCTATATGTCTGTTTTGGTACCAGTTCAAGTCAGGAAAAAACAGATGCTGGTGAGGCTGTGGAGAAATAGGAACGCTTTTACACTGTTGGTGGGAGTGTAAATTAGTTCAACCATTGTGGAAGACAAGTGTGGTGATTCCCCAAGGATCTAGAACCAGAAATACCATTTGACCAGCAATTCCATTACCGGGTATATACCCAAAGGGATGTAAATCATTCCACTATAAAGACACATGCACACGTGTGTTTATTACAGCACTATTTACAATAGCAAAATCGTGGAACCAACCCAAATGTCCATCAATGACACACTATGGAATACTATGCAGCCATAAAAATGAATGAGATCATGTCCTTTGCAGGGACATGGATGAAGCTGGAAACCATCATTCTCAGCAAATTAACACAGGACCAGAAAACCAAACACTACATATTTTCACTCATAAGTGGGAGTTGAACAGTAAGAATACGTGGACACAGAGAGGGGAACAACATACATCAGTGCCTGTTACGGGCTTGGGGGCTGAGGGGAGGAAACTTAGAGGATGGGTCAATAGCTGCAGCAAACCTCCATGGCACACGTATACCTGTGTAACAAGTCTGCTCGTTCTGCACATGTATCCCAGAACTTAAAGTAAAATAAATAAATAAACTGCACATATATGTACTTAAAAAAAAGAAGAAGAAAGTGAGATTCAACATCTTAGAAACAAAGGAACAAACAGATAAGCTTGATTTCCCTAGGGATGCGAAGAACGTAAGTTCAAAACCAGAGGGAGAAAATGCCTTCTCACCCACACATTCTTGATATAATTTCCTAATTAAAGCTTACTGCAAATGTAATGCCAACCAAAGCATTTTAAAGTTATCTTTTCATACAATAGCCATTAAGTAATTCTACTGATAACATCTGAACAGTATAAAATAAGGAAAAAAAGCATCAATCCTCCTAGAAAAAGCACATTTTTGTCATGAAGAGTTGTACAGTCATTCACATACCATCAGAGATCTCAAAAGTGGGCTCAAAGGGCAAGTATTCAAACCAGTGATAAAGGAAATCCAGTTCAAAGGCTCCTCGTATTACTAAGTCATACTTTTATACTCAGATCCTGATTTTTGCAGCTTATAAAATTCTTTGTTTTAGATAACACACATGAATGGAATTTATAGTGTTTTGTTCTTAATACGAACCATGCTTTCCACTTTTACTAGTTCTAGTCCACATTTGTTGCAATAGTCAGGTCATTTCCCTCTGACCACATAAACCAAAAAAGCCTTCTTGTGATGAAGAATAGAAAGAAATGCTTAATACTAGCAGAACAATAAAGTCCTGTATGTCCCAGAAAATAGAAGAACAATATTCCAAATAACTTCTTTCACCTACAGTAGCTTTCTGTGAGAGTTAACTGCATAGTATTCACTTTACAACATTTTCACACCAGTTTTCCTTCAAGTAAAACAGTGTTGGCAGTATTAATAACCTGTTGAGATGGAAACTGTTTAGAAGCAATGAAAGTGAGTAAGTTATAAGTCAATAAAAATCAAGTCACTCTTCCAAAAGAAAGTTTATTTGAGTTAAGGTTAAATTTGCCTTCTAAACTTCCCTAGTATCAAAGTTTTGAGAAGATCAATATTTTTAGTTTCTTAGGCCAAATTGCCTGTATGATACTCTTTTATCTTATAGAGAGATAGCCTACACAGAGTTCTAGCATGAAAATATAGTTCTCAGTCGATTTTTAGTTTCTCCAGGCATGGCATATTTACAATAAAATAATACTCATTCATTTTCCACCAAGGTGTAAAGCATCTAATATTGACTAGAAAATGCCATCTGCTCTTTACCTCTCTATGATCCATCCACTTACTCTCCCAAGAAACATGAGTCATCATAATCAGAAACATACTTTTCCAACAGTATTGCTATTATTGGTCATTTTTACATGTGGTCCCTAGCAGTGAATAAACAACAGATTTTTTTCTCAGATTTAATTAAATACTGGGGTTTGAATTAGTGGCAGCATCAACAAAATATTGGCATTTCAGACACACCTGTTTTTCAGAGCTAAAAAATAATTCTATTGGTTGCTCTTACAGTATGACTAATGAAATATCTTTCAAATTACTTGGAAAATAAAGAGAAGCAATTATGTCTGAGGACCATCTTAACTATAACACAGTACTTTACTTTTCAGCTTAAAAATGTTTTTGTCTTTACCAATTTCCTGTGGCTAAACCATAGTTTCAATTAAATAAGAGATCATTAGTGATCAACAAAATGATTTCACAATATTGGATGGATGGTACTTGACATACAGTAAGTGCTAAATAAATGTTGGATATTATTACGTTTGAAACAAAAATCTCAAAGTGTTGTCACTTGCCCAGACTAACAAGCTAATTTTTTAATGCAATGTAACAAGACATTGATCTTTACAGAGAGAGATTAATTAACAGAATATAATAAAATACTAAAAAACAGATATTTTAAATGAAATAGTCCATTTTAGGTAAATATATTTTAAATAATATAGAACATACTTTTACTGTCTGTTAATTTTGATGAAGCATTTTGGTTTCTTGTTTTTTTGTTGTTGTTGTTGCTGTTTCAGTATGAGATCACCATAGTGAGGAAGCAAAGCATATAAGAATGTAAATTCCTGTGAAACATGCCTGTATGAGACATATTTGCTTTGAAGTATAAATTTGACTGATTTCAACTAATTTAAATAGTGAAGGAACATCCTCAGATAGATTTTCTGTTGTAAGAGTTTAAATGGCCTTATTGAAAATATATTTGGGATTATATAATATCCTTGTGCTGTATAGCCCAGGAAATATAAATGAATAGATGCAATTTAAATTGAACCTCTGCTCCACAAGGTACAGCCTTATATACCGTAGATCCTCTATTCCTATTTCTTACTCTTTCTATATAGTATAAATTGGTGACAGTTACTTATCTTTAACTTTTCGTTCCTCCTCATCCTCAGCAACCAATTCAAATTATTGTAGAAGCTGAGTAATTTTTAATGTGTCTTCTAGCCCTTTTCCCTTTCCTTTTATGTCTATTATTTATTTTTCCAACAAGCTAATCTTGAGATAAAGGTTACCCATTCCTGCCTTTCCAATTCTCCTTCTCTTCTCACCTCTCCTCTCTTTTTATCTTCTCTTCCTCTTACTTCTTTATCCCTCTCTCTCTTTCCCCTCACCTTTCACTCTCTCCCCTCATGATTCAATTTTCTATGTCAAACTTCCAGGAATTGACCTGGCAATGGCAGAATTCTTTTTTTTTTTTTTTTTTTTTTTTTTTTGAGACACAGTCTTGCTCTGTTGCCATGACATGCGGGAGTGCAGTGGCATGATATCGGCTCAGTGCAACCTCTGCCTCCCGGGTTCAAGCGATTTTCCTGCCGCAGCCTCCCCATTGGCTGGGACTACAGACGTGTGCCCCCACAGCCAGCTAATTTTTGTATTTTTAGTAGAGAAAAGGTTTCATCGTATTGGTCAGGATGGTTTCGATCTCTTGACCTCGTGATCTGCCCGCCTTGGCCTCCCAATGTGCTGAGATTACAGGCGTGAGCCATTGCGCCCGGCCAGAATTCTTTATTGAGAGTAGGAGAGAAGAATCTCTTCAGGCAAAGACAGATTTGTCTTTAAAGTCTGAAGAATCTTGGTGGTGGGAGTGAAATGTCTGTGAATATTTTCTTGTTAAATGTTTGTGCCCATGTTGCAAATAATTATTGTCAAAGGTCTCAGATGAATCTGCCTAACTGACCTCAAATATCAATATGAAACTTAGGTTAGAAAAAAAGTGATATTGCTATCTAGTCCTTAACACCTTGCTTTACAGCTAATAAGATTCTCTTCTTTGAAATGAATAAAGCCCGTTAGACACTGTAGTCAATAATCTCTCTCTCTATGGGTATTTTATTTATTTAAAGATTGAGATGGAACCATTTAAGTCATGAAGATAGTTATCCATCTACAGTCCTGGGCACTTAAAGATAATCTTTTCCATGGATAAACTTCATTTTGACTCATTAAAAGGAGCATATGGAAATAATTCCAATTTTACTTACCTGGTGTGCCAGATAAGAGAAACTATGGCTAGTAATACTTTAAACTGTACTATGCTTTACAGCTTCCCAAACCTACTCACTTACAGTATAGCATTTGACCCCCAGCACCCTGTGAGTTAGCTATTATTATTTCAATTTCACAGATGTGGCACCTTGAGCTCAGAGAGGTTAAATGACTTGTCCAAGTTCAGATAGTAAGTGACAACAGGGCCTGGAACTTATGACTTCTAAAATTGGCTCCAAAGATAGCTATTCATTTTCACAGACAAAAACTGAGTCTAAAATTTATTATGTGGATAATGGGTTATTCATTGCCTTTTGTGTTTTCTCACGAGGAAGAGACACCAGGACAGAGACACTCGACATATCGAAAGTGATGGGGGGTAGAGAGATCAAGCAAGCTGGTTGGACTGTTGGGCCTCTCTCTCTATTTCCCTATATGATGCCTTATGAATACTGTATGACATCTGCCACAATAGCCCTTGTACCTTGAATCCTTTCAACAAATCATAAAAGATACAATGATTGGGTCTCTATAACCATAGAAAATTGAATGCAAAAGAAAAACCTTTCTTTTTTTTCCCTTTCCATCCAATTTGCCAGGAGTCATCCTATGATCATACATGCGATGGGGATCGCAGCTATATCTCTGATTGAGGTTATGGTCACAGGGATGAGTGGCAGTGGGGCCAAACCCCGCATGGTCACATTAACAGCTATTCTCTATCGCTGTGTTCTGAACTCAGCGGCTGCCTAATAAGTGGCTGCCTGACTGAAGCATCAAATGAACACAAGAAAGTAGCTTCTGAAGCCCTGCCTACTTTGGTCTCTGGGCCTATTGAAGTGAGTTCCTTGAGATACTTATTCCCTCACAAGTACACTGAGTACTTGTAAGTCCCAGCCTCCGGCTCATTCTCAGTAACCACGTCACAACTCTGCATGACAAAACTTTTCAGGGTCCCTTTTACAGACCACACTCAAGCGGTGAGTAGTGAAGTGAGTTACAGAATTGTCTCTGCTAACAAATGTTCCGCCAACCCCTACTCCGTTTCACCACCTGTTCTTTTCTTTGTATTTGTTGCTTTGGGAAACACTTCTTTCTTTTCAACCAAGATTTGTTTTTCTTCTCTTCTTTGCACACGGTAATGCTTTATCTCATGAATCCCAACACGCGCATATGAACAAAGATTATGATAGGGACATTTTTTTCTTCCATGTCTCTCTCTGGAGCGAAACTGCATTTTGTTTGAATGATTTAATAATGCATTTGATAAAATAATTGACTTTAAAGCTTGGACCTTCATTGTTCATCAGTTTGTTTTCTCCCTATAAGTCTTTAAAGAAAGCTGTTCCTTGGAAACCAATTAAGTCATTTGAATAGTGCAAGTCATTTGAATAGTCATTTGAATGCTGCAAATTAATAAAATAATTCTACCATTTACAAAGCAATAGGATCAGCCAACATACCACCCAGAATCTCTCTATATAAACAAAAATAATTAAGAACGTCATTTAGATGGATGGTTATGCTTTTTTGTGATTAGTTGAAGTTTTATAATTCTGGATAAAAAAATGGAAACTGAACTAATGAACACATTAGATGGGAGGAAAACCGTGGCATCATTTATGCAGTAAGTTCAAAAATGCATCGATTTTTATAAACATAGCCATTCAGAATGCTTTCACTATTGTGTTAGTATGAGTTAAAATGAAAATATTTTGTGCTATGATTAGGGTAGTTAAGTTTATGTTGCCAAATACAAGGATGTTTTCCATTTTGTTTAAGCAAATGTTTTTGTATTCTGTGTTGGCCCCTCATTACTTAAAGGATTTTTATTTATATTTATTTGGCACTTAGCCAGACTTTCATAGTTCCTTATTATCCTTAAATAAGAACTGTAATATATGTCTTTAGTATATGCTGTGCATATCATTTTTAATTCAAATTCCCGTGCTTTACAATGCCTAACAAATTATATGCTATAAGTAAAATTTTTATCATTCTAGTTGGGAAAATATTTATTCATAGATTCAAATTGCCTTCAAAAGTACAGTTATGTATATAGATACATATCACATTCAAAAAGTCTGTCCAGAAATGTCTTTCTTATTATGATAAATGTGGCCCTTAATTATGAGTATATAACAGCTGCTTATTTTCTCTTTATCTGATTATGTTTTGTGACTCATTTATGATGGCTAAAACTACTTTTATATTATCTTATAATAAAATATCTAGAAAACAATCAAACAAAAACTTTCAGATTCTCATTTTCATGGTTGAAATCATAATACTAATAATGGGGAAGATAATTATTTCATTAAGGAATATGGCATGTTTATATGAGCTTGTGTATTTTGCCCTAAATATTCATTCTTCAAACGTAAATGAGACATCACAGGTATTCAGCAACTCTTCCTCCCCTAAGACCAGTTCCCAGACCTTTACCACTATTCTCTACATTCTATTTCCAGTCTCTCTCTCCTTTTTCCCTATCTCTACCTCGTTCTTCTCTCTTCTTTCATTCTGTTTATCTCTCTCTTTCCTCTCTCCTTGTCTGTCTCTCTCTCCTGATGACTTTATGTCATGCTCCCTAGATAAATTCTGCCTATTAGACATTAATTTCTATGAATTATTATCCTACTGCTTATATCTCTCTCAATCTTTATTCATCTTTACAATTTTATCTCTTTACTTTTTATAAAGGAAGTAGAGTGATTTGTCGTCCTGTCTTGGGTTCCTATTAAAATCTTTTTCCTGAGTATTATCTAGTTTCATCACATCACATCTCTTGAGGAAAAATCTTGCTATCAATTAATTCTATTTTTCTCTCTGTCTGCAATGATACCCCTCCACTAATTGTTCTCTAAATCATAGAAAGCCGATTAACCATCTTTCAGGCTAAACCAACAAACAAAATCCTTCCCTAATACCATTACGCTCTAGTTCTTGTCTGTGTTACTACATTTATTTATATGCATGATTACTATAGTCTTCATTTGCTTTTGCCCTGTGTATTGCTTCATCCTGCTTTCAGACAAATCCATATTTTTCACATCAAACCTGATATTACTGAAGTCACTACCCTAATTACTAAACACAGTGGTCACTTCTTATTCCTAATTTTAGCTTAACTTGCTGTACAGTGTGCCAAGTTATGGTTATAACAATTGTTTTAACAATCTCTTCCAACTTTGTCTCTATCATTCTTCCACTTCTTGGATTATTAAGCTTCAGTTTCATTGCTTGCCTTTTCTTTCTCATCTTGCTTCTTAAGAATTGTTGTGTTTTAGAGTTCTACATTTTATTATTTTTAATTATATTCCACAATTTCCTTCACCTTAAGATCTATATTAAACATTATAGCTGCATTGTTAAATCAATTATCTCTCCTTAGCTCCAGATCCATATACCCACCCACCTTTGTTGCATATTCTACAATAACTTCTTATTCAGCCATCCAAAAACTGATCTTAGTATTCATTTGTGTTGTTCTCCCTTTTTCATAATAAGTTATTTATTTAAAAAAAATGAACTACAAATATTTTAAATCATCCCTTGGGGATATAGTGAATTTTTTATAATCAATGTTCATCTTGGCTGGGCACAGTGGCTCACAATTGTAATCCCAGAACTGTGAGAGGCCAAAGCGGATGGATCACTTGAGGTCAGGAGTTCAAGACCAGCCTGGCCAACATGGTGAAACCCCATCTCTACTGGTGGTGCACACCTGCAATCCCAGCTACTTGAGGGACTAAAGCAGGAGAATCGCTTGAACCTAGGAGGCAGGGGGTTGCAGTGAGCAGAGATGGCGCCATTGCACTCTAGCCTGGGTGACAGAGTAACACTTCATTGCAAAAATTAAAAAAAAAAAAAAAAAAGTTCATCTTGGTGTTTATATATTTGCTAATAAATTTTTGGATTATATTGAATTGGTTGGCGTTCGTGCTGGTATAAAAATTCAAAAATAATGAAACACTAGAAATACAAATGATTTGTAAACTCCAAACTACTCCCTTCTTTATACAGATCTATATCTATTTTTTGAGAAAATGGAATTATAGTTGAAGGCACACTAACCTATTATTGTGCTATATAATATAATGCAATTTTTATGTGCTTACATCCTTATGAGTGTGCTAACTGCAAACATAAGTATAAGCAGTTTATCATGCACTCTCAATAGTTAAATTCAGACTGAATTCCATTGAAGAAATATGTGAACACAGTCTAAGCAATCAACAAGAGTATTACCTTCATAGCTAAAACTTACTCTTTTATTAAGGAGATGTTTGGTTTAGATCCTAATATAATGACAAATATGATAAACCTGTATCCCAGAAGAGGGATGTCCGAAAAGAAAACAAAACAAAATAAACAAACAGAAAATCAAAACTCAAAACATTCAGTGGTGGACTACAACAAAGAGTATTTATTGGTGGGTATTAAATAGGTAGCTCTGCTGATCTTGACCCAGTTTATTCACATGTCTGAAAGCTGCTAACAGTTATCTACAATGACATCAACTGGAGCAATTGAGCTCTGCTCTTTGTCTTTCTTTTTCCTTCATCAGACTAGTCCAGGTATGTTCATTTGATGAAGTCAGAAACACAAGAGGGAGAGAACCCAATTGCACAAGGCTTCTCAAGCATTTTAATACATCACAATAGCCAGCATCAATTGGCCAAAACCAGTCATATGGCCACAGTCAGAGTGGAAATGTAAAGTTACATGGGAAAGGTAGGGTATAGAGAAGAAAAACAGCCATTTTTGCAATCTACAGATCTTCCAAGACTTTTTTTTGTTTTTAACTAAAATTAAGTGCAAATCATTTGGTAAATGCTTTAGTACATGAGCTCATTTAAATGTAGCAGCAACTCTGTGAGATCAGTGTAATGATTGTTATTAATAATTTCTCATATCTCCTATTTTACAAATATGAATCTAAGATTTAGAGAAGATAATTAGCTCAAGAACACAGAGATTACAAATGGAAAACCTTGGATGTGAACCCAGATGGTATGACTCCTAAGATTCTTCTTAACCACTATGTTATGGTGTCCACAATAGCCCAAGTTAAAAAAAAAAAAAAAGAAAGAAACCTCTTTGTAATGATGCTATCGCCTGTTGATGCATGATTGTCACTTTGATTATATCTAAAGAAAAAAACATAAAAATGTCAATACAGTCATACATTTATATGTTGCATCTCTTTTTTATTAGTGAAATAATTATAGTCTTTTTTTCACATTTACAAGAGTAATATGCTACTAGTTTTTTGTTGTTGCTCTGTCTTGTTTTTGTTTTGTTTTTACATTTTAGGTCTGAGAAGCTCCACAGCAATACTTGGGGTTCATAAATGAATCTCAGTTAGAAATCTTATGTCTTAATCTCAAGCCTGGTATTAAATTCACCTGACAAACAAGAACTGCTACAGGCCTCAACTTCTAGTATAGAATATAAAGAAAAGAATAGGAAATTCATTAAATCCTTACTACAGGCTTTTCATGATTTAAAGTTGAAAACTGGTTTAAGCCTGGATGCTTCCAGCATTTTATAATTTGGCTTGTAATCAGTTACAAGAAAGAAAAAGTAATCACCAAAATGAAGTAGTTTACCATACTGCAACGGGAAACAGCAGAGAAATGAGATTTTGTGATAACATCAAAACAAAGGAATGCCTACAAAATATAGTAAAACATTCTTTGTAACTGAAAGCTTGTGCTGTGCAAAATTATAATTTTAAAACTTAAACTTATGAACCCACACACAATATATAATGATAAGTTTACATGTTGAAAATTAGATTTGTTACTCAAAATCAAAGCCAAAAAAGAAAACAAACAAAAAAACCCTTTCAATTATATCTTCATTTTATCTATTTTTTTAAAGTAATAAACATGCAATTTACCAATTCCAAGAGCCTCCTGGGAAGTAAAAAATGACAAGCAAAATTAACTAAGCAGTCTGAAGAACAGGGCTGAAATATCTACACAGTATGTGTCCACTGCACTAACTGGGCCACCCTTGGGGTGTTGGAAAGTGGGACTATATTGTCTTTTATAGTATTTGCATGTTTAACAACTCCTTTAGAAGATACATACTGTGTGAAAGCATTTTGTAAATGAGCTCAGAGAATAACAACCTTTTTTCCTTAGATCAACCATACTCCTTCCAATTGAGGAGTAGACGCAAAGCTCGTTACCTTCCTTAAGATGTTGAACTGACTCTTCAAAGATCAAAAGCTAATAGATTTACTGCTGTTAAATCCTATACAAGAGAATTGCTTCTACACCTGGAACTTATGTAAGTTAGCAGTGTGGTTTCCTAGATGTCAATTTAAGAAAATCCCTATTTGGCTTGTTTCATCCGACTTTTTCTTCTACCAGTTAGTGCCTAGTTTAAGGAAGGATAAAAATTAGCAGTTGGTTGACATTCCTTCAAATGGAGTAGCAATACATTAGTATTTTTCTGATCAGTGGATATCCTGAAGTGGAGAGCTTTCCAAGTATTGGTTAGCTTCAATTTTTTCTTACCTATTTTACCATAAATAGGGAAGCACGAAAGACCAGTGTTACAGTATATAGTATGTTGCCACTTCCAGTTGTTTTTCACATTATTATTCAATGTGACTCTTTTTTCAAGGAGTCAGGTAATACAGATTTTCACTCAGAAGCTCAGTTTATCTGAACAGTAGCTTTTAGGAACAGTAGCTTCTAATAATAACAATAATAATATTCTCAAGTTTATGCTAAAGTGATTATCATTCTGACTTACAATTGTTCATTTGCCTATCAAACCTCATAACTTACAAGTGACTTGAGGACAAAAGCTGCGTTTGCTTATGTTTGTATACCCAGAGGTTTTCATGCTATTAAAGTAAATTCTATTAAATTAGCAATACTACGTATTTGTATTTGCCATTTAAATGTTTTACAAGCCAGGAATAATTTTAGGAAGCAGATTTGAAAATGGAATTTTGAAGTTGGATTACTAATTACTTGGCCATCAGTGAAGATCTTATTATTGGTGGGAGGTGGATAATAGATGAAGTACTTAGCCCATGTCATGTTGTAGTAGAGCAATTGTTAAAACATTCACTGGTTATAAACTGGAATAAAATACTGGTTTAAGAGAATGCATTGACTGGTACATCAACTCAAGCATTTGAAAAGTATAGAGGAAGGAGTAATAATAAGGACTATGAAATTGGATGACTGTTCGTGGGTGCTATTAAAACACTAGAAAAAGAAACAATGCAAGGCTGAGAATCACTAATCCATTTAACCAGTGTGTGAAAACCAGAGGCTCCCTTAGCAGCATATAAAGAGAGCATATAAATCTGGAGGACAGAAAAGAGTAAGGATTAGGCACAAGACTTATTAAAAATGCTCCAATGAATTAAATTATCAACCTTGTCAAGTCTTCCTATTCCCAAGCATAGAGCCCTGATTGGAAAGGTGTGGTACCTGAGACTTTGGATGGAGACAACTGAGTTATGTGGGGGATTAGCCACTTCATAAAAAGGTTGGAGAACACAGCATTGGTCCCTTTTGCCCTTCCATTTCTTCTGCCTTGTGAGGATACAACATTTGTGCCCTCCAGAGAATGCAGCCAAAAAAGGTGCCATCTTGGGGAGACAGAGCAGCCCTCACCAGCCACCAAAACTGACAGTGCCTTAATCTTGGACTTTGTAGCCTCCAGAATGGGAGAAGTAAATTTCTATTATTTATAAGTTACTCAGTCTCAGGTGTTTTGTTATAGCAACATAAACAAACTCAGCCAATTCCCTTGCCTGATTTTGGTAGTAAATTGGAATAGATAGCACACACAGTTGGAGAAGGCATGGTAACCAGAAAATTCAACTCTCAGAGAAAAGAATCTGGGTAGCTCCCTGAACTGAGCCACACTGACGAGCAGCGGTGCTATATGAAGTACGGAGAAAGCTGCAGGGACAGTAAGGGGGCAGATGGTGAACATCAGTTTTGGCCCCAAGGACAGCAGCAGTGGTATGATTCTAGTTTGTCCCACTAATCACCCTTGTATTTTTCCCCAGGAAAGGAGACAAATCAAGATCTTGGAGAATCCGTGTCTATATAGGCTAAAATTTTCAAATGCAAGTAGATCTGTGTGTCCCAATGAGTAGACTGTAATGGAGTCAGTGATGTTATGCATATCTCTAAAATTTTGAGGCATTCATTCAGCCCAGCTATTGTGAGGTCCCCCTTGTTCCAGAGTGAGCAGGTCTGTGCAAACCTACCACCAAAGTCCAAGCAACACCCCTCCTAATGGTCCTCTACCCTCCTGAAGGGAGCTTCTTTGCCCGAGTTTCAACTCCCTTCCCTGGGACAGCGTTTATTCAATAGCTAGTCTACATAGGGGTACAGAAGACTGAATTTCCTGTCTTAATTCAGAAGCTCTGAAGAGCATCCTAGTTCAAGAACGTCCTGTGGAATAAACTAAACCTTCTGTTGGACTGTATTATATAGTTCAACTTTCCCCTTTGCCTGGCCCTGCACCCTCAATTTATTAAAGACACTGTTTTTGTGTGGAATCCCTAAAGCCTCTGAACGCAAAGCTCTTCCTCAGCATTCATTTTAAGAAATTCAGCCTAAGAAACCCTGCAAATAATTTTTAGATGTATCATTTGGTGTCAATCTTTCTATGTCTTCCAATATTTTTATTCTACCTAGTACTGCATATTCTGTTTGTGTCATAATTTATTTAACAGTTTAGGCCGTTTCAAAACTTTTGTCCTACAGATCTTGGTACAGTTAGCATTTCTACGCAAGGGCATTGTTATTGTACCTTAGACTACATCCTAGCTCTATATCCTTCAGAAAGTAATATCAATATTTAAGGCTTGTGGTATCACTGGTCTCATTTTTCAAAATGTAAAATGTTTCCTGCGTCTCAGTATTTGAGAAGATTGAGCTAATCTTCAATAATGTATCTTAATATTATTAAAAGTTTTCTTGTAGAGCCTTCCTCCATCTTCTACCTTTGTTTAATTTACCTACCCTAAATTATGTGATGAACTTAAATCAAAAGTAATCATCACAAATAAGAACTCTTTATCACACCTTTCACCACCTCATCCTCTGGTAAATCAAACTTCTCATTTTTAAGAAAAATTTACTAAGATTAACAAGCACTGTTGGACAAAAATAAATAAAACTATATTGATTCATTCTACATGAAGACACGACCTCTTACTTTACCTAAAACACTCCGTTCAGGAATATTTTTATTGAAATATAACTTACAATAAAGTACAAAAATTCTGAGTGTAAAATTCACTGAATGTTACTTATAAACACACCAAGCAACCACCACACATATTTATCTTAAAAATTTTCTGCACCAGAATTTTTATGAGTGCTTTCTCATTCACCTCCCTCTCCAGAGAGTACAATTTTACAATTTTCTGACTTTTGTCACCATAAATTAGCTTTATTCTTCTTGAATTTCATGTAAGTAGAATCATAAAGTACACATTCTTTGCTCTTTCATTTCTTTTCTCATTATATATCTGTGAGATTCATTCATTTTACTGAGTTTAGAAGTAGTTTATTCTTTCATATTGCTGTGTAGTTGTGAAGTGTACAGAAAAAATGTTTGTACTTCTAGAGTGGGAGACTTCTGAAGAAATTTTACCTGGAAACAGGATTCTGGGCTGAGACCAAGCCTTGGGATGGGAATTTACAATTTTTTAGATAGAGAACTTCAGAAAGATTTACCTAGGTCCTAAAGTATATGTTTACATATCAAGAGAAAAAGAAGCACATAACTTTGGCAAAGGCTTTAGGTTTAAAATCTGAAGACATCTGGCCCTTGGAGAGGTTTACATTATATTCCAAAGCTGAGCACGGTGACTCACACCTGTAAACCTAGCACTTTGGGAGGCTGAGGCAGGTAAATTGCTTGAGTTCAGGAGTTTGAGACCAGCCTGGGCAACAAGGGGAAACCCTGTCTCTACAAAAATATTAGCTAAGTGTGGTGGCATGTTCCTGTAGTCCCAGCTACTTAGGAGGCTGAGGTGGGAGGATCGCTTGAGCCCAGGAGGCAGAGGTTACAGTCAGCCTTAATCATCCCACTGTCCTCCAGTCTGGGCAACAGAGTGAGACCCTATCCCAAAAGAAAAAAAGACAAAAGAAAAGAAAATACTACATTTTAAAAAGTTAGAATAATAACTCAGTATCTTTTCCACTTCTTCTCCAAGGTTCAAAGTTTATTCTCTCTCTTTTTAAAGAAGAAGGGGAGGCTGCTTCCTCTTTTTCCTGTATAAAAGCAGAGAAAATTCATTACTTAAGTGATTAATGATAACTTGTGTATGGGCCACACGTTTTGTGTGCATATAGGGCAAAATTAATAAATATAAATATTAAAAACCAAAAAAACCCTGGTATTTCATTGTATGAAAAATCATATATTTAGCCATCTTATTTTTGATGCATACTTAAGTTGTTTCAGATTTGTAACTATGATGAAGAAAGCTGTTGTGAACATTCTTGTACATATATTTTGTTGGTCATATGTCCTCGTTTTTGGAGGGATATATGATTAAAAGTAAAATTGCTGAGTCCCAGGAAAGTTACATACTTGGTTTATGTATGTATTGGTAAGTAGTTCTTCAAAGTAATTTTACCAGTACACACACCCACTTATATGCACGTGTTCTAATTGTTCCTCATCTTTAGCAATACTTACTTATTCTACTTCTGACAGATACTTATTTTCAAATGCTTTAAAATTATTCTGCATTATATTATGGTTTTCACAATATTGCTTCAGAAGTTAGTCATCATCTTACTACTGCTTCTTTGAGGGTGATGTTTCCTACTTCTCTGGCTACTTTTAAGACTATCTCTGTCTGTTTTTCAACAGTGTAACTAACATGTACTTAGATAATTCTTTTGGTTTGTTTAACTGATTAACTATTAAAAAATTATTCTGCTTGTGGTTTTCTGGTCTTTTAAAATCAGGGATATGGTATATTTTCATACTTTTATAAAATTTTCAGCTTTTAACTTTTTAAATATTGCATTTGATCTAATTTTTTTCCTCCTTCCCTTCCAAGATTTTAATTCCAGGTTGTGGTAGGCTGAAAAAATAGTCATCTTATTTTGTCATCTATACATTCATGCAGGACATTCACACTTTTTGCAAGGATTTTGTTGCTCCTTTTATTAGGAGTGAAGTCTGTTTCTCTTCTCTTTAAATCTGGACTTGGCTATTTGAATGACTTCAGGCATTGGACAATTTTGATCCAAGCAAATGCTTGTAAAGCACTTGAGCATTAGAGATTTTTCCTCTCTCACATGCTTAGAATCCTGAGATCATCATGTAAATAAATCTAAGTTAATCTCCTGGAGAAGAAAAGGCCAGGAAGAGAAGACACAAGATACTCCAACCAATAGTTGGCTACCCACCGTCAGACAGCCTGCCAAATACCAGACATGGGAAACTGTCCTAGATTCAGATGCATAAAATCTAGCCCAGGAGAGATCATTCAAGCTTGCCCAGACTCAAAGAACCGTTCAGTCAACCCACATAATTGTAAAGAAATAATGAATGGCTGTTATTTTAAAATACTAAGTTTGGTTGTAGTAGGTTACTTAGCAAAATCTAAATTTCCCTGTGCTCCAAATATTTTATACTTTACATCCTCTTTTTTATCCTCCTTTTTTTCATTTTGTAGTTCACATTGAATGTTTTCTATTGATCTGTGTTTGAGTTCATTTTTTTTCCTACATCTGTTGTTAAATCAATCCAATGAGTTCTTGACTTTAGATATTAAACACTTCAATTCCATAATTTCCATCTGATTAATTTTGATAGATTTTATTCTCTATATACTTCATCTATTTTCTTCATTTTTCCTTTCTTTAATATATTAATGATGCTATTTTAGTTATTGCTGCTAACTCTAATCTCTGGACCATGTTAGGTTATGCTTCAATTGTTTATTCTTTCTCTTTATTATTAATCACATTTTTTCCATATTGGGATGTTGCTATGTAATGAATGTTTGTGTATTTCTCTCCCAAACTTATGTGTTGCATACCTAACCCAAAAGGTGTAGGAGGTCATTGGGTGGTGATTATGCAGAGGCTTCATGAATGGAATTCATATGCTTGTAAAAGAGACCCCAGAAAGCTAGCTCTCTCTTCCCCCCAAGTGAGGACACAGCAAGAAAACATAATCTATGAACCAGAAAATGTGCCCTCATCAGATATTGAATCTGCTAGCATCTTGATCTTTGATTTCCCAGCCTCCACTATTGTGAGTGATAAATTTGTGTTGTTTATAAGCTACCCAGTCTCTGGCATTTTGTTGTAGAAACCCAAATGGATTCAGACATATATAGTTTTTTTTTTTTCTTTTCTTTTCTTTCAAGCAAGATGTTATTTAAAAAAAAAAAAAAAAAAACAAAACAAAACCAAAAAAACCTGTATATATTCAGAGAATATCTTCCACCCACAATGATTCTCCTCTTTTCTCTTGTAGTAAAATAGCATGAAAGGATGACTATTGCAGTCAAATCAAAAACTGATCTGGGCTAGGACTGAGTTCCACTTTTAGTAAAAACCTAGCAAAAAATGCTTCCTTTAACTTTTAGTTTCTTTAGCGCCCAGTTTATGAAAGTCCAAAAGCTGTCAATGTTGTGAAGAGAGACTGCGTGTTTAACACAGGCTATCACTTATCCAGCCCTGTAGCATGGCTTTGGCTTCTGGACTAGCCCCTAGACTTCCCTACTACCGAAATTCAAAAATATCCCTTAAAGAAAGCCAGCTTTTTGGTGGTGCTCCTTTCATTTCCAATACATTTATAAATTCTGTGAGAGCACTAAAAGTGATCATTGTTTTAATGAAGATATAGAATGTTTTTAGGGAAGAAATATTTGTCCCTGTCAAGGCTAAACACTCTATGTAAAAAGAAATTAATTTGTTTTCTCTACTGGTTGATAAATGATGATAGATGATAGATAGATAGATAGATAGATAAATAGATAGATAGATAGATAGATATGATAAAGATAGATGATAAAGAAATGTATAGATAGATGATAGATGATAGAGGATAGAGATAGAAATATATATAGGTAGATAGATAGATGATAGATAAATAATAGAGACAGAAAGATAATATAGATAGATGATAGATAGATAGATTAGATAGATAGATAGATAGATAGATAGATAGATAGATAGATAGATAGATGATAGAGATAGATACATACATAGATAGGTAGATAGATGATAGATAGATAGATAGATAGATAGATAGATAGATAGATAGATAGATAGATGATAGAGATAGATACATAGATAGATAGATAGATAGATAGATAGATAGATAGATAGATAGATAGATAGATAGATGGCTACAGTGTGTTCTTCACTGTATCTTTGTCTCATTTTTCTCCTATCCTTTAAATATATTTGATCTTAGAATTTCTCTTGTCTCTCTTTTATTTTTTCTGTGCTCTTATCAAATTGTCTCTACATCATTTCTCAGGAAGAGATCTTACATACAGTTTCAGCAAATCATTTTTATACAAACTATTTATAATTCTTTATCTCTAACATTTTCTCTTTTCTTAGTTCCACTCTTGATGGTAAAACTTGTTTATTAAATGCCCCACCTGGATATACTGCCAGTTTCTCAAATTTTAGCTGTCAGGAAATGAGATATACTTGTTAGAGATAGCCACTGGATAGATTTAAGTAGGCTTCATGTGGTCTACCTTAGAATTTCTAAAAGACATAAATGTAGAAGCAGCAATCTGATTTTAAGTTCATGGAAAACAATAGCAAATCATTTTAAAGCTCAATGTTTGTATTAAGCACCTCATTTATTCACTCAAAAATATTTAGTAGCACTTATTACGTTATAAATATAATTCCAAGTAATGGCAATATATTGGTGAACAAAACAGACATGAATTCTTTTCTTGTGAGGTTTACATTGAATCAAGGGAGACAGACAATAAAAATAAATAAATAAATAATGAATAAATATGCCTCATAAACATACTATATAATGTTAGAACATGGTAAGTGCTATAAAAAGTAAATAAATAAGCAGGGCAAAGAAGATCGGGGCACTGAGAATGGCACTCATTAAGAAGTGAAATTTGAGCAAAGACTTGAAAAAGATGAATGAGGAGTGTATCAGGCAGGTTTCTACCACAGAAACAGAATGGAATAGGTTATACATATCCTACAAGAGAGTGAGGCAGAGAGGAAGAGAGAGTATGATGAGACAGAAAGATGTGTGTGTGTGTGTGTGTGTGTGTGTGTGTGTGTGTGTGTGTGTATTTGACCCTCATTATTTGCAGATTCCATATTTGTGAATTCACCTACTCAATAAAATTTATTTGTAAACCTCAAATTACTATAACACAAATCAATAATAATGACACTTTTGTTGTCATTCTTGGAAATGCACAGAGTGGCAAAAAGTTTGAGTCACCCAACACTAATGTTCCCAGGTGAGGTCAAACAGGCAACACTACGCCTTCTTGTATTAGTTCTTCTACCATTAAAAAGTATCCTTTTCATAGTATATTTAGTGCCCCTTTTTTCATATTATTGTCCTTTCTTTGTTGGCAATTTCACTGTTTAAAATCCTTCCCAATGTAAGGTGCTATCTAGTACTCCTAAGTGTAAAAAGTACATGAGATGCTTTGAGGAGAAAATTTGTGTGTTAGATAAGCCTCATTCACACCTGAGTTATAGTGTTGTTGGCTGTGAATTCAACATTAACGAATCAACAATATATATTTTTACTTGTTTTTCAATTTTTTTACCTTTGTTTTTAACCAACCAACCAAACAGCAGTGAGGCAATATATATTTTTAAAGGTGTCTTTAAACAGGAACACACATAAAATAAAGGTATGTATTGACTGGTTTATCTAATACTTAACCTTGTATTTCACATAGGAGCAATGGTTTAGTATTAGTTAATTCAGTGTTCATGGTGACTTTATAGAGCATCACTACCATGAATAATAAGAACTGAATATATGTATAATGTATTAGGGTTCTCTAGAGGGACAGAACTCATAGGATATATAGGAGATATATACACACACACATATATCTCCTATATATGTGTGTGTGTATATATATATATAAACATACCTCCTATATATACGATATATAGGGGTGTTTCTTAAGTATTAACTTACGTGATCACTAGATCCCACAATAGGCTGTCTGCAAGCGGAGGAGCAAAGAGAGCCAGTCCGAGTCCCAAAACTGAAGAACTTGGAGTACAATGTTCAAGGGCAGGAAGCATACAGCATGGGAGAAAGATGTAGGCTGGGAGGTCAGTCCAGTCTTTCTTCTCACATTTTTCTGCCTGCTTATATTCTAGCTGCCCTGGCAGCTGATTAGATTGTACCCACCCAAATTAAGGGTGGGTCTACTTTTCCCAGCCCACTGACTCAAATGTTAATGTCTGTTGGTAACACCCTCACAGACACATCCAGGATCAATACTTTGTATCTTTCAATCCAAACATATTGGCATTCAGTATTAACCATCACATATATATAGGTGGGGGTAGAGAGAGTGTATTATTGCAATTGCAACTGCATTGCTTACAAGGTATTTGGGACTGGCTAGGGTAATCTTTGCTTAAATTCAGTTGACTTTAAATGTTAATCATATCTAGAGGACATCATCACAGCAACACTTACATTAGTGTTTGACTAAATGACTGGGTACTGCAGCCAAGTCAAGTTGACACATAAAACTGATCATCATGAGAAGTAAATCTGAAGATCTGAAGATATTTGCAAAAAGAGTATTTCAGATAGAGCAACAGCAGGTGAAATGTTGTAAAGACTTTGGTTCTTACTCTGAGGTAATAGGGATTTATTGCATGGTTTTTGACAAAAATAAGCTTATAATCTGACTTATATCTTAACATGATCAATTTGGCTGTGGTATTGACAACAGAATAAAGGAAAGCAGGCACAAAAGCTAGGAAAATACTTAGGTAAGAGATTATAGACTTTGATCAGGGTGGCAGCAGTGATAGTGATGACAAATGATCAAATTCTGGATATATTTTGTAGCTAGTATCAAGAAGATCTGGGAGAAAGGAGGAGTGAGAGAAAGAGACTAGTCATAAGAGGCTTTAATGAGTTTTCGCATGAGTAACTAGAAGAATGTTTTTTTGATTTTTTTTTTTTTTTTTTCCTCGCTCTGTAGCCCATTCTGGAGTGCAGTGGCGCAATCTTGGCTCACTGCAAGCTCCGCCTCCCGGGTTCACGCCATTCTCCTGCCTCAGCCTCCCAAGTAGCTGGGACTACAGGCACCCACCACCATGCCCAGCTAATTTTTTTTTTTTCGTATTTTTAGTAGAGACGGGGTTTCACCGTGTTAGCCAGGATGGTCTCGATTTCCTGACCTCGTGATCCGCCCGTCTCGGCCTCCCAAAGTGCTGGGATTACAGGTGTGAGCCACCACGCCCGGCCATGAGGTTGTTTTTAACTACAAAGAGGAAGAGTCCGATTAAAGGTGGTTTGGATTGGGAAAGAAATCAGAGGTGCAGCTTTGAAATGTCCTATAGATAACTAAAGTAAATATAGTTAAAGGGCAGTTGGATATATATGAGTTTAGAATTAAGGATCCATAATTTGATGTTCATTTTGGAGTCCAAAATTTACAGATGACATGTTTAATCCTTGACACTGATGATATCACAAAGGGAAGTAAGCGAGAAGGAAACCACCCAGGGACTAAGCCTTGGGATACTTTACCGATAAATGGTTGGGGAAAACAATGCCAAAATAGACAAGGAAGAGTGTCCATTGGATGTTGGAGAAAAGAATAAGATATGGTGTTACCTGGAAGCCAACCGAACCAAAAGATTTTTAGGAAGAGAGGCGATCAAGTGTTCAAATGCTACTGATAGTTAGTTGTGAACAAATATTTGCTTATTGGATTTAACAGTGTGGATGTCATTGTAACCTGGCTACACGATAGAGACTAAATCCTGTTTGTAATGATTTTAAGAGATAATGGGAAGAGAGAAAATATACTGAGTGAATGAAAACAACTCTATTAGTTTTGCTGTAACATCATGTAGATAATAAATTTCATTGGAAACATAAGGAGATTTTATTATTGGAAGGTGATAACCTCCTTCACAGCCAGACTCCAGTTATAATCCCTGGATGCTGGTTTTGGAGTACTCCATACTTCAGCAACAAGGTTGTTGCTCATATAATTACAGGTAACTAGAATGACCTCCACCTTTCAAAATATCCTTTCCTATTCAATTCCTCGTGTTAAAGCCATCTTATTAGTTAATCCTCTCATAATTATCTTAATTTAATTTGGTTTCCCTCTTCTTTAATCTAAGTCCCATATTATTTTGAATTTATATCTCTCTTAACATTCAATCTATATGTTACCATTTTGTTTCTTTTCTTATCTCCCTGCTAGGTATTTGAAGGCAGGAGATTTTTTCTTTATCATTGTTATTTCAACTTTTATTTTAGATTCAGGTGATATATATGCATGTTTGTTACCTGGGCTTATTGTGTGACGCTGAGGTTTGGGTTAATAATTATCCCGTTACTCAGGTAACTGAGCATAGTACACAGCAGTTAGTTTTTTAACCCTTACCCTCTTCCCACCTTCTCCCCATTTGGAGTCCCTAGTCTATTCTTTTCATTTGTATGCCCACGTGTACCTGTTGTTTACCTTCTCCTTAGAAGGTATTTGATTTTCCCTTCCTGAGTTAGTTCACTTAGAATAACAGCCTCTAGCTCTGTCCAAGTTGCTGGGAAAAAAAGAAAAAAAAAAAGATGATTTCATTCTTGTTTATGGCTGTGTGGTATTTCACGGTATATATTTACCGTATTTTCTTTCTCCAGTCAACCAGTGATAGATACTTATGTTGGTTCTGTGACTTTGCTATTGTGAGTAGTGCTGTAATAAACATGCAAATGCAGATATATTCTTGTATATTGAATCATTTTCCTTTGGGTGGATTCCCAGTAGTGAAATTACTGGACCTAATAGTAGTTTAATTTTTAGTTGTTTGAGAAATCTCCATACTCTTTTCCACAGAAGTTGAACTAATTTACATTCCCACCAACAGTGGATAAACATTCCCTTTTCTCAGCATCCAGGCCAACATCTGTTGTTTTTGACTTTATAATAATAGCCATTCTGACTGGTATATGATGATATCTTATTGTAATTTTAATTTGCATGTCTCAAAGGCAAGAAAGTTTTCTTCTTCATCATTGTATTCTTCTTAGCACCTAGCATGATGCCTTGCATAAAGTAGGGTTTGAATACTTGTTTGCCAGATGAATGAGTAAACATTCATGATAGTTTATATTTGCTGGATAAATAACCACCCTGGAAAAAAAATTGGCATAAAAATTTAGTATGTGTTTTGACTAACCTTTGTAAGGGTAATATTAAAACATAAAGTGTTAAAAATGCATAGCTATTGTTACTGATATTTGCATTGTTTAATTAATTTGCTATATTTTATTTTCTAATAATATCTTCAATTAGATCCCTTTTGCCTTTTCGCATTTGTGCAGTTATATCTAACTCAGGGCCTCATTCAATCTGTCATAACAAGAAGTAGTTTTATGGAATAATGAACAACCTCATTTCCTATAATTTGTAAAATAAGTTAAAACTATTAAACTAAAATTCAGTGATCTGGTTCAGTAATAATCATGTTTCTTTTAATATTTTATTATAGCGTCTTTGCAGATGACATAACTTTAATTTCTAACAATTGTAATTTTTTTACATTAAATAAATACAATAAATAGATTAAAGGAAGCATAAAAGATCTGAAAACTCTAATAATAGTTATTAATTTCATTTATTTAAAAACACAAAATTAGTTCAGAGGGACACTGTCAAAACATACCTTATTATATATAATTATGTAAATCAAATTTATTTTGGTTTCTAGTAATAGAAGCAGACTATGGCTAACTTAAGCTTTTTATTTTATTGTATTTATTTATTTATTTATTTTTGGAGACAGAGTCTCACTCTGTCACCCAGGTTGGAGTGTAGTGGCACGATCCCAGCTCACTGCAACCTCTACCTCCCAGTTTCAAGCGATTCTCCTGCCTCAGCCTCCTGAGTAGCTGGGATTATAGGCGTGTGCCACATGCTCAGCTAATTTTGTATATTTAGTAGAGACGGGGTTTCACTATGTTAGCCAGGTTGATGAACTCATGACCTCAGGTGATCCTCCCATCTCAGTCTCCCAAAGTGTGGGATTATAGGCATGAGCCACCTCCCCGGGCCAATTTAAGCTTTTTAAAATGGATGTTTATTAGAAGGAAACAGAAGCTAGAACACATGAAGGTAAGGAAATATGACCTGACTCACATGGTGGTGGTTTTTTGTTTTTTTTTTTCTCTAGAATACTGTCAAATATGATTTACCTCCAGCAATTTCACGTTCAGATGTTTCAAAAACATCTAATTAGCTTAGCTTTGATTGATTAGCTATAGTAAGATAGCAAATTTTGTCCATTAAAAGCTTACCTTTGTGTATCAGGAGTAGTTTCTATAAAAGCAGGAATCAGTAATATGTGAGGGAAGCCACTTTTAGAAATATATATTAAAATTGTCTTTTACAACACACTTTAAATTGTAAAGTGAATTTACTATACATTGACTTATTTTACTTCCCTAATAATGTTTTCAATGAGAATTCATCTCATTTATCTATTTTTTATTTATTAATTTATACACCAAACAACTCATGCATGTAGCCTCTGAATTACACACTTGACTAGCCTCTAGGAATAGTGATCAATGAAAAAAGTGTTAACCTTCAAGGAGTTTTTAGTTGAGTAAGTGTAAAAATATGAATGCGGCCAGGCACAGTGGCTCACGCCTGTAATCCCAGCACTTTGTGAGGCCGAGGCGGGCGGATCACGAGGTCAAGAGCTCGAGACCATCCTGGCCAACATGGTGAAACCTCGTCTCTACTAAAAATACAAAAATCAGCTGGGCGTGCTGGTGAGCGCCTATAGTCCCAGCTACTCAGGAGGCTGAGGCAGGAGAATGGCGTGAACCTGGAAGGAGGCGGAGCTTGCAGTGAGCCGAGATTGCGTCACTGCACTCCAGTATGGGCGACAGAGCGAGACTCCGTCTCAGAAAAAAAAAAAAAAAAGCAAATAATTACAGCATAATATTATGTTAAAATTCATGCAAATGTCTAGGAAAACACAAAAGAGGAAGTAAATGTCTTTGAGGGATACTTTTAACTCTCAAAAATCATAAAATCACTGATTTGTCCAATGATGGACACCAAGTAGCCTTAAGATACTAATCATTTTAAATCATTTTCAAATATTTCATAAGAATTGGGACAGTAATCTGTAATGAAAAGTTTGAAATCCCATTACCATTCCTTCAGCTTCTCAGTCTTGAAAGAAAAAAAAAATTTTTTTTTGATGGTACTTCTTCAGTTCTACAAAATGATTAATAGCAGAATATTACTGGAGTTTAAATATTTCTGAGAGAGCAATTCTTCACTCCCTGCTGTTTACAAGTAAAACACTGTCTACAAATAATACATTATATTAGCTGTCCTCTTTATCATAAAGCCATGCTGAATACTTGTAACATTTATAAAAAGACACCGACTGATTGCAAGATGAGCATTACCCTTGAGCAAATTATGAACACATTTATTTCAGTCTTATGCGTTTGAAACTAATTTTCTGGTAATATCAAAAGTGTTCATAGAATTAATTTCCTGTCAGTTCAGCAGTATTCAAGTGAATATTTTATGATTTTGCATTAGCTGTATTTGTCTAGAGTTGTGACATGATCGAGTCATTCTCTGAGGGAAACACATTAATAATTAAACTCTGTCCAATGTGGAGTGCTAAAGATGACAGCATAATTGTACATTTCCAGAGACCGTTTCGCAAGGCAGAGACGGAGAATTGCCCCGCCACCATTTAAATGTCAATTTAGAATTTCTTTAAAAACTAAAACAGTACTTCAGAAAAAAAGGAGGGGAGAGAGATGATGTCAAATTTGGAAATAGTTCTCTTTACTTTTTCTTTACTTTAAATTGTAAGCTAAATGCAAATAGTCTACTTCATTCTTTCCTTCTCATGATGAATAAACTGTCAGTTACAAGTTCTTTCTTTTGACAATATAACATCATCAATGGTCTTTGAACCAGGACTGTTTAAATGATAAATACTACTTGCATAGATTAGCTCCGTAGGCAGTAGTACAGCTGACATGAGAAACTTTGATTGGTTTCGGAGCTTATATTCAAGTCTTTTTTAACTTAGGAAACTTCAGCAATAATTTAGGATTTTAATCTACTTCCCAGTCAAATAGTTGTGGATGGATCACTATGTGTGTTCTTATTTATGTTTCCTATTCTGATTCTTAAAGTTATTGGATTTTTAGAAGTGAGACTTAAAAAATTTGTAAGGCCTATATATTATACACATTAAAACTCATATTTGGGTTTCCTTCCTAGACAAACTGTGGTTAAAAATTGTGATGAAGAAAATTTAGTAAAATTGAATTTGACAGAAGCCAAGACTAGAGGCATGAATATGGTCCCAAAATAATTTCAGTTGAAGTTTGCTGGTGAACAGAGTCTAGCAGCTAAACCCTGAATGAACTTCAATTTATTTCAGATATATACATTTCTTAGCAATAATAGATACTCCCTCATTATCTAATATTGACTGAACAATAACACAGTTTATCCCACTTCCTTTAACTTTTCCCAAGGAAATAATAAGTAATCTAACCACAGTGGAGTTCATGGCAGCATGGTTTCTAAAAGGAAAAAATATAATTAATTTAGCTCAATAGATAAAAATAGGAAATTTGTTAAACAAATATGATGTGTTTATATCATTAAATATTCGAATGCTGCAAATAAAAACATGCAGTGACTAGAAAATTGTTCATTCATCTACTTTTTCATATGTTTATTCATTCATTCATCTCATAAATATTCATCGAATGCTTATTAAGTACTAGAAGGTACGGCAGTGAAGAAAGCAATACCCCTAGTTACATGAAGCTAGCATTCTAGAAGGAAAAGCCTGACAATAAACATACGAACATATAATGTCCCAGGACAGATTAAAAGCTGAAGAAAAATCAAGTAAATTTAAAAAATGAACTGGGCATATGGTTATCAAGATGGGTAGACAGTGACAACTTTCCAGAGTTGAAAATAACAAGTTAGGACCTAAGGCATTTGGAAACAGAGAACCTTAGGGTAAGAGATTAGGACACATAAAGCCTGAGGCAGACTTTGGCCATTTTAAAGTGAGTAAGAGGTAGCAAGAAGTCCAAGCTACTGAAGTGGGTGAGGAAGGAGGTGCCAATCAAAGAAAAGATCAGAGAGCAGCCACCAACATTGAGTGCATATAGGCCAAGGGGGAAGGGCTCGGGACTTCATTCTGAGCCAGATGGGGAGTCTCTGGAGATTTCTGAGCAGAGGACTGGAATGATCTGACTTTTGAAAATAATACTTCCATGTTATGCTAAGTGGAATATAAGCAGTTTAAAAAGCAGTATATACAACTTATGATGTGTAATGAAGTATTTGTCAGATTTTAGTTTTGTAATTTTTACCTCCCCCTCTGAATTCTTAGCTCCAAGAGGGCAGAAACACATGCCTATTTTATCATTTCTGTCTAACCAGTATTTGGCAACTGCCTGGCTACTGTAAGGCACAAAGTAAAATTTGTCGGTTGAATGAATGAGTAAATGAATAAATATTTTTTAGTATTTTAAAAGGTTACATATGCACACATTCCTCATTTTACTGTGTTTTGCTTTACTGCACTTCACAACAATTGGATGTTTTTTACAATTGAAGATCTGTGGCAATCCTGAATAGCAAGTCTATCAATGCTATTTTTCAACATCATGTGTTCACTTCATGTCTCTGTGTCACATTTTGATAAGTCACTCAGTATGGCAAACTTTTCATTATCTTTTCATTTGTTATAGTGATCTGTGATCAGTGATCTTTGATGCTAGTATTGTAATTGTTTTAGGGCACCATGAGCCATGCCCACATAAGATGATAAAAGTAATTGAAAAATGTCGTGTGTGTTCTGACTGCTCAACTAAACAACCATCCCCCCATCTCTCTTCATCTCCTGGGGCCTCCCTATTTCCTGAGAAACAACAATATTAAAATGCAGCCAATTAATAGTCCTACAATATCCTCTAAGTGTTCAAATAAAACAAAAGGTCACACATCTCTTATTTAAAATCAAAAGTTAGAAATGATTAAACTTAGTGAGGAAGGCAAGTCAAAAGCTAAGACAGGCCAAAATGCAAGCCTTTTGTGCCAGTTAGCCAAGTGAAAAAATGCAAAGAAAAAGTTCTTGGAGGAAATTAAATATGCTACTCCAGTTAACATATAAATGATGAAAAAGTAAACAGTCTTGTTGCTGATATGGAGAAAGTTTCAGTGGTCTGAACAGATCAATCCTGCCACAACATTCAGTTAAATCAAAGCTTAATACAAAGAAAGTGCCTAATTCTTTTCAGTTCTATAAAGGCTGAGAGAAATGAGGAAACCACAGAAGAAAAGTTTGAAGACAGCAGAATTTGGTTCATGAGGTTTAAGGAAAGAAGTCATATCCAAAATATCAAAGCACGAGGTGAAGGAACAAGTGCTGCAGCAAATTATCCAGAAGATCTAGCTAGTTGATGAAAGTAGTTATACTGAACAACACGTTTTTAGTATAGAAAAAAATAACCTTCTGTTGGAAGAAGATGACATCTAGGACTCCTTGAGAGATGAGAAGTCATTGTCTGACTTCAAAACTTCAAGAACAGGCTGACTCTTGTTAGGGGCTAATGCAGCCATTGGCTTTAACTTGAAGCCAATGCTCATTTATCACTTTGGAAATCCTAAGGCCCTTAAGAATGATGTTAAGTCTATTTTGCCTATATTCTATAAATAGAACACCAAAGCCTAGGTGACAACACAACTGTTTACAGCATGGTTTACTGGATATGTTAGGTCCACCATTGAGATCTACTGCTCAGGAAAACAAAAGATGTATTTCAAAATATTAGGCTTATTTACAACGCATCTGGTCACCCAAAAGTTCTGATGGAGGTGTACAGAAAACTTAATGTTGTTTTCATGTCTACTAACACAACATCCATTCTGCAGCACATGGATCAAGAAATAGTTTCAATGTTCAAGTCTTATTATTTAAGAAAAACATTTTGTAAGGCTATAGATTCCTCTCATGTATTTGGGAACAGTAAATTGAAATCCTTCCAGAAAGGATTCACTATTCTAAATGTTATTAAGAACATTCATTACTCATGGAAAGAGGTCAAAATGTCAACATTAGCAGAGGGTTGTTAGAAGTTGATTCCAACCATCATGGATGACTTAAAGTGGTTCAAGACTTCAGTAGAGGAAATAACTGTAGAATATGGTGAAAATACCAGTAAATCTGGAATTGGAAGTGCAGCCTAATGGTGTGAGTGAATTGCTGCAATCGCATGATTGCTTGAAGGGATAAGGAATTACTTGTATGGATGAGCAAAGAAATTGGTTTCTTGAGATAAAATCTCCACCTGATGAAGAAGCTGTGAACTTTGTTGAGATGACAACAAAGATTTAGGATATTTCATAAACTTACTTGATAAAGCAGTGGCAGAGTTTGAGAGGATTTACTCAATTTTGAAAGAAGTTCTACTGTGGATAACATGCTATCAAACAGCATCTCATGCTACAGAGAAATCTTTCCTAAAAGAAAGAGTCAATTGAGGCAGCAAACTTAAATGTTGTCTTAAGAAATCGCCACAACCACCCTAACCTTCAGCATCTACCATGCTGATCAGTCAGCAGCTATCAGCATGGAGGCGAGACCCTCCACCACTCATGTGTCACATAATGATGTTCCAGCCAACAATGAAGAGCATACAAAATGGTACTTCCATAAGGTTGTAATGAAACGGAAATATTCCTATTGCTTAGTGACATCATAGCTATTTTAATATTGTAACAAAATGAATTACCCACATTTTTGTGGTGATGCTGGTGTAAACAAACCTACCGTGTTGCCAGTTGAATAAAAGTATAGCACGTACAATTATGTAGAGTACATAATACTTGATATGTAATATTTGATCATAAATGAATATAGTTTATATATTTACTATACTACACTTTTTATTGTTATTTTAGAGTGTACTCTCTGTCTTTATAAAAAGAAAGTTAACTATAAAACTGCCTCAGGCAAGTTCTTCAAGAGGTACACCAGAATAAGGCCTTGAGGATGACAGCTTTATGTATGTTATTGCTCCTAAAGGCCTTCCAGTGGAACAAGATGTAGAGGTGGAAAACAGTGATACTGATGATCCTGAGCCTGTGTAGGCCTACACTAATATGTATATTTGTGCCTTAGTTTTTAACCAAAATGTTTAAAAAGTCAAAAATAAAAATAGAACGAAGCTTATAGAACATATAAAAACAATAATTTTGTACAGCTGTATAATGTGTTTTTGAAGTTACACGTCGTTACAAGAGTCAAAAAGTGTAAAAACTTTAAAAGTTTATAAAGTGAAAAAGTTATAGCTAAAGTTAATTTATTAATAAACAAATTTAATTAATTTAGTGAAGCCTAAGCATACAGTGTTTATAAAGTCCTCAGTCGTGGATAATAATGTCCTAGGCTTTCAGATTGATTCACCTCTCACTTACTGACTCACCCAGAGCAAATTCCAGTCCTGCAAGCTCCATTTATGGTAAGTGCCCTATGAAAGTATACCATTTTTCTTTTACCTTTTATGCTGTATTTTTGCTATATGTTTTCTATGTTTAGATACACAAATACCATTGTGTTACAGTTGCCTACAGTATTCAGTACAGTAACATGCGGTACAGGTTTGTAGCCTAGGAGCAGTAGGCTGTAACAGTAGCCGAGGTGTGTAGCAGGCAAGACCATCTAGATTTGTGTAAGTACACTCTAGGATGTTCAGACAAAAATGAAATTGTCTAAAAATGCATTTCTCAGAAGGTATTTCCATCTTTAAGTGACACAACTATATATGTACATATATATTTCATATTTTCAAAACTATAAAAGCAAAATTGTTCTTAGATTTACATACTAGGAATAAAATAGTACTAAAAATAATCTAGACAAGTTAAAGGCTTGAAATTTTAAATTTATTTTAGCAGAGAAATATTAGAATACTATTTCTCAAAATTCACTTATTTAGAACTTAGAGATGGGATTGACATGACCTCTTTGCTGTAGACAGCGAAAAAGAGGTTTGCAAAAAAGGTGAACTGTGCAAACAAAAACCCAAATGGCATGTCTATGTATTTCTTTTTAAACAAATCAGATTCAAGTCCTGCAAAACTGCAATTTACAAAACCTCAATCTCTCAGAATACTCAATCTTAGGAATTATGATTGTTATTTTTATTTTGCTTATTCAGCATCATTTTCTAGAAGAAAGAGGCAAATGACAAAAATACCCCTAGGCAATTTTTGGAATTTATTCAGAAAAATATATTCCAGACTACATTACACTGTCAAAACACATTCCCACCTTTCTCCAGTGTCTACATCTACATTTACACAACTACACAGTGATTGCCAATGTCTCAAATAAACTAGAGGTCCTCGATGTTATTATGACCATTGTACTAGACAAATTTAGAAAGAAATGTAAAACACTAAATTTTAGAATTATTCTTTCTGTATTTGAGAGTTAAACTACAGTTTATCAAACAATTAAGTTAACATAAACTCAATTTTGAAAGCTAGTAATTCATTTTATTAAATTAGGAGTCTCCCTTTCCATATAATAAATATATATGACCATAAGGCTAATTGTAATACATGAAGGACTAATTATTTGATTATTTAATAAAGTGATTTATCAGAAAAGTAACATATATGGCAAGCATAAGTTAACAATCCTCTGATACTCATATAGAATAAAATTTATAACAATAGAACAATACTAAATATTTGATAATTCAGAAGACCCTTCACAAATTGGGTGACTTACTTTGGAAATTTATCATGAGAGAACTTATTTAAAGAAAGCTCTAATAAATGGAGATAGAGAATAAACATATGTATTTACTAGAATCTCTAGCAGGCAACATTTTATTGAACTACAACCAGTTATTGTATGTGCTTGATATCACTTTGAAATTAGAATTTCCTCGAATTGAATAACACATTGTATATATTACTCCAAGTCTAAAAGTATGAAGTTTTGCTCTGAGTGACCTCTATATTAGATTGAGTAGTCTGTATAAAATCAAAGCTCTGAAAAACAGGTAGTTGTTTCCCATTTATAGGAAAATAGTCAATAGATTTCATTGACTTTTGAATCCCTCAGGAGAGCTTTCTATGTTAAAATTGTCTTTAAGGGTCATGAAAGTATAATTTTTAAAAATTGTAATACCAGTGGTGCATTATGAAAACACTGTCACCTCTCTTTTAGGAACAGTATAAGGATGAGATGGTTCTGAAGCTGCAGAACTATTTTAGCCACAGTGGGGTCAAATGCTGATCAATTGGAAAACTACTTTTGGCATCTTTCTCAACCTCCTTATTCCTACAGTTTACTTGAGTATCCTTCAGTTCAGGGACATTCCCGATCATTTGTTGTTGCTGTTGTTGTTGCTTCTTTTTTGCACCTCCACCAGAGTCTCACCCCTGGCCTTTCATCTGGCTGGTTCACTTAAATACATATTTTACATATAGGCCCTCCATATCTGTGAGTCCCACGTGCATAGATTTAACCAACCAAGGATCAAAAATAGTCAAAAATAAATTGCCTGTGGCTTGAAGATGCACAGACTTTTTTTTTTGTCATTATTCTATAGACACTACAGTAAAACAACTATTTGCATAGCATCCACTTTGTATTAGGTATTTTAAATAACCTAGAGATGATTTAAGTATACAAGAGGATACGTGTATGTTTCCCATAACATAGGCTATGGGAAAATACTGTGCCAATTTAAGAGACTTGACAATCTATGGATTTTGGTATCCTCAGGAGACCCTAGAACCAATTCTCCATGGATACAGATGGATGTCTATCACTAATTTTAAAAACAATACAATAATATAGTTTTTTAAATTACAGAAATATGCTTAAAAATTAAACATCTTTCACCACTCTCCATGCCACTCAACCCCCAGGTGGACTCCTCAGAGCTAAACAATATGGTCATTTTACTCCCTTACAGGAATTTTCATATGTATTTATAATTGTGTAAACCAGAAATCTCTTTTTTTTTAGATTAATGGGAATATTGTGTTCTGTACTTTCTTTTTTTCACTAAGAAAGCTTGCCCAACTTTTTACATTAGCACATATTAATCAACCTTAAAAAAATGACATACTCTCTCATATGAATATACCACATTTATTTATACTGTACACTTACAGATGGAATCTCATGGTATTCTCAGTCATTGCTATTGAAAATGTTTGTGTAACAAATGGTATAGAAAATGGTTTGTGTACATGTACAATATTTAGTCTTCTTATTT